>NW_028258185.1:678303-1356607 GCF_053883595.1 Heterocephalus glaber
AGACTATGGGTTGCTTGCTGGCGGCGCTGGAGGGATGGTCTGGGGCTGGCTGGCTGCAGGCTGGCGGGGCTGGGGACGGGGAGGCAGAGGCGCCTGAGAGAGGCGCCGGCTCGCAGAGCGGCTGCGATTTCTCGGGGTGGTGGTGGCCCGCCTGGGCCGGCCCGTGGCCTCGCGAATTGCCCGGCCCCTGGAGACTGGTGCAGCTATACTGGCGCTCAGGGTAGCTAGGGCGCGGAGGCGGTGGTGGGTACAGCTCCTGGTGATGATGCTGGAATCCCGATTCCCTGGTCCGGCCGTAATATTCCGGACTGTGTTCAGGGATGTAGCTATTTTGCGAATATTCTTCGCATGGAGGAAATTTCGGATCGATGTAGTTAGAGTCCATCAAATACGAGCTCATGATCATTAATTTCTGGAGTGGAAAATAATTTTTCTCGCTTTGTCGTTTTTCTGCTCCATAAAGCCCTCCTACTAGCTAGCGACCCTGTAAAGTTACTTTCACCATGTGACTCCGCCGGCCAATCACACGGAGCAACCCAGTCCCCGGATAAGGAACCGAATCGCTTTATTCAAAATGTATCCAATTTTTTGTGTGTGTGGTGGTGCTGCTGCTGGGGGGAGGTGATGAGGGGATGACTGGCAGGGGCTAAGATGCCCCCCAGTGCACACCCTGCCAGACTGACAGCCCTCCCCTGCAGAAGGAGATGGGAAGCTCCCAGCTTCCCCTCCAAAGCCTGGGCACTGGGGGGCTGTCGGAAGTCTGTTCTTCAGCCCCCGCCCAGGGTCTCCTCTTCGGCCTCCAGTGGGCCTCGAAGGCCTTGGCTTCAGAGCTTTTCCAGCGGTTTCCCTTCATGGCGATCCTGTTTCAGTCTGAATAGGTCACCGGGCAGCGCCCCTCTTTCGCAGGAAGAGGAAGTTGAATGAGGACTGGAGTGGAGGTTGGATGGTGAGGCCCCCCCCCCGGCTGAGCCGAGGAGGCTGGAGAGCCCCCCCACATCCAAGGATCCCAAAGTCCAGCCCCCTGTCCCCTACACACTCACCCAACCCTCTGGCCATGGGGCAGGAGAGGCAGGGTCCCAGCTGGACTGGGCAGGTAGAGGCAGCAGGATGCAAATGATTCTGACGTCATTTCTGGAGGTCTAGGGGTTGAGCCCCCTCTGAAGAGAGACAGGAAGTGGTTGGCAAAGCAGAGTTTAGGAGTCTTGCCCTCCCCTCTACCCACTGGCCCTTCCAGCCCCAGCCCGGAAGCAGAGAATCTCTTCTACTGCTGGCTCAGGTTTCCATTCTTCCATGCTGCCTGGCCTGTTGATTTCTGACAAGGACCTCCCATATTAGCTCCTAAGGAGTTCTGCAAAGAGGACTGCTCTGCTCTTAGTCAGTGCCTTGTGATGTTGCCTAGCCAAGACCCTGAGAGTTCACCTTTCCCCATTCTCACAGAGGGTGGACCTAGCAGAGAGGAAGGCCTGTCTGGGTACCGCCGGCTAGCTTAAGGCCAGATACTGTATCCATGTAACACGTGTGTTTACATGTAAACACGTACTCCCAAGGGCCAGCTCCAGGCTGCCTTCCAAAAAGGAGGGGTGAGGTCACCCAGCTGGGGAGGCAGAGGAGGCCTTGGGGGTCTCCAGTGTCTTCCTGTCCCTTCCCCCCTTCTGCAAGCCATTCACAGGCAAACCATGATGGGGGTGTCAGGGCCATGGGGGGGCGGTGAGGAAGGGCTGCTTTCCCAGTCCCCCTCCCTGAGCTAGAGGTGGCCACGTCATGCCACCAATTCCAATTAACTGATCTCTCATAACTCAGAGTTGGAGAAGGTAACAGAAGGGAAAGCCCAGGGAGGGAGCCGGGTCCCCTTGTTGTACTTGATAACAATTATAGTTTAAAATCATAGCTTGCCGGGGCTCGGCTATATTTTACTTGATAACAATAAAAGTGACACATAAAGTTAACTGTTTATGTTTTATTTATTAGACTAAATCTGCCAGCGGTGGTAGGAGCGCTTGCCTCATCGCTACAGCTTTTATAGGGCTGTAAAACGTCATAAATCAGTCTCTCTCTCTCGGAATCGCCCGCACTCTTTGTGTCGGCGGCAGTGCAGGGCTGGCGGCCGCTGGCTGCCTGCTCCCTCCTTTCCACGAAAAGTCTTAATGTGATTTTTCCCTCTGATTTTATTATTATGATCGCCGCCGTGATTAGTCAATCTACCTTTAATTCGCCGCCCTACGTTGCCTCCTCCCAGCCCAGCCTGGTTGACACTTGAATAAGTACCTTTTAAAATGGCATAACAACTATTTGAGGGTTTAATTAGAACATCTGCAATTAAGGGAATGAGGAGAGGAAAGGGAAAAAAATAAAGCCCTTGTGAGAGGGAGACTGAAGGCAGGAGATTCCCAACCTTCTCTTACTACCTTTGGGATATAGAAGTGGGTCCTCACTTCCAAATTAGTGCTCACCCTGAGGGCTGGAATATGAGGGAAGCTGGGCCAGGGGTGAGGCCCAAAGAGACCAAGTGCCCACCTGCAACCCTGGCTGCCTTTCCTGCTGCAGTGCTCAGGCTTCTACCCCAGCCTGGGTGCACTAGGGCCACTGCCCAGTCCCACAGGGCCCTGCCCCCCCCTACTCCCCACTGGCTGAGGGAACCTGGGTGCCCTGGGGGTCAACCATCTTGTAGGAGATCCCCAAACTCCCAAAGTTGGTGGAGAACCTTTGCCCACTTGTACCTGGACCTTCTTAGTGTGAGAACTGGCTGTTTTGTAGGAAGAGGAACTTGTGGCTGTGAGTGAGGGGGAGGCAGCTGTTTGGTTGATGGTGGTGGGGAGTCCTCTGAAGGTTTTTTGTAATTGTTGGTGGTAGGGATGGGTTAATTACAAGTTGCTGGGAGAGGGCCGGAGAAAATCACTACTGAATCCTGAACTGAACTCTGAACTGTGGCTCCAGACTGCCCCACGGGGAGGTCCAAATCTCCATGGAACTTTGGTAAAGTGAGGGTAGGGTTGGTAGAGTGGGCAAAACTCTTCCAGCCCCACCCCTGATCTCCCTTCTGGGCCAGGCACCTTGATGTGGCTGTCCCACCCTATCCCAGCCCGAGAATATTCTCTTCCACACCTGGGAAGGTGGGCTATCTACTTGGCTCTCCTCCTAGCCTTTACATCTGCCTTTACCAACGCTGCTCCCTGCCTAAACCCTCTTTTCTTTAATCTTCACCCTCCTGGATTTATTAGGGTGCCTTTCCAAGACATCACCCACCATACCATCCCCCAACCCAGGTTTTTAAGCTCCTGCAGGTAGGTTGAGAACACCTTCTTGGGCTAGTATGAGTGAATAGACACAGAGGCTTCAGGTGCCTCCCACTGAATATCAAGTCTGGCTTTGACTATTAGTGTTAACAAATATATATGCATACATGCTATAAATATTTATTAAAATATTAAATGTTCCTTATATGGCTATAAATATGTGGAGTTCTTATTCCAGGCTAATTCAAAATGAATATCCAGAAAATGACGCCTAGGAGATTCCCCCAAATGTGTCCACACTCATCTACATCATTTACCAAAAAAAAAACAAAAAGAAACCCAAAACAAAAAAACAAAAGCTCTGGGCTCCTATAGCTTAACAGAAAGGAAGATGCCTATCACATGGATAAAATACCTCATCACACATACACATGCAAACATTTACCTGGATATTATTATAAGCATGGAAATAAAATCCTTTCAGAGGGCTCTTGCACTCAGCAATGGCTTACTTGAGATGGGGAGGGGGTACTAAAGCGGCTCTCACGTGTGATGAATCCTTGTATCTGGTCCTGTCTTCTTTTGTGCATTCCCATTCCCCTCCTGCCTTGCCAGCCCAAGGACTTCCACCTCTGCTCTGTCCTTCACCTCGCTCTGCCCAATTTTATTTTATATTTTCTCAGACCACCTTTTCCAGCATCCAAATGCTCTCCGCACACAGCCCCACACCCCATCTCCTTTCTAAATCTCGATCTGGTTTCTCTTTCGGAAACATGTTTCAGTACAAAGCGCTTCCCTTCTGACACCACTGAAGAAAAATATGTGTCCATTGTGTGTGAGGCCTTATTGTGCCCAGATTACCATACTGACCGTTGGATAACCCATATTCCTCCCCTCCCCAGTAACAAGCTGCTGGCTGAGATCTCAGCGGCTCCACAGATTCTGTGCTGCATTAAAATCTCACCTCTCACACTCCCTGGATTTTCTAAGGGAGAAAAATAAATGGGAGAACCAATTCAGGATTTGGAGAGCAAAGAGAAGGAAAATAAGGATTATTCTATTTCCCACTCTCCCAAGTGCAGGGTTTTTTTTTTTTTGTATATGTATGTGTGGATGTTTTGTGTTTTGTTGTTAGTGTTGTTTTAGGGATTAAAATTGCAGCATGTCTCCTTTTTTTCCCTCAAATAAATTGACTTTTGGATGTTATGTAATCAGGCAATTCATTTCATTTTGATTTTTTTCTCCCTCAGGCAACTTGAAAACCCCAAACTAAAACAATATTCTTATACCATTTTTTCTTTTGTGTATGGATGAGTGTGAACATAGATATATGTGTGTTTTTGTCCTTTTCTAATGCCAGCAGGCAGGGCTAATGTATGCAAAAGAATATGCAAATGCTTAATTGATTTTTTCTTAAATCTCTTGTCAGTAAAAGTAATGAATTGGTCTAAAATGATTTTAATAACCCGAACGTGTCACCAGAAAATACTCAACCTTTTTTTTTCCCTCCTGGAATGGCTTATAGTCTCAAAAAAGCAATCATGGAATGTTAATTTGCCCCCTTTAAAATATTAAAGATGAATTTCTCTTGTTTGTTCGGAGATCATAGGCAAGGTCCGCTTGTGGATTTCCCCTGCCTTGCCTTGCCTTCCTTGGAATTCAATTTTCCTCAAATCTTGTTTAAAGTGGCTTTTTAAAAAGTGGCCGCATTTTAATATTGGTTAGACAGAGTGACCTGCATTTCACCTCGGGTGTTTGACTTGTTCCAATAGGTCACTGCCATGGGGTTATTGATGGGGAAACTCCATTGAAATTTGTCTCTTCGCAAATGGCCTTTAGATCTTCCAGCGAGTTCAATAACTAGTTATAATGTGGAAGGGGAAAAATGAAGGCCTTGGGCTAACGAATTTGATGTTTCATTTTTATGCTGGAGAAATTGTTAGTTAGACATTGGGTTCCCCACCCCCTTCTCTGCTCATCCCAGCCTCACTGCCCTAACACTCCCATCCAATGGTGCTGGATTATTATCCCCTCTAAAGCTTGGATTGGGGTGCCTCTTTCTCTCTTTGATACAAGCTTTACTTTTTCTTATGAATACTGTTGTTGCTATTGTTGTTGAAAATTCGGACTCGTGGATGTTGGAGGCTTGCTGTGCTGGAGATTTGAAACCTGAACTTTCTTTTCAGGGGGAAGACTTTTACTTTTAAAGGATCCTTAATGTGGCTTCAAAATATCTAGAAATTAGGCTGGCCTTAATTTACAGAGGGCTCCCTGGCTTGGGCTCTTTGGCTTGGGCTCCCAGAATTGAGGAGAGGAAAGGAGACTACAAACACCTGGGGGTCTATGGGGGTATCTCAAGGTACCCTAATCTGTTCTCGGCCTGTGAGCTGGCAAAGACCCATGGAATTAGGCACCCAGGACCAAGGAAAGCGGAGGATGAGAAAGGCTAAGGGGAGAGGAAAATTCCACGGAGGAGGGAAGGGAATCTTGAGTCCCCTCGAGGGTCAGAGTCAGAATACAGGAGAATTGGTTGGGTAACCACTTGCCAAACTCTGAACTCTGCTCCTTCACAATAACGGTTCTCCTGGAAAGCCCAGTGCCCTAGGGCTGCCTTTTGGTAAACTGCAGGGAACAGAGGAAAATGATAGAGACTAGTGGAGATACTATCCGGTCCCTCTTTTTCTAGGGTGCTCAGGAGCGGGAAAGGAAAGTGCAAAGGAAGGGGGAGGATATTTATTTTATTCTCCCCAGCCACAGCTAAGTTGGGGAGCCCTTGACTTCTCCAGAGAAGTCTCTGGGAAAAGGGACTGCAGAGCGCAGTCTCTGGCGGCTGACCCAGCCATACCAGATCATTACCATTATTAACCTCAGTACTAATAAAAAGACCTTCCCCTCAGGAAACGGAGAGACGTGTGTGCCTTATTTTCTCTTCTTCCAGGCACTGCGCCTTCTCCTTCTCTGCCTACAAGGACCCTGTTTGCTCAGCCCAAAGTTTCCCCTTAAATTAAAGAGCTCACCAGCCTCTCATCCCCTTCTAAGCCTGTCTCACAGGTCAGAATCTTTCCTGCTTGCCTAGAATCCTGGGTTGGAGGGATAAAGACTGAAAGAAATATGTAAATGCCTGAAACTAGGGTGCTCCTTCCCTCCCTCCCTCAGACCCCTCAAACCCAGAAGCAGCATCTCGGTGCCACCTGGGTTTTAGACAAACTTGCCTCGGCACGGTAAATACGTGGCACCACTGGGATCTGGGGAGCAGCCTTCAACTGCGACTTCGCGTCTCAACCCCATAAAAATGGGGAAGCTGGAGAAGCGGCTATTGCTGGCTTCAGAATCCGGCCTGGGAGAGGGCACACAGTCTGCTTTTCCCGGCCAAGCAGGAGTCAATAGCGATCTGTTACAAACTTCTCGGCAGCTTTGCCGCGCGCTCGGCCGGGCCGGGCAGGCGGGCCAGCCAGGTCCCCACGCTGCTCTCCCGCCTCAGCCCGGCCCGCACCTTGGCCGCCTCCTCCGAACAAGGACCCCCAGCCTCGGGCCTCGCCCCTTCCCTGTTTTAATTACGTGATTGATTTTCGCTTGGGCCGCTTCGGGATGCCTCTGCTTCCGACTGTTTAAATCTTTCGGTTCCCTTTTTGTATTTCGAGTCCTCCAGATGCGCTGTGATTCCAAGACGACCCTGGGGCGCGTGGCCTGAGAGCAGTGCGCGGCCTGGGTCGGGGTCCCCGGCCGCCTCGCCCTACTTTCCCACGAAATGGCCTCACCACGGAATCCGATACTCGCCCGGAGTGGCCAGGTCTGCAGCCGCCCCTCGGCGCGGGACTCAAACTGTGGTCCTGCCCATTCGCTTTTCTGAATTATGTTGTGCTCCATTATTCTTTGATAGCATGTTCCCTCCTTGGGTTATCACTTCGTGCCTGGCTTCGGAGCCGGTCTCTCTGCCTTTTTGTGATTTTGTCTTCACCCAAATAAAGTGTGTATTCAAAGGTCTAGATTGAGACCCCAGGAAGCCCAAGGCTCACAGGGCGCTCAGGCCCCGTCCCTAAACACCTGGGCCTCGCGCTGGAGGCCAAAAGCGCCAGGAGAAGCAAATTCGGCCACAACTTTACGTCACTAAGCGCCAGTAGGACCGCAGGGCTGGCGGTCCTGGCCGCAGCCCCTAACCCGCAGGAGGCCGTCGGATCAGATTTTCACTCCACAGCCTCAGACAGAGGCCCCCTCACCCTGGCAGCCCCAGCAGGCACCCAGCACCCGGCAGGAGCCTTGGGGGTGGCTTTGAGCTCTCACAACCAGGAACACGATGTTCAGCCCCCTCCACAGCAGGGACAGGTGAGCCGAAAGAGAAGGTGTTTACTTTATGAGAGAAGTGAATTTAGGGTAGGGGGAGGTAGGGAAGACAAAAATAAAGAATAGGACCCCCTTCTCTCATCGTGGCTAGCCTCTTTTCCTTTCTCTCATCTGGAAGGTGAAACTCTTTTCTTCCCCAAACTGCTGGCTTCATGCTTAATCTCTCATTTATTTGCACCTAATAAATACTCCTCTGCTTATTCTCCCATGTCCTGTTTATTCATTCTTTGATCCTTTCTAAGGAAGTAGCAATGAGTTGCTAGTAACCATATATATTATGTGTATATATATATATATATATATATATATATACATATATACACACACCCAATATAATATATATACCCCTCAGGGAGAAGAGGGGGTTGAAAAGTCTTTCTCATTGAGGAAGTTCAGCAAAGCTCCAGTTAGTCACAACCTTCTCCCTGTTCCTTGACCTACAACACCCCAGTTCCTGCCCCTAACCCCTTCCCCCACAGCAATGTTGCTGGTTAAATAAGAGTCCGCCTGCCTTGCTATTAGGATTCTGGAGACGTTGGCATCTGTAGCAATCATTAGTCAAAGCTGCAGAAGCCAAAGGAGCCGAGAGTTGGACAGAAAAAATCTTGGAAATGATATACAGGAGCTGAGGAGGCATCAATCCCAGCCGATAAGAGCGAGGCGCCACGAGGGAGGCGGCCCACTTAATTGGGCTCTGGGCACCAAGAACAACTCGGGAAGTGACACCTACTGGTTGTGCCTTGACCCTGGCATCGTTGGGCCCCACAGAAATAGTTGGGTCTTAAACACCCTTTTCTCCAAATTTCAAAAAAAACCCTGTTAGGTGTGCGTGTGCGTGTGCGTGTGCATGTGTGTGTGTGTGTGTAGACCTACAAGCCTCTCACCCTGCAAGCCAAGAGGAACTGTGAAGTGGACTCTCCCCTTCTCCGCTCCTTATCTTTGGTGGCTGCTTTGGGAAGTACTGCAAGTTGGGGAGTCTGGGCTGGGATCTCAGGTCACAGAGACTGCCAGGAGGTAGGCTCTAATTTCTAGAGTGGGTTTTCAGGGAGTAGGTAACTCAGTTGGACTACAGATGGAGACAGCCTTGTAAATAGCGATGGAATCATTTTCTTTAATAGACAAAATATCCAAAATATATTCATTCCCTACCCCCATTCACTGGATATTTTTATAGATCAGAGAGACAGAAGGAGACAGAGAGGTATGGTAAGTTTAATTTCTAGAGGGAGACCTACGGCCCTACATACAGATATATGCATTGTGAACTGTCTCTAAACATGTTCAAACACTTCAAGTTTTTAGAAAGCCTTCAATGGCTATAAACATCTCCAAATAGGTAGCATCAGTATGTGGCTATTTATAGGGTAGGACCCTTGAATAAATCTAGATAAAAATTTCAAAATAGAGATTGAGCAACACATGCTTAATTCTTTCCAGCTGAGAAAAAAACCTCAAATATTCATTTAGATGTTTAGAGAGAGCAATACCAATATATCCCAGCATATATATGCAACTATTATAAAAGGATTGGTAGGTAATGTGCATACAAGAATCAGAGCACTGTTATGTTCACTATGGATCTATAAATCTGAAGATCAATAAATCTGCATTTAAATGTGGAACAGAAGGGGTGTGAATCATATAGCCTCATGTAGACATAGAACAATCTCTAAATACATTTTCACTCTAGGAGACCTCAGCTTTCTATAAAGATGCATGTGCTTGCCTGGTATCTTAGGAATGGGGAAGATTCTCTGGTGTTTGTGAGTTTGAGGTATTCCAGCCCAGTCCCACAGTTCAGCAGGGAGAGACCTGAAGGGCTCAGGATGTCTTTTGGGAGGGGAAGAAGGCTCACTATCATTACAAAATGGAGCCATGAAAGTAAAACATATTTGGTTTGGAGACAGCTTGGTAGACAAGATATGGAAAGCCTGTAAGCTTTAACACACACCTGCACCCACCTTAACTGCATGAAGCCCAGGCACAGACTGCAGTTTCCTCTATTCTCATGGAGCTAGATCAGGTCTCTTACATGCCCCACTCCCATCTCCTCTAGTTTGTGACTTTCATGAGCTCTCTCCCACATCTCAGTTCCTGCTTATCAAGAAGGAGTCTGGGGCTTGGTTAAGAGGTAATAGGGAGAAGGAAGCCCCAGAAGAGAGGAGAGCCTGTAGGAATCACGATACCTATAGTCAGGCTCTGAAGCTATTTACCTTTCAGATTAGTTCCTTTCTGAGTAAGGGGTTGAAGGATTAGGGTCTGCGTGGGCCAAAGATGAAAAATTGCAATTTTTATATCCGGAACTTTGAACAAGATCACCAATTGACTCTTCTTATTGGAGCCAGAGGATTCAGGGGACTCTCAAAATACCCCCATCCTTTTTTAAAAAAAGAATTTCTCCTTTGGTTTGCTTGGGAAGGTAGGCAGGGAGGGGCTTCAGATGGGTTTGGGGAATGCAATCCAATTTAGCTGGCCAGATTAGGGGAGAGTGATTTACAAAGCAAAACCTCAGATGCTACTTCCTGAGAAGTCTCTAGATCAAAACAGCCTCCTCTAGGTGTTTATGACCCCATCTCAACTCCCAACAGGAAAAGCATCCTCAATAAAACCCTGGCTCATGCCCCCATCCTCTACTCAGGGGAGGGGGTATGACACACAATCTGAAATGAGGGACCTGACCCTTCCCTTGTTCCCTTGTTCACACGTGAACACACACACACACACACACACACACACACTCTCATAGTTTTCCTAAGGTTGACTATTTTAAAGAGTATTTCCTAGAAAAAATTTTCCCAAAGTCTGAACAAAGAAGCAGCCCTAAGGGGTTTAGAGTTTGCATCTGCAACAGCAAAAAAGGGGCATTCAATCACATAAGGATCTTGCCCTCTGGTTTCTCCCTGGCTCTCCAGCTCTACACAATTCAATCTGGGCAAGCAGGACATTGAGGGTTACCAAGAGTTTGGATTCTATGAAGGTGTTCCACTTTTCAAACCCAAGGCTTGGAGGGTGGGGGTGGGTGGGGAGGACAAATGGCTTCTAGCCAGGGCTGATGGGAAGAATGGAGTGGGAGAGGATTGGGAAGTTGGTTGGAGGCTGGTTTACTGTTCCTAGCTCAGGCTTCTCACCCTCACCACTATGGAACCTTATGTAGACACCTACACAGATCCTTTCTCATATTCAGGTATCTTGGTATTCAGGCAGAGGGGATAAGGGAACTAAGGATCTTTAAAGGATCCCAGGAAGTGAGCCCACACATTCCATTCAGCTCCCATGGGGCCACAGATCATGGTAGAACTAGGGAAGTATCCTGCTCCTGTATCCCAGCATCCCCAGAGCCTTTTATGCAACCTCTATCATAGCTTCTAGAGGTGTCCTTAGAATTCTGAGCAAGGTCCTGGATGACCTGGTTCAACCCTCCTAAGACCCACATTATATGTGTACGCACACACACACACACAAGTTCCCTTTTGTCCCTCTCTAAGCCTTAGGTATGGGAGAGGGAGATGAATCCCAGGGTTCCATGGGGCTTAAGGACAAATATCTCTGTCACTATAGTTCCTGGGCCCAGACCCTTCCTGGCTTTTCCTTGAGCTCCTGGGGCCCCGTGAAGGCAGCCAGGGTGATTTATTAGGACACATCACTAAAGGTTGTAAGAACCCAATAAAGCGAGTATGTCTGACTTGGCCCTCTAACAGCAGAGTCTTCTCCTTATGTTGAATCCCTAACCCCAAAAGCCCTAACTTGATTCCAAGTTTTCTTTCTTCTCCATTTCCAAAGCCTTCAAGGGCTATAGTTCCACCACAGAGCAGGCTCAGAAGGATGGTACTTGTTCCCACAGCAAAAAGGGCACAGAGTTAAACCTGGGACAATGATATTTCAGCACTCACACCCCCAAAACAGTGCAAAGCAGTTTTAGACAGAGAGGGACACAGATACAATTTACTTGGGCATTAAAAGTAGTTGAGGCACTCTGAAAAATTTCTCTTCCCAGTGCCCATGTGGACAGACTCAACCCCATCCTAGCCCAGTCTTTCTTTCCTCACCCATGATGGGATCTGGTAAGCCCAGGGTGAGAGGTCTCACTGACAGGGAGAGTTGGTCTCAGACAAAGCTACCTATCATACCCTCCACCAGGGAAAAATGAGTATGTGCTTTAATTCTAACTCATAAAAGAGGCAAATGGAGCAGTGTGGTTGAAGGTGGCTTGGGAAGTGGGATCCCAATGATTTCTGAGAAGATCTGTTTTCTTTCTGGCTTCTCCTGCTAATCTTTCTTACCTGGCCTGTGACATTGTCCTCAACACTCCTACTCAAAAGACAAACAAGCAGGGGAGTGTTTACAAAGCCCTGCCCAAAACCAGCTATTCCTCCCACCCCTACATCCTATCCTTAATGCCTTCAGATGAAGGCTTACAGGTCTAGGTAGCATAGCCCATCAGAACTCCTGCTCTTTAGGTTAAGGAGTGAAGAAGATCACAAGAAGGGGTGGACAGGGGCTGGGGGCAACTAAGCAGAAAACTACCCTGGAATAAAGCTTTGGAGAGGGCAGGGAGAGAATGCCTGGGTCTGGATTAAGCAGGGTATGGGCTCAGGCCCCACCTAGTTGTTCAGAAAACACAAGTATTTCTGGCACACATACACATATTCTTGTGCTATCAGATGCTCTTGCTCAGAAAAAATTTCTTTCCCATTGCTTCTCTGTTCTGACCCAAGTAAACACAAAACCAAAATCCACACTTTCAGTGGGCTGTGTCTCTGATAACTTGGCCAGGACACATATCATCACCTAGTCTCTCATAATACTCATATAAATGGAGGATGAAGAAGCTGGGCATGGTGGCACATGCCTGTAATCCCAGTACTCAGGAGGCTAAGGCAAGAGTCTCTCTGTGAGTTGGAGGCCAATCTGGACTACATAGTGAGTTCAGGGCCAGCCTGAACTACATAGAGAGACTGTCTCACAAAATAAAATAAAAGTAAAAATTTAAAATAAATGCAGAGTGAAGCGGGTCCTGATCCTTTGTGTCTACTCTTTACCTTTCTCTTAACTGGCTCAAAATTATTTGACAAACTAGAGGTACCAAACATGACTATCAAAAACAACCTCTACTTTGGTTCCCTTCCTCAATCATGCTTGAGACAGTTTTATAAAGCTAGTGGTTCCTGGAGAACTTCCCAAAAATAAATTAAAAGGGGTCTCCTCTAATTGCCAGGCTTGTTCTCATGAGGATCAGAAGAAAATGAAAACTTCTAAAAGGTAAGTGTATGGAGAGTAATGTTAGTCAGAATTTGAATTCAGGGCTATAGTTCACATTTGTACTATAGCCTAATTTAGAGTTCTTTTCTCTAAAGTGCAGAGAATTGGACAGGATCACAGTGGCAAACATGAGGCTACTCTAGATGATGCTTCCACAACTTCAGATCTCTGTACAACTGAGATAGACCTTGGCATACGACTTTGTTAAAAAAACAAGGACACATGGGCCGGGGATTTAGCTCAGTGGTTCCGTCGCTTGCCTTGCAAGCGCAAGGACCTAAGTTCAATCCCTGGTACCAAAAAAAAAAAAAAAAAAAAAACAAGAACACAAGTCCAAGATGACTCAGAGCTGGTCCAGGGGCAGAGGGAGGGGGCTAGAATACGCTCAGGATCACTCCTCCCTCTGAATCTGAGATAGGGCAAATCTAGGAGGTGAGGGAGTAGAGAGAGAAGGGAGGAAGAAAGAAGAAAAATGGAGGGGAAAAGCAAGACATAGAGACCCAAATACTTTTTGCCCATTGGTTGATGGGGGTCATGTGTCCTCATACAGAGAGCATTCCTGATTGGTTGCTTGACTTCTTCTAAGTTAAAGACCCAGGAGCACAGTTGGCTGTCTAGGGCACAGCTGGCTTCTGATTGCCTGCCCATCCCCCTCCTCTCCAGAGATCTGAGATTAGGTAGTGGCAGTGGTGATCAAAAATCTCAGGTCCCTTTTGTGTTTTTCCTGTTCCCAGGTGAAACCTGAAAAACAGTAAAAAACTGACCCGATTCCAAGGCAAATTATTTGAAAGGAAGGAAGCTCTATTGTTTCAGGAAGAGGGGATGAGATTTGAAAGAAACTTTTGAGCCTAAAGAACAGAAAAGGGGGTCAGGAATTCATTGAATGCCTCAAGAGACAGTGTGTAAATTTGTAAAACATACAGCACCCTCACACACCCTCCACACAGAAAGGAAATGGGACTAAGATCTGCCTGGGGTCAAGGAGCATGGTGGAATCTAGCTAGAGTGTGGGACTTTGGCTCTGGCTAAATTCCTGGTTAAAGACCACTGGACTCTGCTAGGGCCCTGAGGAGGCTGGAGGGAAGGGCTAGAGTCAAGTTATAGACCAAAGGAAACTCCCATCTCCCTGATGCTTGGATTGATAGGAAAGTTTCTAGAAATCTTTAAGATCACAGACTGGTGGGAAAATAGAGTTGAGGAGGGCAGGTAAAGGGGAGAGGAGAACCTGAGAGTTTTTTTGAATGAACTGTTGGAAAAAATCATCCAGGATCCTAAGGCTTCCCAGGGAAATAAGGGTGTCTGGGAGAAGGCTGAGGGAGGCCACATCTTGTCGGAGGACTGAGGCCTGAGATCAGGGAGCCCTACACTCCTTACAAAGAAGCTTGGCTTGGACTCCCTTTTTCTTTGGGCCTCTGTCCTTCCTGAGTGGACCTGATCTATCTTTCTCTACTTGTTTCTTTCTTCTTTAGTCCTTGGTTTGGGAGGCCTGGGTGGTGCTAATAGCATGTCCTCTCCATTCCTCAACTGCACCTCTCCGCAAGCAGACACCAAGACCCTTTCACCCCAAGGAGGCCTCCTGTACAGGAAATTGTCCCCTTTGCTCCCCTTCCCTTTCTAGCCCTGATGAATCCCTCCCAGTTCACAGGGGACTGAATTCACATCACTTTCCTGGCTTAGCTCCCTGTGAAGGTGCTGTGCGCAAAGGGAGGGGTGTCTGCATTCACAGATGTGGAGGACACTGTACCTCCCATGCCCAGTTCCTCTCCTGCTCCTACCTAGAAACCCAAAGGCTCCCCACCTGAGAACTGCCTCCCCTTACAGTGCACACATTGAACCTTGCTAGCTCCATCCCCTAGAGGCCACTCTGTCCTCTGGTTGGGAAGCTTTCCCAGCCTAGCAAACACTGCATCGACTCCCTCCTCCCATGTCCAGTGAGCAGCACTACACTCACAGAAAGAGCCCTGTAGACCTCCTGGGGCCTACTTTTAGCCAAGGCAAGGAAGACCCCACCAGCTAGGGGCAGGGGGAATCAAAAACCACAATGGCCCCTACAAACTAAGACCTCAGATTTTGGAGACTGAGAAGCTACCCACTACCCCTGCCTAATGGTGCGCAGGAGAGGAGAGACTCTGGGGCCAGTCCAAGCAGGAGCCTGTGTACTCTGCAGCTCCAGAGGGCTCCTTCCCTATCTTTCTCTCCAGCTTCCTCCTCTGCCTGGACTCTGGGCCACTGGCCAAGGGCTGAATTGTTCCCCTCCCTGGAACAGGGGACCCTAGGGAGGCACTTTGCACTGGTCTAGAGTTTACACATTCCTACAAATACCAAACACCCATGTCTCTGCCTCAGGCTTTCTTCCTGATTGAGAGATCTTGCAGAGATCTAAAGAGCCAAGGGTTCTTCCTGCACAAGCTGACTTGGAGTCAGAGGGAATAAGGAGTAGAGGGAGGAGGCCTGGTCTGAGGAGTCAGTTCCCCCATCTTCCTAATTCCCAGCAGCTTCTTCCCTTCTCCCATCCCTGCCTGGGGAGGCCTAGCGAGGCTTTTCCTTTTTCCCCTTAATGAGTGGGAATTACCTTCTCTCAAGGGGTGAGGTGGAAGTTAGGTAAATGGAAGGAAAGGTCTCAGAAGGGGAGAGAATTAACTTACAGCGTTCGCCTGGGATTCATTTTCCAAGATGTAACCTCTCTCACCATCATCCCCAGCGCCGTAATCCCCTCTAACTGCCAGGCCCTCTGTCCTAGCATTAAACCTCACCAGCAGCTGCGTGGCTGGACAGTTAAGATTATATATGATGTAAATATATTGTGGGTTTGTCAGCTCTCCCTACACCATAAAACTTGGTTTAATGACATCACGTGGTCCCCCAAGAGCCACTCAGGGGCTTGCCTTCGGGCCATTCACATAAATAACCTCCAAAACTTTCAAACTCCTAAATTCACATAGAAGCTGTGCCTATTTCTCTAATGCTCAGTTACACTAAAAAGCCCTCGTGCTGCTCCTTTGCCCCACCCCCACACCCCCTTACAGGGTGGGGAGGAAGGAGAGGATGGATCCTTATTTATTTACTTACTTATTTCCATAAGGACCTGTCGCCTTCGAGGTCGTGTTGATATTTTTTTTTCTTCCTATTTTTTCCTTCTCTCTCCTCTAAATGCTCAGAGTGGGCCGTGTCCCCTCTTCCCACTCCCCCGGGGAAGGTAAGTCATGCTTCATCCCCTTCTTTCTTGCTGCCAGAGTGGGTGGGATCCAGGGCAAAATGGAAAGGCAAGCTTCACGGTCTCCTTGGGACCCAGAAGGCCTACCACTTACCGCCCCAGTGCAATGCCAAACCCTGGTTCTTGGAGATTGTGTGAAGAGGCTGGCTGGCGGGTGGGACAGCTACTCCTAGACACTAAGCAGAAGCTTCTGTTCTTGGAGAGATCAAGGGTCTGGGCCTCACCCGCCCCCAGCGCAGGGGAGTATTTCTGGGGCCTCTGGCTTGAGTGCTGCTGCAAGGCTCCGCTGAAGCTGAGGCTGAGCCTGGGAGCAGGCCTGCAGACTGTGACAGGAGGGAGGAGAACAAGTAGGCACAGCAGAGTCTTCCCAAGCCTGGCCCAGCCTAGTCAGTTCTTCAGCAACTCGGGGAAAGAGAGGCCCAAATCCTGCTGGGAGGAGCAGTCAGTGCACAGCAGGGCTGCTGCACCTGGCCCGGCAGGTCTGGTCAGCCTTACCCCTTCCCAGGGAAAAGCCTTTGGTTCTCTTTCCTGGTCTGTCCCCTAGGGAAGAAGCAGATTTGGGAGGCTGGAGCGGGTGAGTGCTATGACACAGCCCCTTTCTTATTTAACTGGTACCCATTGGAGATGCCAGTGCTTCTTCATGCTTCACTGCTCGCCCAATAGTTTTACTCAGCATGGAGAAAAAATTAAAATAACTCCCTGAAGAAAATTACACATTTTATTTCAGAGAGGGTGGGGGAGAGATTGTAAGTTGGTGCCGGTGGGTTGGACTGACCGGCTTTGAGCAAGTTGAAGAGAAACACTACTGATGCCTTAACCTGGCCAGAGTTCAGTGTGAAGGGTAAGGGTGGTAGTCATGAATGCAGCTCAAAAACATGTCATGAGACCTCCTATGTGCTAAGTGTGGAGCAAGAAAAGGCTCTCAGGTCTTCTAAAAAATGATGGACAGGTAGCTTAGGCAGGAGGATAAGGACAGAGTCAGTCCTTATAATAAATCCAAAGAGCATCAGCATTAATAATCATAAATATTCTCTCTGCCCCTCCCCAGAACCACCCTGCTCCCTTTCCCTCTTGGCTGCTGGAGCAGCTACTAGCCCAGCTCCAGACCCCCACCCCAACAGTGTTGGGGGCCTAGGCTAGGCTCCAGGAAATCACCCCATTGTGGGAGGCAGGAGAGGAAATGCAGTAAAGTTTTATGGACCCTTCCCACATTTGTTTCTCCTGCAAAGTGCTTCCTCCCTCAGCCCATCCCAGGAGCCTGGAGCTGTGCAGAACAGAGTGGGCCTAGGCCAGCCTTAGGCACCACTTGAATTAGCTGCCTTTCTATGCTCCCAGTAGGTCACCCTCCCCCTCCAAACAAAATCTTAGGAACTGAGATAAATGATGGCAAACAGACATGACTCTGGCCTTGCTCTATGCAGTTCTCATCCCGGTTAATTTTCCTAGCCCTAGGAAACAGTCTGAACATTTCTGGCCAGGCAAGTGCCCCCAGCAGATTGCTCTCCCTGCTCCCCTCTCCCCTGATATCTTAGCTAAAACATACCTTGCCATCTCCTTCAAGCATTGTACCTCCAAGCAGTACCAACTTTCTCTAGGGGATGTTACTGGGGCCAAATGAGTCCCTAGACTGAGGGCTCAGCCCTCCCTCTGTGTCTAGTAAGGCTCCTTCAAGGAGCACCTAGTCCCAGGAGAGAGTTTCAGAGGCCCAAAAGGCCTGAGTCTGAGCATGCACCATGCACAGCGGAGCCACTGGTCCTCACATGTTCGGTCTGGCACGGAGTGGAAGCTACTGCCAGTCTAGAAACTTCAGATACCTTGGACGCCACAGCATAGCTCGGGAAAAGCCAGTACAAGAGGCCTGTGCCTTCCTCTTTCCCCCAAAACCCTTTTTGGAACCAAGAATCAGAAAAGGAACTCTATTTCACCTCCCTCTTCTTGCTGCCCCTAGAAACGCTTAAAAACATTTTCTTTTAAAGGGGAGGCTTACAGATTTTGGCCCTCATCCTAAACCTCACAACCCATTTAGACACTTACTCAATCATGCCCTAAACAGACAGGAGCCACTGCATCTTTAATTCTGTTCTCTTTTTGTCTTTATTTGATATGACAAAATATAGTTTCAGGAAGGACCTGGAGTCAATAAATAGTTGGGCAACAGCGACGGGGCAGCAGGGCAAGAAAGTCATGGCAGGAACTATGGGACAGCAAGGAGCCTCTAGGACTATTTGCTGGGGTCCAAATGGCAGGAAGCCCCAATAGCTGAGCTAGCTAGCAGGCTGGGGCTGCGGGCCTGAGAGGGCATGCAGCAGGCGAGGGCTTGGGAGGTTCCCCGACTTAGGGTAGGGGAGAATATGTGGAGAGGATAGGGCAAACACAGGGGCCCTAGGCCCATATTCAGTCTTCTCCCTTTTTCATATGCAAATTGTTAATAAATGAAGACCAAGTTTAGTCACTATGAGGAAGCACCCCAGTCTGGCAAGGGATTCTGCCAGGCACAAGCACTCTCTCCTGCCTGTGGCCGCCCGGCTCGCCTAGCCAGAAACAAAAGAGTGGGAGTCTGGAGGCTGGGCCCACCTTAACTCAGGCAGGCCTGAGGGACCAGAGAGGTGTTCCAGGCTGAGGTTATTCCAGCACTAGCCTATGGTGCTCCAGCCTTCTGGGAAGGCCCAGCAGAGGTTACCCTGGGCCTCAGGTGCCCAGTTGAGCTAAGCTGAACTTTGCTGAGCTGAGGGGAGACAGGCAGAGAGGGCAGCCTCGGGGAAACCCTGGGTCAGTGGGGGATGCAGAATACCAAGGAAAAGCGCTTTTGTCTGTGAGGCCTGGGAGCCAAAGCTCTAGCTCCTGCCCCCACCCCAAAATATATAGAGAGAAAAACCCGAAGAGGAAAGGCGCAGGGACCGAGCCCGGTTGGGGTGCTCTCCATGGGCTTTCCTGCTGCCTCTAAAGAGCCTCTTTGCTTTTCATTTTGGAATCTTTCTTCCACTTCATCCTGCGGTTCTGGAACCAGATCTTGATCTGTCTCTCGTTGAGACATAAATTGTTGGCGATCTCTATGCGCCTGCGGCGAGTGAGGTAGCGATTAAAGTGGAATTCTTTCTCCAGTTCCAGAGTCTGGTAGCGCGTGTAACTGGTTCGGGACCGCTTGCCGTCCGTCTCTGGAACATAAATCCCCCCAAGCCAGGAAGGGGTGAATAGCGTGCAGCGCCCCAGCATCCCACCCCAGTCCCAGGCCCCCACCCGCGGCCAGAGGGAGAGGCAGCGCCGAGAGACAGGCCCGGCAGGCCGCAGCGGGCGGGCCAGCCCAGCCGAGCCCCAGGAAAGGCGCCTCCGCCCAGGCAGGAAACTTTCCAACGCGGCCTTCACTCAGCAGCCGGAGGGCTGAGGGGGGGTGGGGGGAAGAGGGAGACCCAGGCTCGGACCGAACAATAAGCACTCTCGAGATCCGAGCACTGGGGACCCCCCTCCCGCCCCTCCCGAGTCGCTGGAATCCTCCGGAGCCGCGAGCGACGGCCGAGCGGGCTCCGCAGGGGAGGGAGGAGGGAGCCGCGGGGGGATCCCCGCTCTGGAGACCCGCGCTCCTCACCCTTCAGATCCCTCTATTTTTTTAACTCCCTCCCTCTCCCCCAAAAATTGAATATTGCCTTTTATACACGTTTTGTTCCTATGATCCAATTATGTCGTCGTAAATTTGGGCGCACACAGCCTCTAAGCCTTTTAGTGGACAGTTTTACGAGCCATTGATGCCTGGATCGTAAAATTTATGGCCGCAGGTTTTTTTTCTTTATTTGCCCCGCATGGCCTATAAAACCCAGGCGGACCCGAGCGCGCAAAATGAAGTCCTAAAGTTTACCGTGGCTCATGTGCAGTTTGGTCATCCACGGGTAAATCTGTGGCGGGGCCGGTGGCTGGCTCAGTCCGGCGGGCTGCCCTGTCTGCGCCTGCTCCTCTTTGATCTCCCCTCTGCTCTTAGCTCGCTCCTCCAGCGCCGGGCGAGCTGCCTTCTGACTGTACATCCCGGGGTTGAGAGGAGCCGCTTCGTCTCTGCCCAGAGCGTGTCCCGGAGCGGCCGCGGCGCTGCAGGCGGGGCGGTCGGGGTGAGCCCGGGGGTTGGCAGCCATGTCTACCCCGTGGAGAGAGTTGGAAGGCGCAGGCGGTGGGAAAGTGATGCTTAAATCCAATCCGCCGTAGCAGTACCTGGATGCCTGCACCTCTGAGGCCGATCCATAGTTCCCACAAGTTTGCATGTTATAGGCAGGGATATTGGGGCTCTGCTTATAGAATGAATTGGCTACGTAGGAGCTCATGTCGGGGAGGGCCCAAAAAAAATTTCTGCACCCTTTTTGATTAAGGGTGATTTGTGACTCTTTGAAGTTGAGGGGTTTTTTGTTCTCCAAAGTGCACAATTTATAGGTGGAGATATCTCTTTCTTTATCCTATGCGCTCTTCCCAAATAAGGGAGCCTTAAATAGAGTCACGTGACTCGAGCGGCCACTCATAAATTTGGCTTGATGACCTCCGGGAGGTTAGTGATGGAAGCCGGCGAAACGCATCTTGATATGTTGGCAAAGCCCAACCGAGGGGGAGAGGGAGTGAGACCGGGAGAGAGGGAAGGGGGAAAAAATGGTTCTTGGAATTGGGGGGTAGCCGGGACAACGAGCCCACAGCGACACCTGGTGCCAACTTGGAGGAATTGCGTCCTGATGCGCGGCTAGCCTTCTGGTGCCTGGATTTTCTATCCTGTGGAAAAAGTGGTGGTTGCTGCAAAGATTTCCTGGGCAGGCCTTTTAAATTCTACTTAAATTTGAGAAAAAGATGAGGCCTCATTTAGGATGTACAGAGATGCTTTTTGTAATGTATAGCCCGTTTTCCCTAACACCAGGGCCTGCTAAACTTCAAAAATGGCTGAGTAAAAATGCAGCCACTGCCCAAGTTGGAGAACCAAGTGTAACTCAGGTTCCTTAAACTAAAGGTTGAGATTCTTTGCCTCAGAGGGCCTAAGGCCCCGACACTGCTGAGAATGTGCCTATCAGTATGGGAAAGTGGACTCGGCTGGTGAAGAGGTAGACAGGATGCCCAAGAGGAGAGTTCCTAGGTGGGCACAACTAGACAGGGAGGTCACGAGGCTGACAGCACTGGCAGCTCTGGGATGAGCCTAGAGGTGAGGAGCCAGGAGGACTTGGCTTACTTCACTATGCCAGGAACCTCAGAGTGGCAATGGGCCATTTTTAAGTGCGTGTGTGTGTGTGCGTGTGTGTGTGTGTGTGTGTGTGTGTATGTACATGATCTATGCATGCATGTGTGTATCTAGAACCAGACACAATGGCATGGAAGACTGCTCTGCATCCTTGTGTGTGATCCTCATGTGGTACAGATGGTAGGTACTTTAGATAGAAAATAGATGTTACTTGAGGCCACAGAGAGGAACCTCCACAAATACTACATGAGCAGAGCAGAGGGAAAGGCCTGTTTGCACTCTTTGGGGAAAAGACTCCTAATCCAGGCTTTCCAAGAACCTGAATCCAGAAGGCAGAGAGCAATTTCTAAGCTTTTTTGGAAGCATGGAGAGGGCCTGGCTGGAGGTTGGGCAGGACAATCGCCTGGGCAACCATGGCAGCCTTCGGCCAGGGTCTCTGAAGGCCTTTCTCTTCCTCTCCTAGTCCCAGGTTTTACTCTTTCCTGGCTGCTTCTTCCCTAGATATCTCTTCTTCTGCCAGAAGAAGCGTCCCTCCCCGCTGGCTGGCGGAGGTGCTGGAGGGGGCGCTGGTGGGGATCTAGAGAGTCTGGAAAACTCTGGCGGATTTTTTTCCCCTCGGGGAGATCCTTTTACCACCTCTTCCTTAGGCTCACTCAGGTTTCTCTGGCTAGGCTCGGGAAGAGAAGGCCAGAGCTGAATGATAGCTAGGGTGATATGCTTCCCTCGCCCTCCAGGTTTGAGGAGAGAAAAGGAAAGAGCCAGACCGGCTGGGGCTGTAAGGAAGAAGGAATTTTGTCCCGGCCACGTCAGGAGTCCCAGCGCAGGCGAGAGCTCAGTTTCCAGGCTTTCTCTTTCGTGATGTCCTTGAATCAATCCCCGCCGAAGGACTCGAGTCGCACGGTCTTCTGTTCCCCTCCGCTCTGCGCCTCCGCCACGTTTGGAAACAGCCGGCCTGCGCGGGCCGGGGGGCCTTACTCGCGAGGCTCCCCTTCCCCAAGCTCCTGGGAGTGGGCGGGGGCGACCCTGGTGCCTGCAGAGTGCTTCTTTTCTGGCCTTTTGGGGCTCTGGGTTCGGAAGGCCAGGACCCTAGACTATCACTGGCAAGAAGAAAGGCCTGTGTGGAGCTTGGAGCCAAACCCGACCCGGGCTCCCCCCTCCCCACCCCCGCCCCTAACGAAATCCTAACCGGCCTTTTTTGCGGGTGTGAGCTGCTCGGGCGAACGGAGCCCTGAGAGGCCTCCCAGCCCCCCAGCGCGTTCACAGGAAGAGCCGGAGGCCGGGACTCGGCGCCGGTCTCCCGGAGAAGGCGAGTGCAGAAGACTGGGGGTTTGCAGGCGGCGGGCAGACGCGGGAGCGCTTGGAGCTTGCTCCAAGCCGGCGGGAGATCGAACTGACAGAAATGCGAATATAAACTTTAAAAAATAATATCAGTTTTATTAAATATTCGAGAACGGATCCAGAGGTCGGATTTATACAGGAGGGTAACACGAGGGGATTTATTTATTTATTTACTCCTACTTGGCTAAACGAACGTCATTCACTTTTTTTCTTTTTGTAATTTTCCCTCTTTTTTTTTTTCTTCCTTTTTAAAATGAGAGTGGAACACTGACGGTGCTAAACATAAATATAAATACAGAGACCACAAATACAGCTAAAAATATTCACACAGAAACGGTCACAGTTTGTAATATGCCATAATGACCCCCAGGAATCTTTAAATACAATTTGCCTGGTCTGGGCATCTGCTGGGGCAGGGGGGCCGGGCAGGGGCTGTGGGGAGGCCCTGGGGGCTCTGTGAGGGCCAAGGCGTGCCCTCCTGGGGCCTCCCGCCCTCCCAGGCTGCCAGGCCGGGCCCTGAGGCCCTGGAGTGGAGGCCCCAGGCTCGGAGCCGGCTCTCGGGGGGGGGGGGGGCGTCGAAGGAAGGGGGGGCACGATCTCAATCGGAGGAAAATCTGTGGAGCCTGAAGCGAGGTTCAGGGAACGTGCCCCCCAGGCCTGGGCGGGGGAAGGGGCCTGCAGACACGCTGAGAACAAGCTAGGAGGAGGAGGAGACGCGTGGTGAGGAGTTGTGTGGAGAAGGAGGGGGTCCAGAGCTGACTTTCAGGTCCACTTTTGACTTCCTTATTTTGTTTTAGGCAGTCAAAACACATCAATTGTGCCAGTGATAAATACAGAGTGTGTGATTAGGGGAGAGTTGGGATGAGCCAGGGAGGAGAGAGGGGTGGCAAGGACAGTCCTGGTCACTCTTTCTGCTTCTCCTCTTCTGTCTCTTCCCGCTTTTCCTCTTTTCCGCCAAGGCTGTCGGCGGCGGCACCTCCGCCACCCCCCGAGAGTGTGGAGGTGAGATTAGATTCTTTTTTCCACTTCATCCGGCGGTTCTGGAACCAGATTTTGATCTGTCGCTCGGTCAGGCAGAGTGCGTTGGCGATCTCGATGCGCCGGCGCCGCGTTAGGTAGCGATTGAAGTGAAATTCCTTCTCCAGTTCCAGGGTCTGGTACCGAGAGTAGATCTGGCGGCCGCGCCTCCGGTCCGCTCCGTAGCCAACCCCTAGAGATCCGGGCACAAAACACACTAAAAACGATCAGCAAGGCGTCTGTCCAAGATGATTACGCCTAGCGAAGTCCTGGCCCTCCCAACTTGCCCAGCAGATCGCAGCCCCCTTAAGCTCTAGCCTTCTAAACCCCTTCGCTCTGCCCCACCCCCACTGGGGTTACAGCTAGGACCCCAATTTATATAGTCCTCCCATAAGAGGTAGATATGGGTTCCAAAGAAACGTCGGGAGGGGGGCAGGGCAAAAACCAGGCAAAAAGCTGCCAGTCTAAAAGGTGATTTTGAAAAATCTCAGATACTGAGGGTAAGGGCCCATTTTCTCGAGGACTGGGGTCCCCACATCCCTGAGCACTCCACCTCTTTGGAAACTTCTCCCCACTTTGCTGTCCTGTCCTCTCCCATCTTCTCAGCCTAACTCGCCTTTGGGGGACTCCTCACCCTTTCCCCCTCCCTTCACCCCCTGCCCTGTTCTTGCCCCCTCAGCTTGCCTTGGAGCCCTCTAGTCCGTCAGGGCCGAGGAGGCCAGGCCCCTGTGAGCCAGCGAGGGAGGCAAGCAGAGGGGGCAGAAGAGGGGGCCCTGTCTCGGCGTCAGCGAGGAGACGAGCGTGATTGTTTTTATGGGGCCATAAAAAACTCTCTCCGCCCGTTCTTCTAGGGAAGCCGGTCATAAAGGCAGTTCAGTTTATTTAATTTATATCTCGGAGCTGTAAAACTCACCACTGTGCGAATTCATTCGCTGCATCCAGGGGTAAATCTGGATACTGGCTTTCTGGTCCTGGGGCGCAGTCCTGCCCTGCTCAGAACTAAAATCCTGAGCGATTGAGGTCTGTGTGTTATGTCCTAAGGTGTTTTGTCTGCAGTTTGAGAGCATGTCTTTCTCCTGGTAAAAGGAATTAGATCCATAGTCATACGGCCCCCGGCTGGAACTGAACACGACATTCTCCTGTGGCGAATAAAAGGGAGTCGAGTAGATCCGGTTCTGGGCAACGGCTGCTCCATAGGTCGAGAAATGCCTCACTGGATCATAGGCGGTGGAATTGAGGGCGACGTTGGGGAGGACGTCCTGGCCCCCGGCGAGGTGGCAGGATAAGGAAGGGTTAGTGAAGTAGGAATTCATCCCTTTGCCTTTACCTGGTCGGGCTATGATTTCTTTAATATTTATTTCTGTCTCCAGTTTGTACTCGGAACTAGATGGTTATAGGGACGGCTCCAATCCAGGACAGACAAAATGACAAAGTCAGCTGACCCCCTTCCAGCCAATCACAAGCCAGATGTCAAGAAGGGAGAAAAAAATCGCTTCTGCTTCTGTTGATTCCCTAGTTGAGACTAAGTGTGTGCTTTGAAAGTAAGACTTGGGTTTCTTTTTAAAATGTATGTGTAAGGGAACTGGTTTGGGGGTAAAAGAGGGGTACCCGTCCTTGATCAGGGCCTTGGAGCCCTCAGAAAGAGATATACTCCAGGAAATCTCGCAGCCCCAGCTAACTTTGCTCGGCTGTGGCCAGACCCTGGGCAGGAGAAATCTCTGTATTTTCTAATTTCATCTTTAATATCTGCTCCCTTCTAAAATTGCAACCTGATTGTTCATGGGAAGACCTCTCTCCCAGTTCAGGGGGTTCTCAGAAATGCTACAACAAATTTGGTTTAACACTCCACAGGGTGAGTCTCCATCACTCAATTGATGTATTTTTTCCAATAATTAAAAAACTCAAAAGAAGAAGGAAATTTCATAAAGGACGGCTCCCAGAGGAAGGAGAATGTGACTGAGTCGAGTTTAGAGTGGTTGGGGGAATCATGAAGTTTGAAGGGGTGAGGGGGACAGTACAGTGTACAGTGGTGAAGCTGAAGTGGGCCAAGGGAGCGACATCTGCTCCCCTCTGTCTCCTAGCCCCCTTCTGCCCCCTCCTCAGGACCCTCTTTTTGGGGAAACTCTTGCAGCATTTTTGTCTAAAGGAGAAAATGTATAAAAATACATTAGGAAAGACAGGAAAAAGAGGCAGAGAGAAGAAAGGGAAGAGAAAGAAAACTCTGAAAATCTTTCTAGAGACATCAACTCCTGTTTATGTTGGTGAGAATTTATGATTTGGAGCCAGCCATGGCCCGTGGGGTAATTGACTCAGGATCCAGTCAGAAAGAGAAGACTGGTGAGGCTCTGATGGACAGTGAGCTTCGGTTAGGCTCAAGAGCCTGCAGAGGTCAAAAGCCCCCTACCCCCTCTGGATTCACTGCCCGGCCAGGGGAGGCGCCCCTGGACCTGAGTTCTGGGGCTTGAGGACTCTGGCAAAGGGCTCCAGGGGAGTTCTTGTCCAAGTGCCAGCCACCCTTGGACTCCCAGCAGTTTCTACCCCATTTTTCCCCCCACCTTGGGGCTTAAAAAAAAGAGAAAAAAGGTAGGAAAAAGCAGCTGGGTCCGTGGCTTCAGAGGGTGCTGCAAGGGGCGAATTGAACCAGCTGAAGATGTGCACATGGAGATTTTCTCCTGATCCAAATTTAATTTGATATCGTGACATAGGCAGAAAATGCTTTGAGTTGACAAAGAGGGTAGTGGGGCATGCACACGCAGCAGCGAAAGCGCATATTTTTCCCCTCACTTTTGGGAGGGGGCTGACTATAACAAGAACCCGGATGTCGCCCGGATTTTATGATCTTTTCCTTCTGTGTAACAAAGCGGAGTAATCAATGGGTAGCAATAAAGCCATAAACGGGACTACGCTGGGAAAAAAAACTCGTTTATTCATCTTCTGTAACGTTAAGATTTCCCTGGAGTGTCGCTAGGGGGGAAAAATAAAGTTTCGAACCCAAAAGCAGAGTGTGTGTGCAGGAGCTGGTGCAGACAACATGTCAGTTAATACGTGAACCTCGTTAGGGGGTTGAAGACTCTTTCTGCCAATTTGTGTTTGCTTTTTAAAATCCAACACCCCCTTCCCTCCTTCAGAAAGGAAGGAAATCGGTGGGGATTTAGAACGGTAAAGGAAAGATCCTTATAAAGGTTCCTCCCTTTGGACTACACTTTCTTCTTCACAAGGAGATAAAGGTGAAAGGGTAGAGGAGGGTACTTACATTAAAAAGAAATTTTTAAGAGGAGTTATGTCTTTTGGGGGTGACATGGCAGGTACACAAACATAGACACCAATGTGAGTTACTTTTTGCTCTTGAATCCAGCTGTCCTCAAATTCATAGCATGCCTGGGCAGAGGTTTCCAACAGCTGGCTGGGGCTCCAGTCCCCCTGGAGGACAAGAGGCAGGGGGAGAGAAAAACAAGGGGGGAGTACCCTGGGGCTGAGCTCAGGAACAAGTCAGTGCACCCTGGACAAAAGTAGCCTCTCTCATAGTTCTCAGCCTCCTTTCTGCCCTGAAGGTAGCTGTGTAACAAGTAGAAGAGGCCGGAAGAAATAGTAAATCCCCCCTCCTTTTGGAGCAAGATTGCCAGGGGGATAAATCATGTCAGTGGTATTTCTTTCAAGATATTAAATTGTTGCAATGTACAACAAATTGAATGATGGAAGATAGGATGCCTTAATGAGGTTTTGCTTTCAATGAGTGTTGATTTTCTATGTATTTTTAAATCTCTTTTATGAGTGGGAGGGAGGTACCTTGAAAGAAAGAAGGAGCTTCGGGGAAGCATGTGCTACCGCCCCCAGCAAGGATGTCTGAGTTTCTTTGAGCCCTTCCTCAGCCAGATCTGGAGAGGAAAGGGCCCCCCAAATGGAGGACACTCTCCTTTGGGGCCTAAAGGTGGTGGGCTTCGGGGTGGGCGACCTGAGGAGCAGAATGTAAGTTGCAGGCCCAGAAAGTTAAGTGCTTTATTCTGTCCCTAAACGGAGGGCAGAGACTGAAAGGTCTCACCAATTTATAATGAACAGAAACCAGCTGCTTGGAGAAAAAGGCAGAAATGCTGCAAGGGGGAGAGGAGGGGAAGCAGGAATACAAATAAATTTCCCACTGTTTAAATACCTTTGAAAAAATTAATTTCCAACACATTCTCCTCCATCACCTTCTGTTCCTGGGGAAAGAAGCCTCCTTTCAGCCAGATCTTTAATTATGCAGCTGAAATTTGCTGGAGGATTCGCTCCAAGGGGGGAGAGCAGGTCAGATGAGCCCGATCTTTCCTCCATTGGATTGTATTTTCCTTTTTCATTTCATGCTCATTTTATTTTTTGGCAAAGAATGGCTGTGGGGGGGCAGCTGGGATTTGGATTTTTCTAGATATTTATATTTTCCTGTGAAATTTGTCTGAAAACAATTATGGAAACTCATCAGCAGAAGCAAGAACAGATGTTTTATTAAAACTGCATTTGAGCTCTGTAAATATGCACAAGTCTTGGGAAGGAGGGAGCTAACTCTTTCTTTGTTTCTATAAAACAAGCCGAGAGAAATGAGAGAACACCCCCATCCGGCCAGCAGGTCTCTGTGCTGCTCTGGTCCCTCAGCAATCCACATTAGGCATACCGAGGGAGCTTGGTGTCAAGAGTAGATTTTCCCTTTTGGAACTGTAATTAGTGGATTAAAAAACTGAATTTGAAAATGCAGAAAAGGAATAAAGGGGGAAAGTTTGCCGCTCATTGCCCTAGTCCCCCCCCCATCACCAATCCAAAACACATGCTTTTCATGAGCACTAATTATAGGAGGGGAATTTACTGCCTGTGCCTTGGGCCTGAGTAGGGTGCAGTCACTGGCCAAGAGTCCCCAAGGCTAAGGGTAGCACTGGAACTGGGCACTTGGGGGTTTCCTAGGGAAAGCGCTCTTACTTCAGCCAGCCTTACCTGGCTCCAGACCACAGAAAGGCTAGGAGGTCTCAGGCTCTAAACTGGGGAGCCGGTGGTTGGGACTGGGCCCCCTCCCTGAAGAGTTCTTGGGCAGGCCTCACCTTGTCTGCCTTTGCTTTTCACTCTGCTGTGCGGAAATATATCAATTTAATTTCGTGGGGAGGGAAACTTGAGGTGAACAGGATGAGATATGCAATTTTTATTTGGGGGACAATCTTTTCTAAAGGTACTCCTTAGTTTGGGTTCTGCCACTCTCCTCTCTCCAGATCCCTAGCTCTGTGAGGATGTTTGTGACTCACCCTTTCGCTGCTATACATACTCCATTCCTGGCTGCCGGAGGCGCCGGCAACTACAGCTTGGCGCCTCCGGAGGCTGCTTAGGGACCCCAATACTGGAGTTGCAAGACGCAATGCTCCATGGGCAAGGCAGTTGGCTGCTTGGAAGCTACTGCATCTGCCAGACCCGTCTCACACCATCCCCAATTTTCCAGAGCCAGAGAAGAGCAGTTGCCCTGCCGTCTTCTTTTGTGCCACTGGGCAAAGGCCGAAATCCCTCTTTCAGAGAAAGCCGAGTTTCAATAATTGCTCAGCTCACCTCACAAGAGCTCTATTTGGTTAAGGCTTTGCTGTTCTAGAGTGAATGCTCAGCGGGCCCCACTGGCTTACAATTACATTTTTTACTTAAAAATTAAAAATAAACCTACCCTAAATGGCCGGTGTTTTGTGTACGAGCTCCTTTGATCTCCTTGGAATGGAGTAAAAGGATTGCAGAGAGCTTCACCGACCGCCAGAGAATGTGAACACATGGGACTGGTCTGCTGAGGGACTCCAAAGCATGGCTAACCCAAAGGGCTCCCAGTTTCTCATAGATACGGTAGGGGAAGTTTTCTGGGCAAGTACTCCCTCCACATACAGACTGCATTCCATACAGGAACACTCCTCCTTTCAAAGTTCAGGCTTGAAAACACTTGAGGAAAAAGTGAAATTTGACACACCCAACCCGGAAATAGATGCCATTTGTGGGTGCTGATATTCTGGGGACAGGGTTCAGGCTGGCCAGCTGAAGGGAATTGGGGGTCATCTGGGAGGGGGGTAGGAGAAAGGGGCCAGATGGGGCATGTCAAACTGCTGAGAACTGCCCCAAACACCTCGGAGGCCTGCACTGGTGACTCTGTTTTTCGAGCTAAGAAGAGGTTGAAAGACTGCTGGAGCTGATTTTGCTTTATTGCAATTCAACAGAGAAAAAAGGTATATGGAGGGACTCTGCTAACTCATGTCATATTTCCTCTCCTGTCTCTTTCTGTATTTTCACCTGGCTCTTCCTTACTGGAACCCCATTTAACTGCTGCTACTATCAACAGACACAAACCCTTGCATTGGTGTTCTATCTGGCTTTTCAAGTCACTTCTCCAGATGAAGATTAAAAAATAAAATAAGCCCCAAGTATCCCTGCTCCACCACACTTAGCTCTGAGCCCTCTTCTGTCTCCATTTGGGAAAAAAAATTCTGGCTTTTTGAGGCCTATCCCTCAAGTCTTCCACCTTTATCCCAAGCAGCTGAATATCAGTTGAGGAGGGGACTCAGCACCTCATCCCCGCTGGGGACTGGGAAGGAGCTCAGACACCTTGGGACACTTCAGGAAGGCAAAGCAAGTGGCCCCGCTTGGCCCAGGAGGAAAAGTTAAAATCCAGAATATTCAGAATATCTTAGGACCTCAGGAGGTTATCAGAGGATGAAGGAGGGACAGTAAGGGTGTGCTGCTATGCATTAGAGCAAAGGATCCCCAACTTCCTGGTTTCTCTTCTTCCCCTCAACATGGAACATTGCTTGGACCCATTCTGGAGGTTTATGAGAATTGTAAAAATCAAGAACTTGGCATTTATGACGTCACAGTGAGTTGTCATGTGGAAATTGTAAATGTCATAAATGTTATGTACAGCTGCAGAAGCTTTGTGTGTGGGCACACACGTAGCCTTCTCTCACTTTTTTTTCCCCTTTCCTTCTCTTCTTCCTGGTCTAACTTCTCCCACTTGAAAATAAAATGTTATTATGTTCTGGAACAATAAACCAACAATAAAACATCACCCTCATTTCCCTATAAATAATTTTATCCTTTACTGTTTGCAATCTGAAAGACCCATTTGTTCTGTGCTGGTGAAAAGAGGGCAGGAGATGGGGAGGGGGAGTTAATTTCAGACACAAGAATATTACTTACTTTGATGATACTCTTAGATTTGAGAGCCAGGAGAAAAATTAAAGGCAAACAGCAGCCTCTCTGACTACACCTGGCATGATTGGAGATTTATAGGATCTTTGGGGAAGGGGCAACTTAATTTTCTAGGATTTTTAAAAATTCGCTGCTATTTTGAGGGGTGGAGAGTGAAGGGAGAACCACAGGCTTTATCCAGCTTTATGAATCCTCCAACATTGCCCTGATTTAAAACCAACAACCTCTGCCTCAGAGAATCTCCTGCAGAAAGAAATGGAGAAGTGTGATGACAGAGGCTCAACTTCCTCAATGACTGTGGCCCCCTTAACCAAGCAGTTACCAGGGGAAAGGAAGAAAAGCTGGAGGCAAGAGGAGGACTGCTTATAAGTCTCTCCGCCACTAGGACACCCGGACACCCGGAGCTTTATGGTGTCCCCATAATTCCCCTGACCCTATAATCAGCGGCCTTATTTTATGACAATTTCTGCTTCCTCCCTCAGAAAGTGAGAATTAGGGAGCTGGAATGGGCAGGAGGAGGGTGCTGGGGGGGGAGGGAATTTGGGGTCGCACTGCACTTTGTTCTCCTAGGCAAATTTGCTGGTTTGGCGGGTTTCAGACACAGGGTGGCAGCAGACAAAACAAGTAAACAACTCACAGACACAATAAACAGGGATGGCTGCAGCACCGTGGCAGAGGCCCTGGGCTGGGTAAGGGGCACCATTCTGGGGGTAATGTTACCCCAGCGCCCAGAGTGGCCAAGGCCCGAAAGCCCTCAGAGGTGGTAGAAGGAAGGTGGAAGAAAACTACAGCCTCTGGTCACAGCTTGTCTGCTCGTGAGATTCTTGGGAGGAACCTTAGTACATCGGAAGCAGCGGAGAAAACCCCTCCAGTTCCCTTCCTGTCCTCACTTTCTTTTATAGAGCTTTCCACTAACATTTATATTTTCCTTCTGTCCTGTCTTCCCGGCCCTGGAAACAAGAAAGGCTGGGAAAGGAGCCCGATTAATTCCCAGCAGCAGTGCATACTCAGTACTCCAGGCCCCAGCCAGCAGGGCCCAGTTTGAAGGCTCCTAAATAGCTTCCACCAGCTTTCTCTGCTAGTCTGGCCTTGTCCTAGCTCAGGTAGCAGACAGAATTAAAATGCAGCCCCACCAGTAACAAGATTTGGATATTTGGGGGATTTAGAGAATTTCTAATCAGTCCCCTAAACACACAGGCAAGTCTGAAGTGGGGTTGAGTGGGCAGGGCATGCAGGAAGAGGAAGAAATGTTCATTCACCGAATCAGTTCTGGCTTGCTTTATCCATTCACCAGCTTCTGTGCTCACTTCGGCAGCACATATACCATTCACCAGCTTCTCCAAGCACCCTGACCAAAGCCATCCCAGACCACTACCTGGGGGCCACTTTACTAAACCACTCTAATCCCTGCACAGCTCCAGGGAGATTTTCACATCCAGAGTCCATCTCTGGCTCTTCAGAACTGCTTACAGGCTCATCACACCCACGAAAGAGCCCATAAACCTCATTTTTAAGATGTCTGAGTTCCCATTCTAAGATAGTCTGAAATTTGGGGCGTATATACGAAGATGAGGCGGGAAAGCAGAAAGGGTTTAGTATTCCCTCAGCCCTGGTGCTTGACCAGCAAAAGCAGTAATGTCTGAGAAAGTTCTTGTAGCATCCGTTGGTTAGTATAACCCGCATACTCCGATTCCAGTGCACACATATTTCCAGCAGAAAAGCACAGAGAGTGTCTTTGGTGTACCCAGTGCTCCCAGGAGCTCACTCTCAACTAGTAAGGGCTAACAAAATTTTGCATGCACATAAAATGGTGTTTGAATGAATATAGGCATGGTAATACACAATTAGCCACTGAAGAAACATGAGTCTCTATATATTCATGCATGAGTCTCTAAGTCTGTACACTTGAGCCTGTATATGACACATGTAGAAAACTAGAGCCTGGTTTCAGAACACAACAGCCAACCCAACAAGGTTGCCTTCTCCAAACAAGGTCGAATTCTCCATGGGGATCAAAACTCTCAGACCAAGGAGCAAAAGGATTTGCTCTGCCCATTTCTCTTTAGCTAGGAACTGGTGCATGAAATAGAGTGGATAGCAGGGCTGACAAAGCCCTATAAAGGGCATGTCTGGGGGTGCCCAAAGAGTGGGCTGGGGGAACGCTGGGGCCCTGGGCTCTGGGAAAAGTTGCCAGGCCGTGATCCCAGATCAGTGTCTCTGCCCAGACTCAGCCCTGAGTGTGCAGAGTCCTTGAGCCAGATTCTATTCTCAGCCACCCTGGTTATTATTAGATAATCACAGAAGAGCTCTCCTGCAGTGAGGACCACATCAACAGAGAATTTGGCCTGCAAGGAGGTTGAGGGTTGCCACTGGTGACCCCTCTTGTGCTTCTATTTGAGTGTCAGAGGAGACGCAAAAGGGGGAAAAGTGAAAGTAACTAACTGGGAAGCAGAGGACTGGTGTCGGGGTCTGGTTTATCCCCTGGGAAGACCGTGAGAAGAGAAGAGGAAAACCAGGGCCAATCACGGCTACTATGCTTTCTCTTCATCCCTCTGTCTCATGAAGAGACATCTAGGGGTGAAGGACACAAAGTAAGGTGGGGGCCTCAGAAGGGCACAAGAATCTATAGAAATATAAAGACACCTCAGGATGGTGCTGTTAGCCGGTCAACCTCGCACCCTAGCACCCAGATATCTCTCCCTGTTAGCAGATTAAACTAGATCCCTGCAGGCCTAGAGAAATACCCCAGCCTCGCCCAGGCCCGCCTCTCTGATGGGAGGGGGCCCTCCAATATCCCAGGTGAATCTTACTGGCCCGAATAGCCTTTTCTGGAAACGATTTTCTTTAGGGGACAAACAAAGGAGACTCGTGCCCCCCCCCCCCCGCCAGTCCCCTCGCCAGTGCGGCGATCCACAGGGGCGTGGGCGGACAAAATACAGGCGAAAGAGAAATAGAGGCCTCACCGGTCAGCGGTTCCCACAATACTCCGGAAGATAGGCTCCCATTTTCGGGCCTCCCGGGCCCCTCCACCGTCCCACCGTACTCCCCTTGCCCTTTTCAGGTCCCACAGCCTCGGGTCCCGGCCTGCCACAGCCTGGTTCCCCGAGGCGTCAGACCTCGGGCCGCGCCAAAGCGGCCGGAGAGCGCGCGGCAGCAGAGCAGTCGGCGGGCTGGGCCCATTTGGGGACAGCCAAGCGTTTTTCTCGATCGTAAACAAGGAACGCGAAATTAGCCCCTTGGCAGACGCCTCTGCCGATACACCAGTGCTATTGGGGGGGGGCGGGTAGGAAGGGGGAGAGAAAATGCCATTTCTTCCCTCGGGAGAATACCTCAGAGGCCTTTATGTCGGCTGCGAAAGGGGACTTTTGGGGGGGCAGAAGAGGAAGGGAAGGGGATTGTAGGGGGAGGGGAGAGAAGATTCACTGTCAGCTCGGGCCCAAGGGGTTTGATTTGAATGCAGTCGAACTATAGTTTTAACAATTTGATAAAAACGGGTTTCTTCTCCTCCCCAACCCCTCCCCAGACGACGAGTCAGGGTTTAAACAGGAAATCGAGGAGTGTTCCCCTCCCCCACGCGGGCTTCGCTCAGAATCTCAATCGCGCGCCCTGGGAGAGGATGGGAGTGCTGTTGGCTCGGATTGAAGGTGAGTCTGGCCCTCAGACTCTCGAATCTTGCCAGGATTCTGCCCCCGCCCCAGTTCTGGGGTGTGTCTGCTTGGATGTGTAAGCATTTTCGTGTGTGCGTCGCTCTTTATAAACGGAAACTCACACTTATAGGGCTGCATCCGACTCAGGCTGGTGGGAGCAGGGCGGGGTCATATATCAAACTGCAACATATTCAGGGCCACGTACATTTGGAAGAAATTAAGCCACTGTGTTATGAAACCAGATGTGTCAGGTTAAGACTATACAACACTCCATTAGCACCAATTATTAGGACGATCCTGAGCACCCAGGACTCTCCCGGGCCACCCTATTCAGACGCTGCTCTTGCACAAGCCAGTCGCCCTGTGAGTCCTAGCTGCCGCCGCAGCACCCAGGAGGCCTGGCCTGTCTCCACCCAGTCTGGGACCTTCTCCATTCCCACTTCTGCCCCGGACAGGGCAGATCCTAGCTCAGAGCAGCCAAGCGAAGCGGGTGAAACAGTTCACTGGGCATCCCTGGTGGAGTGGCTGCGGTTGCGGGTGGAGGGCGCCAGCCTTAGGAAAGGAGAGCGGATAGGCCTCTTTTCTCCGAGCACAAGATGGCTTTTGAGTACTGCATCCCCCACCCCCACCCTCCACCCGCAGTGCAGGGCACCTCCCACCCTTCCCTCCACCGGGGGGGGGGCGGCGGGAGCAGGGGGTGAGCAGACGCTTTCCCCTCGGCCGACGCGCACCAGCCACCAGCCTCCCCCCTAATTGCCAATTAACAGGCCCCGCCGCCCGCCGCCCGTCGCCCGCCAAGCTATACTCGCTTCCTGCTCCACGGCGCGGCCCTGGGCCCACACTGCGCATGTGTGAGCTCTGGCGGTCGCGCTCTCTAGGAGGGAGGGGGCTGCCCGACAGGGAGGGGGCGCTGGAAAGTTTGTTTGGGGGTCGAGGGGCTGACGTCGCTCAAGGGGCAATGGGCAAAGCCTACAGGTTCTCTCTCCTGCCCTGGAGTTTCAGCTTCCAGGCACCTCCGTCTCAGTCCCATTAACCAAGAGTAAGTAGGCAGGTCTAGAATAAACAGGTACAGACACGGTGGGCATCAGGCAGACCCCGGACTTCCGCCCCACAGGCGAAGTCCTCTAGTCTCCCGATCCCGAACTTCGGCGCGCAGTGACATCAGGACAACACATTCGCCCCCTACCAGGTGCCAATATTCCACCTCCCCCCCCCCCACTTTCCTTCCCCATAATTACTCACGCGCCCACCCTCTCGCCAGCCCCCTCTCCTCTCTAACCAAGACAAGCCGCTGCTGTCCTTATCTTGAAACCGCCACCCAGCTACGGACCATTAGTTACATATTTGAACCAATAAGGAAACACTTACCGGGCGCTGCTGTCACTCTCCCTGTCTCCCTCTCTCTCTGCCTCTCTTTCCCACTCTCTGTCTTTCTCGTCTTCCCTCATTCTGTGCCGCTGCCGAGCCTGTCTCAGCTCCACACACACACATATACTTTATATAAAGGTAAAAATAAAAAAAGAATAGTTCTGAGCCTCAAAAAGCCAAATAAAATTAAGGAAAGTTGCGGGAAGGGGACCGGAGGGAGAGAGCGGGATTGAGGGGAGGGGTGGAGGCGTCTGCAGCTCCCTTATCTCAACTGCTCCCGCATTCCTCCTGCCCCTTGGGGGCCAGAGGGCCGGGGGGAGAGAGGGAAATGCCCTCAACTCCAGCCTCTCCCCTCCCCTCCCCGCCCTCCCCAGGTACCCCCAGCTTCCGGCAACTCCACCTGGAAGGAAAAAAATTAAACAGGGGGAAAATAATTATTAATCAGATTAATAAAAAATACTGGTAATGAAGGGAGCGACCAGCGCAGGTTTCCCTGGCAATGGTTAGGCTCTTACAGGGAGGACTGTTCTGCGGAGCGCTCCGAACGGACAAACCACAATAAAAAGTTCACGTTCATGGATGGAATCCACATGACTTCTTGTGGCCAATCCAACTTGTGAGTCGATCGTAAACTTTTATTACTCAGCTGTAAATTTTCTGCAAACAACCGGGAATGCGATGCATTTGTGTAGCGTGTGCAAATGGGCGCCGCGGTCGCCATGTTTACCCAATTCTCTCCGAAAGGGAGCATCCCCCCACCCCATCCCGCCCCCACCCACTGCCCACTCCCCACGGCCGGCTGCCGCAGGCGAGCTCGGACAGCAGAGAGGGGATGGAGGGAGGAGAGAAGAAGGGGTTCTGGCGCTGGAGGTAGGCTACCTCCTTTTACTGTTCTGAATTTTAAACATTTTCCTTCATAAACGGAGGTAATAAGGTTGGATCTAAGGGAATCCTGAGAAGATTTGTAACTTGGGGCAATGAGGGCTGATGAAGTTAAAGGACAGAAAGGAGATACCTTTACTAGCCCTGCCTTTTTAATTTTTCCCCTAGAAAGAGACCAATAGCCTTCCTATTTTCCCACTGGAGTGCCCCTTGTAAACCTTCACCCCACCCCAGCCTGGATCAGAAGTGACAGACTGCTGGCAGCTTCTCCACCAACGCTACCCAGGACGTGGTGAAAAGAGATGAAGGGGTAGACCAGCCCTGGGCAGTCCTGGCAGCAGAAGGGCTGAGAATCTGGGGCGCTCCAAGTAACTCCCACCCGCAGGTCCCTTCCTCAGACAGAATGCCATTACCCCCAGCCCAAGACCATCCCTAGCGCAAAGACTCTACATCCCCTAGTTTCTAATGGCAGCTTACAATCTTTTTAGACGTAAAGCCAAAATTATAGCCCATTCTCTTGGTCCCCATTTCCTTTTTCTTTGAGGTGCAGGGCAGTTTGAAGCCTTTCCGATCTTGTCAGGTAACCCACACCCACCTGCCTTTTTCAGAAAAATTTCCTAGTTTGGTGTCTAGACCTCTGGGATGTATCTCTGAGGCCCTGAAAGAAGAACCTCTTTAGCGCCCTGAATTCTATCTGCTGCGCAAAAATTCCAACCACCCCCTCTCTACTTCTCCAGACCCCTAATTTTTGTAGTGAGCCCAGTATGGGAAGTCCAGAATAAATACTATTTGGTGATGGTTTACAGCTCAGCCACTCTCCCCACTGGCTGGAGATTTGAAGCCCAGCAGCTCTCCCCTCGGTCGGGCATTGAGAGCTGGCACGAAAGTCAATGCTGGGTACCCCCACCCCAGCCAACAGGGGATCCTTCACCGTCTCCCCAAACTTCCTCCACAGTAAGCAAAAACAGTTGCCTTAGCCGGATGCAGAGACCTCATTTCTTTTACAAACCCACCCATAAATTTTATAACAGGTAGTTAAAAATTACGACAAGAAAGCACTGGCCCAGCTTTTCACAATGGGCAGCGGGGAGAATGGGACCGCCCTGCGGGCAGCGCACCGGAAATTTTACTTCTAGTCTGTGGCCCAACCTGTCCTGACTTCTCTCTATTTGGGGCTGGGGGTGGCTTTCCCAGACACCAGGAAGTCCAGAAAGTCACGGGGCATCTCAACTGGGGAGGCCAACCCATCCTCCCACTCAAGGGCTCCCCCAAGGAGCTCTTCAGAATGCTCACTACACCCTCAGGCCCCCCAGATTTCTTCAACACCAGCACCTTTCTTGGCCTCTGAAATAAGAGAGCAGAGGGAGAGAAAATGCGGAGAACTTTTTTAAAAGCCAGAGAAACGAATTTGCCCCCCAGCTTAATAGCTACATTATCCTGTCTCTACCGTTGAGATTGGAATAGTAAATTCAAGGCGAAGTGAGCGAGATGCTTCAACTCAGCATTTTGAAAGATACTATTTTTCACAAATCACAAATAGCTTTCGGAAGCCACTTTGATTGGCTAATAAAAAAGTAAAGAATGGGAGAAAGTCCTATGTGCAGTAGAATGGTCCCCATTCCGGTAATGGGACGGCGGGATCATTTGGGAGAACGTATTTCTAAAGAGAGCGCATCCCGCTCGCAATTACGTTCCCCCATAAAACGGGATTTTACCTGCTTTTCTTTCCAAACGAGAAAACAGAGGTGGTGGGCAAGAGGAGCGGGGGAGCTGGTGCTGCATGAGGGGCTGGCTGGGGTTCTATTGGTCTGACCCTCCAGTTGCCCGACATTTCCAACGAAGCCGGCGCCAGACGCACCCCGCCCTGCGCCGCGCGCTTGGGGCCATGGACATTGCTAAGCAGGGCCTAGGATGAATGGGGCATTTGGCGTGGAGGAAGGCGAGGAGGCCCTTCAGAACCGCTTCATGCAGGGCTCATCCCGCTTGCGTACTGGGCCAGATATTTTTATTAATAGCAATCATAATTCTATATTTGAAAATGAAAGGGCCCTCAGCCATCCCTCGGAGCATGACGGGGACGTCTGTGAGGAGACCTGAGGGAGGAGCAGCGAAATGCTCTTTTGGGGCCTCTATGCCCATATGGGGTTAGCAGGCTGGCTCCTCAACTCGCAGCCCAGCCCGGACCCAAGGTTCGGTAGATATCCCCAGAGCTCCTGCTGGAAGCCATTCCCGCAGCCTTTGCTTCCAACCCGCAGCCTCTCTCGAGCTGCAGGAGTCCCCTGTGAACGTCCGCTTGACCCAATCCAGTACTTGGGACCACTTTTTACGGGAGCCAGGGGCTGGTGTCCCTGGGAAATAGACATGCAAGGTCTGCTCTGGGCCTATATCTGGGAGGGGGGAGGAGAAAGAGAGAGAGAGAGAGAGAGAGAGAGAGAGAGAGAGAGAGAGAGAGAGAGAGAGAGAGGGGAACAGGGGTCTGGTTTTGGAGACCAGAAGATCTCCTCCTCTTCCCTTTCCCCACTCTGCTTGCTGAGTCAGAAGATTTGTATCTCTGGAATTTGAGATTATTTGACCAGAATCTTATTGGCATAAACAGAGTTCTCTGTGTAGGACTTCCAGAGAGAAGTGAGAGACCCCTTTGCCCTCTGGGTCCCTGAGCCTTCAACTGTATTTAAGGGAATGACATTCTAATGGAGATTCCCTTTACCCTGCTGTGGCTGTAGTGGGGATGGTCTACTCAAGAGGCCCATCCCCCCAAGCCAATGGCCTATACTAAGGGGGCCGGGCAAGCTGCCCAATTGCCAAGGTGAAGCCTGGAGAAGGCTTGGACCAGTCAGCACAGGCTGGAGTGGACACAAGGAGGCTGAGTGGCAATGATGAGGCCTTGTGCTGACAATCTGAATTCCAAGATGTGGACCCAGGCTGCTTAGTCCAGCTCACCATTCCCTTTCTCCTCCCCTGTGCCCCAGGGTGAAACCTCTTCAGCCCCATCACTTAGCAGCTCTTCTCATTAGGCATCTTCCAGTCAAGCTTTCCTGGCAGGTCAGCTGCCTTGAGCCTCACACTCCCATCTACCCTGTTCACTATTCCAGTGCTGGGTACAGGGTGTCAAGATCTGGCCACAAGGAGCAAGTGAAGAGTGTGGACAGAACCCCATTTCCTCAGCCTTCGCCTCAGGCCTAGTCCCTAGAAGAAAAAGGCATAGCTTTGGAGGGGCATGGGGTAGATTCTTTGTCTGGGCCCAGCCCAGAGCTGAGGAGGAGGGTGCATAAATGAGATCTTCCTTCCTGTTGGGGTCCTAGCACCTAGAAACCCACTTTGTTTGGAGCCAAGTTTTCCCCAAGAGCATGCTGGTATATCCTTCTTTCTGCCAATGTTCTATTCTTCCCCTTCTTCTCAGGCCCCACTCCTGTCACCTGCCCTCCCAGCCTAGCCTGTTCTCTCCACTCCCAGGCTGCTCCTACATGAGTTCCCCCACCTCAAAGCCAGATCTGTGGAGACATTTTCCAGAAAGTTTGGAAAGGGACTGAGGAGGGAGGGGGTAAAGAATGGGGGAAAGATGTAGAGAAAGAGCAAATCATTCCATCTTCAAATATTTTTCTCCTTTTTTTTTTATTATGACTCACGTATACAATACAAAGTACTTGGACCAGGAACAGGGCTGTCAGGACACAAAATCTACATTCATAGCTGGACATAAAGACAAATGACCAAAAATTATTATTATAGATATATTTTTAACATTTTTTTCTTTCAAGCACGTTGCATAAACAGAGAATTCAAGACAGAGTTAACTATACATTCAGTGCAATTTAGTTCTACTCTACTGGGGTTATAAGCACGATAAAAGCGCACAGGACCGGCGGGCTGGGCTAGGCAGTCTCAGTTGTTGGGTTTTTCTTAGTGAAATAAGCAGCAACAAACGACAACAAAACTGCATTACGAATACTCTCAAAGCAGGATTTCTTTCTATAGGTAGTGATAAAATACGTTGGAGGTTTCATTCTTTTCTTCCTTTTTTTCATTTTTCATTTTTTTCTCTTTTTTTCTCCTATAGTAGGATTAAAAATTTTTTTTTCTCTTTTTCTTTTCCAAGATTATTGCAGGTTCCCTTTAGGTAGTATGTTAAAGATTTATCATCAGTATTATTATTATTTTCATGATTATGGTGGCTTCTGAGCACTAACACTAATGTAGCTCAGAGGAAGCCGGGCCCAAAAGAATAGAAATTAAACAGCAAACAGCAAAGGCAAAGGCAAGAAAGGCATGGGCCCGAGTGACCATGGGATGGCTAGGTAAGGTTTTAGAGGCGGACAGCAGGCCCTATTCACCCCTTAGAAGGGGGCAGGTTTCTGTCAGGTTCCTAGAGAAAGTCAAGGGGGTTTTCTAAACTGGGAGCTCCACAGAGGGGGAGGGGATATTCTTTGCTATCTTTTCCTTATTTCTTTTAATATCGCCCCTCTCTTTTCCTATCTTTCTTCATTTTTTCTTTCCTTTCTTTTTTAAAAATAAATTTAGTACACTAATCCTAGCATAAAAGCCAAGTCAGGAGTCTTCTTTCCATTTTGAGGGATTTCCCCTCTAAAATAAATACCAGAGAAACAGGGAGGTGGGAGCAGAGTGGCAAGTGGCAGAGAGGGGTGAGGAGGCCAGGTCTCAGACCTTAACATCCAGGAAGGACTCAGAAGATGGGAATTGGGACAAGTGTGTTGGGGCAAGGAGTGGAACACAGTCTGAACTTTTCTCTGTGTCTCAGTCTCCCTCTTTCAGCCCCCAAACAAATAAAGAGCAAGGGAAGTCCAAAGGTAATAAAACCAGAGCTGCAAGTATCTGACAGGTAGTTAGAGTTGTGAGTGTCATTCTATTCTCTATAAAAGCAAATGACAGTCGTAAACTTCTCAATTTATCTGCTACCATAAAACGAAACTTCAAGGGACTTGCTAAAGGGGGGAATTTTCTCTTTTTTGCTTAGTCCTTATTTTCTTCCTTTTCCTCCTCTTCTTTCTCCTCTTCCTCATTTCCTTCTTCCTCTACCTTCTCCTCATCTCGGGCCCCAGGCAGTTTATCTTTGTTGTTCTCCTTTTTCCACTTCATCCTTCGGTTCTGGAACCAGATCTTCACTTGTCTCTCAGTCAGTCCCAGGGCATGAGAGACTTCAATCCGGCGCTTTCGTGTCAAATAAGGATTAAAGAGAAACTCCTTTTCTAGTTCCAAGGTCTGATACCGGCTGTAAGTTTGCCTTCCGCTGCGCCGCCCGGGAGCTGGACAGAACAGAACCCCAGTCTGGTTATGTCTGGGTGGGGGCTGGTTTCCTCCTGTCATTCTGCCTCCCCTAAAGTTCCCCCTCTGGTCTCCCCAGTTCTCTGTCCTCCTCAGGTGGTGAAAGCCTAAGGCAAGCAAGGGCAGAAAAGTTTGGGGGATTGTTTTGGTTTGGTTTCACCTTGGGAGGTGGGTTGAGAGTAGGGACCCGGAATAGGGTTATCTGAACACTGGGGGCTTGAAAGGGCCCGGGAAGCCCTGCAGAGTGTCCCAGGCCTGCAATCGCAGGAAACTGGTCCTTGCAGCTTTGTTTACAAGTGCAGAATGGCATTTAGTGAGCAGGGCTGGGGAGGAATCTGTTTCCCAAAGAAAGGAAAAAGGGTTGGGGATAAAGGAGGGGGCTCTGCTCACTGCCCCCTCCTTCCTTCTCTCTCTGCCTAATGCTTTTCCAATAAGAAAAATAATTGATCTCTTGGAATTTATCAGTGCTCTGCCTGATTGCTAACTGGAGACCAGCAAATAAATCACGGGCCATCCCTGCCGGAACTTGTCGTTTTATCACTTCCCCCTGTACTTCGAAATTGGGCCGTGAGGCGCCAGCCACCCTTAGAGGGGCTCATGGCCTGAGAGAGTCCTTAGGTCCAGGGAAACCACACAAGCCCTTGATTGGAGGGGAGCCTGGTTGGGGTCCTCTGGATCCCCCACACACTCCTATCTGTAAGCCGTTCTCCTTTGGAGCACTATTTCTTCTTCTTCTCTGGCTTCCTGTCCTCTCTTCAACTGGGGGGAAGTACCGAAAAGTTGGGGTAGTGGCCCTTGGGCTAGTTCTCTGAGAGCAGGCAGTAAGGACCTTAGAGAGCCAAAGTGTCTGTCCTTGGGGTCCCGGCATTCTCTCTGACTAAGACAGAGAAACTAGGGTCTCCCTGAAATCCAAGATAGCCTGGCCACTGCCCTGGACTGCAGGCTCTCCGTCTCTGGAGAGACTGGTCATCAGCTCCAAAGACTGATAACCCCAGGGTACCCTTACCAGCCACCTCCCTAACTTTGACTTTAGAGATCGGGAGAGGGAGAGACAGACAGGTAGACAGACAGACATGAAGGAAACGACTTTTAACCCTTTGCACCCACACCCCACCTTTCCTCCACCTTCACCCCAATCCCTAAAATGTCCAAGCTACCCCCTGCCCCACCCCCAGCCAAGCCTTCCCAACCTCGAGAAACCCACCCAGGCAAGGGGGAGGGTGGGTGGGGCAGGAGAGACCCCCAAGCCAGGAGGGAACCGAGGGCAGACAAAAAGGAGGCGAGGGAGGGGGGGAAGACCCCAGAGCGCGGGAGACCGAGGGGGAAAGAGAAAAGGCTTCTCACCGTGGGGTCTCATCCATGGAAACATGAGGCTGGGAGACGAGTTTTGATTTAAGTGGCCTTGTCCTTCGCTACTGTTAGTGTTGGCGGAGGATTTACAGTCGGGATATTGCACCACGCTCGCCTCTTGCTGAGCCCCATAAAGGGACTGTCTGGGGAGCGCCTCGTAGCCATAGAATTTGGAGGCGTCTCCGTGGCAGCTAAGCGAGCATGGGTTCTGCTGGTAGCCAGAGTTGGAGATGCCGGAGGTGCCGTGGTGGAAGAAGTCTTGGACGTGGTGCGAGGCGTGCTGGAAGCCGGGCGCCGAGCCGCCGGGCCCGTACACCAGCGCATGGCTCCTGCCCACGCTCTGAGGGAACCGGCAGTCGTAATAGGCCGGTTCCAGGGACTCGCCGCCTTTGTATTTGGAGAACAGGGGGTTGACGAAGTAGGAGCTCATGCTGGGTACATGAAAACCCGCGGCCCCCTCCCCTCTGGCTCACGGCTCCCCCGCCTGGGACCCCCGAAACTCCCCTCCCCCCGGGACCGAACCCCAGGCCGGCGGGCTCCCCGGACTGGGCTGGGCTGGTGGGCTGGGGGCCGGGCAGGTGGGGGCGCCGCGGTGCCGGCTCCGGGTCTGGGCGCGGGCGGTGGCGCGGCGAGCGGCGCGGCGGCGGCGGCGTTGGCGGCGGCTCTCTTCACTGTCGGTAGGTAGAGCTCGCGCTCTCTCACTTAGCTCTTTCCTTTAACAGCCCAGGCGAATTCCTCAGACTCCCGGCGGTGGCGGCGCTTACACGCGATTCGCGTTCATCAATCCACGACATGAAGACAGGCGAGAGAGAGAGAGAGAGAGAGAGAGAGAGAGAGAGAGAGAGAGAGAGGGCGCTAGCAGGGGTTGAGGGGTTCAGGGCTGGGGGGACCTGGAGGAAGGGGAGGGATAAGAGGGGGGATGGGGTGTGGTGTGTGTAGGGGGTGGCGAGTCAGCCTTAGCTAATAGTCTGGTACGCATTCAGATTTGAAGGTGCCTCTCTGCCCCTGCTTCTCTTTTTCTTCCTCTCATTGAGACAGGGAGAGAGAGGTACCTGAATCAGCAGGTCAACTCAGGTTACCTCAACAGGTATAAGACCCTCCCCAGGGGACTGAATGTCAGCAAGCCAGAAGCAGAGCTCCAAATCCAAAAGATGGGCTCCCTAGGGGGTCCTTAAGTCTGGGGTCTTTGGGGAGAAACAAGCAACCACGTCCCCTAGACACTTCAAGCTTCAGACCCTCCAGCCTCTGACTCCTCCCAGGGGTCTGAAGCTGCCCTGTTTTCCTTACATCCTCAAGACCCTCACACTTGGCCGCTTATGGGTTGAGGGCCAGAGGGGCGGGGGCACTCTATATACCCCGCCAGGACCACAACAGTCTCCCTTCAGAACCAGCTCCTACCTGGAGCAGGAAGCCCAGGCAATGGCCACAAGTTTGGCTGGGGGGGGGGGGTTCTGAGAGCAAAGCTGTTTATGGGGACTTAGAAGGAACAACTTAGTGTCCCTGGCTTCTGGCTGGATTGATCCAGGATGTTCCTTCTTAGGACACTATTTGTTTCTTTGTTGGAGGGGACTGCAGCAGGCCTCTTAGTTGTCCCCATATACCCCCACCCTTAGGAAATGCCAACTCAGCCTGGAGGGGCCTCATGACTTCTCTGCAACCCCCTTCTTCCCCAGGCAAGCTGCCCAGGCCAGGATGTGGATGGGAACTGTCAACAGATACTCTTCAAATATTTACCCACACTTTCTCTGGGGGGTTCCCCTCATCCTCAACACTGGACAAATTCAAGTTCTAATGGATAAAAGAACCTTAGTCCATTAGCACCCTTCCTGGCCATAAGTATACAGTCATATGGGTTTAACAGAGAGAGAAAAAGGGAAAAAGTGGGAGAGCCATGTATATGTTGGCCGTGTGCAGACAAATGAAGATGATGAAGATGAATGATTTTTCCCTGATCTTCTTCCACAGTATGTGAGGCTGTTACACACAGGACAACCCTGGGTCACACTCAGGAACACACACACACACAGTGTGCTACCTTCTCACCCTGAGACATGTCAAGTGCATGCTCACCATAAACTAGCATACACATTCCTAGAAGTGTCCTTGTTACATCCCAGACACTGCACACACACGTGCACATGAGTCACCCATGCACAGAAGCCTGACAAATGCAGATTCATCGTTAGGTCACTGCATCATGAAAAAAAATTGCTACCTGTTTTCCTTCCACTCCCTGAGGTTTCAGGATTGGATGAGGAAGGAGGTGGTTAGAAAACCAGATCTTTTCCTTTCCCATCCTCATCCGGAGCCCAGCTCTGCGGATAGAGGAAGAAATGGCAGTACAGATCAGGATGGTTTATCAAGAAAGAGCCCTCCTTTCCCAGCCCATTTATTATCTAAATAATTGCCAGGGAAATGGTCACTCTCAGCCAAACTCCCACAGGAGATTTACTGGTAGCCCAGCAAAGACCCTTTCAGGACCCCTTGCATTTGGGGAGCCCATCCTATCTGAGTTAGACATAGACTGTCTAAACTCTTAGATACCGGGACTCTGGCCCTGAAGGAGGGAGAGAAGGGTGTGAGGAGTATCCCAGGGTCGAAGGCCTCCCTGGGCCCCAAAACACTGGGGGATATGGCGGTGGCGAGGCACTTCTACCACTATGGCCAGAAGCCGCTGCATCCTTGGCTCCAGCCCTGTCTTTTCTAAGCCTGTTCTTTTGGTGCTGAGGTGAACAGGGTGGGCTCTTGGCTCTCAGCATCTGGGCCACTGGGGACTGCCATAAATACTTTCTCTTCTCTGCATCGAAACAGGAGGCCCAGAGGCCCAGATCAGCTCTTGGGCCTGCGCCTTATCTTTTAGGGGGTGGGGGGATATTTCCACATTTTATGGTCCAGCGAAAAACCGTGCCACAGAGCTATTCTTCTGGGCTTTTGTGTCTTGGAATGCGACTTCCCTGAGTGTGCTGCCACTGCCTCCAGTCCGGAGAACCAGCCAGCCCCACAACCCCTGGCCAGACTTGGTTTCCCCCTTCAGGGAGGGATCCTTCGCATTTATTTCAATTTTTTTTCTTTTTTTGCTTTTGCACGTATCTGGTTTATTTCGTTCCCTGAGCCTGGAAATATAGGAATCGCAAGCAGCCATCCTCGCCGGGGCCAACTCTGTCCCTCTCCCCGAGGCCTGCACCGCCCTCTTAGGTACCACGGATTTATGTTCGTTTGTCCGGGTCATTCCGCCTTTTTGTGTTAATTAGGCGCTGCCTGCTTCGCACTTAGCTCTTCTGCAAAGCGATTATTTTTGATGCTTGCCCTTCTGCGCCTCCGGAGCCCGCTGCCCCAGCGAGGGCCCATCTCCCGCTGCCACTCGCGAATTATTTACACCTCGCAGGTGAGAGGATTGATTTGCTCAGAGCCAGTGGGGCTGGGCCGGGCAAAAGCGCAGGGCCTTCACACCGCGGCTCTGGTCCGGGCCTCAAACGTCAGTGCGGCCAGGCCTGTCGAGACAACGCCGCCTCTAACATTGAGCAACAGCGCCACCTCGCGTCCACATGCTCTAATGCAGTCAGGCCGGGAAAAAGCCAACAGAGGTCGCAGGCTTGGCCCAAAGGTGGGAAATGAGAGGAAGGAGCCTCCAATTGGGTGCAAAGGAGAGGGATTCCCCGGAAGGGAGTTGCCCCGCGACCGCTGTTTTTTTTTTGTTTCCTAAATTCTTGAAATAAACCTTGTGAAAGGTTCCATACTCTCGCTCTTTTTGTTACCACCCTTCTTGCATTATTCCTTGTGCAAAGGAAGTGCAGTGATTTCCGCCTCCTTCCTTCAGGCGCATTTCTGGCCTCTGAATACCTCCACGCACGCTGCTGCACAGTCCAAAGCTCCCACTACCGACCGACCGCTGCCTGCGGCGCGCACCCTACATTCCTCCTTCGTCTTACCCTGACACTGGCCCCTCACCGCCTATTCCGCCGCCGCCTGAGGGAATTTAGAGTGGGACTCAACTTCCGCAGGCTGTTTGCCCCTGGTTTGCGGCCTCTCTCCATTTCTCCCTCCCAGCCAGTGAGGTCCTGTTTTCCGTGGGCCATAGACAAAACATTCCTATAATCCGATTTCAAAGGAAAGAGTGTCCACTTTATTTAAACCATAAAACAATTAAGCCCAGACGTCTAGCCAGCTCCGCGCTGCTGTTTTGTTCAGCCCCATTCAGAACCCAGCACAGGGAGACAAACAGCGCCATAAAAGTGGCATTTCGGGGCTGCGGAAATGTACCTATCCGCTGCCTTCCCAAGTGGAACAACCTTTAGGGTTTTGTGATTCTGACAAAAGAGCAGAGGAGAGGTGGGAGGGGAAGATTAGGGAAGGAGGGCATTTGCTAGCCCTTCTCTCCCGCCACATTTTATTTCTTTCCCTAGATGTGTGTCGTGTTGTTTTAATTCACAAGTGATAATGCATAAAAATCCAATCCAATCCTGATCTGCACGCACGACGCTGAATTGTGACTGAACAGTGGCTTGGACCGGTGGCCTGCTCTGTATCCTACCTCTTCTTTCCTGGGGTCTTCCAGGCCCTGCGGCCCCATTTCCTGCCCAAAGCGAGGCAGGCTCTGCGGGCGGGCTACAGAAGCAGGCCATGCTGACCGACCGACGCCGCCGAAAGGAGGCGACAGGGCCCTGAAGCAGGGGCAGGGGGAAACCCGGAAAAACTGCCAAGCTCGGACTGGGAGAGAAGTCCGCACCTCAGGGTCCAGAGAGGGAGAGAGGAAAGCAGGGAGAGAGGCAGAGAGAGAGAGAGACAGAGAGAGAGACAGAGAGAGAGACAGAGAGATAGAATCTATCAAGTTCGGAATTGGGGCCAGGGTTCCAGAACAGCAGAAGGGCCAAAGAAAAAGAGGAAGTGAGAAAAGAGACAAAACTATAGGCAAAGCACTTTTCCAAAGGACCAAGAAAACAATGCTTCCAGGATTGAGGAAGAGGTCTTCTAGGCGGGAAGGAGTACTTCACTGATGCACAGTTGCAACTTGATTGCCCTTCAAAATAGCCAAAAAAATTTTCACCCCTTCCCACCTTCCTCTAGATGCCCAAATTAGAGGGCTTAATGGGAGGAGAGGGTAGGAGATCCCAACAATGAGGGGAGAGACTGGTTCCTACAAGTGTCTCAACAATTTTGTAGGGTGTTGCTTTGGGGGATGCAGCACATGAGCTGGGGTCCCCAATTATTTTCTTTTATGGTGGTATCTTCTGAGTATCGAGAGCAACACCCTGCACCCTCAACAGAAGGGGATTGATATTAAAGGCCTGAGATATTAAAGGGCTATATTTCAAGCAGTCTGATTTTAATAGTTTCCAGATTGGGGGATTTCCGAGAAAGGGGGCACTGGGCCGAAGCATGCCCGGCAGCTTGGGTCTGCTTCTTATTAGTAGATGAGAACTGCTAGTTCTAGGGAAGGCTCTGTGGCAGTGCAGCAAACTAGCCCCACCAGACTGTTACACACACATCTCCACACCTTTGCACTTGGGGTCCCACAGCCACCAGGGAGCACCCCGCTCCTGGCTAAGCCAGCTTCCTTGGGGCCTAGCATCACCAGCATCACCATCCCCTAGAAGCACTACAGCTGCTTAGCATGACCCTGATCACCCCCAGACCAACATTCAAGGTACACACCACAGGGAGAGAGACTGAGAATAATAGAGAACAAGAAGGAGAGATGAGAAAGCAGTGAGAAGTAGAAATTAAATCTAATTTCGACTGCATTGGCTTTGTCATCTTCCTCCTTCTTTCCTTCCATCCCTTCCTCTTCCACCTCTCCCCTTCCTCCCTCCCTCCCTTCCTTCCTTCAGTTCCTTCCTTCTTCTTTCTCTCTCTTTTCCTCTCTCCCTCTCTCTTTTAACGAAGTCCCCCTATGTCTGTCCTGCTCCCCGAGGCCTGCCTGGCCTTCCTTCTAGTGAACATCCTGCCAGCCTTTTTTCCCAGCCAGCCCTCAAAGCACCAAAGCACCAATGCAACCAGCCAAGAATCCAGCCTGGGCCCTCACCCAGCACCCAACTTTCATCTTCACCTGTCTCCTCTCTCCCATCTCATGTACTCATAAATTATTACAATTACAGCCAGGGAAAGCCATTCATGCCATGCCCCCTCCCTCCATCTCGCCACCAGGAACCTTGTAGGCAGCCAGCCAGGGCAGGGACAAGCTGGGCCTTGGCCTCCGCACCCTCAGCAGCCTCGCATCCCCTGGAGCCCCCAGCCCTATCCTGCCCTGCCTGGAGAGAAGTGGCAGGCATTTGCCTTTCTGAGATAGAGGGAGCCCCTTCTCTGGCTCCAGCCTCCCCTAAAGAATCTGAACTCTTGCCTCCTCCACAACAGCATCGTGGGGAGCCACAGGGAGGAGAAATAATGAGAACTGGATGCAGTTGAGTTTCTGGTTTTTTAAGTGACTTCGATATATTAACACAGAGCTGTTCTACCATGACAAACAGAAGCACATTACGGGATAGACGCTGGGAACAGACGCTGAGGGTGAGAGGGAACACAGCTATGTACACGCCCGAGGCCCCGCCTGCGCCACCCAACCCAGCCTGTGGCTCAGTCCAGGCCTTCGTCCCTCAGCTCCTGGGCTGGGAATCATCGTGTGTATGTGTGTCTTTTTTGTACAAAATCTGCACGCAGAGTGCCCAAGGCCTGGGAAGGGATGGCCCAGACCAAATACGATACAGGAAAAAATTAGAAATATAGCAATTCAAGTACTGGCTTCTCTGAAGAAAGGAGAAAAAAATCACATTTGTGTGTGTCATTTATTTCAGTTGCGCTGGGGGAAGAGAATGCAGTTTCTCTCCTGCCTCCTCCTCGATGGGTAGAACTAACTCTAAACACCAATTTCTGAACACTTAACCCTCCCAAATCGCAAGAGTTTTCCTTTTCCCCTTCCTTTTTTTTTTCTTTTTAAGCGGATTGGCTTTTTGTCTCTTGCTCTTTCCTTTTCCTTTCGTGCTTTCTCCCGCTTGGGTTAGGATATTTTTGTGGGGTTTTTGTTTTTCCCTTGGCTGTGCCGAGGCAGCAGGCTGGGGCAGGGTTTAGGATTGCTCCTTGTCGGTTTTCTCTTTATTCATCTTTTTCATCTTCATCCTCCGGTTCTGAAACCAGATTTTGACCTGCCGCTCGGTCAGATTGAGAACCCGAGCCACCTCATACCGACGGTCCCTGGTTAAATACATATTGAAGAGAAACTCCTTCTCCAGTTCCAGCGTCTGGTACTTGGTGTAGGGGCAGCGCTTCTTCCTCGTGGAGCGGGCGTGGATCCAGTTGGCCACGGGGTTGCCTGGAGGGCCAAACACAGGCAGGGGTCAGTGGAGCCCCTTTCCAGTCCGGGACCTCTACCACCCCACCCCCAGGCTTAGCTAGGCCCCCCAAACCCAATAATTGAACCTGAATTTGGACACGTTTTGCTTTAGGAATTTTCTCCCTTCTTCCTTTTGCATTCTGCCCTTTCCCCATCTCTTTCCTTCCTCTTTATTTTCCAGCACCTAAAACTGTAGGAAATCCGAAGCTATCAAAGCCCTACAGTCTGGTCCTCAGCTTCAAGAGTAGTAATTCGAGAATATCCTCATAAAAAATCCAAATTCCCAACCGTTTCATAGGCCCATAAACGCTTCTCTCTCTTGTTTTTTATTTTTATAGCGAGGTCTCTCTCCTCCCCACCTCCCTCCTCCTCTACCCTACCCCCTCCCATCCTCCCAGCCCACGACCCAGTCCTGAAATTTCAGCAGTCCTACTTCCTGACCCTGAGAGTCCCTAAGTCCCTCACCACTCTCTCCAGTGCTGTCTCCGCTCAGAGTTCAACCCTGCTGAGGCGAATTCTCAGGGTGACGCTGGGATGTGCAAAGTCCTTCCCCTTTCCTCAGAGAGCTGCTGGCCTTGGGGACAGCCTCCCCCACATCTTAGCTTCCCTGTTGGTCTCCAGTGCCCCCCTCCTACCAGCCTCAGGACAAGCTCTGCAAGGACCTAAGCTTCCAATTTCAGGTTTATGGGAGTAGCTGAGGGCAGCGAGGGAAGTCTTCAGAGGGGTATAATTAGGCCCTGGCCCCTTAGAGGAGGAAAAAATTTCCTGCAGCCCCCCTCCTGGGACTCCCCAGATACTTCCCAACACCCAGAGGGCTGCACCTTCTCCCCTGCTGATTCTCCTTCTCTTCCCTTTCTCTGGCCCTGCAGCTCCACCTGCCCCCACCTACCCCAGGCAGCTTCTTTGCAGCCCTCAGAAGGCTCCTGTCTCCTAGGCTGAAGAGAGTGTGCAGAGTTCTCTAACCTGGGGAGATGCTTTCCCCACCCACATCCCTGACCCCTATTTTTACCCCTTCTTCCTGCAGACCCTCAGAAGAAGGTTCTCAAGTTTAAGGAGACTCAGACCCCACTCCTCTCTGGAAGTCCTGATCTCTCCAAGTTCCTGGGCTGTGAAATCTCCCAGACCCCTCACCAGGGCTCCTGGGGGAGAAGTCAGTGGATCTTCTCTTCTGTGAATCCCTAGTGGGGTGAGGACCCCCATGATGATGGGGATGCACGGTGATTTTCCTCCCTGGGGCATTTCATATCTGCCCCCATGTCCTCCTCACCTCTCCCGTCCCATCGCAAACCCTAAAATGAACCTCGCCCCCGCCCCAGCCCCTGGCCCTGTTGTCTACATTTCTTCCAAAGTGGCCACTGAGCCAAAAAGCCTGGGAGGGGTGGGGAGGGGACAGGGGTCTCTCTCCAAGCCAGCCCCTGAGAGAAGCGCCCTCTCGGCCCTCTCTCAACCTGGCTCCCTGAGCCCCCTTCTCACACCTTCCTGCCCCAGAAAGCTCCCCAAGGTAATTCGCTTTTATTGAGTCCTCACCCCCTCGCCCTCACCCCTCTCCCGCTCTCCCTGAGCTGCTCGGAGGGGCTGTAATCCGGTTCCCCCCGCCTGTCCTCCCCTCCCCTCCCGCGCCGGTTGTAAAGGAAAATTGCTCCCAACTTACTGGGGTCCAGGTCGGCCTTCTCCTCTTTGTGCTTGCTGCCGGCGAGGGCGTCCGCCTCGGGCGAGGGCAGTGTCTGCGGGGCGCGGTCGCGCAGCTCCCCGGGCGAGCCGTACACGTAGTCCGGGTAGCTGCGGCCATCGCCCGGGCCGCAGTCGGCGCGGCGCCCGGGGTAGGCGTCCGGCTTGAGTGCGTAGTGACGGCCCCCGGCCGGGAAGCTGGGGAAGGAGACGGCGCCGGACAGCGGCTCGAGCCAAGTCCGCATGTAGCGCGTGTCGGCGCCGAGGTGGGGCTGGGGGCCGTACGGGTGATAGACCACGGACGACTGTGAGGGCACCGGCGCCCACGACGTGCTGAACACTGCGGGCTTGGGCGCGAAGCTACAGGACGGAAAATCGCTACAGTCCGGCACCAAGCCGCTGGGTCTGGCGGCGGCGGGGTGAGCCCCCGTGGCCGGAAACCTGGACGCTAGGAGGTCTTCATTGTCGTGAGAGATGAGCGAGTCCACGTAATAGTTACTGATGGGCCCCGTCGCCGACATCGTAACAGGGTTTTACATACATAAGATTATTGTATGAACTGTATATGTACTTTTTATCTGCTCACAGAACAATCAAGGCAGGTAATTATTTTTCCAGCCTTTTCCCGGCAGCTCATTGGCTCCCCAGCCCCCACGTGATCGTATTTACCCAAAAATACGGCGCGGATCAATGCGCAGGGGCTTTTTTTTTCCCTTGCGTTTTTTTCCCCCTCTCCAACCCCCTTCTCTCTGCTGATCCCCGCGACCTGCGTTTTCCTGGGGGTCCGCAACTCTGGACCCAAGGCGCCGGCCAGCCCCTCAGGACGGCTCCTGTCTCATCAGGGAACCCTCCTGGCCCATGTCCACCCATCAGCTGCTGGCTCCCCCCTGCTAGGAGGATTTTTTTAATGGGGTGAAAATGCCAGTCCCCGAAGCTAGGGTTCCCGGACCCCCAGGGCTGCCCTGGGCGCGGGAGCCCCATAGGGGCGGGGAGGCCAGCCGAGGTAGGTGGAGGAACTATTTCTTGACGTAATCCGTCTCTGTCGGCCCCGACGCTCCCGCAGTCTCTGAGCGAGCCGAGATCAGCGATTGTCAGTTCGGAACGTGGCTTTTAAAAATGCGTTTTAAAATAGTGTGTATGTATGTATTTCTTTCAGGAGCAGCAGCAGCGAGGGAGGGAAGGTGGGAGGGGACTGGAGAAGCTGGGGTGGAGGGAGGGAAGGAGGGAAACGGTAGCGTCCTTCTGCCACTGGCCAACTCAGCCCCCCAAATCTGGGGTAGGGAGGCTCAGAGAAGGTAGTCTGCGAGCAGGAGAGGATAGAACTTCGGGATCTGAAATACCTTCATCATCAGCCTCAGAAGTCTTCGCTTTGGCACAGATACACAAGCGTCTTTATTTTAAATATATTGTCTGTATCTATTTATGTTTCTTTGCCAGCTTGAAGAAGTGGAGGAGAGATCTACACAACTTAAGTCGGGCATCCCCATCCCGTCAGTCTGCTTATCCTCCTTTGCCCCCAGCTCCATCTCTGCGACACCCTCCCCCCCCAAAAGAAGTCGTTCCCTGGTTCTGTCTGCAGAGAGCCTGGGTGAGAGCAGGCAAGGCAAGAGAGCGACCTCGGTCGTGGGCAAGTAGCTTGTTTTTACGTCCTTCAATAAAATTTTTATGAGGATCATTTGATTGTTCATAAATGTGTCTTTCATTAAATAAAATTGTAGGCTGTTTTTGGAACGTGAAAAAAGCAACGCAGGGATAGGAGAAAGCAATTTCTTTGGGGTCGGATACAGGAATTCCGGAGGGGGCAGTGTGATTGTAGGAGAATATGAGACAACTTGGCTTCCTCCCCCATAAGTTGATTGCTATCTTCCTCCTTGAATTTGGGGTTCCTTGAAGAGCTATAGGCATTCCTTCAGATTGTCCCATTGTGGCTTAGTAAATGGGAGAGTGCTTTGGATAAGCAGAAAATCCTCAATGTGGGTGCAGGAGAGGGGGCAGGGAGGTCATATGGGAGAAGAAGAGGGGCAGGTGATGCCTGCAGAAACAAGGTGCATCTAGACAGGGCACAATGAGTTTGAAGGGAGGGTGCAATTTCAGGGTCAGATAGAAGAGTTCTAGTCTGCACAGGGGGAGAGCTGAAGCTGTGATGCAGGCTCTGAAGCCAACAAGGAAGGAGGCTTCCCAGACCCAGCCATGCCTGTCCTTTCCCTCTCCGGTCCCCAGGAGGGGACCGAACACCAGAGATGGGGGTGGGGGCTGCTTTTCAGCTGCATCTGTATCTATCTCCTCTGGGGTGGAGAAGGGCTGGAGAGTATAGTACTCATGTTGGAGAGGGGGAGGAAAGTTGGGAGGAAGATACAGCTGCACCCAGTAGCGTGAACCCCAGCTCCAGGGGCCCCCTCCCTAGTCCCTGCGCCTCCCCCTCCCTGGTTCTTTCCTTTTCGGTCTAGCAGGGCTGGGATTTCGAGGCAAGGTGGGGATGAGGAAGAGGTTACCGGGGCCTTAGCCCTGTCTTCCCTCAGCTCCGACTGTCTTCCCCTCTCTCAGGCTGGATTGGCTGGGAAACCCAAATTACAGCAAGAAACAGAAAATCTCTTTGGCCTTGATGGAGTTGGGTTAGCTGTCAATCAAAAATTCTCCCTCACTAGTTCAAGGAAAAGACAGGAGATTCCAGTCCTTCTGCAGAGGCTTTCTCCAAGCCCCCAGTACACTCAGCACCTCCCCCAGCCCTTGGTGGCTGGGGACCTGGCCTGGCTCTTGGGCAGCTGCTGGCAGCAAGGAGCAGAGACATTTAGCCTTCAGCGGGGCCCGGGGCCAGACTTCGACCAAGAGGACATCAGAGGACATAGCCTCAGAGAGACCAAGCCCCAGACAGCCTGAGACAGACCAACTGAAACACAGCGCCAGGCCCGTGGAAGGAGAAAAGGAAATGGAGGATGAGAATAAGCAGAAAAAAGGGAAGAATTAAAGAAAAGAAGGAAAGCAAGAGGAAAAGAGATAGGAGAGCAGGGAAAGGAAGGCATGCAGAGACCAAGGAGGAGGAAGGGCAGCAATACGCAGGAAGGACGCAACGGGGCAGGGCTTGAGCTGGTGCTGGCGGAGCAGAGCAGCCGTGGCATTGTGCAGTCTGCTTGCTTGCTGGGCCTTTGCCGAGGGACCAGCTCTGGGGCGCGGCAGCCACTTCTGTCTGGACACAAAGGAGGAAGAGGCCTCCTTTCCTGTCCCTCTTGGGGACCTGGCTCTGGTGGGTATACTAGGCCTCTGGGACACAGAATCCTACATTGGCCCAAGCAACCGCCTAGGCAGCAGGGGACTGAACATGCTCTAGTCAAGAAGCAGCGAAGAAACAGAAGAGGAAAGAGGTTTTTTGCGTCTTTACCAGGTTACAGGGCCTGTCTGCCTCAATCTCAGCTTCCCTAGAGGAAAGAGTCCTTAAGGATCCTCTCCTATGGGCCTCTGCTATTTGGGAGAGCCCCTCCAATAGACTTGGTGGCTGTAAAGAGATGTCTCTTCTCTCCTATCCCCTTTGAACACGGCCTTCTTTTCAACTCCTGAGCTCCCTGTGAACCAGGCCTGCTACCCTGCGGAGGCACAGCAGCCAGGCTGTCAGGATCACTGTCCAGGGATCCCTGTTGCCATCAAATCCTCCAGGAAACAAACCAAGAGGGAATTGCAGCCTTCCCTTCCTTTTGGAAGCAGGAACTCTGGACTCTCCCCACTCAGGCACAGGCACAGCTGTGGATCATGAAGCAGGCCTTGTCCACAGAGCCCTCCTGGCCAATGCCTCATTTCCCCCATGCCTCACAGAGAGGGGCAGCTGTGAGGAGGGGGCCTTACAGAGCCTGGGAGACCCCTGGAGAGCCTGGTCCACTAGGCCCAGGTCCTACAGGTTCCAGAACTGCATGTGGGCTGTAGCCTCCATTCTCCACATTTGAAAGCAGAATGGCAGGTCAGGGGTCTGAAGCAGGCTTTCAGGCTTCCCCTAAATCCAGGCTTGTTAGGTGTGGGAGCAAAAGGATGGGGGGGCAAAAGGGAGAATCTCATCTTCTTGGAGTTCAGTTACTCCTGCTGGATCTCCTATCATACTCCAGGACTCATCTTCACCACTTCTTCAATTTTCCTTAGCACTCCTGGGGAACCTGAGGGACCTGAGGCGCTGGGAGTCCCTGTTGGGAGGCGGGGAAACTCCAGCTCTGGCTAGCAGCTCTGTACTGCTCTGCTTCTTAGCGGTCCCCTCCCACGCCCAGAGGATTTCACTGGGCACCGGAGAGTCCGCTAAGGGGGAGTGGCACCTTTCCTGCATCACCTCAAACCTGGACAGCTGAGACCACAATCAAGCTAGCATCGCGGGAAGGACAGACAGAAAGACAGGTTAGAGTCATCCCCTCCCCCTGCCCTGTGTCTCCCTTTTAGTGATCTAAATTCCCTGTGGTTCAATCCACACCGTCAAGTTCGGATAAATTTAAAACAGGCTTTTCCCTGTGCCCCCAGCAGGCTATCCCAGCGGCCGAAGGCTGAGAGCCCAGCCCATCCCGGTTCCCCAACACCCGCCCTGGGCGGAGAAGGCCGTGCTCCATTTGCTTTCATTTTCCTTCTCCCCCTGAAATGGGCTCATTTCACCTCTCCGTTGCCCTCTCCCCCTCCCTGCCCCCTCCCTGATTCCCTTCTCCTTTCCCCCTTCTCTCTGGATCCCTCTTTGTTGGGAAAAACACACCACACGCAACTCCTCCTAGTTAAGGCCTGCGCTGGAAGCAGAAACTGAGTTTTCCTGCCCTGCCGCGAGAAGACCCACGTCCTGCCCCCACCCCAGGTGGGTATCCCGGATCCCTGCACACTAGGAGTCAGGCCCCCAAACCCAGCAGGAGTGAAACCCCCTGGGCCTGTGAACGTGGCCCTCTCAACGCCACGGCCTGCCGGGCCTGCCTTTCCGCCGGAGCCCCCGCCCTGCCGCTCCGCAGCAAACGGGGCTATTTCCGGCTCCCCCAACACGGTCTGGTTTCCCAGCCCGGGGAGTGGCTGAAGGGGGAGCCGCCCCAGAGCTAGGGCTGCTCTCTCCCCGGAGTTTCAATGGCCCTGAGCACGCTGTTACCTGATCTTTTGTGTGATGTATGTGTCGCAAGGAAATTTGCAGTGACTTTGGAGCCCAGACTGAGGAAGCCGAGGTGGCGAAAGGAGAGACAATACGGTCCCGAAGTACAATTAAGGAGCCAGAGCTGCTCCTCTCTCCCCCGCCCTCCTTGCCAGACTGCGAGCTGTCTGGTCTCCAACCTCTGGGCGACTCGCGAACCTGGAGCCAGAAACTCAGCCCGAGGCGGAGGGCGCCAGAGGACTCCGCACCCAGAAAACCAGGAGGGAAGCTGCCTTCCAACCTGGGGGGCACCGTAACCAGCCCCGCTGAGATGCAGCGAATCCAATGAATGAATGTGCACATTCCGACGACGAATTTTCCCGAATTTTCTCAGCCTTTGGAAGGAGAGCCCAGGGTTTGGGACATCTCAGACAGACAGTCAGACAGACAGGCAAACCGCATCTCCTGAGGCAGACAGGCTCACAACATGAGTGTGAGCCTGAAATCATATACAGGTTCAACATTCCCGAGGCCTCTTTGCCCGGCCTGGCGGGCGCCGATCTCTCCTACCTTCACTCCTGCCAGGGCCTCAGGCAGAGACCCATAGGACTCGGTCCCGCTGGCTCGGTCCAGGTCCCGCCTCGGGAAGCGCCTTCGTTACCTGCTCCTCGGCTCCCCACGGCCACAGATGCAGGGCAGCCGCCTCCGCCCGGGGAGGGAAGCCCTGGCCACCACCGCAGCCGCCGCCACCCGCCCTCCTTCCCTCCCTCCCTCCTTCTTGCCCTCCCTCCCTCGCTCCCTCCCTCGCGCGCTGCCGCTTGCGGGGCCCTCCCGCGGGCAACCTGCTCTGGACCAAATCCAGGTATCTCCAAAAGAGAGAAAAAAAGAGAGGACTTCTTAGGTGGAAAAGGACAAAAACAAAAAAGAAAGACCTTTCATTGCATTTATTTTTCATGCTCTGACCAGTGGTCGGCCTCAGTTCAAATGTCTGGGACACAGCCCAGCAACCGCAGAGGTGTGCAGGGCCTGCTGCCTCACCCACGCCGCCGACCGCCCCGGCGCCCTGCGCGCTGCACGCTCCACAAGCTGGGCCGCCGCCCCCAGCATTCCAAACACCCAACAGACCTCAAGGTCCATCCTACAGACTCAACATCCGGTTGCCCGCCTCTGCGCTGACCACAACCCTGGAGCCCTCTGCTCCGTCTGGGGGCAAAGTCGACACACAAAGCACCTTGTCTGTGCTCTGGAGCCCAGCCTGGACCCCCTCTGGGTGAAGCCGCCCGCCGGGCTACACTTGGGCTGCGTTCCTGCTGGGGACTTCCAACCTCATCCCCTGCTTGGGACCTACACAAAGCCCAGTGCTCTGGCCTTTCCTACCCATAGCCTCCCTTCGCCAGTTGTCGCCTTCCCCTTCACCTGTTCCCAAGAAGGGCTTCATCTCCAAGCGAGCAGAGCCAAGGCCGATGGCCGGAGCGAGGTCCCAGGGAGGCCACAGCGGATCAGCCGGGCTAAGCTGGAGGCCCTGCAGCCGCTGAGATATCTGAGAGACCAAGCCTCTCCTTGGCGAGCTCTAGGCTTTTCCTCCTTCTCCTGCAAGTCTCAAACACTCACACGCCGCCGAGAGTTCAGCTCTATAAATCCTGCTCCTCTTTCCCATATCATAATTAAAAAAAACCAGTAGGGGAGGTTTTAACTTTTATTGCGATTTCTAGAGTTGGGCTGCGGAGCATATATTAAGTTTACGCTTATGCGCTCCCGGCGGGGAGGGTCCTTTAAGAAATAAAAATCCATCTTAATATCTGCAGACGAGAGAGATAATTTTTTTCCTCCTCTTCAGGCTGTTCTTTCTGAAGACACCCTTCCAGCGAAGCGAATAAATAATTACCACTGCCTTACCCATGACCAACGGCCTCAGGGCCCCTGGGTGGACTGGACCACCAGACTGGCCCTTCACCTTGGCCCTAAGAGACCTTACTCTATTTCTTGGGTCCTAGGGAGGAGGAGGACACCTCAACACTCTGGCTCTGTGGCCTCCTCTATAAAACCACTAGCTTTGAGATGGAAAGAGGTGCAAAGGGACCTAAACACTGGGAACTGCTCATTGGTGAATTTCGGCCCATCGGGGGACACTGCCTCCAAGCCAAGTGCTCCTGGGCATCCTGTTCCTGCCTGATTCTCCTTGCACCCCAAATGGCTATGTGCTTGGCGGGGGCAGGCTGAAGACTTGGAGGCTCCAAACCAGAGGAGCCCTTGCATGCCTCCCACCAGCTGGCCTGCCTCTCTGGAAACTTCCCCATTTCCCTGGGAACCATGGAGGTTTGAGCACTTCCCTTCAAGGGAAGAAATTTTTTTTTCCTTCTCCAACAAAAGGATAGAGGACAATTCAGCTGGGGAGATGAAAAGCTCTATTTTCATTTTCTCCTTCAGGTTCCTTGGGGATCAAAAATATTTATATGAGGCAAAGGGAATTAGTATGTGTATAAATACATACAGGGGATTTGAGAGAGCCTAGAGGAGACAGAGAGTAGAAACAGAGACCTACATTTATGCAACATACATATCCCCCTAGCAAATGATTGTGAGAATACAGAACTCAATGTATATGTATTGTTACAGGGACATGATTTTGTTCCCTGTTTGAAAGTTTCTTTTGATAATCATAATTATTTCAAAGTAAGAGAACCAAGGACTTAACCTCTTTCTTTTGGCTTCTCTTTTCCAGTATCTGTGAGAACATGGGTGTTACCTCCCCATTCTTCCTGACCCCTCCCCCTTTTTTCTCCAAAGGCAAAGAAACCTATTTTGAGACCCTTTTCTCTAGCAACCAGGAACAGAGCTGAAGAACCAAAAGGAGAAAGGAGTGGAGGATGTGTTGCAAAGTTTCTCACTGCTTGGATTTCCCCCTACTCCATTCTCCTCCCCTCCTCCCTCTGGCATCAGCCAACGGTCTTTCGGACAACATGGTAACAGTGGGCGCTGGCAGCCTCTGTTCACCCAGATACTTTCACACAACATAAAGACAGGCAACTGCCCGACGGCCATAGACTCAGACACACAGACCAAGGCCTATGGGCAACAGAGCCAGACAGACCAGAGCCAGGTTTTTGTCCTGTTTCCCAGTAGGGTATGCTTCTGAGGGTTTCTACTTGGACTTGATGGCTTTCCTCTAGTCTACTAACAACCCAAATATGTCCTTCTCCTGGAGATGGAGCTATAGGAAGGGAAGAGGAGGCAGCTGGGCTGTCACTCAGAGTTCCCTAACTCTTGGAATCTCCAGGTGCTCCACTTTCTAAGGAGAAGCTCCAGTCTAGCCAAGTAGAGGCTTAGTCTTTAAAGTGGCAGGTGAGAGAAGCTAACCATTCCAGAGACTTCCTCCTTCTGTGCTGCTCTCTCCCCTAGTGATTCTGCCCCTCCCTGCTCCCCAACTGAGCTGGGCCACCAGGCCAAACTCAAATTCTGGAATTTCCTTGGAATTGGCTGGACTTTCTTTGTCATCTCCATCAGCTGTGGCCAGGAGACAATAGCTGCAGGGAAAACTCCTCTCCTCAGTCACAGAAATTGGGACAAGCTGAGGAGGGGACGGTGTAGAGTAGGGTTCTCCAGACTTATCCCATGGCCCCACTCACAGCTTGGCCTCCTCGGTGAGCACCCACATTGCCCCATCTGGGCAGTCCCACTGGGGAAGGGAGGAGGAGGAGAGATGAGTTAGGGCCCTCGACGAAAACCGACTGATGTAACTCAGGCAGTTTCTTGTTGCCGAGTTCAAAACTCAATCCCAACAACATGAAACTACCTAAGCCACAGATCAGCTGAGAGAGCAGGGCGGGAGATTCGGCTTTGCACCTATCCAGCGGAGAAGGGAAGGGGGTTGGGGAAGGAAGAAATTCAGCCCCGTCCCCCTTTCCACCCCCACAACCTCCCTAAAGGGCTAGACAGTAGACTGGGTGGCTGGGTGGCCGGGTGGCTGGGGGGGTGGTCTGTCTTCATCAGTTTCAGACCTCAGCAAATTGCTCAGGGAAAATCTGGTGAAACGGGACCGCTAGCTGCTAAAACCCTGCCCCACCCCCAGCACCGCAGTGGAGCTATTTCCCTGCATCTGGCCCTGGCCCTGGGGGGAAGCTGGATTGTCCTTCCACTCTTGAGCGGGGGGGGGGGGGTCCTCTGTTTTGTCCATCTGGCTCTCCTGAACTCTCCTCCTCTCTCTGATCCTTTCCCTCTCTTAGCTCCGCTTAGGTTTCCTGAACCACAGCGCCTGTGCTCTGGAGCCACTTCCAGTCAGGCCACTTGCCTGGCAAAGCCTCACAACCCGGGAGCATAAGGACCAAGAGCCTGGCTAAGGCTCATACCCATACCAGGAAAAAGCAGGAAAATCTAAGATTCAAACTCCAACCCTCGCTACCCCCCCACCCCACCCCACCAGACAACCAGACTGAGAGACACCTGGACTGGTGTGTCCACCTCGAGGCGACCCTAAGTGCCCACAAAGATAAGGAAGCCAAAACCACCGATTCACCCCTTTAACCACCGAACCCCTCGGCAATGGGCCGGGGAGAGGAAGAGAGGGAGCTCATAGCCATTGCCCTTGGCTGCCAGCAGCCACAAGGCAAGCCTGGGCTCTGAGCAAGCACCGATGTCTGAAATACCTTCCCAGCTCTGCCCGCTGCACGCCGGGCACCTGGGGATGCAGCTAGTCCCCACTCTGCCACCAAGAGAAGAAGAAACCGCTTCTCTTACCTTGTCGCTGCCTCCTCCTCCTGCTGCTGCCGGCGCTTCTGCTAGCTGCGGTCCATGGGGGGGGGGGGTGAGCTCATCGGACCCCTCCGGTGGTTAAGTTTATTCCTCTCCTTGGATGGGTGGGGGGCTCCTGGGGTGCCCCCCAGCAGTGGTGGGGTGCACCCCGCCCAGCACCCCAGGCGATCAGACCCGTCTGCTCCTCAAGATTGCAGTTTGCTCTCTGCCTCTTTCCCTCCTCCAGTCACCTTTAAATGCATCTTTTACTGCAGCACCACATTATATTTGCAGATCATAAAATCCACCTCGCGCGCGCACCAAGACCGTCCTGACATTACTGTTTTATGACCTTGACTTATTGTGGTCACCTGGATAATATTTAAATCAACGTTATGGTCTCTCACTTACATTAAACCCGCCAAGAGACATTCTAGAAAGGTTCTAGGAGATGAGTCAAACACAAAACACACACATCTACACACTCAGCTTCTTTGGGGGAGGGGGGTGTCGCTAAAATACACTAAAAACAAAAAAACCACCCATTTGAGGATTACGATTCCGGAAATTTATTAAGATTTTTTTTCTCCATTAAGGAAGCTACATGCAAAAGATACAACATACAGAATATCTTTAAATAACACAACTCCCAGACAGGGACAGGGCAATTTTGGGGGGTTGTTCTGTCTTTGCTCTGCTATGTTCTATTTTTAATTTTTTTTGTTCCTCTGAATGGAATTTCTGAGCTGTTAGTGGATGGGGGATGTGGGGGTGCAGGGAGGGGTGGGAGAAAAGCAGAAAGCAGTACAAATACAAGACTTCAAGCAGATTCTCAGAGAGACTGGAAGATAAAGACATGGAAAAGGGTTTGGTGGAGACACTGGGTGCTACGACAAACACACAAATACTAGCTGAACTTTCCAAAACGTATATTATTCTAAGGAGGAAATGCAGCAAGGAAGGAGGGATTCTGACTGTGCTCTGCGAGATTACAGACCCTCTCTGTTTGATATTTTCCTTTTTTCTCTACAATCGGGTGGGTTCGATCTTAACTTTGCATGGAGAACAGAATGCTACGTGTGAGTGCGTGGGTAAGTGAGGGGTTGACACACACACCAGCCACACTCCCACCCCCATCTATGTGGGCACACACCACACCCCACAGCCCGCCACCCTATTTCTCATGCTTTAGATGGAAGCATCCTTGCAGCACGAACCATAGGTCCCTTGGAAGGAGAGTCTGAGGTCTTTGCCTTTTTTGCAGGCGCGTTGCATTTATACTCAGGGAGAAAAAAAAATATATCACCAGGCACAAAGGGAGGAGGGGCGGGGAAAGGACAGAGGGGGAGGGGAGGGGAGGCTGCTCGCTCAGGTGAAATTAAAATTGGAGGTCAGTTCCCGGATCCGATTCTCTCGGTTCATTTTCTTGAGTTTCATTCTGCGATTTTGAAACCAGATTTTGACTTGTCTGTCTGTAAGGTTAATGGTCTTGCTAATCTCCAGGCGGCGCTCTCGCGTCAAATACATATTGAACAGAAATTCTTTCTCCAATTCCAGCGTCTGGTGTTTAGTATAGGGACACCTCTTCTTCCTTCCGCTCTTTGCTGTCAGCCAATTTCCTGTGGTGTTTTCTGCCTTTATCTCCTCTGTTAAAAATAACATTATTTACATAAGTATCCCTTGAAGACGCAAGCCCTCGAAGCAGGGCTGCAGCCTTGGCCAGCCTGCTATGGGGGCAGCTGAGGGAGGGCAGGGGAGCTGCTCTTGCCCCACAGGCCTGGCAGTGGGATCCTCTTGGGCTCAAGGCTCTTAGAATCTCTTTGGGGGTCTAGAATTTGGGGTGGGGAGTAAAAGGAGAAGGGTCTTGCCTTCAAAGTGTTTATTAAATTTTAATTACCCAAGTCTACCCTAACCTAGCAGATTCTAAATATGCTCACTTTCTCCCAGCTTGCTGGCTCTGGTGGGTGTCCCAAACTTCTCTGGGCCCTCACTCAGCTCTGGTATGCTCCAAATCTAGAAAAATTGAACCAAACAGAAAAGCACTTTTCCAGGCCCCAGACCTGAGTACAGAGTTCATCCTGCAGCCCAGGGCCAATTTCCAGAGCTTTGAGCATTTTCAACTTGGTTGAGGGACTCTGTCCTAGTTTCTACAGCCAGAGGCCATTGAAGCTGTCCTTGCACCAGGCCCCCAGGTCTTACTCCCACATGAGTTGCCAGTGCAGTGAGACTGCCCCATTAAACCTCCCGGTTGCAATCTTCCTATTTTGGCCCTTACCCCCAGGTGTGTGTAGCTGAGGCAAGAAAGGTTATTCCAGCAGTGGAGGTCAGGGGCAATAGCTTTGGGACATGCTGAAGCGTCTTCAGACAGTTTCCCTGGCCAGAGGACCTAAGGTCAAGGTAGAAAGATATCCTGAGGTATTGCAGCCTGCTAGAAATCTGCCCAGTCTGTGCACAGTAGATGTACATGTCTGTAGACAACACATGCATACCTGTAGAGAGACACACACTTATACATACATACACACAGAGATATGTACATGTGTCTACTTATATGAGGAGATACTATAGTATAGTATTTATTTCCCACTATCTTATTGACAGCTTCTTTCCTTGGCACACATTCTTTCTGAAATGGACAAGCCTTTTCTTCAAGCAGCAGGAGAGAACTTGGCCATCTTTTTTAGGGAAAAATATGATATCCGAAGACCTGAGAGGGAACACCCAGCAAACAACTCTGCTGATCGCTCTGTGCATTTTCTTCTCCCTTTGCGGAATGAAGAAGCCAGGATCCAGGATCTTATCTTGACGGGGATGGGGCTGAGAGCCCTAGGAGAGTCAGGGAACACCAGAAAAATGCAAACTTGAAGCTGCAGGATAAAAATCTCAGGGTCTTTAATTATTCTGCTTCTGCACCTGCAGCTTCCTGCCAAATTGTTTACAGGCTCTCCATAACTAACTCTGTCCTGTTTATTTTCTTATTGGGGCTGTTGGGTTTGGGGAGGGGAGAGAAAAATTACAAATGGAGAAATTTAGCCAAAAGCTTTCCTGCCTCTGGCCTGGTGGAGACACCAAAGGGGTTGGGGAGAGAAGACCACAGGAGAAGTGCAGGCTGAGGGGATTAGATGGATGGGAGGGTTTAGGCTGTGGCATGGACAGCAGGAGAGAGAGAGAGAGGAGCTTATCCCAATGGGTGCAGTTAGGAGATGGACTTGTTAACCTTGATTTTGCTTTTTCTACCCTAAATCTGTATCCCCAGTGAAGCTCAGGGTCTGTAGTGAGGGTATAAAATTAAACCTTCACACTGCAAGTGTGCCACAGCGGAGGTTTCTTGCTTGTGTGTGGCTCACTCTCTCTCAACCACAGGAATACACTATGGTCATCCATACCAGGGTCTCTGTGGACTCATTTGTCAAGACCACTTTTGCAGAGCAGACCCAAGTCTCTGTCATTGGCCACCAAAAGAGTACATGTGCATATGTGAGCAGGCGTGCTTGAGTGTGTGAGGAACATGCAAGGGGGACATGTGTGTGACACAGGTCACTGTCAGGCATGCGTGTGCGTCGCATCCATATACAAAGCACCAGAAGATCCAGACCAACCCCAGCCTACTCTGTTCTCAATATTTCACCTACCACTACACCCACTGAGCATCTCTTCTGTACTGCTCCTAGTATCCACTGTCAAGGGGAGCAGTTTTATTCCTCCCTTTGGGGCCTCTTCCGATGTTTTTTTAGTCCAACTTTTCAGGAAAGTCTTCCCTTCAGGCTCCCTCCCTTGCTCCTGTTTCCTCCACATTCTTTTCCAGGTGTCAGAGAAAGGTCCTGAAAGCCCCCATTTCTAAAGCAGAAATGAATCTTGAACCCTAAGCTTGAACTCTGCCTAGGCTTCCTCCCTCTAACCAAAATCACAATGAAACCCAACCAAAGCCACACTCTTTTCAGGAGAGAACCATTTGCCACACACAGAGAAAATTTCCAACCAGTCATTTGTAGGCTGGTTTTGGAACCCAATGGGAAAAAAATGTAATTTAACCAGAAAAAAAGAAAAGAAAAAAATTAAAAGAGGAGGTAAAAAACTTCTACGTTTCAAATGCCCTATTCCAACGCCATCCTCAGGCTAGGCATCTGGAGGAGAGGGAGGGATGTGGCGGGCAGTCCTTCACCTCCACCTCTTCCGGCCTTAGTGCTGCTGCCCAAGGCCCAGGGCCAAGCCAAAAACCGAAGAAGCCCAAAGCGCAAGCAGAAATCAGACCCACAAACAACAAATCCTTTTTCTCAGGAAACAATTTCCAACTGGGAAAATGCAGGAAAGAGAAATTCTTCATCTCTCAAGCCTTCCTTCGACCCTAGCCCAGGATCGCCATTTTAAGCTTTTTGTGAGCCTTTGACCTGAGCAGGGGACATCAGCCCCCCAGTACACCAGCGTTGGGAAGGCAAACCAAAGCCAGCACACGCCCGGGAGCGGTCACCAGTCCTGGGCAGCACAGGGCGCCCACAGGCTGCCTGTCTACGCACAGCTCCCCCCCTGCCTTAGCACCCAGGGCCCGGGCGGGCCCGCACCGCACCTCCACATCGCTGCTTACCTTCCCCAGCTAAATGATGCGCCACCAGCTTGGCGCTCGGCAGACACGGGCCGAAAGCCGGGTCGCATTCCCCAGACATCAGGTCCCGGAGGCCTCAGCCCAACCCTCTCCCCTGCCCCCATCCGAGCCAAGAAGACCCAGTGCCCCAGCGTCCCAGCCCGGCCCAGGCCGCCTTACCTTTAGCTTCGTTATCCGAGGTGTCTGGGCTGGAGTCGACGGTCTTGGCCCGGTCCTTTCCGTTCTCTGAGGGGCTGCCTTTTGGCCCCGCCAGGCTCTGCTCCGTCTTGATCTCGTTGGGGCTGGGAGTCTGGCTGTCGGACTTGGGGGTCTCAGGGAAACTCACTTTGCCCCCGAGCTGAGGCGATTCCAGATGTTCCGAGCGAGGGTTGAGACTGGCTCGCTGCTCGAAAGGGGCTTCGAAGTCGTTGGCTCCGGCACAGTGGGGCGTCTTGTCCAGCGCCGAGTAGCTCGGGCTGGCGCGGTAGTAGCTGGGCACGGGCACCTCGTGATCCCCGAGGCAGGACTCCGGCAGGGGGTGGGAGTAGAGCGCTGCCTCGGGGCCACTTTTCGCCCGCTTCTCTGCGCTGTACATGCAGCAGACATTCTCCTCCTTGACACTAGGTGGGTAGGAGCAGGAGGACAGCGGCCTGCCAACAGGTTGTTCCAGGCGGTAGGCGGCTTTGGGGTCGCCCCAGGAGTCTAGCTGCGAGAGGTAGGACGGGTAGGTGTTGAGGGCGAGATTGGGACTGCCGCCCTCGTCCCTCTTGGAGAGCGAGGGCGCGAGCCCGCAGCCCCTCATTACCCCGCAGTTGAAGTCACTCCCCGATTGCATATACATGCCTGCGCTCCGGCTATAGCGCTCTCCTCCGCCGGGCGCAGCCAAGGGCTCGGCGTATGAGTTCGGAGTTACATTGCGAGGGCATGTCATTTTCAAAGAGAGGGGTTTTTAAGGAGCAATACTACAGCGGAGGAGCTGACATCTTTTTTTTTCCCCATCCGGGAAGGGGGGGGGGCGGTTGGAGGGGCGGGAGGAAAAAGAAGGGGAGGGGGGGAAATATCAGCTCCATAATTATCCGCGCATTCGGTCCTCACCATGTGACGGCTAGACCAATGGGATTTGAAAATGGCCTTGATGATTCAGACGGCCGTGACGTCAGCGGGGTCAAGTTGTCGGCAGGCGGAGCGCGCAGCGTGGAGTAACAGCGCCACCTAGCAGCTGCCTCGGGGTAGGGGCACTGGAACCCTTCCCCGCGAACAAAGGAAGCGCCCCCGGGGCGGCCTGGGCGGAGGGGGTGGGGTGGGGTGGAAGGAGGTGGAGGGGTTCTGGGGAGAGTGAGGTTTGTTTTCCCGGGAACCAGCCAATAACTCCTGGATAAAGGGGGGTCGGAGAGGGGGAAAATGCTGGACAGAGGGAGCGAGGCAACCTGGGGCTCAAAACAGTCAAATTCAAATTAAAAGGTCAAGACACGATTCAGGTACTTCCTCTACTCTCTTCACCTCCCTTTTCCCTCCCCTCAGTCCCTATCCACTTCTTCTCTAGGGGTGGGAGTGGGGTGAGGTGTTTTGTTTTTTGGCGGGTTGCTTCGGTGAGTCGAGAAAGTTAAAGAACTGCAAACAAGACTAAAGTTTCTGCTCTCCTGATTCCCTGGTTACTCCGCTTGGCCCTTGGGGCTGGATGCTTTGGGACCAGGGTCTTAGAGGTTAGTTGAGTTACAAATTCCCTGTGGAGGTTGATGGGGAATCTCCAGGGTTTGGGGTGGACCAGGAAGGGAGACATGGTCCCTTCAGGGTTGTTGGGAACAGAAGGCACCTAGTGGGAATAAGGATCCCTGGAGGAGGAAGCCCAGGACCAGAGATACCAGGTCTGCTCCCAGACCTCAGCGCCGGAGCTGCAGCTGAGGCCTGAGCCTGGCTGGGTGGGCGGCTCCTGGGCCACCATCTCAGGGGTTTGGCCTTGGAGCTGTGGCTGCTTAAGGCCTTGGGGACCCTTACTTTTTGCTTGACCTTGCCCCCACTAAAGCAGAGTATATTCCTGGTTAGAAAGCGAGAACCTGCGAAGAGCCTCGGTTAAGTTGGGGGAGTCGTGGATCAGCACAGGGAAAAAGAGGACAAGAGTAGAAACCAAATCTGACCCAGGGAAGTGTCCTTTACAGTGTGATTGGGCTGGGAGAATTTTTGGAAGGAGAAGAGAGGATCGTCTATTTTTTGTTGTTTCTGGTTTTTAGTTAAGAAGAAGAGAAATAAGAGGAAATGTTTGTTTCGAATATTTTTTTCCATCGCCTTTCTCCTAAAGCGAACTAAACTCTCCACCCTTTCCTCAGGAAACGGAATCTAGAAAATAACTTGTCTTTCCAGTAGCCCTGCATTTTTCCCTGGTCGGAGCCTGGGGTTTTGACTTTCTGAAGGGATAAAGCTCGGCTGGGAAAGGACCCGTGTGCGGAGTGCCCTGGCGTGGACGAGTGAGGAGGCTGGACTGCTTCTAAAGAGGCCTAACTAGTGCAGCTAGAAGAGGAGTGCGGAAAGAAATCTGCCGAATTCCCCCATTCAGGGGTCTGGAGATTAAGCACAGAGTTCTTGAACCCCTTAAAAACTGGAAGAAAATGAGGAGTGTCTGGCTTGCTTGCAGGGCTGGCCAGGGGATGTTTGAAATAGTTTTGTGTTTTCATTTGCAGGGGTCGCAGTGGTCTCAGCATGGGGGTTGTCCAGGGCAAGGTTAGGCTGTTTAGGCCCCAGACCAGACTTGGGACAGCCCGGGGAAGCAGTCAATGCAGGGAGCCATTTGTCCCATCGCCCATCCCTCGGGAAACAGCCGAGACTTTATGGCCACTGTGTTTGTATTATCTGCATAAGTCTTTCCCCACCAGTTTGATCGAAACCGTTCCCTTTTATGAGGACCCAACGAAAATTTCCCGTCATATTTATCAGCTGGGGATAAAAATTTAGTATGGGAACTGATATTTCCTCATTTATGGGACGATGAAATTAAAGACCAAAGCAATTGAGAATTATATGGTGTGGGGGTTTCCTCCCCCCTCTTTCCCGTCTCCTTTATTTTCCTGCCTGGTATGCCTGTCCCTGGAGTTTGTCGACCCAGTCCTCTGCCCTTGCCTCCCGTTTTGTAGTCTGGTGGGCCCTTTCTCCATGGCCAGGTGCCGCTGGGACACCTCAGCTTTTTCTGGCTTTTCTCTCAGTGTTAATAGCTGGAAGCAAGAACAGAACTACAGAAGCCTCTGCCCAGGCCAGGCTAGGACCCATGGTAGAAGGTTAGGAGAAAGCGTCTCAGGGGAGGAATCTGAGACTGGTCTGGGAGGGGATGGTGGGAATCAGCGGGAGAGGGTGGAGGAGATAAATTTTAGAATACTTTTCAAAAAATGAGTTCCTAGGCATAAGCTGGGGAGCCTCAGGAGAGGAGGACCCCAGTCACTCGGCCTCTGACCTATCTCCCCTACCAGCCAGACCCCCTACCTAAACCCACCTCTCACCTCAGCTTTGGAGGTTGTGGAATTGCTTCAGAGTCCTTGCCGTTGTTAATGGAAATAATACCCCCAGGGAAAAGCCTCCTGCTTCAACTCTCACCTCCTCAGAAGAACGAATAGTGTTTAAAGTTGAAATAATTAGAAGTATGATAAACACGGGCCATTAATGAAAAAGGAAATCAAATTCATCAGCCTAAGTGGGACCCCCCGGTGGGACAAATGTTTGCCTCTAATTACTCAAGATAAACGAAAATCCGGCACTGTTAAACAAGAGCCCGCTAGCTCGGACGCAGATTTGAGTAACTTGTTGGGTTTTTGCAGACGTTGGGATTCTGCTTCAGTAGAGGTAACAAGAAGAAAGAGGTGAGTGTGAGGACTCTGGGAAGGGAGCATTTGTATGGGTCTGAGAAGTCCAGCCTGGTCTGGGTCCCACCCCTGCCCCCTTGGGCTCCGTCTTTCCCGAGGCCACGAGCAAAGGCAGTTTCCGTCCTATTGTGCCGACCTGGCGTTCAAAGGCATGTGGGCCGCCACAGCCACAACGTCTGCAGCCGCGCCTGGCGCCCACCAGCCCTGCCCACAGGGCCAAGGCCCCTCAGCCAGCACCCCTGGCAACTAGATCGGGGTCCAGGGGAAGTCTATGTTACCAAAATCACCACCGTACTGAATCATTTCCATTTTAAGCCATTTCCCCAACTTCCCAGGAGTGCGGAGAGACCTGCGCTTTTCCCAGACTCCGGGGCTCCCCCTTCTTACCTCATCTTGGGGACTTGAAAATCCAGGGGCTGCTTTCAGACTGTGCCCGTGACTTGACAAATCCCACCCGCCTCTGGGGCCCTGGCCTCTTTGCTCTTCCTGCCCGGTACCCAGACCCTGAAGGGGCAGCAGGGAAGGGGCTGGGCCTCCTGCCGCCTGTGTGTCTGTGAATAAGCGAGAAGAGGAGGGTTCAGGAGCTCCTTGCGTGCTCCAGGAGGATCCAGCGGTTCCACAGGGCAGGCCGAGAGCTGAGGCGCTAGGGATCCCCGTGTAACAACAGAAGAAGGAAAATGTAGCGCTCAACGAACAGAAAGAAACCTCGGCTGTTTTCTCAGTTGTAGCCCTCAAATTACCCTACAAGAACCTTGATTTTTCCAATGAAATTGCCGGAGTTTCCCCAAGAGACCAAGGATGTCGTCTGGGAAATTGCAAAGATGAGATGAAAAAGGAAGAGGGTAAAATACCTTTGGGGTAAAATAATAAAATAGAATAAAAATAAAATGTGTATACTGAAATCTCTTCAAGCGAAATGGAAAAGAAGGTCACACCCGTGATTGCAGGGCTTTTCTTCCTGTTTTGGAGGTGGAGAGGAAATAACTCATAATTTTCCCAAATCTTGAAGGCAGGATTTGCTTTTCTTCACTAGCCAGGCTCTGCCCCAGCTGAATTGTGAGCAGGGCAATCGCAGGCAAAATGTGACATGCTCAGAGGTCCAGAAAACAGGTTTTCAAACAGGTATGGAGGTGGGAGGCCGAGGAGTTAAGGGAGCCCCTGGTCTACTTCAAATCTCACAGCCACCCTGGCAACCCGGGGCCAGCCAAAGCACTCTCACCTCTGGACGTTGTACAAGCTTGCACACAGACGCCGTGGAGTTTAGCATTTGTACACATGTCCAACTTGCACTTAATTGCATGTACACAGCCACAAACATTCACTTTTACCCAAAGTGCTCCCTGAGATCCTTGAATCCTGAAGTCTGATAATTCGCACCAGCCTGTTTCCTGGCCCTGCCGAAGCCGAACAGTTTATTTAACTTTGCTTCCTGAATCAAAACCAGACTGCGAAAACCTCGAAGAGAAGCCTTGGGAGGTGGAGCCAGCAGGGAGGTTGTCTTGGTGGGGGGGAAGGCCTCGGTCCCCACTTTGATGGTTTGTTTTTAAGTCGCCCCAGTAGGTCAGGTTTCCAGCCACAGCCCAGGCAGCGGTTGGACTGGTTTGCTCCGGAGGAAAAAAACCCCATTTTTCCCTCACTGAGCAAAATTCCTTTTCGAAAATGTTTGTCTTTCTTTTGTGTTCTTTCTATTTCCTTTTTTATTCTTTATATCTTCCTCATCTTTTTTAAAAATTTGTTTGCTTTTCTTTCTAATTTCCTTTCCCTTCTTTCTCTTGTAATTCATTTTCCTTCCTCTTTTTCTGATCTTTTCTTTCTTAATTTGTCTTCCTTAATTCCCCATTTCCTGTTTTTCTTCCCTTTTTCCTTTATTATACAATTTATTCTTTGCTCCCCCCCCCCCACTTTCCTTCCTAGGCTTTCTGAGTTTTCTCTGTTGTGCTAGGCTCAGTCTGGGGCGGGGGGGAGCACTAGGCTTAGTCATAGGCCTCCCCATTTGGAGCACTCGGGCTTGGAGTTGACCTTCTCCCGCCTTCAGCCTTAGCACTGCTCCTCACAAGACGAAGTGTAGGACCCCCAGGCAGTGGCCAACGGCCAGGCCTCTGCAGTCGCCATTAGAGGGAAGGAAAAAAACACGGGCTCTGGGGCACACCTCCACCAGTGCCAATAGCTGTTTGAAGTGCCAGGTTCTAGGGGACAGTTAACTTCATTTCTATCACCCCCAAATCCACCAGGCTTGCCTCTGGAGAAGTCACCCCACCTTTATTCTGACCTTTAGAGCCAAATATTAAAATGGCCCAAAGCTGATCCCAGTTAGTTCTCCCAAGGCTTTAGAGAGGGAAATGAGAGAGTGGAGTTCTGTCACTTGAAGGTGGGAGGCTGGTCCAAGGGTCATCATCCATGGACTTGGAAGCCCAAGGCCATGTCCTCACACGGGCACCTTTGTTCTCCATGCTCTTGGACTCCAACCCTTCAGGCCTCTGTTACCTTTAGTTCTGCAATAACTGCAACCTCTGGCCGGACAGGAGTTTCTTGCCATTTTTGGATTCTGTTTTTCTTCAAACTCACTTTTCATGTCACGGACAGCAGGGATGCAGGGCTGTGTGTGCAGAGACTGTCTCAAATTAGCAGTCTGAGTCAAGGTTATAGATCCTGTCCACTTTGTGCGGGGGGGCGGGGCAGAGTGAGAGTGTGTGTAGGGCTGTGTGTGTGTGAGAGAGAGAGAGAGACAGACAGACAGACAGACAGAAACAGAGAGTCTGCAAGAAAACCAGAGTGTGATGGTGAAGGTGTTGCCCTGCTGATATTGTCAAAACTTTGGAGGTCTATAAGGGTGCATGTATCTCAAGAGGATAGTGTACAGGACTCTCCTGAAGGTGTGCAGCCTCTGTTGGCTGTTAGTTCCCACAGCCAGGTCCAAGGCGGGCCTCAGGAAGGACTGAGGAAACCTTCCAGTCTTTTAGCCTTCAGCAAAGAAAGACAGCTTCAGGCTCCCCCCCCCCAACATACACACAATGGAGCCCCAGAGCCCCTCTCTGTTTGCCCTGTCAAAGACCTGAGATTCCATCTCATAGCAAGATCAAAACTTTAAGTTATTTTTTTTTAAAACAGAGGGGGTAATCTTGTAAAACTTTTATGCCAAACAAAGTTATAAAAACTCCCGGGGCGTTGCCTTTTCTAAAGTTTTATATGAATCATAAAGAGTGTAGTCGCGTGCACAGGGTTCTGTTGGCTCTAAGCAGGGAGGGTTTAGCAACAGCATTATCCAGCCCTAGGGCACCAGGAAACCCCAAGGGCTGCTCCCTTCAGGGAATATTGGCTCAAAAAAGAATTGTCCTACAGATTCTTGAGAGAGGTGGGGGTGGGGTGGGAGAAGAAAGGGGTGGCGCCCTTGACTCCCTTGAAGTTCAAAGTTCTTTGCCCTGGAGAGGAAAGCTTCTCTGTCTTCAGCCCACTCGAGAAATTAGCCCAAGGTAGTTTCTCCCCTCTGATTGAGAACTGACTTCAGGTAACACCAACTCCGTTCATCTTTCAGACACCAAGTCTAGGTCTTTTTTGCTTCCCCTAGAACCCACCATCTGGGATGTTTAGAACCCAGGAGTTTTCTCTCAGAGGTGCTTAGTGAGGCCTGTGAACTTTCTTTCAAGGGACCCTTGCGTTGCCATTCCCCAGCAACCGAAGCTGATTGACAAAGTAACCCCAAACCCAAGGCTATGCTCCAACCATTTCTCATTTCAAGTGCCCCTGGCTCCCCTGCGCCCCCAAAAACCATGGTGGGAGGGAGGAGGGGCCCAGAGTGCTCTCTCAGCCCACAGCACTTAATACCCTTGTAAACTCCCACGTGCGCTATAAACTTGGATTTTTACAACCAACATTCCTCCTTAGCTCCGGGAAACTTTGAACTCGGCCTCGGGTTTATTTACTTGGGGGTGGGGTGGGGAGCTGGGACTTGAGAAAGGCTGAAGGAAAAGAGGGAAAATGTGGGGTAAGGGATGATGGGATGGGGGGTCCCGGGTGTGCTGGGAGAGCATCCACTGCGGGTTTGTTTACTATTTAGAGCGGAAGCATTTTCTAACACAGGCCAGACTGGGTCGTTAAGGGCAAAATGAAACTGGGTTTAGAGGAACGAGGGCGGGGGGTGGGGGGGTGCTCTTTATGGCGGTGTCTAGACGAGGATCTTTTGTTCCCGTGCAGCACCGTGGCTCGAAGGGATTACCCCAAGAGGTTGAGCCCAGAGTGGCCCTGGCCCGCCAGGGGGGTTGGACATGCCAGCGCTCTGAAGGTGGGTTTGTTTGGGGGCTAGAGATGCCTCTTTTTTCATTTTTTAGAAGGTCACCAAGGATTGGCAGTTTTCCAGGCCTGGGTCACAGAAGCCTTTGTTTTTCTTTCCTGATGACTGTTCTCTATCCTTCAGAAATCTCTTCTGGAGCTAGCTGAGACTCTTTTCTGAGCTCCGAATTGCAGGGAGAATGGTAGCTGCCAGTTTTAAATATGTTTTCTCCAAAACTAAGAGCTCTTCGGAGGTTAATAATTTGCTTTATACTCAGGTTTGTTCTATACAGTTATCTTCATCCTATTTAACATAAAACATGGCCGGCAGGCTATCCATCCCTGAGATGGCTAGGGGACATATTGTACCTAGAGAAGTGTCTCACACACACACACACACAAATGCACAGAGGACCCTCAATTGCATTCCTGTGCACTCTCATTAAACACTGCCAATGGTTACACAGTACAGAGGACACAAGGTCTAGATGTGCATGTGGTCAGGTTTACTCCATACTACAGGCGAAAGCATACAAATGATATTCTGCCTCATGTGCAAGTGCAGGCACACTGACTTAAATAAAATCTTTGTGTGTGGGCACATGAAGGGATTATGAGCCACATATACACCCTATTTTGCAAATCTTGTCTCAAAGAGCCATATTTACAAATTAGAGAGTCAGACACCTAAGCTGCAGGGGACCCTGCCATCAAAAACAATGGCAGAGCCTAGATTTGATAGTCTTGTTGCATTTTCCTTTCAGCCAACAGAACAATATTGACAAAAACTTTTTTAAAAATTACACACAAAAAAATTACACAAAAACAGAAAGGGAAGATGAGAGAATTGGTTCCGAACCTCTGCCCCCAAATAACGAATTGAGAGCAGACACAGACCGTGTCCTCACTGAAAGTGCTGAAAGATCACAATTATCCTCATATAGAAGAAATGTGCAGCAAATATAGATGGGTGTGGCAGTTATTCCCACAGGTCACTTCCTTCCCCAGTTCCCCACCCCATGCCAGGCCCTACAAAGCACTTCTCTACAGCTTTCTACACTGGATACCTAGTGTATAAACATCAAGGTGGCCCCAGCCTGGGCGTCTTGATGTGTCTGGAGGAGCCTGGCCATTTGTGCTCAAGGGGAAGGGGCCCTGCCCCACCCTCCCACACTCAGAGGCTTCAGAGAGAACTAGAAGGGGGCTAGCTTCTCCTCTTCTCCCCTCCTTCCTTCAAAACTGTATATAAAAATTCCAATAGTCTTCTCATAGAGGGAAAAAATAAAACCCCTACCCTCAACCCTACACATTTAACTGTGACAGACGGAGACATCTGGCAGGAGGGTGGTAGAGCCAAGAAAATTCCTATAAATTTAAATTTGATGATGGTTACAATTAACTCCACAACAAACATGTACTTAAACAGAAAGAATTGCTGGGCATTTGGATACAGCTCAAACTGCACGTGGGAAAGGAGATCTTTAGAGTAGCCATGGAATGTCCTCTGCTTGAGAGCGGGAGAAAGCCACTGCCACACTCCCGGTCCTGCCAGTGCAGGGGAGCTCCAGTTACACCAGCACCTTCCCGCCTCACCTCTGCATGCCTGTTCTCACTAGCAAGGCTCTTCTGCCTGCCTCCTCCTCCTCCTCCACTGCCTCGGAGCAAGGAGGGTTTTAAGAGGAGAGGGGTTAATAAAAAGGTCAAATAAAATCATAATACTGAACAGAATGAAATATCTTTATTTGCCACCAAAAAATTCACAGCAATCCCTCTGGGACAGAAGCAGGGTGGGGATTGCACACGTACACACGCACTCACGCACATGGAGAGAGATGGGTGATTTGAATCTCATTCCAGCGTGTACTCCCCCATCCTCACTGGGTAGAAAGAAACACTTGTGAGATTTATTTACAAAAAATTCAGGCCCCAGCAAGGGAGAGGTGCCCAAGCCCATCTCCCTACTGCCTCCTCCACTGCAATCTACCTTTCTTTTCTTTTTTTTCTTCTTTTTTCTTAAAAAAAAAAGAAGGCAACAACTGCATAGACTAGCTATAAATCCGTGGGGTGGGGCACTGCTTGGAAAAAGGTTAGGGCACCTCAGTGCACCAGTTGAGAAATTTCAAAGGAGTGCTCTACACATTTAGAGGGAGAACAACTAGGCTCGGTCGGGGCCAGGGCAAAGACGGAGGTAGGACACGAACTTTGCACACCTAACACCAGGTCGAAGGTACAGGAATTTCACAGCAAGGCAGGAAGATCACATTTAGCTACCCCAAGCAGTGGGGCAAGGTGGGGTAGGGGCGGGGAGCCAGAGAGGTCTCCCCTTGCAGTCAAGGTGTCTTAGCGGTACTTTTCACTGGGGCAAGGGAAGGCTTGCAGTTCAAGGATTGTTCGGCTCAGGCGCCCACTACGCTCGTCCCTCCCCCCACCCGCTCCGAGCAGCAAGACGTTGTCGTGAGGTGTGTTTCTTTTAAATAACGAGTCTTGGGGCCTCGGCGCCAACGGGGTCCACTCGCAGTGGGTCGGACACTTCCCTTCACCCCCTTTGTCAGGCCTGGACTCTGCCCCCACAGTGAGAGTCAGACCGAAGGTGAAGGAGGTTCCGGAAGGCGGTGCCAGCAAAGGCAGTGGGGGCCAGCCCTGGCCACAGTCCAGATTTCCACCCGCGGAAAGAAGACGAGTTAGAAAATAAAAAATAAAAATAAAATAAAATAATTTCCCCTTTCCCTCCCTCCCCCAAAAGAGCCCGGTCTGCAGTTACAGCAGCGGATTTCCCGAAAAATACTGCAGCCGGTCTCTGCTCAGTTTTTTTTCTTTCATTCTTCTGTTCTGAAACCAAATTTTCACTTGTCGGTCCGTCAGGTTCAGCATGCGGGACAGCTGCAGCCGCTTCTCTTTGTTGATATACACGTTGAAGAAAAACTCACGCTCCAGTTCCCGGATCTGGAATTTCGAATAAGGGCAGCGCTTCTTGCGGGTGCGGGGGGCGTCTGGAGGGAGGGGAGGGGGCAAGTGCGAGGAGAGGGGGAGAGAGACACGTGAGACCCGGGCTACCCCAGCCTCCTGAGCGCTCGGCAGCCCAGCTCCCAGCCCTCCCGCCAGGCCGGCGGTCTCCACGCCTGGGCCGCAGGCTGGGGCCAGCTCGACCCCCCTGCCTGGTCTAGCTGGGCCACTTTGCGACTCGAGCCCCGCCTCCCCCGCGCCCCTCGGGCAAGAAGCCTTAGCTGACCGGGTCTAGGGAAGAAGGAAAGCCACGTGCGTCCCTTTGGGCCCCCTGCCTGCTCCTCTGCAACCCCCTGCCCCTCCTAATGGTTCTGAAAGTCCACTATGGCCTCCCCAGAAGTCTGGGAGGAATCACGGAGAACAGGCGAGAAGAAATGAGATCTGGCGAGAGCAGGAGGAAACCCGGAGGTTATCAGCGAGCGGGCACCTAGACACCCACGAGCCTCTTCCGGGGCCCTAGCGCCCCGGGCCGCCAGCCCAGAACGCCTCGCACGGCGCCAGGCTAGGCCGGCACTGAGGCCGGCCGCAGACCGAGGAGAAGCGCGGAGACCCCCGCCTGGAGCGCAGCGGAGCCCGGATTCGCCTCTCCCCACTCCCCTCTCGCCGCTAACCCCCGGGCTGCTCGGGTTTCGGCTCCAATACCCACAAACACACAGTTTGAACCTTTTCAAAAACAGGTTTTTAAAAGCAGCAAGCTGAGGAGCAGCCCTGGCTCGCCTCTCTGGTCTCAGGATCTGCTCCATCGCTCCTCTTCTCCCCCTCTCCCCCTCTCCCCCTCTCTGGGTTTCTCCCTGTCTTTCCCTTGCCCTCCCCTTTCTCCCTCTCCACCCCTCCCCTCCCTCCCACCCCCAGCAGCCCGGCTCCCCATCCTTCCTTAAATGCTCCTCTAAGTTCACGATCAAAGTTAATATCGCCCGCGATGGTGGCACTTTGAAAAATTTCACCGACCGAGGGAGATAACAGGGGTGGGGGGGTCACCCGGCTTTTCCAAAGAGCCCTTTTCCCTCCCTCCCCACCCCTTCTCCATCGTAAAAAGTCGAGTCGTTGGGAGAGAGGGCTTTGTAGGTTATAATAAAATCCTTTGAATGCTTATAAAACTCCACATAAAATCGGACTGACCCAAAACACGAGGCCGTCCCTGCTCCCCAGCCTCCCCCCTGCTCCAGCCCGCCCTCTCGCTCCCTCCTGCTCCGCCCGCCTGCTCCCGGCCGCTGCTACCTACTGGGGGCGGCTCCCTTGGCCGGCTCCTTGGTCGCCAAGTGGGCAGAACCGGACGAGCTGGGGTTCGTGTTCTCCTCCTCGGCCTCGGCCTCGGCCTCGGCACCCGCCTCTGCCCGGGACACGAGTCCCGAGGCCGGGGGCGCCTCGGGCTCCCCCTTGGCCTCGCCCTTGCCAGAGCAGGGGGGCTCGGCGGGCGCGTCGCCGCCACCGCAGTAGGCGTTGTCGAAGAAGCGGTCGAAGGCTTGGGGCAGGACGCTGTTCTTGTTGACTGAGGAGTAGAAGCCGGCAGGGGCTGCATGCGGGGCGCTGGGGTGGTGGTGGCCACCGTAGGAGCCTTCGTTTTTCATGAGGATCTCGGTGACGGTGGAAGGAGGAAGGCACTCCCGGTGCATAAGCTCGTCGGCCGCCGCATAGCAGGAGGAGTAGCTGTTCCGGTGGTGCCACTTGCCGGATGGCTCCAGGCCGTAGGAGACCTCCCGGACGGGGGGCACTTGAGCTGAGTAGGGATAAGAGATCTGACGAGAGGGGGCCTGGGGCAGGAAGGAGGAGACGGTGGAGAACTCGGGCACGTAGTAAGTGCAACTGGGCAGATAGAGGTTGGAGGCGCAGCTCCCTCGCTCGCCGAAGTCAGCGCCCCTCTCCTTGCGCGACGGCGAGCAGAAGTTGCCCAGGTTGACCGAGTTAAACATCGTTCTCCTCTGCTGCCGGCTCCGGATGGAGGTTTTGGACCCGGTGTAGCGAGGGGGGAAAATTTGGGAAGGCGAGATGACGCGTTATCCGTCTTAGTCTCTCTCCCCGAGCACGTGATCCAAAGTAGATATTGTCATATATCAGTTCGGAGCACTTCGCAGACGTAGGAGGGGTTCTCTCTTAGGTAAGATCGGGGACGTTCAGGCGATTGGTTTGCAAACACCGCAGAAACATCATGAAAATCAATTGCAGATTTGTATTCGTTTTTCTCTCCTCACTCCCCTCCTCTCCTTTCCACAGAGCGAGCAAAGGAGGAGAGAGAGAGTTGGGGTGGGGTGGGCGGTGGGATGGGCAGGGGCGGTGGCTGGGAGGGGGTAATTGTATTTTTTTCCCTAGCTGCTGCTCTTTTTTCCCCCAGGATTGGGGGAAGGAGGAGAGCCTTTAAGTATGGGGGTCTTGCCTCCAACCTGTGATCAGCCTTAGACTAGGAAGAAAGAGTAAGGGCTTCTTTCCTGATTTCCCCAAGAATAGTAGATCCTTCCCCCCAACTCTCAGGGACTCTTATCCCTCCAACCCGGAGTCTGGGACTGTTTACAAGAGTTTGAAGAAGTCAAATCGATTATTTACCTGGCCAGAGCTGAATGTCAAGATTGCATTTCAGGTCTTTGGAGAGGCTCCCCGGAAGAGTATCTGAAGTTTCCCAAAGGTGAGGCAGCCCAGCTGTGAGCCAGTGTCCCAACTTTGTCTGGCTTGCCATGCTGCCGCTGGCTAGGGACTCTGATTAGTCATAAACCAGTAGTGAGCAGTGCGCCAGCCGCCCAGCCGGTGCCTGGCGATGTCTGGGAAAAACCTTCTCTAATGTTGTGTTAAATATTTAGTATGAGAGAGTGGCCCTGGGTGAATATTTCATGCCTGCCTTTATTGTCAATCAATGTGCAGAAAGCTAAATCCACTGTGAATTTTTAAATCCCAAACCCCAAAGAAAAAGACCAGAGTGAGAGTCATGTATCTTCTCTGATGGGGCCTTAGGGTTTGAGGCTGAGCCTCAGCTAGTGGGCTAAAAAGAAACCTAGTGTGTCTGGTCCAGGCAAGATATTATGGAGGGTTAGATTTGGCCTCCTATCTCTGAAAGATTTGGAGGGCTGTGGGGTGGTGGGCCCAAGTATGGGTCTCTAGAACTGATTGGAAGGACAGTGGAGCTGTGGACCCTGAGGTAGGCAGGGTAGGATGAGGGGCCACTACTAAGTGGTAGCTCTCAGACCCTTTCCTTGGGGTTTCAGCCAGACCTATTGCCTCCTTCCTGTTTGTCAGTATTGCCCTGCCTCCTCCAAGTCTGTCACCCTCCAGGATGGCTGTGGCCCAAGGAGTAACTCATGTTCTGCCCTCCCTTGCCCTCTGTCTCTCTGGGCACCCTGGGACACACCTGGACAGCTAAGAATCACTTTATTGAAAGGTTCTGGCTTGGGTCCAAGGGGCCAGAGCAACTGGCATGAGCAGAAAGCAACCTTGGTTGCTTGGAGGAGTCACTAGGGCAGGATTTGTTAGGGAAGGAAGGGAAGAGTTTAAGCTCCCAAGGACTCAGTCCTCCCGGCTCTCAAACAAAGCCAAAAGTGGCTCGGCTCGAACTCTCTTTACACCCCCTAAACTATAGGCTTAAATAAGTTTTCACTTTTTAAAATGTAATTTAATTTGATTTTCCTTACTGAAGTAAGAGAAGGTGCTGAGGCCCCCAAACCAGATAGGGAAGACACAAAAGTGGTAACTTCTCTTCAAATACGACTCCCTGAAACCCACTCCTCCTTCACTCTTCTGCCTCCCCACATTTTCTAAGCCTTTACAGCAACACCTCAGTGGAGTCTGCCTCAGTTACGAGTGGCTCTGGAATAATCAGGAAGCATTACCCACTCAGTGTTGGGCACTGTTTCCTGAACCCTCCTTTAGCCTTGGGCAGAACTTAACTGAGGAACTGGACTGGAGCATATGTGTGGGATTCCGTTGGGAAGGGACCACAAAAGGAAAAATCTGTTGCATTTTTCTCCTTCCTCTAGCCCTTTTCATAGAGTAAGCCAGGAGAAGCATTTTTAATTGTAATGTCAAGAAACTATGGCTTGTGGCTTTTTTAGGGTTCTCACTGACCTCATTAAACTTGAGTTTATTAGAGGGAAAATGTTCCCCCAAACAGTGATAGGATCAGTTCCAGGGAGGGAAGAAGTACCTCTATCCCTTGCAGAGGTGTGGACCAGGGCAGTCTCTGCTTCTGCTTTCCCCCACATCCCTACAAGGCTTTGCTTCCTTCCCCATCCTGGCCTCCTGGGCAATGTGGGGCCCAATCCCCCAAGGCTCATTCTGCACAGCCAGGCCCAAGAGGGGTGGGCTGCTTCCTGTGAGGAGACAGCTGTGGGCCTCAGCACTTGAATTTGACCACCAAAGTTTATTCCAGGGCCACCATAAAATGAGCCAGGCGGCTGCAAGGGATGGCTGGCAGCCTGATTTCCTTGAAACTAAAAAAGAAAAGCAAGAAAGAATGTTAAGGAGTTAATGCCCAGGAAAATTCTGGGGTCTTCCGACAGAGACTTCTGGAATGTAATACTCTTTCCCTTAAAAGTAAGGCATGTTATTTAATTTTTTTTCTAATATGCATCTTTTAATTTTTCAACAACTTTTTAAAAATCACAGCAACTGGCAGTTACTGCTGGAGTCAAAGAGAGAAGACCTGGTCTCTGAGGTCAGCTGGCTGTTGACTAGCAAAAATGACCATGGTGCTGGTTAGAGGCCTCCCTGCCTAGCCTTGGGTCCAATCCACCCCAAGCATCCTTGCCCCAGGCTGTACCCTGTCAGTCTGCAGCTTCTGGTCAGGGCATTGGTTGCCTCCTCAGAGTAGGATTCTTTTGTGGTCCCCAATCCCTTCCCTTGCAGGCCCCATTCCAGATGGCGGCTATTTTTCTCCTCACCTGGTGGGCACCCGGTGGCCCCTCCATCCACCTGGAGGCCAGGCCTTCACCTGAAACCATCTGGCAGGGCTATCTTGCCCTCCTCGCTGGCTCTTGGTGGCCTTGGTCCCTGCTGCCTGCCTGCCTGGTGTGGCAGGCGGCTGCGGTCTGGGCGGCTGTCTCGGTGGTCTGGCCAGAGAAATGACAGGCTCCAGTGCCTTCCTTCCCACACAGGGACAACAGGGGCCGCTTCAGAAGGGGGCAGTTTCCACTGAATTTGGCCTGGGCAGCTCCCAGGCAAACTCTTGGACACACCATTGGGGTGGCTTTGCAGCCCGTCTACCTCCTCCTGCTACCCTAGGTGCTAGAGAGCAGATCTTGATGGCCATGATCTAGGAAGAAAACACTGGGAGGAGAAACTCAGCTAGTGTGGAGTCAATACAATACAAAAGGGAGTCCCACTGGAGGACACCCTCAGCTGTTCCCAGGCTGGCCCCGAAAGGCAGGAAACCTCATTACAAATCAGCTTGCACCTTTCCACATGTATTTCTGTTCTTTAGAAAGAAACTGCTGTTGAATAATCCCTTCAGAATGCTTTGTGGGATTTCCAGGCTAGTGGTTTATCTGGCATCCAGGACACCCACATTCCTATCCCACCCCCACCCAGGGAACTGGAAAGCACGGGACTGAAGATTTGTGGCTTTCTTTCACCTCTCCTCCTTTTGGTTACCAAAGCCCCAAGTGAGGCCACCTAAGCGGCTGGACGCACCATTCTCCAGCCTTTGGAAGAGGTAGAGGGGCTGAGGAAGGGCAACTCCTCTGCCCTCACAGCCCCACCCAGCGTGCTCCGAGGAGGGATTGTCCCTGGAAGCCAACAAATCGACCCTATTTCTCCCCATAAAAGCCCCATTTTACGAGCCAGTTTCACTGGCCCTCTCACCAAATGCTCTAAAATGAAGGAAATGTCTTAAAAGCAGTCTGGAAATGGAGTCACTGCCACTGGGCCTTAGTTTCCAAAGCCAGTTGAGGCCCCACAGAAAATACCTTCTCTGGGGGAGATTGCCCTCTTGGGCTACCCGGGTCTCCCCCTCACTGCGGAGCTGTGGATCGGTTGGCCGAAGCCGCCATTCCCCGGCTTTAGCGCCTACTTAGGCTCTGGACCCCAGTCCACGCTGATCAAAGTGAGCTTGCGGCATTTTTATGAGATGAACTTTAGTGGTGCTTTACTTGTAATCAGACTCCTGAGTCGAAAATGTAGAAGGGAACAGCCTATCAATCCAAAAAGGAAAAGGAGAGAGAGAAAGAGAGGGAGAGAGAGAGAGAGGGAGAAATGTTCAGGTGACAGGGAAGAAGAGTCTATCACCAACAAAAAAAGACCCTTTGCCCCCAGCAAGCTGTCCCAGATTCCAGGCCCTGCCTTTCTGCCTGCACATTTCACCCGGATTTCTGGGATCCCTGATGCCAGGGCAGATAGCTGGAGCCCTAACTTGCCAGTGCTCAGAAGCTTGGTCCGAGAGCTTCCGTAGTGTGGACTGCTGCATGGGATGAATGTGACAGCCTATCCTGTTCTCCCCAGCAAGGAAGATGATTTAAAAGTCTCCCCCATTTTGCTGTTTCCTCTGAGGTCTCCGTGGTTCTCTCGTCACTACAGACAGAAGTTGAGTTACAGGAAGATTCGCCCAAGATTTATCGCCTGGCCCCAAACTTGGAGAGCCTCGTCATAAACAGCCGTCTATTGTCTGGACTTTTATCTCTGAGTATGGATCTGGATCGTGCATTAGTGAGGCTCAGGGGAACATGGACTGACGCTGTGGAGTGTGCAGTGCCGCTGGTGCCTGTCACTCCCAGGGGTTTCTTTGGGTTAGTTTAGGAAAGTGAAAAGATTTGTGTGATCTTGGAGCTGGGCGGGTATACCTGAGTGTCCATGAGGGAAGGCCTGAGGTAGGGAAGGTCTCTTTTTCTGTGTGTCTGGGAACATTCCTGTGCGTGTAGTTGTGTGTTGGGCGAGAATTTGTCATGGTTGTGCTTTGTTCTGGGGCATTTTAAGGGTTCCTGTCTGGGCTTTTGCGGGTTTCATTAACCTGCATCCGCTTGGCCTGTTTATGTCCCTTTGGAGCAGATCGTCTGGCGTTTTTCAATCTTGAAGCCCATTGTGTATGTTTGACTTTCCTGAGGAAATGGTTTTGGGTGATGCCGGCTCAGCCTTACTCCCTCAGTTTCCTCAACCCAACCTGAGTCACACCTAAGCCTCTGCCTTCACAAAGGTGTCTGCCTTGCCTCACTCTTTATAAGTTCCTAAATTTCCAAAGTGCCTGCCAATTTTCTATTACAGACACGCAGCACATTTTTGCAGGGTAAGGTCTGGTTATCTGTATCTTTCTTACACTAGGGGGAAGCATCCCAGCCGGTAAAGTCTCTAACTTCCTGAGGCTCCCCTCCTTAAACTGAGGGGACATCAGAAAACCCCCTCCCATTTGAACATTTAAAATACTCTGCACAGAATTCTAGAACCTGTCAAACATGGCCTTCCATTCCCTTTTGGGGGGCTCCTGGTAACTTATGTACCCATACTGGCTAGCTTCTAGCCCGTTCAGCCCAGCTACCTTGTGACATAAGTGGCATTTTGCCCATATTTAATGTCTATGGGTGAAACATTTATCACCTTAGATCTTGGGGTCAGAAGCTGCATTGAGAGCAAGAATATTTTACTAATAATCAAATTGACCTCTTTGTTTTTCATTATAAGAACACAGGGTAGGAAGGCACCAGTCATCAAGGCCTGGGAGCTTTACCAACTATGTCCACTGCTACCCAGGCCCCAGGCCCATTTCAGTCCTGAGGGGCTCCTAATCAGGTAGGTAAAGTGGGAGGGGGGGCAATGTCAGGGGCCCGTTTTCTAGTTGAAGAGGATGGAGATGACAATTAGGGTGGTTTGGAGCATCAAGTTTAACCAGAATCCCCCACCATTACTTTCTGACCACTTCCCTTGCCATTAGAATTCCAATTTAAAAATAAATGATTAGGCCTTAAAATGGCTCTACCAGCAGAGCCAGAGAACAGGAAAACAAGCTGTGAGGTCTAGGAAAAAGGCAAGCCCTCTGTAAATACCCCAAGGCCAATACTATGTTCTCTCAGCCTCTCCCACACTCCCAGTCTCAGTGCAGCCCTGGAGGAAAAGGATCGAGGATCTCATGTCCCACCCACCCCCAGCCTTTAGCTGAGCCCACCCACTGCCCGCTGTCAGCCCGCTGTGGCTTCGGATCTCTCTCGGATCTCACTTTCCGTCTCAGGCGGGCTGTGGCTCCGCCTTACTCTCCACATCTCCCGGCCTTCCTCCATTCCTGCCTTCCAACTAGTCTCTGAAACCCACAAATACATAGTATACTTGCTTCTCCCATATCCAAGGTCTAGGCTGAGCCGGTTCGGCACTAGAAGATTGCTGTAGCAGTACCGGGTCCTTGCACAGCGGCAGCATTTTGCTCCCAGTCCCACCAGCTGCAGCTTCCTTCTTTGCCAGTTGCTGGGTTAAAACGGTTCTCTCACCTCCCTGCTTCTCTCCCTTTCTGTCCGCCTCTGAATCCAAGGAATAAATAAATCCAAGTCTCCTAACACACCAGCCCGGCCCATCCCTGCTACTCACTCACTTCTCCTTAGCGAATATACCGCTTTGTTTTCTGAAGGAACCGTAATATTCAGATATTTAAGCAGTAAATGAACTTTTCTTTATGACGTTTAATTTTCTTTCCAATTCTTACGTCCTGCTGCACTTCGAGGTGGAATGAAACAGATTTAGAAGTCTGAGGTAGGGGAGAGGGGGAGTGGAGAGATCGAGCTGAGAGTTGCAGTGTGGAAAAGATACGGAAGACTAGGGGAGAAGAGAGAGAGAGAGAGAGAGAGAGAGAGAGAGAGAGAGAGAGAGAGAGAGAGAGAGAGAGAGAGAAGCGCGGGGTGGGGGAGGGAGGGAGCCCAGGGGGCAGGGAGCGGAGCCAGACAGAAAAGGAGAGAAAAGTTTCCTGGAGTCTTCATTAGTTGACTTCCCCGTCCAGAGCTTCTCTCAGCCGGCCGAACTCGCCCCCAATAAAGGAATGAGGAGGGTCTTTATTTTTTTAAGGTCTCATACAATTCAGTGTTTACAAGACCAGAAATACCACTGCCTCGTCCTTCTGGAGAGAAAGGCTGAGAGAGAGGACCGCCGCCTTCCTTATAAGGTACGATGCTAACTTGACCTTCACTTTGTCATGGCGCCCCCGCCCACCCAGACTGCTGCAAGCAGCGGCAGAGCCTGAGCAGCCACTAACCCTTGCCTTTGCCTCCCTCCCGCCCGCCTCTCTTTCTCTTTCAATCTCTGTATTTTCTTCTTTTCTACCTCTGCCTTTTCTTTCCTTCCTTTCTTTGTTTTCTCCTCCTGTTTTTCCAGTTCCCTTTCTTTCACTTACTCCCTATAATCTTGACTGTGGTTTCATATTTTCCCTCAATTCTCTTGCCTTGCTCTCTGGCTTTGCTTCTATGGCAATCTCTTCCCTTCTCTCCCAGAGCTTTCTGGTCTCTTGACTCCCAGAAATAAGACAGAAATATTTTCAGTCTTCCCAGATTGAAACTGACCTCTGCAGCACCAGTTGGGCTTTTGACCCTTTGTGTATGTCCTTGGCACGGAGGCTCTAGGAAAGAAGGCCAATTTGTGATCAAGAAAGTCTTCTCTCTGGGGTGAATTACACCCACTTGGAGTTGACAATGAACGTGGTTTTCATAAGTCCCTTCTTGCTGTCCCTGGCCTTACCAGGGACTTGTTTCCATAATCCTAGGGGCCTGGTGCTGAGAGCTAAGCCTTAGACTGTGGGGGCACAGGGAAAGTAGAGCCCTCTGCTCCGTAGACTAAGAGGGGCAGAGTTCAAGTACCAAGTAGTTGTTTACTCTTCTCTAGGCTTTATAGCTCCTAAAATCCCAGAGATTTCTCTTTGGAAGTCCAGGAAAGGAGTGTATATTATTAGGGGTTTCTGGAGATTCCCACACATGTAAAAATAGGAAAGACAAAGACTTTCAGAGCTTCTCTACCTTGGTTTTTGCTGCCTCCCAGGTCCAACAAATCCTCTGACATTAACTCTAATCATATCTTGTGTGGCTATAAAATAATATAATCAACACCCCTATAATTATTATCCACTTACTTGTGATGATTATAATACTAGAGGAGATAGATCTATGTGGTCCGAGGGAAGCCAAGCAAATATCAAAAATGAAACTGGTTCAGAGCCTTTCAAACTGGATCTCTTGAATTTTCTTGAGTATGTTTCAAAATCCCTAAGCTCATACCTAGGGGTTCCTTGACTTAGAAGAAGCCATTTTGTAGGACTTAGGGTGATATGGAGAGACCCTTTCACCTTCTTTTTCTCTATATCCCATACATCCCGAGCCCCTCCTCCTTCTCTTCTGCACAGACACCAGAGAAGGTCAGACAATAAAAGAGAAATGCTTTCTCTTACTCCCCCTACAATTATCCGGATAATTGCATGAATTCTTCCTTGAATACCACTGTGTAGTCAGGGTTGGGATTTCAGCAGGAAGTGCAAGGGACAGGATTCTAAATAGGGGAAGCTGAGAGAGTCCTGCGTGCTTACATTCCCAGACTTTATAGTTCTGTCTAGTGTTACATTGTTTCTTCAGGCAAAGATCTTTGTTGCCTTCAGTCATATTTTTCTCTTCCCCCTCCCTTTCTCCCCCTCCCCTTTGGTCCCTTTAAAAGAGACTCAGATCATCTGCTCTTAATAGATGACTATAAAAGTAAAATTAATTCCCCCTTGCCCTTTAATATCAATATCTCCCTGTTAAGTATGCACATTGGCAAGAATAAACAGAATTGAGTGCTACAACCTAAACCAGCAATTACACCCAAGGTGTTTCTTTTTAAAATTTTATTTTCATTGGGTCTGGCTTATCCGGGGGTGTTCACTCTGGTGCGAGATAACCAGGGGGTATTTGTATTTTTTTTTATAAGCTCATTGGAGTCTGAGCCAGCCCTGACCTGGTAGAAAAAGCAACCGTGAAGCGGGGCAGAGAGAGCTGGAAGAAGAAAGAGAGCATCAGACTGAGATGAAAGGGAACCACTCAAAGAAATGCAGGGAAATGAGCGACGCGGCAGGTCCCGAACAAACGTTACAGAGGGCAAGACAGGCACTCACTCACGGACAGAGGTTTATGTATTTTTAATTTTTAAATCTGATTTTGGGCTAAACAAGGAAAAGGGAAAATTCAGGGGAGGCGGGGCGGGGGGAGCGGTTATCTCGGTTCTTGCTCGCAGCATTAACACCTCAGGAGGAAAGAAGCTATCTAAACACGGGTGGGCGCGGGGCAGCTCCGGGGAAACAGCTTTGCGCTGCTCACACACTGCAGGGTTGGGCCCTGGAAGCCCCCCCTCGCGGCCGCGGAGCTTCCTTGCTCCTCTTATCATCTCCATCTTTATGACGAGGCTTGTTAACAAGACCAGCGAGCTGGCCACGCACATCTATCTCAGCCGCGTGAGCTCAGCCGCTCACCCGAGCCCTGGCCGGCGGGGGGACTGGGAGGCGCTAATTAATTGATTCCTTTGGACTGTAAAATATGGCCACGTCTACACGGAACCGTGGACTCATAAACAATATCTCTGCTGGATGTGACAACACTGTCTTTCAAAGAATTTTTCCATAGGTATGTGTCAGAAAGTTCTGGAGTTTTAGTTGCTAAGACCCAAGTGGGACTAATTTTTAGGGGGCCAGAACAGCTCAATTCCAGAAAATGGCTCTCCAAAAGCATTGGGAGTGGATTTTGTTGAGAAAAGGGTGGGGAGGAACTCTTGGGCTGTGAGACAGTCTTTCTCTGTTGCTTGTGTAGACCCAGTTCAGTTTAAGGGTGGGAATCTGAGCAGTGGGCTAGGACTAGCCAGGCTTTCAGCCCTGGCTGGGTGCAGGAGAGTGGGGTTTCTCCCAGATTTGTGAGGGACATAGAACCCCACCCTTTGTTTCATGTTGCTCCCTAGACTCAAGAATTTTAAATAAAAATGTAAAACTTAAACAAATCTTAGCCTCAGGAACCCTTGAGAGCCAATCACACAGCCAGAAATCAAAGAGCCTGCGACATACTTCATCAGAGCCCTGTGGCTTCCCCTTTTCTGCCTGGGAGTAGAGTATTTCTATAATAGGTTTACCTTAAGCCTAGAAGAATGCATCTTGAAACACGTGGGGTGACATAATTATATAATGCTCATCCTATACAGAATGATTATTCAGTGGACCCTGCTGCAAATAGGACTTAGTATGATCTAAATACGTACTCCAGCTTCAGGTCAGAGCTACAACAGGGAAATTCTTACAGGAGATCAGTTATAATAATGCTTAAAGACATAGAAGGGGGCTTTTAAAAGACAGAAAATAATAGAAATATGAAACAAAAAAATTCAGCAGATGGAGATTGCAATTGCTGATGGCCAGACTTCCCTCCTGCTCTCATTTTTAAGACTACCAGAGGAATATATATTATAAATACAATATGTAAGCCCAGAGAATATAATTGATACATACATACACCATTTGTGTAAACATTCACAGAATATATTTTATACAGTGGGTAGATATGGACTTTGCTTATGTATAATATACTTTTCATGCAATTTTATGTATAAATATTTATTTTCATTTTCCAAGCACTGATTCTATAAATCTTATGGAGTATATAAGCATGTGGCTAAATAGATTTGGGATTGTACATTCTCAATGTAGAATATATGTATGTGGTGTGTTTATATATGTATGTGTATCTTTATATGTGTAAATATATTTTTATATGTGGTGAATATACATGGTATATGTAGTCTTTTCCCAATACCTTGCTTTCTCATGCAATAGATAAGTGTCTATATTGCATATTTCACAGAGAAACATTTTGCATGTCCAGAGTGCACATGTAATATAGATATCTTGCATTTTAGACTGCTTGCATACATTGGTTACAGCCGCAACACTGCCAGGTGTGTAGTTTATGGAACATCTTTGTATAGTACTCAGTCCCTGTGAACTACGTTTCTTCACAGAGAGCTTTCTAACCTGTCCTTGAAGGAAGTTCTACACTCATGGTCAGAGAAAACAAAGTGAAGACTTGTTTCTAAGTATCCAGTAAACACTTTGGCTTGAAGAGAAGAAATCGCCTACCGGCAACTGGCTAGTCCCAACTGGCTAAAGATCCGACTGTGTTTAGTCTTGTGGAAGCCAAGTTTCTTGGCTCCCGTGGCAGGTTCCAGTGGATGGCACAGGCTTTAGAAGCCTCAGGACAGAGCGCCAGTGACCAGAAGCCCGGCTGGAGGGCTGACTGCCACTGTGGAGATACAGTGTTCCGCAGAGAGAAGGCACTTAGAATAAAGGTCCGGTTCCCTCAGAGCAGGCAGTGCCTCAGGCTCTGGCTGCTCTTCGAAAGGTTTTCTACAAACCCCCCCAGGGCTAGGATGCTTAGGGACAGGGAACTGGGCAGGACGGGGCCAGGAGAGATAGTCTCCACTGCTCCGGCCAGCAGGGGTCATCCCGTCCTTCCCGGGGGCCGGCAGCCCTCCGGAGGCAACCACAGCTGCCGGCGCCACCGTTGAGCGAGGAGCTGCGTGAATCAGCCTGGGCTTTGGTCACGCTGGGTTTCCTCTTCCCAGAACCCTGGATGGGACTGCAGGAGGGACCAGGACAGATGAAGAATGGGACTGGAGTCTCAGAGCCTTCAGAGCCTTCTCCATCGAACCTGGGCACTGAGGGCTCCAGGAGCAGTCCAGGCTCCCGCGTCATCCACCAGCTGCCGACCAGCCTTTGTCTCCGGGCTTCCCCTAGAGCAGCAGCCGCGAAGCAGAGCGCGGGCCTGCAGCGGTGAGAGGCGGGAGAAGCTGGGAAGTCTTGCATCAGTGGGCGCGGGCTGCGGGCCTCTCTACGGAAAATTGGCAACTCTATCTCTACGGAGGCAGGCGCATAGGGCGGCCGCTCAGGCCAAAGGCAGGGCTTCTGAGCAGCTGTGGGATCCCTGGCCTGGAGTTCACCTCTCGCTGAATTAAGCCAGAACCTTCCCTTTCTGCAAATGCCCACCGCAAAGAGAGGTTGGGCAGCTCAGGGTGTTTTCCTTGGGGCCCCAACCTAAAATCCGTTCTTGCTTTCCTGCACACTAAGGGGAGGGTGAGCAAGGATTCCAGCTTGGCCGGAACCCAAAGTCCCAGGGGTTTGCTTTGTTTGCAGATCTGGGCCCAGGGGTCCCTGCTCGGCTCTAGGTCTGAGCCTTGGATCCCACTGGGTTTCCGGCTGGATAAGCCATACATGGAATCCAGACTGTGGGACCCATCTCCTTCTGGCTTGCTCAGTCCTGGCTTTAAAACCCCAGCTTCTTGGAGCAGATCAGAGTAAAGCAGAACAACTTCATGGATGATCATGCAAAACACAGAACTCATTCGAGTAATATAAGAGTACATACACACGACAGAAGTGATTCCCTAAATTATTCAGACAATTTTCCCAGTTTCTTGCTTCTCAAGATTCAGAGACACAGAGTGCTTTGTCTTAATGTTAAGACATTGTAGTTTGGGACTTAAACTAGACAAATAATTGCAACATAGGTGAAGAAATCTTCACCCAGATCCAGAGCTGCGGCCTGAGTATGACTGTTAGTTCCAATCGTGGGCTCCTTTTTTTGTGGGGAGAACAAAAAAAATTGCTTTTCAGCCCTGAGTAGAAAGCTGTAGTGTTTTTCCTTCTCTGCCAACTCCCTCAGTTACTGAATCTGGGAGCCTGCATAGACAGTACCCAAGGAGGTGCTTTCTTTCTCAGATTGGAAGTGTCTAGGAATAAATTAAGGGCCAGTTATTGATCTCTTTAAATTCCACCTCCATTTTTTAAAGCCAGAAATTCCTCCACTGTTGGCCCTTCCTGTGTAGACAGATCTTAAGAAGTGGACAGTCTTTTGCTGGACTCATAGGACTCAGACTTTCTTTTTCCCCCCTTATACAGGCCCTGGCATAGCCACTAGCTCCTCCCCCAGGTCATGGCTATAAGAAGTGAACATCCTCATGCTTCTCCTGCACTCTCTCAGGCCTTTGTATGAGTACTCCCAAGGCTTAGTCTAATTCCTGCCTGTACCCACTAGGTCTGCAAAGCAGCTGATGATTAGGAATAAAGGGAAAGTGAGATGTGTTCTAAATTTGCTAGTATATCTGATTGCAAGAATAAAGAAAGGGACAGAGGGAGAAAAAGATTTCAGGGTAGAGTTGTGTCTTTCTGAACTTTGCTTCGTGGGGCCCCCTGGTATTCCTGGGAGGATGGGGGGGGCAGGATTTGGAAGAGATTCCTACAACTGGAGCCAGAGAGCTAGAAATGGTAATTGGTGGGCAAAAGAGGTAGAGGGATGGAGGCAGAGGGAGGGAATTTCATAGAGAAAGAAAAGGTTGGTAGAGGTGCACAGGACTCATGGGGACATGCATCCCATTGCCACTAACCTGGACCTGAGCCTATCTGTGGCAAAGCATGCTGGCTTCAAGAGGTGGAGCCTATTTCACCAGCTCCAATAGGCCTTTAGTCCCCTGTTCAGTCATCTAGCAATACACAAAATGTCCTCTCAGTAAAGCCTCTGCATTAAGACCACAGGGTTAAAACTCTGGACCCACCAACTCCCATTTCATCCCATTCCCAAGGCACTCTCAGTAGCCCCCAGTTCCAGCTCAGCTTCTATTCTTCCAGTTCCTGCAGTGTAGACCTCCTTTTTTGCAGCTAGTTTCACCCTCTCTGGGCTGTCCACATTATTTTTACAAGCCCATGACTCCTCAGAATTCCCTCTTCTCCCCCTAGTCTATCACCCCTCAATTTTCTCTCTGCCAGTAATTGATTGGGACTAGAAATGGCAGCTCTGTCAAGAGATCTTGATTGGTCATATATTTTTGTTGCTTCTGCAACTGCTCTTCCTTTATTATTATATATTTAATATTCATTGGAGAAAATAAAGTGGGGGAACAGCTGGCTCTCATTCTTTCTGGACAAGGGAGATTATATTTGGAGTCCCAGTTGTAAAAATTGTTCTCAAAAATCACATTGTCATACATCCATGTTTTAATTATTAATATTAATATGATGAAGCAACTCTGTACAAGGACTATATAAAGAGGAAACGTGCGAAAGACAGACATTTGATTAGAAGAGTACTCTACAGAGAACTGGGAAAAAAGGTAGGGGAGTGGTAACTACCCATAGGGACTACATTAGGTACTAGCACCAGACACAGAGAATAAGACACAAATAGAGAAGTTCACTGAAGTCAAGATTAAAGCGAAGGAAAGAGAATATTGCATATCTTTCCCCCTCCCACCCCACACACTCCTTTTCGGAGTTCTGGTCTCTTTTCCATTAGGCTGTGGGAGTCAGGCCAGAGTGATAGAGCTTGAATCCAGCACCCTAGGGCCCACTAGCCACAGGAAGGGCTTACAAGAAAGGGTATAATAATGGGCCAGGCTGGGGTTGGGGAGTAGTGTCTCATTCCTCAACCCAGCCTGCTGAAGACCATGTGGACAGCTGGAGTGAAGGTGCTCTCTACAACGTGTACATGGGTAAAACAAGTGGAGATGGGAGGGATGTTTGTCAGGTCTCAGGTGCCCAGTGGAAGATGAAGCCGTGTGATTGTATCTCCTCTCCACAGGGCTTGTATGGGGCTCTGAGGCTGCAGGCCTGCAAGTGCAATAACAGGGAGAGTGGGGTGGGCCCAGAGGTTTGCTGGGTTTATCTCTGTGTATGTGTTTGCCTATATCTCTGCACAACCTTGTACCAGGATTTGAAGCTGTGTGGTGTTGGGAGGGCCAGGTACTCGGTGGATTGCCCTTGGAGGGTAGGGAGACCTTCCCTTCAGGAAACACTCCAAGCCAGCAAGCCAGTTTTTTTCACCCTGTCCAGGCTGCATTTAAGTCCCATCAGTCTCCTGTTTCTTACCCCTCTTACTTTCACAAGGGTGGGAGAGCAGGTGGGAGGTTGGAGGATTCACAGAAATAAAAACGGAGTGCATGAGGGAGTGTGTGTGGTGGAGTGGGCTCTTTCAACTGCTCCTTTCTCTGAAGCCAGCCCAGGATCTCTGGGACTGGCATCTGCACTGGAGCTGGAAGGGTCTATAGATAAAAGCCCTCCCTTCCCACTTGGAGAAGCCACTTGCCGACCTCCAATCGGTTCTAGGGAAGTGCCTCCCAACCCCTGCTCAGGTCCTCACACTCAGCGGATTGCTGGCCGGAGGCGGAAGCAGAGGGTCCTGAGACAAAGGGCGATGTGGGGGGGCGGGTAGGGAAAAAAGAGAAAGCAGTTGGGTGGGGAACTGCAGCGCCCCCCTCCTTCATTGTCACCAGCCTGGGAAATGGGGTTGAGCGGGGCCTCCGGGGCCGGTAGCCCCTTTAAGGGCGGGTTCTCCTCCGCCTCGTAAATTATGCCGGTCCAGCCTCAGGGCGGCCGTGACCGTGAACGCCAGCAGGGAAGGGAGAATAAGCGGCGGCCGCCGTGGATGCCAGAAACTCTGCCCGTCAATAAATGCCTCGCTTCGAAGCCCCTTCCAGAGTCTCTTGGGCTTCTCAGAAGGCGAGGTGGGGGTCCCTGGGGTGGCTACTGAACCTGTGGCGGCATTTTCTTTGCTCTCGTTTCTCCGCTCACCGCTTCCGGCCCAGCAGCCTTAGGCAGCGGGAAGGGTGGGTAGCCTCACACCTGTGAGCTGGTGTTCGCTGGGGAGGGCAGGAGACTCGGGAGAGGCCTGGGGACCAGGAGACCTTTCTGGCAACAGGTCCTAGGCTGATGGTCGCTTAGTCCATAGCCGAGTTTGCCAAGGAGGATGCTTCAGCCCCCAGTATCTAGGCCTGGAGCAACCACACCAGAGCAGACTTTTCGGATCATTCTCTTCTCCCGTGCTGCACTTCCTCCTCCCTTCCTTCTGCCCTGCCAGAGCTACCCTAACCCTCTCTACTTTCTAAATTGATTCTCCACTCTTTCGCCCTTCTCCCAGGCTCACCTAATGCCACTAATTGTGAGTCTGGGTGCCTGGTTTCTACGGTCCTCACCCTCCTCTACTTCTCCAAGCAGAGACTTAAGACCCTGAAGGGAAGTGGAGGAAAGGGGCTTCTGAGCCACTGCTTCAGATCCTGGCCTGAGGCGGAGGCGCAGTGCCCCAGTCCCGCCTCAAATAAACCTGCCCCCTCTGCAGTGCCCCAGTGTTTCCTGTCCCTGCCACCTTCTGGTATTTGTGGCCTTCCCTTCTCCCTGGCTGGGTTTCTTTCCTTCTTTCTGGGACCTGGCAGGCCCTTGCGGGGGTGGGGTGGGAGTGGGAGGGAACCTGGAACAAAATAGACAAGAGGGAGGGCCTGCCAGAGACAACTGGTGGTTTAAGCGGGGACTGTGTCCCAGGCTGCACCCCCTCTTGTTCTTTGCCAGGACAGGCTCAGTCTAGGGCTGGCGCCCGTGTCCTGCCCCCTAAAAGAAGGAGAGAGCTTGCTCCCTCAACAGAAGTCTTTTCTTTTTCATTCTCCGATTCTGAAACCAGATCTTGACCTGCTGGTCACTAAGATTCAAGCGGTCCGAGAGTTCCCTCCGGCGTTGGCGTGTGATGAACTCGTTGACCAGAAACTCGCCCTCCAGCTCCGCCAGCTGCAACTTCGAATAGGGCTTGCGCTTCTTCCGTGAACGGCTGTGGATCGGGTACCAGGGCGCGCCTGGGTGGAGATGAACCGCAGGGTTGGCCAGAGGGTCAAGGGGGTGACCAGCTCAGTGTCCTCAGCCCTTCCCCAGACCCCTACATCTTGGCCGCACAACAGATCCCAGACCCTTCCTTGCCCTTCTTGCCTCCAGCCATCCCAATAGCCTCCTGTGCCCATCCTTACCATTCCCCCACCTTACCACTCTTCCCTTTCACTCCTTGCCTCCTCCACCCTACCTTCTGCTGTAGTATCTGTGGTCCTCCTATGTTCCTATCCACTTAGCCCCAAACCTCTCCTTATTTCCTGGCGTGATCCTTCCACAGAACTGAATCCCCATCAGTTAGAACGAACAGAACATGGACAATTGGTGAAGAGTAAACAGTGTCCATTGGTGTTTCTTTAAAAAAAAAAAAAAGTAGGTGTCGAGGGCTTGTGGGAAGGCAAGCGCCTGGGAGAGAAGAACCGGGTTCTCCTTGCCACCTCCTGAACCCCAGGCCTGGGGAAGTCTTGGATAGAACTGCCCTTCTCCGGAGCTCCCTGCCCCCGCCAGCCGCAGGCTAACGAAAAAAGGAAATCTCCGCAGTTCTTTTATGGGGATATTTACATGTTTATAGCCCCCCCCCACACTCTTATTTTAAAAAAGAAGCGCCAGCTCACCACGCATTCTGTCACCCCAGGCCCTAGCTCGGTCCTTCCCTGCCTGCCTCGGAAAGAAGTCCGATCTGAGCAAGCCGCACTCGTGGGCCGGGGTCCTTACCGCTGGCCGAGAGTCCGCCGCCGGGGTTCAAAGGCGATACCAAGCTGCCCGGGTCGCCTGTGCCGGCGCCCTTGTTGCCCTCGTTGAGTAGGGACGAACTGGAGTCGGATTCCAGCGACTGACACGAGGGTGGGTCGTGTGGGGGTCCGGTGCCGCCGTCGCCACCCCCCCCTCCTGCTGTGTAGTCGTATTTGAAGCCGAGCGCAGGCGGCCCCGACGGCTCCAGCGGCAGCAGCGCTGCCCCTGGCCCGGTTCCAGGGTCGCGCCCGCGCTCCTCGCGCTTCAGGCCCCCGCCGCCTTCAGCGCACGGCTCGCGGTAGTAACTCTTGCTGTCCTCCACGCGTGCCAGCTCGCACGTGCGGCCGAAGGGCGGGTTGAGTGACACTGGGCTGCCGAGGTAGGGCTGCGGGTAGCCATTGCACGGCTCAGCCGAAGGCCAGGGCAGCGAGCACACGTTGTCACGGCGTGGATAGGACAGCGAAGGCAGCCCGGGGAGTTGCGCCCCGGACGCGCGGAAGTTGGGGAAGTAGAAGGTGTCTCCCGTGTGGATATTCACCAGCGGCCCCACAAACCCAGGATTCAGGAGATTATGCTCGCCCATTTCCGCGGGGCCAGACCGGCAGCTTCTACTTTATTGCTATCTGACATTAAACATAGTTAAACCTGCACCGGCCACCCATTGGCCGCCCTGCTCACGTGGGCGCCGCCGCCAGGGGGAGGGGTGGGGACGGCCGACTCCCCCTCGCCCCGCACCAATTCCAACTTCCCCTTCCCCAATTCCGGGTGGGGGTGGGGGCGAAGGGCGGGGGCAGGTTTATTCGCTGGATTCTGGTTTTTAAAAAATCATATAAAACCTAGCGCGGAAGAGTGAAACGATCGCCTGACACGGGGCAAGAGGAAAAAAGCCACACCAAAAATACCGGCACACATACACCCCTGTACCCCTCACACCCCTTCCCAGATCCATTATCGTATCGCCAACAGCTGGCCGAGCACAGCCCGTCCCTCTTTAATTAGCTCCTTTATTAACTAAAACCATTGGAATTTACAATATCTCCCCAATAAATTACTATTAGATATTGTGTCATATAAAGTTTACTGGCTGTTTAAGGAGACGGATGAGCCCTTTGGCTCGGGGTTTATTTACAGTAGAGGCGAAGTAGGGGTAAGGACAGGTTTCCCTGCAGCTATCTTTCCCAGCCTGGCTGCTGCTGTGCTCATCCTCATCAGCTCTTTCTCCTTAGGAATTTGGACAGATATTTGGAATCCTCTCATCCAACAAGAACTTAAAGAAAATTGATAATGCTGGCTCTTTGCTCTCTGCCCCTGGAGACAGGAGTCACCGCCCAGCTCAGATCCTCTGACTGTTACAGGAAGGATGTGAAGGAAGCAGAAAAAGGAGATGCCCAGCTCGACAAGGACACGCCTGCCTGCTCTTGAAAATCTGAGAGCTTGTGCAACTCTCCCATTGTGACTTCTGGGGAACTGGGGGACTTCTGAGACCTGGAATTTCCATACCAGGAGGCCTTGGGCCCTCAGCAGGGTTGGCCAGACTTAAAGACGCTTGATTCTCTGCGAAGACAACTCATACCCTAGAACCTGCGGCCTGCCACAGGGACCATCACTGGGTTGCCTCCTGAGGTGGGCTGGGAGTGAAAGGCAGAACCCTGGAGAGTTATCTTGTTGGAGTTTAAAATTGTATTTATGAAAAAAAATAATAATAAAATTGTATTTATGGTGCAAGCCTCAGAACCTCTTTCCAGAGAGGGCTGAGAGCCCAAATCTGGCCACTGAGGAGGTAATCGACATCTGGAAAACCATAATCAGATTTCAACTAGGTGTACAGAACATGATCAAGTGGATTTAAAAAAGAAGCAAAGTCCTCCCCCAAAGATGTATCTTATTAGAGCCATAATAGAAAAAATACTTAGATTTCTATGTGATTGTTTCAAGCTAGTATCCAGGCACCCCCTTAAGTAGTACAAGCTTAGATTTTAAAAATAGCTTATTAAACATATAGATTAAAAAGGAAAAACCATATAAAATTGGAGGAACGGAGAGAAAAACTCATATTGGTGAAAGTTAAATATCTGAGAATTAGCCAAAACAACAAAAGTAGACGGAGTGGAGAAGATTCTCATCTCCCTCTTTTTCTCCCACTCCCTCCCCTCTCTCCTCGGCAGGCAGGACGCGGCAGAGAGAAACACGGATTCTTCGAATTCCACCGTTCCCGGAGCGATTTCATATCCCAAATCATAGCTGCTCACTCCGACAGAAATGTGTCCCCGCGGGCGCCGCCCTTCCCCGCGCAGCCGCTCGCAGCCCGCAGCTCGGCGCCCGCCCCTGGCCCGCTTGGCCGGTTCCTTTTCCGCGCCTCTGCGCTGCGCCGGGCTTCAGACTGTTCTCCCGGCCCCTCCCGCACCCAGGAGCCCGCCCTGTGCCCGGCCCACTTGCCGAAGAAGGCCCAGCTGTAGGATGCCAGCCCCGCTGTCAGCCTCCGAGTACAGCCCAGAGAGCCAGGGGCGCCAAGGCTGGAGATTAGCCCTGGGTTAGCCTTTTTGTGTTTAATTGATTAAGGGGCTGGGAGGCTGCAGAGAGGAGCATCCTTTGGCTTCAAATTCTTTGTCAAAGCATTTCCAGCAGCTTATTTATTTCTCCTTTTCAAGATGCATTAATGAGTGCCATTGAAAATTTAGTTTTAATTTTTTATATGGAGTTATTTTTGGTCATGAAGAGGGTGTGACTTTAATATTGTTGATTTCAATCAGAACACTGCACTTGCAACAATGCACAACATTGCCAATGAAGTCTCTACCCAGGCTCTCCAAGCCTCCCCCTCAACTGCTATTGTTGCTGTAAGGTTTGCCGAGCTGGCTTGCCGAATAATCACTAGCCTTTGTGGGGTACAGTCTTCTCCGCATTCACTTTTCCCTTTTCAGGTGTATCTAATCTCTTTTTTAAAAAGGAGGGGACCCAGGAGGAAGATCTCAGCCTCTCTCCATCCCTTCACAGCTTGAAAATCTTAGCTGTGCCCGCTGCCCTCGTGGGCCTGACCGCTGAGTGCATGGAGCTGCGGCCACAGAGCGGCAGATGCAGTGCTGGAGAAATGAGGATGGGGTGAGGTTTCCTTCTTCCAGACTTGCATTTCTCCCAGCCTGATTTGGTCCCATCAAAATAGGCAATTTTCTCTGGGTTTCAGACTCTGGGTACGGATGGACCCACAAACCCTCTTTTTTCCATGCAGCCGGTCCTGATTTCTTTCAGGGAGAGCTGCCAAGAGCCATCAGAAAAATTTGAATCCCCGTCCCGCTCCCTGAGGGCAACGTGAACCTGGGGATTTTCCGGACCCTTCGGAGGACCCAGGCAATCTAAGCGTTCAGTCTCCCCGTGTATCATAGTGGCTCTAAGTAGCCCAGCCACACACAAGGCGCTCAGATGCCTCTTTCTCGACCAGCGTCAGACAAAAACGCCGGCTCCCAACCTGGATCCCCGGGGCCGGCGGGAGGCTAGGGTGAGAAGCTTTAAATCTCAATCCAGCCCACGAAAGAACTGCTCGGCAGGAGCGGGCTGAAGGTGAATGAGGAGAACAGGAAGGACTCGAAAGGGGTTGGGCAGCTGCGTTTAGCCGGGTCTAATACGTGGGAATCCGTTGCTCACACTCAACACTATCTTGGTCAACAGCAGAGCAATTGGACGTCCAAACTCCACACTTTCATCAAACCACAAGGCTAGAAGGGGTGGCTTGCCTGCTGGTCCCTAGACCACTGGCTGCCGCCGCAGCTGACCAGGCTCAACTATGCCCGCTCATTAACTTGGGGGTTAATTCAAGCTGAAGGCAAGGATACAGTCCAAGGCTTTCCTTGAAGATCCAAGGCAGCCCGCATCCTTCAGCGCAACCACCAGAGGCCCCTCCGTCTCTCCCACACCTTCTCTGTCTGTGACTCCATCCCCACAGCATCCTCGCGGCCTCTACCGCCCGGCGACAGCAATTAATTATAAAATCTACGCCAGCTCTAGTGGCCGGGGAAACGAGGCTGCAGGAGGCGTAGGCCGCCGGGAATCAGCTTTGAACAGCTGCGTTCGGGCTCCCGCGACAGCCCAGGGTAGGGAATTACTGGCGCGGTGCTGCCTTCTCTGGATGGTCGAGAGGCCGCGGAGGCCCAGTTCAAGGTCACTGTCTAGTCTGGAGAAAGCGGTTCTGCCACGTATGCAAATGAGGCAGGGCTGCGGGGCGGGGGGGGGGTGGCTAAAGAAGTGGAAGTCGGCGCTGAGCCGGCGGGGGACCGGGTTGAACCGCGGCAGACCGGGAGCGCCTGGGCCCCGCCCAATTCCTTGACCCTCTCCACCTCTCCTCCGCGGAACAGCGCAGGCTTGGGACCGGACCTGAGTCAGTTTCCCACAGGGCTGGGTCGGGGTAAGGGGCTCATTCTCCTCTTCCATCACTTCATTGGCTCCTCTAGAGGTCAGAGCTCACCTGGCTCCCAGCCTTCCCTGCGTGTGTCCAGGACCTAAAGATCAAACTGGGAGACCCGTACTCCAGTGCTGCTTTCTAGTGATCTGCAGCAGGACGGGGGCTTGGAGGAAGGTTGGGTGAGGGAGCCCAGGCAGGCTTCAGCCTGGAGCTCCTGGGATCTTGCGGCTCTTTGGGGGCCCCTTCCCGCCAAATCCTCCCGGCTCGATTGCCATTCAGGAAATGGGGAGAGGGTGAGAGTTCCCAGGAGAGACCATTTCTTCACACACACACACACACACACACACACACACACACACACACACACACACACCATCATTCCTAAATGAGCCATCTTCCTCGGGTTTTCTCTGCCCTTTCTGCGGCGCATTAACAGTTAAATACACCACAGCTCTGACATTTTCCCCCTCCGCCAGCAGAGGATCTCCTCCGCCTAGTGAATTACTGAGTGTCAAGAAAGGTGTAGGGAACAAGTTTCTTAAAAAAGACTCATTAAACACCACACCCACAGCCTCCTGTGGCGCAGTCCTCAGCCCCAGGCCTGGTCTCCACGGACCTGGAAGCTAGGTTTGGGGGTGGGGGTGACGGCTACACCGAGTACCCTCGTCCCTCGGCCGGCCCGCTGACTCTGACCATGTCCACTGACCAGGCTCAGCGTGGAGGGGGCCTGAGATCTGTTTGTGGTCTGCTCAGTATAGCTACCCTTCTGTTTCCCAAACCCAGAGCCCCAGTCTTGGCCCAGCGGCGCCAGGAGACTGGGGTTGGAGCAACCGGCCCTAGAGGCTGGTGGGGGTGGGAGAATGTACTGCCAACGCTGAAGCTGGCTGGGCTGAGAAGGAGGGGGTCCACTTACCTTTGGAGATCAAAGAGGACGAGGGGCGGGGGTTTTCAACCTCCAGAAACCTTCTAGTTGCCCCCTCCCTAAGGCCGCCCCGCAGGCCCTAAAGAGGTATCCGAGGGGCGGGGCGGGAGAGGCGGAGGGATCGGCCACCGGCAGGCGCAGGAGCTGAGTTGTTAGAGCATCTCTGGAGAGGCCGCCTTTTATGGGCGTTATTAGCGCCCCTGTCTAGACTGGAGACGACACCTCCTCTGTGTGTAAACAGAGGCGGCGGGCCCAGGCGGGAAGGGGGATGTCGCGTCTAAGGAGCAAGCGGCCCTCCCTTCTTCTGGCCACCGGAAGATCAAGGCCTTTTCCACCCTCCCCCCTTTCCCTGTGCTCCCTGTGATGTCAAGGTCAGAAAGACCTAGTCACGGTCAAGGCTAAAAGAGGAAGAGCCTGGTTGGTTGTGAAAAGGCGCTGGCCCCCTCCTCCTCCTCCTCCTCCCAGAAGCCCCTGGCTCCCCAGGGCCCCTCAACCCTCCACCAACGTAGGTCTAGATAACCATCTGCCTGAACCGGGACTTGGAGTTTGCTCGAGGATGGGCCTGATACCAAGACACTCAGGCGGATCCTGCGGTGTTCTCTTTTGTACAGGATGACGCTGCAAGAGAGCTGCTGCAGGAACCCCAGCTCCAACAGGAGAGCCTTTTAGAGAGACGGCGCCTAGCACCCATACTGGTCTGCTGCCCCCTCCCCTCCACTGCTGCCCCAGCTGCCTGTGGATCAAATTCAGGAGAAGAAGCTCTCAGGAGGGATCTTCGAGAGAACTGCTGACCTTGTTCCCTCAGGTGGGTTCCGGGGAAGGGACTACTAGCTGAATGGCCTATATAGTGATGGCCCTGGGTCTGAAACTAACATTGGCAGGGAAGAAATTTTCTCCCCCAAAACTCAGAAAAAGATCTAGCTGAGCATGTCCTGGCAGCCTGGGAGCGTGACCTTCATATGGAGGGTACTGTGAGTAAGCCCACCTATCCACTCAGCCCTGGCATCAGACTATGAGAAAGACAACAGGAGAATCTCGGTTCCTTGGTCGGTCAGTTTTCAGAGGGAAACTTCTGTGTATGGTCTTTTAGACCTCTGTGACCCCCTATGCCCTCATGAAAGCTTACTCTAACACAAACACTAGAGACCAGCCTCAGAGAGAATGACCTCTTAAAGGTATGAGTAAAGAGGAGAAAAATTGGCTCTACACCCTGAGATGAGTATCCAGGCTGACAACATTCTTATGTATACATTTGCACACACACAGACAGAAATTCTCTATTGCTCAAGGCCACACACACACATGTGTGCACGCGCACACACACACACACACACCTGCCTTACAAGAATATCTATCTCGAAAAGCCCCTAATGACAATACCAACTCATATTGGGAAGATAAGAAACCAACACAATTAGGCAAAGAATAATACATTTCTCAACTTTGCCCTCCCAGAACACACACACACACACACACTCACACAGTGTTTGCTTGCTCTTATAAGAGATGCATCACCAAAGCCAAAATTAATCCAGGCACAATAATCCTCCTCCAAAATCAGTCTGGGTATGTTTAATCCAGTCCTTGAGAGAGTCTTACACACCCTGGCACACTGGAACTGCAGTCCTTGCTTCATCAGTGTCCCAGTACACCCCAAATAAACCCACAAAGCTTTCCTGTTCTTTTCTGTCAGCCCTTCTAGGGTCTTAGGATGGATTCCACAGTATGGGAAGATTTGATTTTTTTTTTAAAGAAGGGATCTCCATGTGTTGCCCAAGTGGGCCAAAACCCCTGGACTCAAGTGATCCTCTTATTTCAGCTTCCCAAGCACCTGGGACTGTAGGCACACACAACTATACCCCGATAAGACATAATAATTTGATTAATTGTGGGTTTAGATGCAGAAGTGGAAGAATCTCTGAGAAAACTTTAGACTTTTCTTTATCCAGAGCCCCCAACTTCCACTGTGTCTACAGTTGTGTCTTGGGACTACCCTAAACAGTCAAGAGGACTGGAGACCATATCAAAAGAGCCCCAGTATTCTTGTCCAAACACATATTCAGTCTCCAAATCTGGAGAGATCCAGGGGTTTTCTGAGAGGGTGGTTGGTGGGAATAGATGGGAGATGGAATTAAAAGTGGATGTTATTCCTTGGAAATTCATCTATTCCCTATCAGATCTCTCTGCCCAGTGTGTGGTTCTCTGGTGCTCAACCCAGAGTCCTGTTGACTACAGCAGAACTGGCAGCCACAACAGTAGCAGAGCCTCCACAAGGGGAGGGTGAATTGTCAGGCTCAGGCTCTTTGTCTTTTAGACTCTGTGTGTGTGTGTGTGTGAGAGAGAGAGAGGGAGAGAGAGAGAGAGTTTCATCCTCACAAACATTTAATGAAATTTTAGAAGCTTCAGCCCCATCAGGCAAAGAGAAAGACAGAGAACTCTGATTTCCAACCTGATGCCTCCGCCTCCAGTCTTTCAGTGTCTCATGAGAGGAAAAATATTATATATAAATAAAAATTGCTGCAGTAAAGATTTAATCTGAGATAACATTGTTTTAGGCTATATTGCTTTTTAAAAGTCTCTTAACCTGACAACTTAACGATCTCATTAACTCTGCCAGATAGGGAGATAGGCACAGAGGCGCGACAAGCAAAACAAATTAGTGGCAGCACCTACAAGGTTCCTGATTGCCTGGAAGAATGGGGTTCCCAGGAATGTTAAAGAGTGAAAGCAGTGCTGGCTTGGCAAACTAGGGGCCCAAAGAGTACTAGCATCACAACCCCTCTGCACAGGTTAAGGGGAAGAAAATAGTATAGCCAGGGAAAGTTGAGCTCAAAGCTGCCCCTGGCAGGCTGTATAATCCCCATTCCAACCCCAACTGCAGCCCTGAAGTGGCCAGAGATTTGGGAACCTCTGGGAGCAGTAGGACTCCAGAGGCCTAATGGTAGCTTCCCACCACCTCTGTTGGCACCCCTGCCCCACTCTGCTCCTAGCTGCTGGGGTGCTGCCTTCTTAGCACTCAGAACCAGATCTGAGCCCCAACTGGTGTGTGTGTGTGTGTGTGTGTGTGTGTGTGTGTTGCTGGGATCAAAGCCAGGACCCTGTGCAAGGCAGACAAGCACTCTACCACTGAGCTCTATCCCCAACCCTGAGTCCCAGCTATTAATGGAAGTGGGCAGCAATGTCTTTTTCTCACTTACCTACTTCTTGGGCTTCTCAATTGCAGATCGCATCTTTCCCACCCTCAACATAAGATCCTCTAAATTGGGGATCAGGATAGGAAGTTTCCTTTTGTCTAGATAGCATAGACAACCAAAATAGCTCAAAAACTTAAGTGTAGCAAAATATAGGTTGGCGATCTGCCAAGCTAGGGATGATGTCTATACGCTTCCCCCTGCCCATTCTGGCTAAGTCAGGACATCCATAGATATGGTAGGCTGACCTGAAGGGCCAGTAGACAGAAGGGGCTTCAGAAGGAATCTGAGCAATAAAATCAAGGCCAAAAAAAAAAAAGATATTTTATTTTAAAAACAGGTTTGTGGGTTGTTTTTGCATTCAGTACATTGTCACCCAGACATCACAATACTATATACAGATACACAACATTAAAAAAAAAAAGAGCCTATTTCTGATGGACATTTGAAAAGAACACTGTTTTGTAATGTGCCAGTGGGAAGGGAGGAGGTAAGGAGGACTCCCACAGCACCAAGTTGGCTTTCAAGGAGGGTAACGTTAGGCAGCATCTACATTTAGGCAGCTAATTGGGGGCCAGTTATTTTAGCCTCCTAGGCTAGCTCCTTTAGCTTTCCTTGGGAAATCAGTAGAAATGAAAGTGTGAAACCTCTCCCAAGGTATTGGTTTGATGGACTGGTGGCTGGAGAGGAACTCTGCTGTGGCACCTACTCTCCATCCCCTGGGAAGAGAAATTTATGCTTGAGAAAAAGTTCTGCTTTTGAGCTTGGCCTAATTACAAGCCTCACTAGGGGAGAGGAGAGGTAAGCTGCATTTAGCAGAGTGGTTGGAGTTTTTGTCCTTCTTGGATTTCCACGTGACTGAGAATGCAGAGCAGGGAAGGGCAAAGACAGCTTTGAGAAATTATTTTTGGGTCAGGGTTGAGCAAAGGGCTGCACCAGCTCCAGCTTTTGTTGAAACACAAAAGAAAGAAAACGTACAATCTCCAAGCATGGTCTGTACTCCAATCACGCTGCCAAGTCCCTAATAATTATCATTAATATTAACATGACTTAAAAATATGCACAGAAAATCATAACTGGAAAATCTTGCCTATGGAGTGTGGGAGGAATGGAGACAAGGAGGTACTGGAAGGAGAGTATGAGCTCACCGGATCCTGCGCCCAAGCTGCACCCTTCAGGAAAGTCATCCACCATCCTGGGCATAGAGAGGGGCAAGGTCATTCGGGATCTCCCAACCCAGCTTTGGTTGGAATGACTGGGCTCTCCGCTGACACTCGGCTTTTTGGTGAGGCCGGGAGCAGGAGCGAGGGCCAAGAGGAGTAGAGGCCAACAGCCTTCCACCCACAACCCACCCAGACCCACCTCCAAAGCTGCTGAAATCCTGTGGGCACCATCTGGATGGGGGTGGAGGTGGGGATGGGAAAGGGAGTAGGGTAAGGCCCAGCGCTGCCTCAAGACTCTGCCACCCAGCGCGCGGTTCCTCTTTCTCGTCAAAATTAAATACTTTCTGCACCGGGCGCAGGTCCTTCGTCCTTCAGTGGGTTCGGTTATGGTACAAAGCGGAGACATAAATAGACGGGGTGGGCGGCCTGGTGGGCGGTCAGGTCAGGTGGAGTGAAGATGAGGTGCTTTCGATTTGCTGACCACCTTCTTCTCTTTCACCCGCCGGTTCTGGAACCAGATGGTGACTTGGCGCTCGGAGAGGTTCGTGGTGGCCGAGATGCGCCGGCGCTTCTCTTTGGTGATGAACTTGCTGGCCGCGTACTCCTTCTCTAGCTCCTTCAGCTGCACCTTAGTGTAGGGCACACGTTTCTTGCGCCCGCGCCGGTAGCTGCTCACCTCGGGCTGTAGGGGAACCACGTCTAGGGAGGAGAGAGAAGGCGGGCGGGAGGAAGTGAGGTGTGAGGCTGGACCCGGTAGGAGCCGCGAGACTGCCTAGGCGCAGGATTTCAGCATCCACTCAAAGGGTGCTGGCGGATTTCTCTGCCTGATGAAGCCCTCTAATCCTTTGCACCTCAGTTATTAGCAGGGCCACAAATAGGGAGGTCGCTGGAAAAGGGCTCCCAAAACTAATCAAGATAGTATTTTGATGCAATTTTTAAAAAATCAAATGGAATGCCAAAAAAAAAAAAAAACACCACGATGAATAAAGTATCTTTTTTTTTTTTGGTACCGGGGGATGGAACTCGGGTCCTTGTGCTTGCAAGGCAGGCGACAGAACCACTGAGCTAAATCCCCAGCCCACAAAGCATTATTTTTTACTGTTTTTTGTTTTGGTTTGGTTTGGTTTGGTTTTTTTGTACCAGGGATTGAACTTGGGTCCTTCTGCTTTCGAGGCAGGTGGTGGAACCACTGAGCTAAATCCCTGGCCCAAAAGCATTATTATTTAAACAAACACAGGATCAGTATCACTGATTTTTCCTTTCCCCCCAGTCTCCACTGAGGCTCTACAGGGCATATAAGGAACCTTGGACCCTTTGAGGGGATCTTCCAAATTTCCTCTGGCCTTCTTTGCCTGCAGGATTTTGGGTATTTGGAAAAATCCCATCTTCCAGCAGTGAGCTCAGTTGGATGCCAATCACCCTGTACTCTGCTCCATTGTCTGAGGAAGGAGCCCTGTAGTATGTTTAAAGAGGGCAGGGCAGGCAGAGGTCAGCTTCAATGGGCACAGACCAAGTGGGTCCTCATGCTTTTGGGCACTAGCCCTGTACTAGGGACCTGAAGCACCAACACAAGAAAGGAAGGACATGTCCAAGCAAAGACAGCCTGCTTGGGAGGCTGATTGCTCTAGAAATGGGGGCTCAATGTTGTGAATTATACCCAAGTTGGGAGGTTCTGCCTTGAAACATAGGAAATCAGACCCCTGTAAGCAGGGGATTCACACCCAGGTCCCCCAAAAATGTAGCAAATTCTATTCCAACCCCTCACCCATTCCCTTCCTTCAAGGATGAAGAAAACTATCTATGCACCAACCCTAACCCGAAACCCAAACCTTGTCATGTCAAGAATTATCAGTTCAGTTTCTTCAGACTGAGAATTTCACAGGAACTAAAAATAATATATGTGATTCATTCCCATCTTCCACTCCCCACCCTCAACCCTGGCAGTAAAAGGTCATAGTAACACTTTCAAGGGGAAGTGGTAATGAAGGAGATTATCAAACAACAGTCCTTAATTTTTCCCATGTAAACTGTTAGACTTCATCAGGCAGAACCTATTGAAAGGGACTGGATAGCTGGGGTTTCCTCTTCAATCATACTGTTCTCTGACACTGGAAACATAGGCCAGAGTGAGATACCACTTTCCTCTGAAATGCTTCATCACACCTCACTCTCACAAAACACCTTCCTTATACCAATTCCCGTTGGGTCTGCAGGATGAAGGATGGAGACAGAAGAGGCCACAATCAAATATAAGGGGAAACAGCACTTAGAAAAAAAATATGGGACCAAGGAGGGTGTCCAATGGCCTGCTTTGGCTGTCTTCATGGTAATTTTTTCTCAGGAAAACTGTCCAGCTTGTCATTTTTCTCTGCTTTTGTGTAAATGAGCCAAGTTTTTTTTTTTAATCTGAAAAACAAAACACCTTAACTTTAACAGACAAGATCATTTGGACTAAAAAACAGTTTCTGTACAAGGTAAGTTTAAAAAAATCTTTCAGTTCTCAAATTGTTTTATTCTTATAGATATTACCATGGTTGGGGAAACTGATGATTCAAGGACAAGAAAAATGAATGGGGTGAGTTGTGACACCTTGAGTTTTTGGTTTTGTTTTTAAGTCCTCCGAACATTTTTTCAGGTTTATTCTATTAAACCCATTTTACAAATTCTGGAATCAGAGGCCCAGAGTGGGTAAAATACCTTAAACAACAGAACAATATTTTAAATGCACACTTTTCTAGCTCTTAAAATAATTTTACAATATATTTGAAAATGGAAATAGGCCACCTAAAACAACCTAGCTTTGAAACATCTCTTTTTCCCTGATGAGAAAAAGAGACTAGTTTCTGAATTAACCACGTATTTGTCCCTGAGTTTCTTTTTCAACCTCACTTTCTGTAAACTTTAATAATTACTTATTCAATTTCAATGCCCTTGGGGCTGGGGATTTAGCTCAGTGGTTTCGCTGCCTGCTGCATAAGCGCAAGGACCAGAGTTGGATCCCCGGTACCAAAAAAAAAAAAAGCAAAACAATTTCAGTGCCCTAAACTCCAATTCTAAATTCCCAATGATGTTTAATAAACACAATCCTAAAAGATCAGTTTAAGAAGTAGGCAACTGGTCTGAACTGATTATTTTTCTCTACAGGATGTCAAGGACTGATTTGGCTAAGTTTCCTGGATTAGACCAAATTGCAGATTGTTCTGACCTCCTCTGGAGATAACTCCAGTCTTGCCTCCTGAAAGAAGCCCCCTTTCACTGTCCGCTGCCTATGGAAAGGAAGTGGGAGCTACAGATGTGAGAACATCTGACACCTCGAGCTGTGTCTACACTGCCTAAAATGAGCACAGACTTGGCTATTAATTTCACAATCACCCCTCCCCTAGTCTCTTCCAGATCACATACACCAACCACTTTATACCTAGGGGCATAATCAACACCTTCGATAAAGAATAAAAATCAGATCAATGCTCAGCTGCAGCTTTCTCTTGGGACTTCAGGGGACTTTCTGTGTACAGGTTCCCACAGTCCACCCACTCCTGATTACCTACCCTTAAAAGCAGGCTCTGGGCTCTGAAGAGTATCTTGTCCAGATAGAAATCCTGCTAGCTCCTCTTCTTATCCCAAATGCTCTATTGTTTTCTCTATTTTTCACCTTCAACCCCATCTCTTTTTGTCTCTCCTCCTTAATTCTCTCTTGGAAATTTTGTATCAGAAAGAAAGAAAGAAAGAGAAAAGAAAGGAAGAAGAAAGAGAGAGAGAGAAAGAAAGAAAGAAAGAAAGAAAGAAAGAAAGAAAGAAAGAAAGAAAAGTGTATACTCACTATTGAAAGGAAGGGAAAAAAAAGAGAGTAATGAAGCAAGGGTCTATATAATTGGGAGAAGAAGGAAGCCACAACAGATCTCATCCCTAATTATCTGGATCTTTCTGAACAATTGCCTCCATCTCTCACACCAGCCCAGACTGCCGTAGATGAGGTTTCTCAGAGCCAGAGGCATTGAAGAGAGACAGTGGTGTTTATGCCTAGATGTTGCCGACCAAACCATAATTGCATAGACAGAGTTATCTGGAAATCTCACTACTTCTAAAAGATCTGTGTGGGTAGAAAGATGGAGGGTGTCTGAAGATAATTTCTTTTTCATCTGCCTCTTGTTTGGACCTCTGTACTCACAGAGATACAACAGTCCGGCTCTATTTCCACACAGACAGGGTGTGAGCACAAAGCTGCTGAGGCAAGCTGGGTTTTATATTCAATTCCATGCCATAATTTGTAAGTGTATTAAATCTCAATTGGGCTATATTTTTTAAATTTCAAAGATATTTTTCTCTAGGAGGCTGTGATCAAAACATGTTTATTTTAAATGAAGTTTTTTTTCTTGTAAAAGCCTTTGAAATGTTTGCTTTGCTTAAAGATATTTCTGAGCTTCTCTCCAATCTTACCCTTACTGAGATACTGGAGCATTTTTCTCTTTCACCTCTTCACTCTAAACCTTTGCCCATTGTTGTGGGCCTCTGCTCCTGACCACAGTGGGCCTGGTGGGCACCTGCTCCCTGCCCATGAGCCCCTTGGCATAAACCATGAGCTCCACTGCCCCAGGAATTCCTGCTGGACCCTCATCTCCTAAGAGACTTTTTGTTTTGGTGAGATAAAGAAATAAAGGGCAGGCTCTCTATAGTATATCTACATGCAAACTATCTTCTAGAAATGTATTATGTGTTTCATATTAGGTGGCTAATAACAATCTTACAGCCAATTCAGAGGTGACGCGTGATACCATATACTACAATGTTATTATCATCAATGCTGGCAATCAGAAATGGAATGCCTTGTGTTGAGTCCAAGCTGGTATTGAGTTGTGTTATCCTAAGTAATGTCATAATGTCTACAAGAATGTTATTTACTACATTAACAATATCTAAGCACTTTTTTGGCAGTACTAGGGATTGAACCCAGGGCCTTATGTCTGTTAGGAAAGCCCTCTACCACTGAGCCACCTCCCCAACCCTTATTCAGTGATTCTTCACTGCCTACCTCTGTTTCCAATCCCAGATGCAGAGGAATTTCAGGCCCACCTTTAGGGAGTCTTGGGGTCTATACTTTCTAATGAAATCATCCCTGGGCCTGCATGCTGGGGGATCCTCTGGGTGGTATGGTAAGATGTCTATGGCTGCTCTGCCCCCCCCATAGGCTTCAGAAGGGAGGACCATCTCCCACTGAGCTCCATTTACACGAAGAGCAGCCTCAAATATGGAATTATCTAGATCCAGAGAAATTCTTATTTTTCAAGTAGAGCAAAATCTAAAGCTCCTGATGTGATTTTGGGAAACTTGGGACTGGTCTTTCTCCTCTTGGGAGGGTAAGAGTTGCTTTCCTATGAAGATAGCCTCCACTGGAAAAGGAAAAGGACATCAGAGAATTCTCCCTTCCCATACGCAGCCAGATAAGACCTAGGAGTCCAGCCAGTACCCTGGATCCCAGATTTTCACAAGTCTCTTTTCTCCACCATTTATCCCAGGCCTCTTTTCTCTCTCTGGGGCATGGTAAATGACTCTCCACCACTTTATGGGGAGTTGTCAGTGGAAACATTCATAGTATTTGAGCTCAGTGTACCAGAGAGGTAAAGAAAATTTTATATCCCAGGAGAGGGGTTCGTGCCCTCTTCTCTCCACTCCCTCTCCCGAAATTATAGCTCTTCTCCCTAAACAATCAGAACATTCGGCTGAATTTTAAAAATAAATCAAGGAAAAAAGCCCTACATGTCTGCAAACTGCAAGTTATATCCCTATTTTTTTAGAAAAATAATGCCTGAACGATCCTGAAAATTCAGGCAAACAAGTTAAGGGTTTTTAAAAAATATTTTTTCCTCCAATTATTCATTGGGTTGAGCGTTTTGTCCTTGATTCCAGGGCACTGGAGACCCAACGTACTCCCATTCCCTGCCAGAACCCGGTTTAGGGACCAGGAACCCCGCTGGAGGCTGCAGCGGGCTGGGGGAGGAGAAGGCACGCTCCAGAGCAGAGCCCGAGCCGGCGGCCGGGCGCTTGGGCGCCTGTGATTGCTTCACTCTCGACCGGGCAGCTCTGAGGAACGTGTCGGAGCAGATTTCTTCCCCAGCGCATTCGCATTCCTCAGCTCAGCTCGCCCGGCCGGCTCCTTCGACAGCCTAGCCGAGCCGGCGCGCCGGGGCCAGACGGCGGGGGTGGCTGGGGCGCGGAGCCCCGGGGCAGGCAGGGCGGGGAGGGGTCCCCAGCAGCGGCGGCGCTAGGGCCCCTTCCTTACCTGGGAAGGGAGACTTCCAGAGGTGGGCGGACTGAGACTGCTCCTTGGAGCAGTACACCTGACTGTCCCAGCCATTGGAGAGAGCCCAGTGCTGGTAGCCTTCGACAGGGATGAGCGCGTCGTGACGCGGCTCTGGGTGCCCGCTGATCCCGGGCACCACCGACACGTCCAGGTAGCCGGGCATCGCTTGGTAGGAGCTGGCGAAGCTGGGGTAGAAGGCGAACTCCTTGGCCCGGGAGGACAGGTCGTCACCGGGCAGGGCGCCCGACGGCTCCGGGTACTTATCGCCCGGGTGGTAAGCGCAAGGCTTCTGCTGCAGGTTCACGTTGTGCGACAGGCGGCAGCCATAGTAGCTGCCACCGAATGGGTAGCCGTAGCCCAGGGTGGCGCTGGACGAGGTGGGGGGTGCCGGCGGCGGAGCACATTGGCGCGCCGCCTCCGGGGCCGGGATGTCCGTGTAGACGGCGCCCTGAGGGGCGCCCAGAGAAGCCGGCGGGCGGCCCAGCACTGCGTGCGGAAGCAGGTCGCGGCAGTGGCTGGCCGGGCAGCTGCTGCCCAGACCGTCCATGCTCGGGGCTTTGCCGGGGCTCGCTCCGCTGCAGCCGCCCCCTGCTCCACCCGCGCCACCGCCGCCACCGCCGCCGCCGCCGCCGCCGCCGCCGCCGCCGCTCTCCGCCGCGCTGTCCTCATAGACGTACATAAGGCTCTCCGGCCAGCGCGGATGCAGGAGCAGCGAAGTCGTCATGACATGATCTGCTCGAGCTTTTTAAAAACTCCACTTGCCAGAGGCTGCGAGCTAGGGAGACACCTCACCTCGCTCCCTTTTTCCCTCCCCCATCCCTCCTCCCTTCCCTCCCCACCCCTCCCCTCCTCCCCCTCCTCCTCCGGGTGCTTCTACCTCCCTCCACACTGTCCCTCTACGCATGCGGAGACACTTCATTAAGAAATCCTCCGGCTCCCGCCCACCTCGGCTGAGCACGCCTCCTGCGGCCACGTGATGGCGGTCAGCGCACGTGATACCCTGGCGGGGTCTGCTGGGGTTCCCTCCGGTGGAGGTGGGGTGGGGAGAAAAGAAATGAGGTCTTAGCTGATTGGCTCTCAGGAGGGGGAAAGAAGGAGGGAGCCTGGACCTTTAAAGGGACAGGGCGACGCCCCCCTGGCAGGCCGGGGAGGGGGGGGGGGAGGCTGAATTTGGCCGACGCAAAGGGCACTGGGGAGGAGAGGACTGTTCCTGGGCGCCTCCCCCTAAGTTCAGGATGTGCACCAGGGAGACAGAACGCTATCCTCAAACCGATCGCTTTGATTGCCTAAGTCTTCAGACCGGGGCTTGGAGCTAAGAGTAGGGACGAAACTGGATTTAAAAATAATAATAAATGAAGAAACTAGAAACCAGGCAAGATCGATTCCAGCTCCGGCAGGCTTCGCTCCAACTCACGGTTGGAAAGAACCCCACGACGCCTTGCTGCAAGCCTTTGATGCCGCGACGTTCCATTCCCGATCGTCACCACTTTCCCCAAAGCCTCAGTGGTCTGAAAAAGACCCTCTCCTCTCCTTGCTGGTAGCGAGAGAACTGGGGAGATGTGATAGCCCGTAAGCACAGAGTTCGTCACTGGGGTGGAGGGGATGGGGATCGAGCAGCGATGGAATGTACGCTCAGGGAGAAATAGAGGAAGAATCAAAGGAGAGAATTGGGGTGGCAATACTGATAGTTCAACATGCAATAGAAAGAAAAGCCTGAGAGTGAGGTGCCCCCCCCCAACAGGAAAGCAGGATTCCGCTGGGGAAAGCAAAAAGTCTTCGATGCTACTGAGAGTGCACCCTCTTGTATAGGTATTCAGTAGGAAATGTGGAAAATAGGGAAGAATGACGCTGTCCCTTGGAGAGGTCGCTCCCACGTGCAACCTTGGGCCACCCGGAGGTCTGACTTCAGTCCTGCAGGACCCGCCTCCGACGCAGTTCCCAGTTGAACAACCTCTCTAACTTCCACGGTTTTTCTCAGAGGCACTCCGTTTTAGCGCAAAATATTTTCATGTGCTAAAACTGCCCCCTATTTCAAAGAAAAATAAAGACCAATTTACTGGTTTTTAAAAATCTTTCCTCCTAACCCCCCTTCTTTTCCAGGACCTCAATAGTCACGCCTTTGGGGGAGCATCTTCGTGGACTTGAGCCAAGTTCCCTTTCAGCACAGGGCCTCCCTGAGAAGAAGAGGTAATAAAGAGAGGGGGGAAATAAAAGAGGGGAGAGAGAGGGACTAGGACTCCCTTCTTCCTGCTTCTGCCACGGGTTTTTAAATGCTGGGTGCTCACGTTCGCACAGGTAGGCAGTAGGCCACCCCGCCAAGCTGTACCCCACTGGACCCCTCAAACCTGAGAGCAGTGGCCAGGTCTGTGCAGAGACCCCAGAGCAGCCACCCTCCACCCTGGAGGACAAGGCGGTGTTTGACGGTTGAGATCGCCCAGTCGTAGGTGAGTTAGGGTAAGAAACGCAATTCTTTCAGCGTGTCCTTCATCCAGAAGAGTCAGCTCAGAATTCAGAAAGCAAACTTGGGGCTGGGCTGGCAAGAGGAGGAAAAACACAACAGAAAGAGATTGGAAGCATATGCAGGCCAGCTTGCTTAAGTATTGAGGGCCATTGTGGTGGGCAGAGGAGAGATAAGCCAAGGGGAAGGTAGGGTTTGGCTGGTGTCTGCTCCGCTGGAAAAGTGGCTCTACCGAGGTTGGAGTCCAAGGTCAAGGTAAAATGAGGAGAGCAAATATAGCCTGACCGTCTAGACTGGGTCCTGTGACCTTGGCCCCTGGCCCAAGGCTTGTCTGGGGTAGGGGTGGGTGGATGGGGAGGTCGCCTCGGGTGGTAGAGGTGGTGCAGAGGCCCTCGCTTCCCTTTCTGTGAACTGCCGAGCCCCGTGGAGAACCGGGGCGCTAGGGCACTGTGGACCCAGCTCCGTGGGGCTGCCAGGAGAAACAAAGGGCCTGAAGCACCTGCCCCACTTTTGGGGCTCGCTCCCTGGTCCTGCCTTACAGCAGAAGCCGCCGTGCAGCACACACAGGCACGTCTCCAGACTTTGGAAATAGGGGCCAGAATGGCGGGAAGGATCTGGGTACAGGACAGCCCAGCACTAAATAAAATTAATGGCATGTTCTTTTCAGGGTTATATAAGGGCATTAACTATTCCTATTGCAGTGAGATATAGATTTAATTAACCCGGCAACTTTACAGTTCTGTTTATTAGCGACACTATGAGGCCAAAATTTAGGGGCGACAGGAAAGAGAAAAAACCAAATCGCCATCATCAGGAAAACCAAGTGAAGATGTAGGCCCCCCAAAGCCCTGGGAGAGTGGAAGGGCTGGGCTGAGGGGTTAAATTCAGGGGAAAAAGAACTAAAAGCTACTGTTGAAGTCGCAGACAGGCTAGGACCGTCCCCTCCCCATCTTTGCTTGGTTCCCCAAGACCTTGGTGCGTACAAACCCAGGCGTCACGACTGGGGCGCTCCGGGAACCGCGAGGGAGGCACGGCCTTGAGCCTGCGGGCCAGCGGCAGAAAGTAAAGCCTTGCTGGCTAATTAACTTTAAGCCTGGGGTCTCTTTTCCCCCTCCCCCAAAACATGTGGATCTCACTGAGACACAAAATCAAATTAAACACTCCAGGAGAATATGCATCACTGGAAACCTAGTAATTACATCTCGGAGGCAACTCCACCCTAGAAATCAGGGCGCTGAAACCTTCCGCTGGAATCCTCACCGCACCGCCCCCACCCCCCAAGCCCAAGGCCACACACCTCTACCCTCCCGGCTTGGGGGCTAGGACATGGGCATGGGCTTGACTGTGGAAGAAATTTAGGGAAAGTCAAGAGGAATGAGAAGAAATGTGATTTCCCCAGTCTCTAGCTGAGCTGTTGGTCTGGGGAGAAAAAAGAGCATTTAAATAAATATATGAGAGGAAAATGGAAAACGGCCCAAGCCTCATCGGGAATCTCTGGCTGTGCTCTAGGTTGTTTTTTCAGAAAGATATCTGATCTGTGGAAGCCACTCTACCCATAGCTTCATCTGATGCATCAAGTTCACAGCTAAGTTCAACTCATCCAGCACATGAAAGACATATTTAATGTACTTTTTCCATTGGAAGTGTGAGTGTGTGCGCGCGCGCGCACACACTCACACATTCGGACACTCGTGCCTGTAAGTTTAGGGATGTGGTCAGGATACACGCACTGTTCCAACACATGTCCCGGTGCACACACCCTAAATGTGTTCATGAAGCTCTACATCTAAATCCTCTACATACAAATAAAGTTCTGCTTGTCTCTCTTTTTTTTTTTTTTGGTACCGGGGATCGAACGTGGGTCCTTGTGCTTGCGCAGCAGGCAGCGAAACCACTGAGCTAAATCCCCGGCCCAGGTCTGCTTATCTCTTATCTGTTTGCACACTTAACTTACATGTTCATCCTACTCTCTACTTACAAAGACATCACCCAGAAACCAAGGGGCAGATATATCTATGTCTTTCTAAAGCTGGGGGATGGAATTCCTGACCCACTGCATCAAAGACAAAATCAGAGGTGTAACTTAGTATTTGCAGCATGAGGTGGCAAGCCTGGTGCACACACAGGGTGTAGCTTGGATTCTAGGGTAGGAAGAAGAATGAAAGAAAGAAGGTTAGTGTTAGCCTTATCCAAAGCCCAGATTTCCTTCTCTGGAAATTAGGCATCAGTTAATTTTTCTCTCTGCTTCTTTTTCTGCTTCCTCCATATTTTCCAGCAAAAAGAAAAAAAAAAAAAAAAAGGAAGGAAGAAAAAGGATCAACTGAAGCTCTGAAGCTCCTTTTTTTATGGGAGAAATTCCAGTTTAAAAAAGGAGGGGGTGGATTGAGACTGTAGGAGAACAAAGAGCCTCATCACCATGGGGTCTGGATCCTGGCCCAGACTTGGGGCCTCCTAGAGCCAGAGTAGAGTTTGGGGGGCTCTTTTCTGCCCAGATTCCTGGCTGTGGGCTGGAAGAGGAGATTTGTGCAAGACAGAAGACATAGGACCTGAGCTATTTAGGCAAGAAAGGAATGTTTGCAATTGAGAGGCCACTTGCAGAAGGGAGCGGGGTGGGGGTGGGGATGGGGGGGTGTTCGGGTGTTCAGAAAATTTCTATGAGGGGCACCTTTGAGTTTTGTGTCTGAGCGGGGAAACCCTCCCGCACACCTGGGGAGAAATTCTGCCAACAGTGAGACTGGGGGAGAAGGAAAGAAAGTGGCTGCACTTGGTGTTCCAGAGCTCAAGCATTGGCCCCTCTCTTCGTCCTCCTTTGGGAAGGTTGGGGGTCCCTAAAGAGTGTACAGATACAGATGCCATCTCCCAGGATCCTGGATCCCCCCCCCCCCAACCTGCTCTACTCTGGCCTCTCCATCCCCACAGCCCAGCCTCAGGGGAGGGCCACTGGCCTCTTCTCCCAGTCCGGTAACTCACCTCCTGGACAATGTCGGCATCCTCGAATCTTCCACTGTATTATTCTCCTACCCTGAGACCCAACTTGAGGAGAGATGGGACCAGTGGCTGAGGCATCACCTTGCTCCTTATTTTATAATTTTCTACTCTCAAACCTAAACTTGCCCCCTCTCCAAGCCCCACTTTCTTCCTTCACTTAGATATCAGGGAATCTACTTCTCTATATGCCTAATTAGGACTAGCAGCGCTGGTTCAGGTTTGGGGCCATCCCAAATGTTTCCTTTTGATTCTGCTTCCACACAGGGGTTCAGGCCTAGACTATTAGCGGTCTTTCCCTGGATTCTTCCTCTGGTACCGGGGATCCAACTCAGGACCTTGTGCTTGCGAGGTAGGCGCAGTGCCACTGAGCTAAATCCCTGGCCCCTGGATTCTTCTTCATAGCCTCTCCCCAATGCAGACTCTGCCTGGTGGTGCCCTGGGTTTGGTCAGGGACATCAGGTGGCCCCTTCCATAGGGAAACTGTCAAGAAGCCTCTTCCAGTGGCCTCGAGAGTCCCCAGCTCCAGCCCCCTCTCTTCCAGTTTCCCTGCACTCCTAGCCCCATCAAGCTCATCAGAGTCCCTTCCTAACTCTTCCCTTGGACTCCTTCCCCAGTCCTTCAAGTCCTCATCCCTCCAACTCCCTTTTCTGTTGGGGCAGGCAGCATCTCAGCCTGTCACTTGCCTTCCCCTTTTGACAAAAGAAGTTCAGGGAATAAAAGCAGAGTTAAGAAATTAACAAAGTATCTCCTCCCCCTTTTGGCTTCCCCAGAGCTTCCCACTCTATCCTCTGTGGCAGAAAAGTGTCCTGTGGACCCCTCCCCTCCCCCCAACACCTCCCCCTCTTAGGAAGCCCTTCAGAAACAGACAAATAAAATCTCTCCTGGTTTTAGGACCTGTCTGAGAGGGAAGTCCAAGTTCATTTTCAAGTTAGAGAGGGATCTGGGGGGGGGGGGAGAGGTGGAGGAGTGTTTGCTGGGGGCTGGATTTGGCTTCCTTGCAGAGATCTAACAAAGGGGCCTTTTGGTCAGAAAGCCCACAAGCTGAAATGCCTGGAAAAGGTATTTATCACTTTCGATCATTTCCTCCATCTTTTAAAGTTTAGGTTTGGAGCTTCTAGAAGGGAGGTAGACCAGTCACTTTATTTTTTAAAAAGATCTCCAGTTACTTTAAAATAAGATATGAAAAATAACATTTTTCTTAGAGCAAAGAGGAGTTGTGAACCTCAATACAGCTTTCTTCTGAGTGAAGGTGGACTGTTTAACCTGTCCCAAAGAGTGGCTAACTATAAAAGGCAGAGCTGAAGGGCTGAGCATTTTGTCTCTAATGAGGCCAGGGCTCCCCTGAATGCTACCGTGATGTGGGAAAAAGAATTTAGTGGGTTCCTAGGATGTGAAAGCAGTATGTATATTTTACTGCGAGGAAGAGGGGAAACTACACTCTGAATGGATTACATCCTAGTTCTCCCTGTGACCAGACACTTTCAGCATTCTATCTGAAAATAATCAAGCAAGCAAAACATAAGAAATTAAGAGACTTTCAAAAGACATCTCATCAAAAAAATTTAATCTTCCCATCTCTAAAAAGGGGAAAGCTCAATTTAAAGGGTAAAGAAACACTTTTCTCTAAAATTACCAGCCTTGATTGGGATCTATGATGCAAAAAGACAAAAGATATCTTGTGTCTGGGCACCTGGGACAAAATTCCTGTGGGTGATTAATTAAATCTTCCTAGAAAGATATAACTTGTAGCCTGGCATAGTGGTACCCGTGTAATTCCAGCACTTGGGATGTTGAGGAAGGAGAATTTTGAGTTTGAGGCCAACCTGGCTACATGCCAGAACACATTCTCAAATGTGAAATAAATAAATAAATAAGCAAATAAATCAGATATATCTTGGTGTAGTTTCAGCAACTGGAGGGAAAGTATCACTGTGCTATCTTTGAGGTAGGGGCTATTAAACTTTCCCTCCCTCACTGCCTCCTCTTTCTCAACCAAATTTCTCTCTTTTTTAGGTAGCATTTAGAGGTACTTCCTCCGCTTTAGTAGCAGTGTTTCTTTCTACTTGTAGAAAAGCTGACAGAATCGAAAAGACTATAAAGAAGAAGGGGGACATCCATTTCCCTCTTCCCAAAAATTGCTGCACTACCTAGCACAGTCAGAAAGCGGTTAACTCATATAAGAGGAAATCTCTTTTCAGGCAGAGAGGCCACCCCAGGCTCCTAGTACTTGATGGTCTTCAGCATTTCTGGGGAATAGGATGGTTGAGTTCTGGTTTGGGGGCAGTGCACATGCTGTGCTGGAAAATAGTGTTGCGATGAGTGTGTATTGTGCTTCCCTAGCAAGGAGACATATGTGATCATCATAACAAAGATGCTGGCTGGAGCTGGCTTGGGGTAGGTAAGCTTGGGAAAAAAAGTAAATTTGGTTAAGATGTGAGCTTTGAAAGGGTCTGTGGATCCACCAACTCTTTCTCTCTTTTGAAGCAATCATTTCTCCTCAGCTGAGCCGCTATAAGTAAATAGATGGGGCAAAAGATCATCCTCAAGTTTTGCAGACATGTAATTCTTGAGCCACAGGGGGAGGGGACCTTGTGCAATTACTCTCCTACTCCAAGGCCTTAGGAAAATCATTTTCTGCTATAGTCTGCAGTTTTGATTTAAAGCACTTGTAACCTTGTTTTCAGTGTTTGGCTTATTAATGAATTTCCCTCCAAAAAGTAATACAGATTTCTTTCTTTCTCATCTATTATAGAGCTATCATTTCAAGACAAGTAAATATGTCATGTGTGCTTTGTTAAGTGTTAAGAGTACTTCAGATAAATATTAATGTAAGACATGTACCTTCGTGTACCTATATTCATATAATTAGACAAGCTTTATTTTTTTCCTTAACATAGTATTTCCTTTGAATATGACATCATAGCTATGTTTAATTTAAAACATTTAAAGCCTTTTCATTTTCCTCATGCCCATTTTGAGATGGGAGATGAAAGGTTAGCAGAACTATAGCTCTGAGGGTAAAGGTACATATTTGCCACAGGCATTTTGTTAATCTATCTTCATTAGGATTTTTTCTGATGCAGTTAGCTATTAAGCAGAAATGATATTCAGGCATCTGTCCTTGCAGAGATGTGGCACTGGGGCAATTCTGCAACACACAACTCTCAGATGTTTTTCTTTTAGCTATCACTTAGCAGAATTTTATGCCAGAAAACTATTTGCCATTTCATCAAATTTGGCAGAATCCTGGTATTTGAACTGTTGTTTCAGCACAACTTTCTTCCACGGATTTTGGGAGACTTGGGTCACTTTCAGAGCCTGGATAGGAAGGATTCTGCTCAGCCAGAGGAGTCACGGCTACTTGGGTCCACAGTAGCTTGGCGCCAGCATCTACCTCCTTTCTTTCTCTCTAGATTGCTCCCAAGACTTGGAGAGTCTGTAGTTTAATATACTGATTGTAAATTTTTACATGTGGTAATTACTTAGTATTGCATATTAACAGCGCTGACCAAGTTTAAGCTTGGCAAAAGCCGCTTTCCACACAGGACAATAAATGGCCGACGCGGGAGGACAGCGGGTTGGTCCGCATGGGGAAGAGCCCGCTCCTCTTTGCTGCACCAGAGCAAATTGAGTGAGGCTGGCACAATCACACACATGTACTCCTGATCAATGCACTTGTGTGTACTCTGAGGCACCTGGAGCGGAGCACACAGGTAGGTACATTTCTTTGTGGGGCAGAACAGACTTCAGCTGGATCCCTGGGAGCTCTGGGTGTGTGAGTAGATGTGCTGACTTACCCAGCTGCCTGGCTTTCCTGGGCTGCTTTTGTGAACAGAATTGAGGGGTGGGGAGTTAGATCCCTGTACTTCCAGGGGCTCAGGTGTCTATCAAGAAGGACATATCCTGACAGTCAATTTCTATTGGTGACGTTCATTACCAAGACCAAAGAATCGGTTTTCCCTCCTTCCCCCACCCTTACCTGTCTTCTGGTCTCTGTGGACAGGACCCTTGAAAATAGGAAAATTAAAAAAACAAACAAACCTTATTTTCTTTATGCCCACTCTTGGAATAGATAGGTGGTTAGAAAAGAATCACACACCTACAAAAATTTCTCATAAAAGATTGAGTAAATCCCTGGCCTAAATAAAAATAAATAAATAAAAGGAGTAAGAAGGCTGGGTTGGTGAGTAGAAAAGACTGAGAACCAGAGGGAGAAAAATCTCTGGTTAAAAAAAAAAACTGTGTAAAACTAAGTTAAATCTTAGCTGGCATTGTGGTAAAGGAAGAAAGCAAATTATTCAGATATTAAAAATCACTATTAATTTCTGTGTGGCTGTGTATTTGTTGCCATTTGCTGCTATAATACATATAAAAATGGCATGGCCATGTCTTATATGGAAGTCCATATGACAATCTTCTTCATAGATAAATTTCAAATCTATGTCTAAACTTGTGCATCGCAGATCTGCAAATTTCCATATGAAATCTTATCTTCAGAATAAGATTGTGTTTTAAGCAGTAGGGATAAGATTCTAAGGAGTGGTGAATCTCTCCTTGCAAACATTGTCAATAAAAAAATATTGAACTCATGACCTTTCAAGGCTTAGCCCCACCCTTTCATACTGTGATTCATCCTAAGAGGAAGAAAATCCAACCAACCCTTTCCTTCCAAAGGTGACTCTCTTCCCTTCACCCTGCAGAGGTCTGGCCCTCTGGTAAGAGCCATTAGAGAAGTGAGCTTTGTGCCAAGTCCAGAAACACCCCCTCAGCCCCAATACTCCTTCCTAGGACCCCCTCTTTAGCTTCTGAACTCAGCAGGGAATCATAAATGCTCTGCCCAGTGTGTCTGAAATACTGATCTGAATCTACCCTGTAACTGCATGTCAAGTTAAGTTTCACCTGAAGACTGTGTGGGGTGAGTCTCCAACTTCATTCTGGAAGTGCATGTTCAGTTTAAAGACTGCAGGAGTCTGGTCCTATTCATTTTCTATCACCCTGTTGGGGGCTGACTTATACTCACCAAGAAATATGTTCTTCACCAGCCTAAATAGAAACCCCTTAGTTGTTCCCCTCCTCCACATATATATTTTATATGTGCATTTTTATCACTTGATTTCACCCATGCCTTTTATCACAACAGAAAGCAGAAACTGTTTTTGCAGGAACTGATGCCCTTTTATATTAGGAAAAATGCAGAGAACCCATTCCACTACCTTTGAGCATATTGCACTAAATATTCAATTTCCTTTATTTTTCCCTTCTCTTTTTCCCCTCAGAAATGATGGGTCTCCATAAAAAGGTAGAATTTTCCTTGTCTTGAATTATTCAAATAATCAGAAGGTAAGTGAAGAAGAGCTCGAGTTCTTCAAGATTATGTCTAAAGGATATTTTTCAGAAGACTGGAATAGTTCTCCCACCCCACCCTGGAGAAAGCCTACAGGCTGTGACCCATCTCTACACAGTGAACCTTGGAGAAGGAAGTCCACGGTATCCGAACAGCAAACATATTTGTAATAACTCCAACATCTACCTTGGTCACAAAGCATCTAGGACAGTGAACACCCTTGGGCATCTCTTTCTCCACCATTTATTTCTTCAGCCTTTTACTTGGTAGCTTCAACTTCAAGCATCAAGCTGTGGGGCAGCTCTCAAGGCTAAGAAGTTGCCTTTTTGGGCCCAGCTCAAATCTGAAGGCTCATTCTGGGGGAGCTTCAGAGGAAACCCGGTGGGCTTGTGATCTCCCTCCACTTCTTGCTGTAGAATAGTCGCGTTGTGCGTTGTGTATTTTTTCTTCCTCCCTCTCTCCTTTCCTCTTTTCTTTTCTCCCCTCTCCCTCCGTTCTCTCTCTCTCCCTCTGTTCTCTCTCTCTCTCTCTCTCTCTCTCTCTCTCTCTCTCTCCCCCCCCTCCTCTACCTCTCTCTCTCTCTCTCTCTCTCTCCTTCCTTCCCCACCCTCTCCCCAGGGCTGTTAGGAAATCAGAAATATTGCTTTCCTAATTCCCCAGCGGCTTGGTATTCTGCCACCAAAAACAGAGAGCCTTCTCCAGCCGAAATCAGGCGGAGGGGCCGGCAGGAGCTGCATGGGCAGCGTGCAGCCGGGGACTCCCCTTCTCCCTCACGCGTCCAAGCCCCAAGCTCACGCCTTGGACCTTCGCTTGCGGGCTGGCGACTTGGAGAGATGCGGCCGGAGATGTCCAAGGCTTTTTCTCTGTCCTGCCCCGCAGGGAACTGGTGGCCAGTGCTGTAGGGAACCTTCCTCAAGCTTCGGGCAGCCAGCCGACAGAGCTCGCCTGTCAGAGGGGCAGCCCCAGACGGTTGGCACTGTACGGAGCCCGAGGTCCTCAGCTCCAAGCTTTTGACGGGGCGACCCTTATTTTCTCAACTTGAACCAAACGAAATCCCCATCAGTCACGAACTTCAGCTCCCAGACTGGGTGGCGCCTGCCGCTCCACGTCTTTGTTTTTTTGAAGGGACTACATTTTAAAAGAAAAAAATGTATATGAACCGGAAAGAAACTTGCATTTTCAAATGTTCCTAGCGGAGCTTGTGTGCGTTGGCGCCGCACTAGGGCCGGGCACTCGCCCAGCGCCTCCTCGCCCTCGGGAAGCGGAGCCGGGTCCCCCGCTGCCTCTCGGCCCGAGCTCGGCGAGCCACGTTCCCGAAACTGCGCCACGAAAACGCGCTGCCCGCGAAGCCCATTTCCAGGGGGCTCGGCCCCCTCCCCTGGCTGCGTGGGAGCTGCTGCTGCCGCGGCAGGCGGCGGTGGCAAGGGACAAGGGATGCGGGCCGCCAGCTGAGCCGCGCCTCTCTTGTCTCCTGGGCGTAGCGCGGGTCCCCCAGACCTTCGATAGCTTCGGACCCGCTTTCTCGCAGACTGGTGAAAAGGAGCCGCGGGAGTGGATTCGGGGATTACTGACTCCCGTCGCCTCCAAAAATCGCACTTTGCAGCTTTGTGATCCTCAAACCTGTACACAGCAAAGGCGCTCACGAGCATCCTTCTCCAGTAAGGCTCCGGGGGAACCTAAGTGTCTGCACTAAAGGATTATTTCATTCCCAAGACCCCTGTCATTTACTGAGGAAGCCTTGCCTGCGAGTTGCTTTGGAATTTGACGGACCTTCCCCGCTCCACCGTTTTGTTTTCCCAGCATTCGTCCCAACTGGTCTCAAAAAAAAAAAAGAAAAAAAATGAGGCAGGGGGAGTCTTAAAATAAAACTCCAGTGAAACTTGGAGGAGAGCAGAGTATTCACTGCACACAGAGGTGAATAAAGCAGTGAGCATCGCTGCAGAACGGGACTTCTGGGGGAGTGGAGACGCCCTTTCATTTTTAATAGCGGGCTAGAGGACCAGATATAGGTAACAGGGGGAATACAGTTGCCCGGAAGCTTTGCCTTCCGTGACCAGTCAGTCAAAGCGGTTTGCTCCGTACCACAAGAGAGAAATGAAAGGAGGTGGGAGGGTATTTTTTACTGTAAATAGCCAAACTCTTCTTGTGATGACCTCATCCCTGCCAGATGTGTCTTGTAATCCTTCCAGAATGAGGCACTTAAAAAAATTAAATCCAGTTTTGGAACTAACCTGATGTAAAACATGTTTATTTTATTTTGGGTTGCAAAGCCAGACACTTCTGCCTTTGTGGATTTTACTGGCTTTCGTGTCCGGTGAATTTTAACTGGATTATTCTTTCAGTAGCAAAAAAGAATTTTTAAGGTTGTGTCCCCTCCAGACTCCCTGGGATCTGGGAGTTCAGGTGCATCTTCATTACACACGAAGCCAGAAGTTCCACTGGGGAAAGTCTCAAAAGCCAAGTTACAGGAGCCGTGTCCAATCTTTGCTACTCAGCAGCTATCAACACACACCAACTAGAGAAGACAGTTGGGGAAATAATGCTCTTCCTTTTGAAGAAAGAAGTCTTCTCACAAGATGCTCTCTGCAGTGTTTGAACCACTGGTGGTTCAGTGGCTCAGATTGGTCTTCATAGCAAGTGCTCCCCCCAGATCAGGTAGCCTTTCTGGGCCCACAGCTGAACTACGTTCCCCAGCTTTCTTTGCAGTTGTTTGTGGCCATGTGACTAAATTCTAGTCAATGGAAGGTATGTGCCATTTCCTGACCAAAGCTTTTAACAAGTGAATGTGTCCCCATCTCCCCCTTCTAAGCCTTTTCTCCTCTTCCTTGGATGTGATAAACACTAGGAGGCCCCAGAAAAATATCCAGATGCAGGATGGGAAAAGCCTGGGTCCCTGTGTCACATATAGAGGAGAGCTATCCACTGACAAAAATCATCTACCCAGGATTTTCCCTGAAGGAGGAAAAACCTAACTGTGTTTGAGCAACTGAACATTTTGGAGTTTATTATCACATTCCAGTCCATCCTTGACTAACACACTCTCTTTAAAAGACAAAATGGAGCTTAATATATGTCTTACATCACTCTTGGCTCTTGGATTAAACTCCAGAAGGCCCCAAGACTCTTCTGTTTGCTCTTAGGTAACAGACAATTTTGTAACGGTGTCAAGTTATAAACACAATGTCAAATCTGTAGTTAGAATGTTCAATTCAACATATCTTTAATACTCTGAGTTTGGTTTAATATGAAATCATTTCCCTTCTCTAGTTTAGGGTTGCTCTACTCTAAATGCCTGTAGAGAGAAAAAGGGTTGATTTTGGGTTCTCTATACTTTCACCTTATGTTCCTCTGCTTTGCTCAACCTCAACTGCTGTTCAGACTCACAAGGTGCTCAAGACTGTTCAGACTCACAAAGTGCTCACAAGAGTGAGGGACTGGCTCAAACAATCTTCTAGTAATTTTGAGTTGTGGAGATAACCCAACTAAATCAGGAGTAATGTGGTGGATACTACATAATATGAAACAAAGTAGAGTTTTAATTCATTGCTTAACTTGACATAAAGACAGGGATATAGATCCTGAAAATGTAGGATTTAAGATTTGCTAACATACTCAGTTTGGTACATTTCAGATCTAAATAAAGAACCACCATTTCATTTCACCAGATTTTTGAGGACAGCCCCAGGTATTTCCTTGCAAAGGTGGCTGGTATGAAAGCATTTTCTCCAACTGAGGAGAATACATTAAATGGATTCACCCAAAATTCTCTCATTTTTCCCCCCTCTGGATATATAGACTACCTTTACTCTCAAGAAATAAATTTCCATTCTTTGGTTCCTGCCAATATCAGGAACTGGCAGACTTCTTTTCCTCCTAGTATATGGCACTATATGCCCTATTTTATATTCTGCTTATTCTTTTATGGCAATTGTAGCAACTGTCTTATAGTCAGAATGCTTGCCAGATTCTGCCACTTCTGAGACACTGGCGTCTCTCTTTATAACTAGTGCCAAGCCTCTCAGGCCTGACTTGGGGTCACTAGGTGGGCAGAAGGCCTGCCAGCCACTGCATATCAAGTGGAGAAAAGAAGTATTAATGATGAAGTTAATTTTGCCCATGTATTCTGCTCAACTACACGATTTTAGGGCTATTTATATGTTGACAAAGGAAAATTTCAGTTCTTCTCTGGGTTATTTCCAAATATCCAGGTATTTGGTAGCAAGTAGATGCAGTAACTAGATAACATTTTCTTCCTGCTTATAAATAGTTGCTTGGCATTACATAGAGCCTTACGTGCACACACTATTGAGTAGCACCAGCACTCTCTGGGACTGAGCTGGAGGAATAACTATCAAGTGGGAGATAGACAGACAAAAAGCACTGGAATCTGTGGGTAAGACCAATCCAGACTTGGAAACCCAGACTTGGAAACCTGCTTACCTTTGTGAGCCAGAAGGAATTCTGAATGACCACAATTAACAGCTCAATCCACCTGGAAATTACTCTGATCTTTAGAAAGAATGTAGGTTGCGTTGAAGATTGAACTGTCCCATCACAGATGACCACTTGGCATACTCTCTGGATTATTTCCAGTCTTCTAATTTGCTTTTTAAAGTATGTACCAGGTTATATTCACTATCATCCACCTTCTGGACATAACAGAAGTAGAGTTTGACATTCAAAAGGAGAGTGTGCAGGTCTATATAATGAAACATATTATTCTGTTTGGGCTGCTAGATATGGGGTTTGTAGAGTGTGATATCCATTCTCATCACATAGCACTTTGAATACTAGATGTTTTCTAATTCACTTGTGCAGAAATGGATGAGTACTAGACTGGAGACAGGGGTACATTCAAGATGACCTCTTGAAGTCTTTTTTTTTTTTGCCTTTGGCTCCTATAATTTCCTGACAACAGCTGTACCTGTAAAATGTGTCTGATTCAGTAGCAGGGTCAGGGGCTGCTGTCAGTGGCAGACTTCAACAACATGACCCTGGCAAAGACTTTGGAATAAAAACATCAGGAAAATAAACACTCAATGTTCCATAGCCAGAGGACGGGCTGGGAGCTGTCAGGTTGAAATACTAGTCTATTTGGGAAGGGAAGGAAAAGGAGCAAGGTCTCTGACACTCCTCTGCCTCCTAGAAAATACCCTTCCAGCAGTAGAGCTGATGCCTAACACATCAAATTAATTAAGATAAGAGATAAGAGAAGTATTAAGGCTGAGTTTCTACTGCAGCCATTACGTCAATAAACACCCTATCAGGAACAAGGCATAGCCTGGGCTGGGGGAGAACCAGGAAAACACGAGGTAAGGCCAATCCCCACCCCAGCCCTCTCTATAGAGAGAGGGAGCATAGACTTCATTATGGGTGTGCCCTGTCTACCATAAGAGGCATTGGACCCTCTTCTCTCTGGATCTCTCTCAACTCTCACCCCCAAATGTCCATCAAGAGGATTTGCACAGGGCTCCCAGAGCAGTCATGCTCTGACAGCCTATTTGTATTTGGCAGTATACCCTAATGTTCTACCACAAAATATTAATCTCTCTCTCTCTCTCCTCTCTCCCCACCCATGAGTTGAACCCAGGGTCTTCCCATTGGTTTACATTCCTGGTTTGTTTGTTTATTTATTTATATTTTGGGACAGGCTCCCTGTAAGTTACTAAGTTCCCCAGGCTGGGCTCAAACTTTCAATCCTTCTACCTCAGCCTCCCAGAGTGAAAGCTCCCAGTAGGGTATTGGCATTTGTCACAATATTCCATGGCAGGGAAAAAAGTCTACAGCTGGTAAACTTCATCTTGAACGTCAACATGGGACTGATCCCATAACACAGCAGCCTGAGATAATCTGTATCACAAAGCCAAGCCTGGCTGTGATTACTTAGCATTTATATAGGACTTTATCAGGCTCCTGTATGTCAGCATCATTAATGGGAGATAACTCATCAGGAGTTAAAGCTCAGAAAAAAAAAATTCATGACCAAAAAGGAAGAAAAAGAGAAAGCTCAGAGGACCTGAGTAATTCCATAAGGGCCTGTGGTTACTCAGTAATGGGAGGGAGCAAATTCGCTATGTAAAGAGAATAGGGAAAGCTCTTTTGATTCTCTCCTGTGATCAGGAGTGTCTGAAGGTGCAGAGAGAGTGGGTTCAGAACTAAGGAAGAAAAGCCCAGCCAGTGAGATTCATTAAGTCTAAGAGTTTAACTAAAAGAATAATCTTTAAAAAAAAAAAAAAAAAAAAGAATAATCTTGGCACTCTGGGAGGCTGAGGCAAGAGAATTTCAAGTTCCAGCCCAGCCTGGGAAATTTAGCAACTTAAGTTGAGATTGTCTCAAAAAAAAAAAAAATTAAAAAGGGTTGGGGATGTACAATCACCAGTAGTACAAAACACCACATAACTTATAGTTTGTCTTCTATAGCACCTTAGATTCTAAGGAATGAGCATCCTTCAAAGATCATGAGCAGTGGTTAGAAAGTAGCTGTCTGGAGCAAGGAGATGGAAAGGCTCCCTTTTAAAGTGGTTTCTAGGGGCTGGAGATTTAGCTCAGCGGTGCCAAGCCTGCCTCAAAAGCACAAGGTCCTGAGTTCGATCCCTGGTACCAAAAAAACCCCAAAACAAAAAAACCCTAAATGAATAAATAAATAAAGTGGCATCTGAGCCTAGAGTCCTTTTTAAAAAATAGAATATTTAGGAATTCATAAAAGTTTCATTGTAATGTTTTGATAAAGTATAAGTCAACCCAAATATTCTGTTATAGTAGATAAGAATATAATCATTGTAGGACATGGTGGCTCACATCTGTAATCCCAGCACTCAGGAGGCTGAGGCAGGAGGATCACCATGAGTTCAAGGCCAACTTGCACTACAGAGTGAGATACTGTCTCAAAATGATCATTGTAGCACCAAGAAACTGAAAGTAGCAAGGTTACCTAACTATGGTTCAATGCTAAGAGTATGGGTTTTGGAGACAAATGACCTTGGTTTGAATCTTGGTTCCATCACTTGTTATTTGTGTGAATTTGAAAAAAGTTATTAACTGTTACAAGTCTTAATTTTCTCATTTGTTAAATGGAAATTTTATTGTACATACTAATGAGATGGACTTTTGTTTCCAGGATTATAGCACAGAAGAATGCTTTATTATAAAGCACTTAGAATTCCTAGATAAAGTATAAAATCTTTCAAACACAGTGTCGTGGCACATGCCTATAATTGGAGCACTTGTGAGGCTGAGGCATGAGGGTCAGGAGTTGGAGGTCAGCTTTGGCTACAAAGCTAATTTAAGTTCAGCATGGACTGTACAGTGAGATTCTATTACAAACAAACACACATATGTATGTGTATGTGTGTATGGATATAGATAGAGATAAAGTACTCCTTTAGATGCATAGCTAAACTTACTATATAGAAAGAAAAGTCCCCAAAGGGACCAAAAAATAAAAGATTTAGAAACTTGAATGGTAAGGGTGGGAGTGATCTTGGAGCTTCCCTGGAGTGTTTGGCTATAATTGTTGATCTTGATATCCAAAAGAATTGTGGGTTTTGTTTGTTTTTTTTTTTTTGTGGTACTGGGGATCAAACCTGGGTCCTTGAGCTTGCGAGGCAGGCAGTGGAACCACTGAGCTGAATCCCTGGCCCTTTGTTTGCTTTTTGATACAGGGTCTCACTGTGTAGTTTAGGGTGGCCTTGAACTGGTGGGGATCCTCCTGCCTCAGTTTCTAAAGTGCTGGGATTATAGGTGTGTGCCACATGGCCAGCTAAAATTGGGTTTTCATGGTCATGTAGGAAAAAGAGTAAAAATTAAGCCTAAATAAAGAGTAAGAAAAAATATGCCACTGGTGAAGGGAGAGGACAGAGAGACGTACCTGTTTGGGTCTGGGTTCTGGGCTAGAAGAGAACTCCAATGTATCAAAAGTAATTTTCCTATTAGATTCTTTTTCTCTTCATGCCAGTTTTGGGGTTCAAATTTATGTCATATGTTGCTGAGAAATTAATATTAAAGGTGATCCCAGACTGGCGTTCCTGGCAGGAGCAAAGATAGAAAGCCTCTCTGGAAGGAGAAATCGTCAACCGGTGCCACATAGCATCCCCAGAGACAAAGCCGTACTTACGTTATGCTCATAAATCCAAATCACAAAGGTTTAAGGAAGCCGTCCAAAAGAAAATGCCACAGCCAGGCATGGCAGCACTCACAATCCTAGCAACATGGAAAGCTGAGGCAGGAGAATGGAAAGTTCAAGGCCAAACTGGTCAATTTAATGACTTATGATGACCCTGACTCAAAGCGAAAAATAGAAAAGGACTGGGAATGTAGCTCAGATGAGGCCCTGGGGTCAATCCAAGAACTTAACACATATCACAATATGTTATCAAATCCAGATAATGAAATAAGTATGCTTATTTGATGGAGACAAAGAAACATGTTTTTTGGGTTTTTTATGGTACTGGGGATTGAACTTGGGACCTTAGGCTTGTGAGCCAGGTGCAGGAACCACTGGGCTAAATCCCCAGCCCCCAAGAAACATTATTTTTTTAAAAAAGAATAACATACCATTTGAAAATCGACAAATTTGGAAAAGAATCTAGCAGACTTTTTAGATATACCATATGTTATTTATTCAGAGACTTATTTTGTTCACATTTTAGCATCTCTACAGCTGAGATATTTCCTACATTTAGTGTTGGTTGGGCAGTTCCTTCGATGTAGTTGTCATTGCCCACACATGCACATCAAAATTTGCAGAATACATTACCATTTTTTTGCTTGTTTGTTTGTTTTTGGTACTGAGGATTGACCCCAGCACCTTCACATTGATCTACAACCCAGCCCTTATTTATTTATTTATTTATTTATTTATTTATTTATTTATTTCAACACTGTGTCTTGCTAAGTTGCTAAATTGCCCAGATTGAACTCAAACTTGTGATCCCCCTGCCTCAGCCTCTCAGAGTGCTGGGATCACAAGTATGCACTGCCAAGCACAGGCAGTGTTTCTGAAGTACCACAAACAATGTAGAGCACTCTTGTTAAAAAGCTTTGCATCACTAATGCTCTTTGCACCATAGAGAACATCACTGTGTAGGAAAGCATGTACTTTAAAAATCATTCAGGGTCAGGGGATTTAGCTCAGTGGCAACGCACCTGCCTTGCAAGCGCAAGGTCATGAATTCAATCCCTGGTACCGGTAAAAAAAAAAAAAAATCATTCAAAGGAGTTTAATTCTGAATGTGAAGAAGTTTTAGAGTACCCTAATTTATTACCCTACACCCAAATACATAAGAGTAATAAATTATAAAACCTATGTCTAAAGTCCAAAATGACTCTAGCCCGATACAGTGGCTCATGTCTGTAATCTCTGCTACTGGGGAGGCTAAGGTATGAGGATTTCAAGTTCAAAACCAGCCTGCATAATTTAGTAAGACCTAAAATATAACATAAGGAGGGTTGGGGATATAGCTCTGTGGTAGAGCATCCTGATTCAACCCCCAGTACTGCAAAGAAAATAAAATGCCTCTTTACATAGGTAGAGAAACAGTCTAAGTGTCAAAGAAGGATTTCTCATAGTTTAATTGCAGCAATATCCTTCTTAGTGTCAGGAAAATAGTGATGTTTATTAGATTATGTGAAGTACAATAGTTATTATATCAGTCAGATTTCAGGACTGAAAGAAAACTTCTCCATCTAAACAGGAAAGAATCTGGGCACTAGGCATGGCTAAATCATTGCATGGACTGGAGAGAGGACTGAGGGCAGAATCAATTTAGTGTCTTTATCATGCCTGCCTTTCACACTGGCAAAGATAGGTGTAGCATGAGAAGTACCAGAAGGGTGACCCTTATCTTTCCTATGTTTTCTGAACCTTTCATGAGTACATTACCTATTTCTAAATCTGCTCATTTGAAAAGGCAATTGGAAAGAAATAAGGATGCATGTTCAGTACCAATGGATTCTATCTAGGAGGGTCATGAAATATAAAAACCAAATGGATAAAGTGTATAATTTAACTGACAACTAGTGAAATGACTACTTACAAATTAAAGCTACATAAGATATTATTGCATACTACCTTATTGGTTCAAATAAAATGTTCTTATAACACCAAGTATTGATGAGGTTCTTGAGAAATGGGATTGCTCTTATACTGCTGATAGAAGTATAATTTAGTACAACTACTTTGAAGAAGAGTTTGGCATTAGCTGATAAGATTGAAAGTATGCATACCTTAGGACCCAGTAATCTGTTTTAACTATATAACCTACAAAAGTGCACGTCTGTATTACCAGTTGCAGGTACCATAATGCTCATAGCAGCATTGTTCATAACAGCTCCAAACTGAAACAAAAAGTGTTCATAGCAGTAGAGTGGCTAAATATTTGGTATATTAGACAGTAGAATATTACATAAACACACAGAAAGAATGGTCTACAGCTGAACACAATAAGAGAGATTAATATTTAATATAAAATGTCAGGACAAAAAACTTACATACAGAATTTATTATTTTATACAGTTCAAGAAAAAATGAAACCAAACTATATTCTTTGGGGATGTAAGGTGATAGAACTTTTTTAAATTTTATTTTTATTTATTATTTTTGCGGGGGGTACTGGGGATTGAACTTGGGTCCTTGTGCTTGCACAGCAGGCGGTGAAACCACTGAGCTAAATCCCCGGCTCTAGAACTTTTTTTTAAAGACAAGAAAATGATTAACATACAATTCAAGATGATGGCTATATCGCATGGAGGAGAGAGCCATGATCAATAAGAGGGACATGGCAGACACCTAGGGTCTGGTGAAATTCTTTTTATTTTTTATTTTTTGACCAGGGATTGAACTCGGGACCTTGTGCTTGTGAAGCAGGCAGCAGAACCACTGATTTAGATCCCTGGCCTGAGTCTGGTGAAGTTCTATTTCTTGATCTCTAACTCTAGCTATAATAATTAATTCAACAATACAATGTATGCTTTGTATACTTATATATATGTGTGTGCTATACTTCTAATTTTTAAAAATTTAAAAAAGAAATGAGATGAGTAAATAAAAAGAAAGGTAGACATAAGTAAAAAAGAATAATAGAACTTGAGAAGAAATATGAGGAAATAGTCTATAACACAAGGAGATAGAAACTATTCGAGGCTAAAAGATGTGTTGGCGAATGAAAAGTTCCAACATACATATTCTGCAAGTCCCTAGGCAAGAGACTAAAGAAAATTGGGAGAGGCAATATTCAAAGTGATTGGAGATGGGCCGGGGATTTAGCTCAGAGGTGCCTCCACCTGCCTCACAAGTCCATGGTTGCGAGTTTGATTCCCGGCACTAAAAAAAAAAAAAAGTGATTGGAGGTGAGAATTTGTAGAAGGCACGATTAGGTTCAAATAGCTTATGTCTTCAGCAGGATCAGTTAAACTAAATCCATACCCATAAATGTCGCGAGCTAAAGAATTCAAGTTCAATGAGAAATCTAAAAATGAATAGAGAAAAAGATATCTTCAAAGTAACAAAATTACATTCACAGCAGACTTTCCAAAATCAATAATAGAGAGCAGATGACAATGAATAATGCATTCAAATTGCTGAGTGAAAACAAAATCAAGAATTCTTTATTAAGCTATATTACCATTCAAGAATAGGGCAGACATTAATAAATTTCAAGACAAGAAGAAATTTCTTACCAGAAATAGATCTGCCAATGAAGGCATTTTTTTTTTCTTTCTTTCTTTCTTTTTTTTTTTTTTGTACCGGGGATCAAACTCAGGTCCTTGCGCTTGCGCAGCAGGCAGCGAAAGCACTGAGCTAAATCCCCGGCCAATGAAGGCATTTTCTTCAGGGAATTTCCTTTTTTTTTTTTTTTTCTGGTACCGGGAATTGAACGCAGGACTTTGTGCTTGTGAGGCAGGAGGCGGCACCATTGAATTTCCTAAAGAAAATTTCAACCCCTAAGTAAAAAAGTGAGACAAAGTAGGAATTTTTTTTTTTTTTGGTACTGGGGATCGAACTCGGGTCCTTGCGCCTGCGCAGCAAGCGACAAAACCACTGAGCTAAATCCCGAGTCTCAAGATACGAATTTGAAGAATAGCTATGATGAGTAAAGAAATTGGAAAACGTAGCTATAGCTAAACCAGAATTGACCGTGTAAACCAGTCAATGGTTTGGGGACACTGTTATAATATTGTCAATGAGAAGTATATAATGAGAGATACAATCAGGGTAAATTCTTTTTTTTGGTACCAGGGATTGAACTCAGGTCCTTGCACTTGCGAGGCAGGTGGTGGAACCACTGAGCTAAATCCCTGGCCCAGGGTAAATTCTTATTCTAAGAATTTAATTATTTGGGAGGATAGAAGAGGTTTTGATTAAGCCAATATAATTATTTTTATTTTAAAATTGAAGTAAACATGAAAAGAATAGAAATAGAGTAGAATAATATAAATAAAGAGGGAAAGGAGAATTTTTTTGGTTTTTTGAGACAGGGTCTCATCATATAGTCCAGGCTGGCCTCGAACTCACTATGTAGCCCAGGCTGGCCTTGAACTCACAGCAATCCTCCTGCCTCAGCCTTCCAAGTGCTGGAATTATAGGCATGCACCACCAAGCCCGGCTAGAAAAGGGGAATTTTAAAACTTCCATTATTTCAGTAGAAACTAGGAAGAGAGACACGTGAAAATATAAGCAGGAAATAAAATGGATACAAAACAAAAATTACCAGTAAATTAAAATATATGGACTAATTCGTCAGTTAAAAGTTTGAGGGCCGGAGATTTAGCTCAGTGGTTTCATCGCCTGCTGCGCAAGCGCAAGGACCCAAGTTCGATCCCCAGTGCCAAAAAAAAAAAAAAGAAAAGAAAAAAGTTTGAACTTATCAGACTGGATTAGAACTTTAGTTTTATATTATTATAAGTCATTATCCTACCAAATGGAATAAAAAGGAAAAGGTATGAAATAAGATCCTATCACTATATTAATATGAAACAATATTGACTTTAAGATCCATATAATAGGAATTGGGAGTGCAGCTCAGTGACAGAGAATGTGCTTTATATAAGACCCTGGCTTCAGTTCCCAGTACCCCCCCCACACACACACTTCAAGCAGAATAAAGACTAGTGTCGGAGGGGAGGGCATAATAAGGAGCTATTGTTTAGGGGATTTAGCTCAGTGGTTCCGGCGCCTGCCTTGCCAGTGCAAGGTCCCGAGTTCAATCCCTGGTACCAAGGAGTTATTGTTTAATGAATATAGAATGTTAGCTTGGGAGGATGAAAAATCTTTGGAGATGGTTAGTAGTAATGGCTGCACAATGACGTGATTGTGCTTAATGCCAATGAACTATACACTTGAAAATGATTGGAAGTTGGGCATAGTGGTGCACTTGGAGGCTGATACAAGAGGATTGCCACGAATTCGAGGCTAGCCTGTGCTGCAAAGTGAGATTCTGACTAAAAAACCCAAAAATTCAAAAGAAATTATTAAAGTGATAAATTTTGTGTTAAATATATCATATCACAATAAAAAATTGACTTTAAGACCCCAGAATATGTAGCCACTATATAAAAGTAACAGAATAGTAGGAAGATATAGTGAGTGAATTCTTTACTTTTTTTTTGTACCGGGGATCGAACTCAGGACCTTGAACTTTAGGGGCAGGCGCCGGAACCACTGAGCTAAATCCCTGGCCCCTCTCTTTACTTTTATATAACTACTTCAAATATATAAAACTATAAGAAGAAATTGATAAAATCACCAAAAAAGTTGGATATCTAAAAAAATCATAATTCTCTACTGATAAATTAACAGAGACAGAAATTTGAGCAACACCATTAACAAACTTGTCCTGATAGATATACCTAGAAACCTTTATGCAGCAATTAGAGAACATGCATTTGCTTTAAAAACATATGTCACTTTTTCAGGCAGCTAGGAGGATGGAGGACATTCGGACTGAGAGTACCTACCAAAACTACCAAACCATATTTCTGGGAGAAACTGGCAAGGAAAAGCTGCCTTGATATCACAAAAATATCAAGACTCCCAAAGAGGCCATGGAGGGCATCTACATTGCAAGAAATGCCCCTTTATTGATAGTGTCCCCATCCAAGGGCAGATTTTGCCTGGTATGGTGACTGTGTTGAAGATGCAGAGAACACTGTCTTTCTAGACTGTCTCCACTACCTCTGCAAGTACCAACACACTAGAAAGGTGTGCACCCATATCCCTACTTCGGGTACCTCCAGATTGGTGACATTGTCACAGTGGCAAGTGCCAGTTTCTCAGTAAGACATGCATTTCAACATGCTCAAAGTCACCAAGGCTATTGGCACCAAGGAACAACTCCAAAAGTTCTCAGAGTGGGCATCTGCTCACTTGCCAAAATGAAATAATTTCCCCATTTAAAAAGAAAAACATGTAGAACATTTCAAAAATTGCCCACACATGGGCCGGGGATTTAGCTCAGTGGTTACACTGCCTGCTGTGCAAGCGCAAGGACCCGAGTTCGATTCCCGGTACCAAAAAAAAAACCTGTCCATACATGATAACAATAAGAATCAGTGCTATGCAGCCCACATACCTCTGAATATAAGCACTTAATTCAAACACCAATAACAGAAAGATATGATTCTAATATGGTTGGAGATTTAAGAACAGATTTCAAAGTATAACCATTAATGGAAATTAAATAATATTTAGATTAAATAATAAAGAAAATACACAAACATGTAGGAAGAGCACCAATTTAAAGAATGGATTTTGGGTGATTATTATGTATCAATGCAGGTTCATCAATTGTATCAAATGTTAATGGTGAGGCTGTGCATATGTGAGAGACATGCAATTTTGCTGTGAACTAAAACTGCTCTAAAAAATTGTCTTTAAAAATGTGAGCTACAGCAACAATAACATTAGAAAGAAATTTATAGCCTTAATTCATTAGAAGAGAGAAAAACAGCTAAGATCTCAGCTAAAACAGTAACAAAAAGAATGTCACAGAGGGCCAGGGATTTAGCTCAGTGGTTTCGCCGCCTGCTGGGCAAGCACAAGGACCCAAGTTCGATCCCCAGTACCAAAAAAAGAATGTCACAGAAACCTCTATTACTAAACTGGATGGATATGAATAATAAACAGAAGAATAAAAATCAGAAAATAAATATACAATGGGGAGAATCAAGAAAATTACCAGTTGATGGAAGGTCACTTACCAAAGGGTGCTGACAAGTCTCCATAATCAGGTGGTTCTGAAATGTCAATCAGCCTTTATCAAGTTACTGAGGGCTTGCTAAAAGGACTCTAACATAGTAGCAGTTATAGGTTGAATCTGAAATGTCCTCCAATTCAGAAGTGAGGCTTTTGGAAGGTGATTAGATCATGGGGGCCCTAGACTCATCAGTAGATTAATCCATTGATAAGCTCAAGCCTGAATGTACTGTTAGGAGGTGGGGCCTCGTTAGAGGTGGGCCACTGGAGGTGTGACCTAGGAGAGTATATTCTTGTTCCCAGCTCCTCTGTCTCTGTTTTCTGGCTTCTATGGGTTGAGTGGCTCTCCTGCTCCATGCCCTTCCATCATGCCATTTCCGGCTTGGAGCCAGCCAACCATGGATCGAATCCCCCCAAACCATGAGCTAAAGTAAATCTCTCTCCCTTTAAATTGTGGGTTAGGATATTTTGTCCCAGTGACAGGAAAGTAAGTAATACAACAGCTATGATGGCAAAGTGGAAATTTATGCATGAGCTCAACAAAGCAGATTAATTTTTTGGTACCAGGGATTGAACTCAGGTCCTTGCGCTTGAGCAGCAGGTGGCGAAACCACTGAGCTAAATCCCCAGCCCAGCAGATTTTTTTTAATAAGGCAGATCCAGCTACATACCTCTTAAGGGAAAATGTGCAACATAATAATGAACTGTGTGGTGCAGTAACTGAGGGAACCAGGCAAGGCAGGTGGAGCATAGTAGACTCCTTCCATTGTAACGAAGGCAGTGCATTGTTTCCACTGTAATAGATGGTGGGATCTTCCTTCTTTGCCCTCAGTCATTCTGTCTGCACCATTATCCATGGACTTAGTAGGTGCCTTATTCACTGTCATGAAACTCTACACAATATCTTTCCTATCTAAACTTTCCATTTCGCAGCAAAAAAAAAAGGAGAGAGACAGTGGGCTCATGTTCAGAAGATTCAACCATCTTATCGCATACCTCATCACTGGTGAACTTTGTGGAGTAGTAGAATGGTTTAATGAGACTCCATGACAGAGCCAGCTGGGAGACACTACCCTACAAGGTGGGGAGCCATCGACAAGACTGACGGAATGAGCCATATTTGGAGGTATTTTTCCTATAGCCAGAATACCACCAAGGGATACCAGCAGGGCTGACTTCTTCCACTCTTGCACATAATGGCTTACTTGAAATTTTTCTTGCCTAGCACTCCTCTAACTTTGACTTCTGCTGGACTTGAGGTATTAATTCCTCTAAGAGGTTTATACCCTCCTGCATTCTTCATGCCAATAAACTTTTCTAAAGGAAAAGCGACTCATGAAGCAGTTGGGTGAAGCAGGATGGTTGCCTCTCAATGAAGACGGAGAAGAGCATGCTTAATATCCAGATCATCTGGGGTGCTTCACAGTATCTTCACGTCCAGGGGTAAAGATTCTGGAAGAGATATATATATAGATATATATAGATATATATAGATATAGATATAAATAATTTATTTTGGCACCTGGAATCGAATTCAGGGCCTTGCACTTTCCCAGCAGGTGCTGTGCCACTGAGCTACAACCCGGGCTCTGGAAGATTTATTTTTTATTTTATTTATTTTTTAAGAGTATATGTGTGTAGTACATAATGTTTACGTTTCTTGTCTGGAGAGGGAACATGTACATAACACATCTCCATTCCTTTTTTCATCCCCTTTCCCTCCTCACCTTTTCCCTCTCTCTCCATCTTTTGGTCCCTTTCCCCTTTCCGAAAGATCTACTTCTCTACTTCCTATCATCTGTCTTTTATTTTATTCTTCATTTATACTTTGTGAGGAGACTGGAGACTTAAAGCAACTCAATGGAGCAAGGACAACTAAAGAGTCAGGTCATTCAGGGACAAAGCTTTGGGTCATTTTACCAGGAATCTGAACCAGCCAGGTCATTGCTGAGTGTAAAAGCAAATGAAATGGGTGGCTGACTAAGACAGTTACAAATACAACTACAACCTTGTTCCCAGAAGGCCTTCCTCAATGCCAGGTTAACACTAGAAACTCCCTCAGCTTCGCTCTCATAGCACTTCTGGCGTGTTATAGTTTACCTATTAAGTTTACTTTACTTACCTATATGGTATAGCTATTAAGTTTACTGTTTCCCTTCTACTACGTAAGGACACAGATTTGTCTCTTTTGTTCATTGCTAAATCCCCAGGGTCTAAAGAATGCCTGGAAGTAGCAAGGATTCAATAAAAATGGGTTGACTAAGTGAACTTATAATGGGAAACATTGGAAAATAATCTCAATGTTCTCCCAAAGGATAAGGAGAGAAGCTAAATAAGCTGCAGCTCATCTTTACCACTCCTGAGGTTCACAGAACACACATGAAGCTTTTGGTTTTTTTAAGTTTCCCTGTGTAGGCCAGGCTGGCCTCAAACTCACAGTCCTCTTGCTCAGCCTCTGAAGTAGCTGGGATTACAGTTGTGTGCCACCATGCCTAGCTTATTCTTTTGATTGAAATGCTGTACAGTAATTAAAATGAGTATGTAAGAGCTTTGTGTATCTGCATAAATATCAAAAAGTAATACTGAGGGCCACGGATTTAGCTCAGTGGTTTTGCCGCCTGCCTTGCAAGTACAGGGTCCCGAGTTTGATCCCCAGTACCAAAAAAAAAGTAATACTGAACAACAAAAGCAAGTTAAAAAAGGATGACTATGATATACCTCACCTATAAAAATTAAGAAACATACAATAGTGTATGCTGGGCACATTACATACATATGTAGTAAAAGTATAAAGATTTTAGGCTAATGCTAAGGCTCAAATTCAGAGTAGAGCTTATCTCTGAGAACAGAGGGACAGGAATGTGATAAGGAAGGGTAAGCCATGGGGTTTTTATATTTGTGATTTTTACATCTGTTATAGTTTGGATTGACAATATCCTCTCAAAGCCTATGTCTCAGAGGTGGGGCTTGTGGAAGGTGATTGGAATATGGGGTGACACAGCTCACTGTTGTTAGGAGGTGAGGTCTGGTTAGAGGCTGGTAACAGGGGACATGGCCTGGAAGGTCTTTCGTTGCTCCTCCCTTCTCTCTCTACTTCCTGACCACCATGATGTGAGCAAATCTACTCTATTATTCCCCTCTGCCATGCCATTTTTGCCCTGGAGCTGCCCACCATAGACTATAACCATGAGTCAAAATAAACCTCTCCTCCTCTAAATTGTGGGTGTAAGGTGCTGTGTCTCAGAGAGGAAAACGTAACTAAGACAATGTCCAAGATGAAAGTTGGACATATTGGTGTTATTGTTCTTATTATCTATACATTTTTATATACCTAAAGTATTAGTAATAAATTTAAATGAGATAGCAGTTATGGGTACATAATAGTCAATATTTATATAAAGCTTACTTTGAGTTAGGCACTGTTTTACATATATTAGTTCATTTAAATTTTTACAGCAGCCCTGCAAGGTATTATTACCTCCATTCTAAAGATGAAGAAATGGAGATACAGAGAAATTAAGTAACTTGCTCAAGACTAGATGGTGGAGCTGAGATGGAAGAAAAAAGTGTTTTTTTTATATATGTAAGTTTTTGTTTTTGTTTTTGTTTTTAGATAAGTTCTCTCTATGTAGTTCATGCTGGCCTTGAACTCACTATGTTGCCCAGGCTGGCCTTGAACTTGTGGCAATCTTCCTGCCTCAGCCTCCTGAGTGCTGAAATTATAGGAATGTGCCACCACACCTGGCCTACAAAAATGGTTTGACTTTCATTTTAAATCATTACACCAAATTACCTCACAGTGTTGTTGCAGTTCGAATCTAAATTATCCCCCAAAAGACTCCTGTGTTCAGAGATAAGGCTTTTGAAAGGTGATTAGATCATGGAGTGCAAACTGTGGGATGATTAAACCATGGGGTGAATTCACTGAGGAGTTCATAGCTGAATGTGCTATATTAGAGAGTGGGCCCAGAGTAAAGAAAGGAAGACTTTTCAGGAGACAGTAGTCATGCCCAGTGTGGGACGACATGAGTGCCAACCGTGGGGGCAGAGGGCGGATGGCTGAGCTGCTCCCTCAGTAATCCAAATTTCTTTTTCCCTTTCCCTCTCTGTCTGTCTAAGGCTGCTTCAAACTAGCCAGGCATACTCATAATTTGGCTCAGGAGTTCTTATTTTCAAGCCTCTGAGTGGTCTCTCAAGAAACCAGACAGGGCAACAGTCTTCCTCATTAGAGCTCCCAACAGCTTGAGATCAAAGGTCCCTCTCCTCTAGCTCCTGGCTGTACACTGACTCCCAGGAAATTGGAAATAGAGAGGAGACTGGAGACAGATATACATCCCCTCTGGTTCAGTCTGTCTGGCTTTTGCAGTCTTGGTCCTAATTGTTTGGCTGAAGTTTGCAGGGGTTGTTCTCTGCATCTGTGGAGCAGTATTGTCTCCTCAGCCTCTATTTCTAATAAATCAAAGTTTAATTCCCTCTCCTGTGTAGTTAACAGAATATTCTGCATGAAACACTCATTTCCTCGTGTCCTTCCTCAAGAGCAATCATTTACCATATACAATCCAAAATCTTTAGTGCAGACGCCTGCCAACTCCTCATCACTTTTACAGCATTGTCAACCTGAACAAAACCCACATGGGTGGCAGGATCTAGCCTGGAGCCTGTGTGGACCCAGAAGAATAGACAGGGTGAGTTTGGAAGGGTACTAGTGACACTGTGCTGCACATGAGTGCACGCCTGCTGCTCCTGTGGGACTGGATGCACGAGTACAACATAGTGTGGGGAGGGGCGTGCACACACACATGCACAAATGTGGTTGGTAAGTGTGCCTGAAGGTGATGTGAGCATTTGCTAGAACCCTATGCTCTAAGGTTCACTCCATAAATCTCTTTTACTGGCAGTACTCAGAAAGCCGAGGGCTGTGTAATAATTCACACTGAATTGTCCTTCCTCTCTGGCTCCCCTTCACTTGCCCATGATGAAAAACTAAAGATTGATGGTGATGCCCCTTTGGAGGAGCAGAAATGCCATCCACCCCTGCTCTGCCAGTCTAGCCTTCCGAAGTTTTCTTCCCCCTCACACCACTCCTGCTCTGTTCTAAAGGACAACTTTCTTTCTTATTTTCATTAGTACGAGTTTTCAGTACATACCGTACTTGTGAGTAGTTGGTACATGTACACGTCTTTACTCCTTTCTTTCATCCCCTGTCCCTCTCCTTCCTTCCCCTTCCCTCCATCCTTTGGTCCCCTTCCCCTTTGAGAAAGATCCATCTCCCTACTTCCTATTGTCTATCTTTTAATTTGCTCTTTATTTATAATTTGGGTTTCTCATATGAGAAAAACCATGTGATATTTGAGCTTGGGGACAGGCTTTCTATTTCTTTTCCCTCAAACTTGCTCCCCTGACTCCTTCTGAAACTTCTCATTGACAACTACCATGGACTCAGCAGAATGAGAGGGCTTTTCAACTGATCCAACCCTAAGGGTTATAAATCTCCTCTATAGAGTTCCAAACAGTTCCAGAGTCATCTATGTCTTTCTCCACTCAAAGCTATTAGAGTCCAGCTTTCAAATGTCCCAAGAGAAGGAGAGTCCATACCTCTGTTTGTTGTTAGGTGGTGTACTTTTAACTTTGAGTGATTTGCCTTTTATGATTCCATGGTATATTTGCCCTTATTCTCCTGAGATTGTTTTGTTTCCACTACATAGAAAGTTCCAGGTGAAGAATAAGGGGTTAAGTGTGGAAGCCAAGAAAGCTGGATAGAGTGGAATACATTTGCTTTAGCTTGTGCCTTGCGGCCTGATAGTGAGATATTTAGGCTCAGAGACCTGAAGAATCACTTTATCTCTCCCTTCATTTTCATCTCTCCCCTTCTGGGTGAACAACAACTGTTCACCCAGTTACCGTTCAACAACTTTCAAGCACCCACCCCCTGCCACCAAACAAAATGAAGTGGGTTCCATTGCTTCAGTAAGTCACTGAAACTTTGCAAACCCTCATGGGCAAGAAACTCTTCCTGAGGGTAAAGCACCTGCCCATGCTGCAGTTTCAGTTTGAATTGTACATAGAAAGACTGCCTTTGGCATCTGCTTTCTGTCCAAAGAAGGAAAACCTCTCTTGATCCCCCATTACCAGTGCTAGCACCTCTTCAAAAATTTATTCCAGCACAACTTTAATTTTTTTTTAGGAGAAAACACTTGGGGTAAAGAAAAATAAAACAAAGTATGAAAAAGAACAAATTATAGTGGAAGGGATGAATACGTGTGGCTACATTAAAATTTGTTTCCCTTTCTCTGGGAGGAGGTGTTGCTGAGAATTGAACCCATGGCCCCCCACATATCAGGCACACTCTTTACCACTGAACTACATCCCTCACCCAAAATTTGTTTTGTCTCTACTCACAAAGTAACAGTATAAGCTACAAACTGGAAGATGTACTACTCAATGATGTATAAAAGATTTGCACAGGGCTGAGGATTTAGCTCAGTGGCACCGCACCTGCCTCAAAAGCACAAGGTCCTGAGTTCAATCCCCAGTACCAAAGCAAAACAAAACAAAACAAAACCAAAAATCCAACCAACCAACCAACCAAACAAAGATTTTCACACAGAATATACATAAAGAATTGACTTAGGGCTGGGGATTTAGCTCAGTGGTTCCAGCGCCCGCCTTGCAAGCTCAAAGTCCCAAGTTTGATCCCTGGTACAAAAAAAAAAAAAAAAAAAAAGAATTGTCTTGAAAAATCCTAAGAAAAGCAACCCAAAGAATAGAAAACTGTACAAAAGACATGAAGAAGTCATTCACTTAGGTAGAAATCCAAATAGCCAATAAACATCCTGAAAGACACTCAAATTCTCTAGTAATTAATAAAATGCAAACTAAAATAATCCATCAGATTGACAAAAATTTGAAAGTATGATAATACCAAATGTTAGTGAGGCTGTGGAGAAATGGGGACTCTTATATTGACACAACCCTTTGGAAACAATTTAATTTGGTCTTCTAAACTTGAAGATATGCATACCCTATTACTCACCTCTATTCCTTTTACTGATGTTGTAAAAATGTGTAACATAATATTTACCATCTTAACCTGAAGTATATAATACAGTAGTGTTAACTGTATGCACATCGCTCTGCTACAAATTTCTAGAACTTTATATCATGCAAAACTGAAAATCTATATCTACTGAACAAGACAGATATTCCCCTCCCCCACAGCCTCTGGAAACCACAATTCTAGCTTCTGTTTTTAAGAGTTTGACTATTTTGGATATTACATAAAAGTGGAATCATGCAGCATTGGCCTATGATTGGCTTATTTCACTTAATACAATGTCTTCAAGGATCATCCATGTTGGTTTGAAAATATTTTCTCCTATTCCATATGTTGTCTGCTTATTCTGTTATTTCCTTTCCCGAGCAGAAGTTTTAAATTTTTATGTACTCTCATTTGTCTATATTTTGCTTTTGTTGTCTGTTTTTAGTGGCATATCCAAGAAATAATTGTCAAATTCAGTGTTATGGAGATTTTCCCCTTATGCTTCCTTTTAGAAGTTTTATAGTTTCAGGTCTTATATTTGAGTCTTTAATCCATTTTGAGTTAATTTTTATATATGGTCTAAGGCAAGGAACCAGCTTCATTCTCTTTCATGTGAATGTCTAGTTTTTCCAAAGCCATTTGTTGGAATGATCCTTTCCCCAGGTATATTTTGGCATCTTTGTTGAAGATCAGTTAACCTCATCTTTCTCTTTCTTGTTTGACTTCTCTGGTGAGGACTTCTAGGACTATGTTACATAGAAGTGGCAAGAATGGACATCCTTGACTTGTTCCAGAGCTGAGACAGAAAGCTTTCAATTTTTCACTACTGGGTATGATGCTATTTGTGGCCAGCAGTGCTGTTCTTTCTTTCTTTTCTTTTTTCTATGTTTTTTCTTCCAGCACTGGGGATTGAACCAAGGGCCTTGTGCATGCTAGACAAGTGCTGTAGCACTGAGCTACACTCTTAACCCTTTATTTTATTTTCAGGGGGGGACTCTCTAAGCTGCCTAGGCTGGCCTCAAATGTGTGGTCCTCCTGCCTAAGTAGCAGGAAAGATTACAGGTGTGCGCTACTATGCTCATCCCATCAGTTCTATTCTTTTTTTGGCGGGGGGGTATTGGGGATCAAAATCAGGACCTTGTGCTTGAGAGGCAGGTGCAATGCCATTGAGCTAAATCCCCTGCCCCAGTTCTATTCTTAAATATGTTCTAGAGAAAATTTTGCACATGCATTTCTAGAGATATGTACAACAATATTTATAACAGTATTTTTTTGTAAAATCAAAACAGAGCTGAAGACAACTGGACTATCTCACCCCGCCCAATACTAGGGATTCACGGGTGCTCTGTCACTGAGCCATATCCCTATCCTTTTTTATATTTTATTTTGAGACAGGTCTTGCTAAATTTCTCAGATGGGACTCAAACTTGAGATCCTCCTGCCTCACCTTCCTAGAGTGCTGGGATTACAGGCCTCATCATACCTGGTTTGGACCATCTCTTGATGAAAGAATGTGGCTAATTGTGGCATGTTCATTTATTTAACTAAAAAAATCAATAAAAATAAATTAAATCTATTTGCAACCACATGAATGAATTCTAAAAACAATGTTGAGAGACAAAAGCAAATTGTCAACAAATTCACATTATGACAATTTTTAAACTTTTTTTTTGTTACTGGGGATCGAACTCAGGACCTTCCACTTTCGAGGCAGGAGGCAGAACCACTGAGCTAAATCCCCAGCCCCAGAATTTTTTTATATTAGTAAATAATCTATACCTAGTAAAGAATACTGAAATTCAAGAAATAGGAAATGTAAAACTATTAGAGTAGACAATTTCTCCAGAGGAAGAGAAAATGGATATAATCAGATAGGAACACACAGGAGGCCTCACCAATATTAACAATAATCTCTTTATTAAGCTAGGTGGTAAGTACAAGATATCTGATTTACTTATTTAATCTTATTTTTCCATTGTATATGTTCTTTTATATGTGCGAAATATCTGAGGATAATAAAAATGCATTCATTCATTCATTCATTCAACAAACATTTATCAAGCACTTACCATGTACTGAGACTGAGATATAGGAGTGAAAAAAAGAAAAAAAAAACCAGAAAGAGCAAAAGGCTTTTGGAGCTGGAAGGTGAAAATAGCAAACATAAATATTTCAGGGCTAGGGATTTATCTCAGTGGTAGTTTGCCTAGTGTATCCAAGGCTGTGGGTTCAATCCTCAGGGTGCAATAATTAATTAGTTAATATTTCAGCCAGGAGAAATATTAGTAAACTAAACCCATACTAAGTTCTATTAAGTATGACCCACAATTGGCCAGAAGAGACCACCCACATCTGCTACCCCAGAATGAGGTGGTAACTCTAGCTAACTCCCAATTACTTGTGGAAGGCAAGGGGCAGAATGGTGTGGTCATCTAAGAGAAGGGCTTACGTGGTCAGCTAGATCAACATTAGGTGGAGGAAGTGGACAGGGGTCCCCCAAATTATAATTAATCTAAATATCAGTTAATCCAAATAATAAAAAAGAACAAATACCATTTCCATTTGTCTTTGGGCTATGTTATCCTCCAAGTGTAGCACATTCACTTTCTCTGGCATATATGTTGTCAGCTCCACACCACCTACTTGGCACTGCTTAGAGACAACGACTGCTGGTTCATTCACCCACTCAACATCTGCTCGAAGTCTGTCACTGGTCTGGGCATAGGCGATACAATGACAAGAAACTCTGATTCCTGTCTTCAGAGGGCCTCATTTATTGAGGAGAAAGACATATAGAGATTGAGCCTTCAAAAAACTTTAAAACAGTATTATAAATGTTGAAATTGGGCCAGGGATTTAGCTCAGTGGTTCCGGCGCCTGCCTCGAAAGCGCAAGGTCCTGAGTTCAATCCCCGGTACCAAAAAAAATGTTGAAATGGAAATATAAACAAAATACTGTGAGCACACAGAGGAGGGAGCATCTATCTTTCATACAGAATGTGTCCTTGGGCCGGGGATTTAGCTCAGTGGCACCGCCGCGCCTGCCTTGCAAGTGCAAGGTTCTGAGTATGATCCCCGTTACCAGAAAAAACAAAAACAAAAAACAAACAAAAAGAATGTGTCCTCCTGGCTTCTCAGAAGTGATGGAATTTAGGCAGCACTCAGGTTAGATAGGAATTTCTCTGGAGGAGAAGGAGAAGGGCATCTAGACAGAAGGGCCAACACAAAGAAGCATGTGGCATCACAGGGCCCGAGATAGCAGGAAGCCAATGTGGCAGCAGCTTAGGGCAAGCAATGTGTGAGAAATCTAATTGTGCATCGGCTGACCACTGGCAAGAGTGAAGATCCCTTTGAGTGCGATATAGTAGGAAATGGGCAGGTTTGGGGGCCAGAACCATACTAAGATTCAGGCTCCACCATCCCTAGAAGAGTAATTTTGGTTGTGTTACTTAACCTGTCTGAGTTTCAGTTGTTTAATCCATAAAATGGGAATAATAAGGTCTCTTTATTGGGTGACTGAGACAGTTCAATTAGGGTTGGATGTGGAAAGTGTCTCATGTGCCATATTAGTTTTGCTTCCCTTAACTGTGGTTTTTGTTTCCATGAGAATATTACTTTAGTATTGCAAAGGAAGTCACTCAACATAAAAGTAGCCAATTAGCCTTTGTGAGAACACATCTACTGTGTAGAGCAGGGTTAATCTGAGTCATATTTTCTCCACTAGCAGTTCGTCCTTCCTAATTCTACTTTGTCCTAACCACCATGAAAAAAGAATTTTGTATTCATGTTTCCTAACTGCTCATTGATCAGGGTTGAAGATAGCCAAGGGGCCAGGAAAGGCATCAGGAACCGACCAAAGAAATGACTTAGGCTTTCTTTCTTTCTTTTTTTTTTTGGTACCCAAGATCGAACTTGGAAACTTGTGCTTTCGAGGTAGGCTGCCGAACCCCTGAGCTAAATCCCCGGCTAAAGAAATGACTTAGGGACATTCTCCAAAATGGGCACAGAGTACTTTTTAAAGAGAAAAGAGTGAGTAGCTAAAATTGGTCAAGTGCTTACTATATGCCAGGCTCTGTGTTACGGCTTTACCTAAATTAATGCATTTAACCTTCACAACAAATCTTTGAGTAAGCCTCAATTACTATGCCCATTTTATAGATGAGGAAAGTAAGGCTTAGAGAAGTTAAGTAACTCACTCAAGTCTACAGAGAAGGAAGGTGGAAAAGAAGGATTTCAACCTAGATCTCTAATGTCAGAGTCCAAAGTGTCTTAACAACTGTGCGTGTGTATATAGGGGGACAGGGGTCCTTTATCCCTGAGTTACATCCATAGCACTTTAAAAAATAATTTTGTGACAGGTTCTCTATAAGTTGTACAGACTGGCCTCAAACTTGGGATCCTCCTGCCTCAACCTCGAAGGTAGCTAGGATTATAGGTGTGCACCACCACCCCACCCACGTTAACTACTTCTTTTAGAAAAGTACAGAGCAATCTGAGAGTTAGATGGTGTCCCTAATTTGATAGAACTCAATTGTCTTGTGATGGGGCTCAGAGAGGTTTTCTTCTCTTTTTACACAGAAGGGAAATGACTACAAAAAATTTATCCTGAATTTAAAAAACTAACCCACCATGATGATTTTAGTGGAAGTCAATGATCTTCTGAAGACCTTTTCATGACCTGGCCATGTGTCACCTATTTCAGGTCTTCCTTAGGCCCTGCCACTCATCCTCATCCCCATGGGTTGATTCCTTCACTGGTGGAACATCCTCTTCTTGTCAAATCTTGGTCCATCCATAGCAGTGGAGGCCCCTGGATTCTGGCTGACATCCATTTCCCTCCAGGGCTATTTGTCAAGGAGGGGGTGAGTAGATTTAATGACATGCCTTCCTTAACAATCTTCCAAACCTATCATCTAGGACAGGGTTTATAAGCATTCATCAACAACACCCTAGCAAAGTAGGTTAGTAGGATGAGCCCACTGCCTGTTGAGGAATCTAGAAAGCTATGAAATTTTTACCAAGATTCGAGACTCAAAGATTTGAATCCCAGTCCCTCCTATACTGCATGGCCTTCAGTAAGTTACACCATTGCTCTCGTTGTCCATCATTTCTTTGCTTTCCCTCCACCCGTACTGCCATCATCTCTTTTGGCAAAATCAAGGATGAGCTTTGCCTTACTTCCCACGGAACTAATTAAAGTCTATGAAGTACTTTGAGAGCATTCAGTGTGGATTTCTTGCCAAAACAGAATTACAGGTGAGAATGGCAAGGAATGGGAATAGGGTAAAAGTAGGTAGCTGAGTTTCTCTCAGGAGGGATCCAATCAGCCTATTTCCATTGAGTCTTACAGCTCTTTCCCTGCTTTCTGTTCAGCCATCTTGTTCCCCCTTTCACAGGATCATAGGGAAGGCAATGAGGGAACTGAGCTCTGTGATTCTGTTTGTCCTTTCTCCTCCAAATCACACACAGACTCCTCCAGAGAATACTTGTCTTATGAAGAGGAAGTGGTTGGATTATATCTTAGTCTGGAGCAAAGGCATCAGCTGCAAGATGTTGATTGTTGTATTTTCTGGGCTTCCTACTGGTTGGTTGGTAATTTCTCTTGGGCTTCTTCCTCTCTAGCATGGCCTTGACATGGGCACTTCTGGGAAGGGGGATTAAAAATTCCTGTAAAGAGTCACATCCTGCCCAGGAAGAGTTTATCTGTGAAGGCAAAACACATACAATAAAAACAACCCAAGAACAACTACAAAGCTACACTTAATGCAGGCAAATAAAATGGCCCTGGAGAGATTAAGGTCAGACTTCAGAAGAACGTCCTCCCACGATAGATGTTGTGAATGCTCCTTTGCTCATAGGTTTAGGAGCAACCCTGCTTGAAAGCAGGCTTCTTTTTCTTTAACACTCTTCACTCACGTTACAAAAGCCTCAGTCTTTGGATTATTTTTAGTATATCTTGCTTTTAAGTAAGTTAGCTGTACCTTTGGTATTTTTCTCTTTTATCTCTTATTGTTCTATAAAACATATTCTTGCTCCATCCTCCCACTCCTCTATTTTAAATAACAAAGGCTTTTTTTTTTGTCCATTGCCCAAACCTCCTTATCCTGTTATAGGTGGACCTGTCATGGAACTAGCCAGTGTGCTTCCAGGTAGAGGTGACCAGTATGTTAAATATGCTTTAGCACATGTCTAAATGCATAAATGCTAAGACATCGTAAGTCAAGAAGGATGAAGTTTGGAGAGGCATGTACACCTCATAAACTCCCAGGAATTAATCTCTCTTTAAACCAAAGGCTCCTGAAGGCTTTCACTGTTTTAGGAAAGTTCTCTGTTGTCTCAATTATATCCATATCTGGTTAGCAAATTATGGCACTCATATCTAAGACAGGAGATTTGTGATGTAACATGGCAAGATATTTTCTGAGGGTTCTAACCTAGCAAGAAGGACTTTTCTTTTCTTTCCTTCTTTCTTTCTTTCTTTCTTTCTTTCTTTCTTTCTTTCTTTCTTTCTTTCTTTCTTTCTTTCTTTCTTTTCTTTTCTTTCTTTCTCTCTTTCTCCCTTTTCTTTCTTTCTTTCTTTCTCTCTCTTTCTCTTTCTTTCTTTCTTTCTTTTTCTTTTTTTGGTACCAGGGATTAAACTCGAGACCTTGCGCTTTCGAGGCTTTCAAGACAGGTGGCGGAACCACTGAGCTAAATCCCCAGCCCAAGAAGGATTTTTCAAGATGAATGGATACTTTGGGGAGATTGTTTCATTCTGGTACTCACCAAATGATAGAATAAGGAGGCGGCCATGCCCAAGGATGTGGGGGTAATAGAAGGATACTGGGCCAAGATAAAGCATGCATACAAATAATTTCCTAAATGTGCCACACACAAAGATAATGATGAAAAAGAACAGATACTAGTGGAGAAAAGGTCACCTCTTGCCTGGATTATATCTTTATCATCAGAAGAAAGAAGCAAAAAGAGAATTCTAGTTTGGGGAAGGGGACAAGATTATGAAGATGACCAATCTCTGGCATCAGACTTACCCTAAAGCTGTCATTTCAGGCCAAGGGTTTGTGTGCTCAAACCTGTACAGGTTATGTCCACAGCCTTGGGAAAGAAAACTCTATTCAATGTGTATAACCACCAACCCAAGTCTAACAGGCCCAATTTTCTTATGTAGCCCTGTTCTACTTTGCAGATCTGCTCTCTGTCTCTCTCTCTCTCTCTCTCTCTCTCTCTCTCTCTCTCTCTCTCTGGTACCAGGGATCGAACTCAGGACCTTGGGCTTTCAAGGCAGGCAGCGGCACCACTGAGCTAAATCCCTGGCCCCTAGACCCTCTCTTCTTCTCCAACACCTGCACTGTGCACTGATACTGCTAATCATTTTCTTTAAACCATGTGCAAGGCTTCTTAGACTCCAGTGGATACATCCAAGGAAAGTAGATGAACTCTATCTTAATACAGAACAAGTGCCACTGATGTAGAAGACCAAATAATACATTTCATGAACTAGAATGGCAGATGGCCCAGTAATAATTATTTGATATCTGAGCAAGGATCCTGCCCAAAAGACTTCTATGGAACTCAGTAATATCAGATTATTATCTAAGAATATTAGGCCATGGTCAGAGAAACTTACATGGAGGTAAACAAAACACAAAAATAAAAGGGGCTGGGGATATAGCTCAGTGGTAGACACTTGCCTAGTACGCACAAGGACCAGGGTTTGATCCCCAGCACTGCAAAATCAAAAACTAAAGGCACATAAAAACAATTACAGCTCACTAAACCTAGGCAAAATTAAGTAGCACTTACTGGAAAATGAGATATTGAAGCTAGTTAGCTCTGTTTAGTTGCCATTCTGAGTATTCATTGTGAGCCAGGCACAGCGATAAAAAATGTGCTCTATACTTTTCTTTTCTGTTTCTCTCTCTCCCTTCTTTCTTTCTTTTTTTCTTTCTTCCTTTGGTACTGAGAATAGAACTCGGGCATGCTCTATCACTGAGCTACATCCCCAGGCCCTTTTATTTTTTACTTTGAAACAGGGTCTCACTAAATTGCCCAGGTTGGCCTTGAACTTGAGACTCCCCTGTCTCAGCCTTCCAAATAGCTAGGATTTGGGCATGGGTCACTGAGTACAGCTGCTTCCTTTTTTTTTTGGTACTGGGGATCGAACTCGGGTCCTTCCGCTTGTACAGCAGGTGGCAAAACCACTGAGCTAACTCTCCGGCCTCTGCTTCCTTTTCTTTTAAACATCACAAATTTTTGTGGTGGATATTGTTGCCACCACATCAGAGATAGCATTAAGTAACTTGCCCAAGGAAACAGAAGCATGAATTCTGCTTCTTCTGGATTGAAACTCTTCCAGATTGAAACTCATAGCCATGTGACTCATAAGTGCCTTTAAGAACCACCTCATATGACCTCCTTCTCACAAGAACTTTCTACCTTGAAAGAAGTTATGGATTCTTGCTTTGCTTGAGAAGAGGCTGTACAGCTTAGAGGGAGTGTTGTGAAAGGGAAGGGAAGAATTAGATGAGCTTCTATCATTTAGTGTCCTGGTTGGCCCAACCAGCTCTAATCCCTGAGCAGAGGAAAAGTAAAAACTACAAGCTTGAGAGATGCTAAGATTCCCTGAGCTCCCAGGAGAGTGGGCTGAAATGTTCTTCGAGCGGTCCTTTTCCTTCTCCCAAACATAAGACTCTTTAGACTGCATGGAGCTCACTTTCTGAAAGTAGGTGAACTACATCTTAATGTAGTTCAGCTATGTCAGGGTAGCATGTTTCCCTCACAGAGAAGATAACATAATATACTTTGTGAACCTCCAGACTGGTTAATTCAGCTTCATTATTTTTACTGGGTTCCATAAAATTAGCAGAAAAAGGCATCTGGGGACCTCTTCATTGACTTTCTGGCATTGCAATTTTTTTACATGTGTAGGGTCACTCCTTGCTGCTGTGAGATGAGCATCAGAACATCTTAGGCTAGAGAACACTCAACTACTCGGTGCACTAAAAAACTATATAGAGTTGTCATTGTTCTCCAAGAAGTTATGTTCTCAAACACAGGCAATAACTGCAGATACAAGATTCAACATGGCAGGGGTATTAAAAAAACTATGGTCCTTCAACAAGAAGCTCTTTGAGCCAAGCACATTTACCAGATGCTAATGGAGCCACAATCTATTTGAGAAAGTCTTCAGCAAGAAGGCAGTATATTTGGTCCTATGCTCTACTGGAGGATGTATGATGTGGTTGGCACTGGGAATACAGAGATGACTATGAGCCCTGGGAGTGAAACACAAATGTTTTTCAGAGTTGGGGAGCCATGATACACCCAACACATCCACCTTCAGCAAGGAGTTGAATTTGGGATTATGCGGCAGAGTGCAGGGATTAATGCTGAGTGCTGAGTCAACAGTTTCCCCATCACCACTTCCTCAAAGAGTGGGGGAGTTGTAGGAAACCACATGAGTTTCACTAATCCCCCATCAATGGCACTCACTGCATTACTGGCCTCATTATTTCTTAATGGGACTTCGTTGATTATAGACTGCTTAATTACAGTGACAGACTCTTTCTTGGTTAGGGGGGCCTGGGGCAAGAAATTAAAGGTGAGATGGTATGGGGGGGCTATGACTGCAGGCAACCCCCACCTTCCACCCACTGTCCTGCTGTCCAGGGCAGGGGCTAAAGTGAGGAAAGTCTCTGGCTAGTGACACTGGGCCTCTTACCACTCCCCTCTGCCTCCAAATAATAAAAGCTTCCAGATAAGAAACAAAAATCGTCTTCCTCTTATAACTGTCTTCCTAATGTACTTCCTTCACTGGGCCTTTTAAAAATCTGATAATCAGAATGAAACAGTAATATCATGTCACTACTAAATCATACTTATAGTGTAACTTTTGGCATATAATAAGTACCTAATAGATATTTGTTGAATAAATGAAAGATTACAGAAAGACAAAATAATAGGAGGAAAGGCATATCGAGAGAGCAGGCTGATGATACACCTGGGTTGACCTACTTGACTCAAGTGGCTCTTTTGGCAAAGCAGTCCCCTACCCCCACTAAAATCACCAACTGCTCAATGGGGTTGACAACCTCAGAAGGCACTTTTAGTGGTACATATATGCATCAAATGACTAAAAGAGAGGGGAGAAAAGAAAGACAAGACTTTTCTTTGTGTACATATGGAACAGTTCTAAAAAGGTGGATTTGGGTAAAGCAGAGGCTAGGAAAGATAAAAAACTAGTGAACCAACTACATGTCAGAAAAGTATGGGACATTTCAGACAATAAGCACAAGAGGTTTAGGGGTAGTTCAGGAGGCCAGGTCCACTTCAAGTGACACAATTTTGTTCTTTCATGGTCTTGAACTGACTTCACCTTGCCCACCCCCCCGCCCCTATCCTGGACACTACATAATCTTGGTTTAGTCCCAAGCAACTCTTAGTCACTTGTGCTAAAGAAATGTAGTGGAAAATGAAAAATTAGAGACTATCAGATGAATTTTAAATTTGTTTTTGCCCAAGGCATTACCTTAGCAATTATGATTTACATAAGCATTCATCAGGAAGTGTTTGCAGTGCCAACTGGGGCAAGACTAGGGTAGGATAGCCAAGATATATGCTGAAGGTCATGGAACATTCAAGTTAGGATTGTAAATTTCTTGCAGATAATATACATGCTAATATTTAAGTATTCGCGCCCACATTCTGAACTGTATAATTTAAGGAAAATTTTCTAATGTCCCTGTCTTTCACATGCCATTCATCATCAGTGGTAGATATATCTCTGGTTCTTTCTGTCTTCTTTTATGTAAACTGTCTTATACCTTAAGCTGGAAGAATATTAAACTGTCTATAAAACTCGCCAAATTAATCACCCAATAGTTAAAACATAATAAACATGTGAACTGTCTCAGTTAATTGGCCCAAGAAATTACATTCATCACCAGAATCATATTTTTTCTCTTTCTCACTCGTTTCTTGTCACCCCAAGCGAATATCATAAACAGGAAAAATTTTCCTTGACAAATGCTGAATTCATATCCAAAATTAGACCAACATCTTAAGTGAAAATTTAAGAAAAAAATGCATTGACTTGGAGGATAATTAGATGATGGGTACAAACGGCAGGAAAGGAGGTGGAAAAGGAGTGAACCTAGACCTGGAGTGAGTTTAGACCTGTAAATATGATGACAAAAATGTCACACGCTGGTAGGGCTCAATTACCAAATTAAAGTAGAAAAACAAAGCTATATGTAGCATTGAATTGAATTTATCAGGAAGCAAGGAAGAGACCCTGTGAAAGGGAAGACGAGGTCACATGCCCTCTTTCCTCCTTGCCTACAGATCCTCACTCATTATTGGTGGGCAGGCTGTAGCTATTTGCTGTTTGACCTGTGTAAAATATCTCTTGGGGGAGAAAGGAAAAAGAGGAGCTTCTTTGCATTATACTTCTGAGCCTTTTTGAGGAACACAGTTGTGAGGTCCGCTTTTTCTAACAAAATGGCAGGAACTGGGAGCTAACAACCATCGGCAGCATGACAGGCTTAAATCTTCAAAAGGTTATTATTCAGAAGCCAATTGGCAGCTATGCTTCATTCTTTCTGGAGAAATAAAAAAATATGAGGAAATAGAGGAAAGCTACAAAGCAGGGGACTGAGTTAGGCAGAGAAAACCTTTTCTCAAGGGAAACAACTCCCCTCTTCAGAGATACCTTTGGTAATCCACCCATCTGGAATGACTTAGATACCAATTAGTTGAGCTTGTAAGAAAATAGTGCTACACTGCTACACTGCTGGTGGGAGTGCAGACTGGTGCAACCACTGTGGAAATCAGTATGGAGATACCTCAAAGAACTAGGATTGGAAGTGCCATTTGACCCAGCTATTCCCCTGTTGGGTATCTTCCCCAAAGAATTAAAAGAATCATACCACAGTAATATATGTACACCCATGTTCATAGCAGCACAGTTTGCAATAGCTAAAACGTGGAAACAGCCCAAATGCCCATCAACTGGAGACTAGGTCAATAAAATGTGTTTTTTTTTTATAAAATGGAGTTCTACTCAGCCATCAAAAATGAGAATTGGAGACATTTATTGCTAAATGGATGCACATTGAGGCGATACTCTTAAGTGAAATAAATTGGACACACATGTGTAAATACCAAATAGTTTCTCTAGTGTGAGAAACTGAAAGTGTAAATAAGGACTAAAAGGCATAATAGATAATGTGAAATAGGAAGAAAGGGGGCAAAGGGGAAGGGGAAGTGGGAGGGGTAGGGGAAAGGAAAGAAGGAAATGGAATGAATATGAGAAAATGAAAAAACGGAAACAAAGTCTTTGTAAATAGGGAGGGATGGAGGGGTTGAAGGGAGGGCAGGAGAAGGGGGAAAAATAAGAACCAAGAGAGATTATGTAAAGGTGCAATTTTCCAATGATGAATGTCATTATATTGTGCACCTAAAATGTACCAATAAAATAAAATTTTAAAAACAGAAAATAGTGCTAAAATAATAATAATTCAAATACTTCCTCATCTGTAAGTGATAAAGCAATAATGTTTTGCAGAGATGAAATATGAGGACATGTGTAGCCTCACAAGTGGCCCCTGGGAGAGGGAGAGGTTGTGTGTGTGTGTATGTGTATGAGCACGTATGTCCTAGAACAACTTCCTCAGTAAATGTTGATTCCTTTTTTTACTTACCCCTAGTTTTCTTAAATATAAAATAGGTATGGACTGCATTCTTCAAAGGATTTGATGTGATTATCAAAGGGGTTCAGTGGATGAGAAAACGCTTAGAAACTACACACACACACACACACACACACACACACAGGTGTATGCTATCATTAGAGTCTCTGTGAAACCATTTTGCCAGCTGCCCATATACATCACACATATATAAAGGGCTCTTGTTGTAGACACCTTTTATTTCAGGCAAAGTGTATTTATTTCATAAACATAAGCTAATCCTCATCCCTGAATCATAAGAATACTCTTGCAAGGCTTGGAGGTGGGTAGACCCCAAAAACTCAAAATTTTTTGGTAGCTGGTCAGTACTAGCATGAGAAAAGAAAGATTATAAACTAGGAATCAGGCCTGAGTTCACAATGTCATTATTACTTAATGTGTTTGAACCCTGGTTTCCTCATTCACCAAAGGAAGTACTATCTGTACTATCTACTATCCCCTTCTCCCCATGGCCTTACTGCCCTGCATGCTGGAGATCAAACCCATGCCTCAAGCATGCTAAACCAATGAGCTACATCTCCAGCCTCCAGCCCCAGCTAGGATTTTAATAAAGTAAAATATATAAAGCATGGCCTATTGAGGGTGCTCTTTAACAATTAGGGGTCCTTCTCTTTTCCTTTCACATGAGATGCATTGCAACCTGTTATTGGTCAGTATTCTACTCGAGGCAGGAGTGTGAACACAGGGATCTAAAAAACAGGATTTGGAGCAGCATTAAAGGGCAGGGAGAACAACAGGACTCCTGTTCCTTGCACAGGGTGGCTATCTGTTCTCCAGTCTGTTCTTCTCTTTTCAGGGCCCTTCCCTGATAGAGAGAGTCATTTTCCCCCTTAGGAGTGCTGCACCACTTTACATGGTTTCCAGCCTCAGACTAGCCTGTGGGGCCTGCTATGTCCAGGGAGAAATTTCTGGCAATTCTTTTTTTTGGGGGGGGCGGGGAATTCTTTAAAGATACTTTCACCCAGAACTTGTACAGCTCCTTTTAAAATTTGGTTCAGTTTATCTGACAGTTTTCAAAGAGATTCTGCTCCTGATGAAGTGGAGTGTATATTCACATCCCACTCCTTGGTAGGGGAAGAAAGAAGGAGTGCACAGGGAAAGCTGCAGATTGCAAATGTATTTCACATGCATCTGCATACACATGCTTTAAACAATGAGTCTTCTTTGGAAAAGTATCAGTGGAGAGGAAGGCATGCTTTATATCTTGGGAAGTTGATGTTGGGATGAATGTATGATTAGTGAGTGGATAGAGTGGAAACTGTTGAGTATAGTGTATGTATACAGGTGTAAATGTCTATCTACAACATGGCCTGGGTACTAGGGACAAGTATGTGTATTGTACAGGTTGGTGTTTGTTGCTGGTAAGTATGATGGCAGAAAGTCACATACTGATAGAACTCAATTACCAAATTAAAATGGAAAAACAAAGCTGTATGTAGCATTGAATTAAATTTATCAGGCAGCACAAGCAAAAGCTTACTTTCTCAGTCTTGATTTATCTTAGTCTATCTTTAAGCTAAACTATTACAATATAAGCATCATAGGGCAGACACTTTACCTGTTTTACTTCCTGGTATATCTTCAGCATCTAGAACAAAGAGTACTGGCACAGAGTAGAGGTAACATAACTATTCAGATAAATATTGGGATAAATATCAGATAAATGATAAACAATTTATTTCAACCACCTCTGGGCCCATTCTGGCTCTACCAATTCATGGGGGAGCAGGAATGATGGCAATGACAGATTAGGACTAGCAAGACACTGATCCCAAGACAGGGAAGGTATGTGAAGACTTGATTCAAGCAGGCTCCTTGGAGGGACAGTCATAAAGTTTGTTTGTCTGTTGCGGTGCTAGGCAAGTGCTCGGCTCCTGAGCTACATCCTCAGTCCGGATGAGCCAATAGAACATTCTACAAGAATTTATCCATTGGATACTTACTAGCTAACATTTTATGAGTATGCTTCGTGTGGTGGGTGCAGTGTTTGGTGATGTGATCATAAAGATGGACAGGCTGTGGTCTTAAAGTGTGTGTTTTGGTGATGATCAGTGTGGAAACAAACATTTAAAAATGGGCATGGGTCTTAGCAAAGGCCTTTGCAAAATGTTATGGGAGCAGATGGGGTGAGTGAATAACTGTGGGAGAGAAGCTAGGTTCGAAACCATTTGAGCTAGGGTTTGAAGCATGAGTTCTTACTTACTTGCTGAGGACAAAGGGGAGCTTGGTTTCCAAAAAAGAGTAGACAAGTCCATGATGTTCTGTGGATACAGGAAGGGGCTCAGCTTATTGTGCATTGTGGTAAATGACATGGAATAGGCATGAGGAACCCAGGCTTTTACATATAATCCTCCTCAAGGTGTCTTAAAGCAGTCATCTATAAAGTAAAACCTAATAGCTTATGTGTGATATACTGGCTGCATATGCAGCATTGCTTTTATACTTATAGTTAGTAGCAAAAAGAGGGTAATATGTGGATGAAGGTATTAAAATGTTACACGGAGGGTGAGGATTTAGCTCAGTGGTTCCACTGCCTGCCTCAAAAGTGCAAGGTCCCAAGTTCGATCCCTGGTACCAAAAAAAAAAAAAGTTGCAAGGAAATTTTTATGAGACAATATCAACTGAACAGAGTTGTAAAATGCAAATGAGAGGAAAAGGGGAAATGACTATTGAAGAGACTACCTGAAAGAACATAAATCCACTTAAGGGAACATGGCATACTTATAGAAAAATGGCTCAAAAACACTTACAAAGCAGCATATAAATAAATGCAAATAAATATAGTACAGACTGAATCCCATGGTGTTATGTGAACACAGAATAAACAAGAAACCAATATTGGGTGAGGGGAACTAGGGACTGCTTCTTGGGAGATGGGAATTTAATTATTAGAAATACTGGGATAAATGGATGTTACATAGAACTACTTGGAAAATAAGTCAACCACATTTTTTAAAATAGAGTAATAAAAATTTCAGGGACTCATCAAAATTTGCTCCCCTGACACATTCCCATCTTGGGTTGATTTTTTGCCTGCCACAATGAACATGTTACTCATTTGTCACTCTGAGCAATCTGTTTTTATTTCTACTTTGCAGGCACCCCCTCAGACACTTGTTCTGTTTCTCACAGGTAATTATGACTCTCAGATTTCCTGTTGCTCCAGGAATATGGGGGTCAGGCTGGCCTATTATCCAGGTAATTTAGGTGTCAATTCTACTTTATTTGAATAATCATGCTCATCTATTCAATTTTCCGCTTCCCAAAGCCTCGGCAGCTGACTATCCCAAGGCTAGCATATGTCATGGGAAGACTTAACAATGTCCAAGGAAATGTGGCTGTGTTGACCTCATGTAAGATCCACTGAGTCCTTCAACTACCTTTTCTGTGTGCCACTGGGGGTGCCATGCACAACAATCTCCAGGAGCCTGTGACAACTTCCTGTAGATAAAAGGGTGCAGACAAATTCTTGGTTTTATTTATTAAGTTTGAAAGTCATCATACTGTATTTCACTCATCTAGAAAAGAAGGATGAGTTTGAGGGAATTCCTCACATGGACTCCAAGCCAGAAAACTGTAGCCTAGACTGCTATCAATAAAATTTGCTTGCCCTAGGTAGGTCTGAGAAATAGTTAAAACTGAGAGTATTTGGTCACTTAAATAATGTTGGGAAGGGAGGTGTTAAGTACCCTGCCCCTCTGGGTTATGTATACTTATGTCCTGCACGCAAGGTCATTAAGCGTCAGTGGCAACGGGGAAATCCTAGAGTGGGGAGGGGGTAAGGACATACAGCATACGTGTGAGAGGAGGTCACAGCCCCTGCACACCTACAACCAACATGAGGTATCTGGCTCAATTGTACCTGAGCTCCATGACCTCTCAGCAACAGAAGGCACACAAGCCAGAAAGGGCTCTGACTCCGGTGCAATCCAGTTAAAACAACACCTTGGAGCTGTTTTCATGGGATCCCCTTGTAATGCAGTGGTTACTGTGGTTCATCAGATCAAATTAAACTCATCTCATGTGCAGCCCAATTCCCACCCTACCACCTCTACACCTCCTCCATCTAATGTGTTTCTAAATGCAATCTCATCTCTGGCTCAAGTGTTCTACTTCGGCTTTCTCATAAATAACATACTCATGCCAAACCTTAGAACTTCACATCAAAAATGTTAATCTCCTCTTCAGTAACTCAAAATTTTCTCTTTATAGAGGGAAAGAGGAGTTGAAGGGAGGGGAGGGGGATGGGAAAAGAAGAAGAGCAAGATGTACAGATACAGGTAGAAATTCCCTATGATGAATGTGATCATTATGCATATCTAAAATGTACCAATTAAAATGCATTTTAAAAATTGAAGTTAAAAATTTCTTCATATAAAAAATAAGGACAGGTATGGTGGTACACACCTATAATCCTAGCACTTGGGAGGCTGAGGCAGGAGGATTGCCGTGAGTTCGAGGCCAGCCTGGGCTACAAAGTGAGTTCAAGGCCACCCTGAACTGCATAGTGAGACTCCACCTCAAAATAAAACTAATAATATAGCTAAGATTTCTTGAATATTTTTACATGCCAGGCTTGAGACCTCAATAAAACACAAGATGAAAAAAAATGGAATAATATTTTTGAAGAATTGGGAGAAAAGACCTTTGAATCTAAATTTTTATACCTAGTCAAATTGTTATTTAATTGTGAGGGCATAATAAGAATATTCTCAGGTACACAAGGCCTTGGAAGGCTGGTCATAAAGCGATAACATTTAAGGGCCGGGGATTTAGCTCAATGGTTTCTCCGCCTGCTGCGCAAGCACAAGGACCCGAGTTCGATCCCTGGTACCAAAAAAACCCCACAAAAAACAAAAAAGGGATCATATTTAAAAGATTATGGGGAAAAGTACTCAACCAGAAAGGGAAACAAATGAAAATAACACTGCAAGAAAAACTGTGAAGAAAAGATGATTAAGTATTTTGGTTGTTTATTTTTATATAGAAAAGCTAGGATTAAACAAACTAAAAAAGGCATAGCCAACAAAACTTCAGACTGAAAATCCAGACAATATCTACATGGTAGAGGAATGAATTTTGGAAGACAAAGATACCCAACATGCTGAAGAACTTGGCCTATTAGGATCTGAGGTAATGATATATTTAAGAAATTAAAGGGGGCAAATAATAGGATTACGGATATTAAGTTAAGGACAAAGACACAAGAACTTCTAAATCAGCAGAAGAAAACTTGGTCTGTCAAATGGAGACAGTGAAGATGAAAAACAAAAAAAATGCTGACAATTGTTACATCAAATAAAAATTTCCAATGATGAGCATAAAGAACACATGAGTAAAATTAATAGAAATATGACAGATTTTAAAAAAATCTAATTGTAATATTTATTGAGAAAAGATTAAAACCCTAGACTAGTGCTTCTTTAGCTTCAGTCTAAATGTCTGGGGATCTTGCTTAAATAGAGGTCCTGCTTCAGTAGGTGTGGGATAGGACCTAAGACTATATGTTTCTCATAAGCTCCAGGTAGTATCAAAACTGCTGGTCATGAACCACTCTATAAATAGTTAAGACCTTGACTGTATAAGAAATACATGTGAATAAATAAGAAAAGGACAATGCAAGATGTGTTGCACCTGTACTACCAGGTACTCAGGAGGTTCACTTGAGCCCAGGGGTTTGACTCTAACATGGGTAACACAGTGAGATCCCTTTTCCAAAAAAGATAATAACTTTAGTAGAATAATATGAAGGATGTGATGAAACATATATAATATGTGATTCACAGTATTCTAAAGTTGTATGTATTGTTAGTTTACTCTTTTTCACTGGTGAGAAGAATCCCATAGTTTCTACATATCACAATTTGCCTATCCATTCAACGGACATTTGGGTTGTCTGCAGTTTCATTTTGTTTTGTGTCAGGATACTGGGGGTTAAACCTGGGGCCTTGTACTGCGCTATACCCCCTGCCATTTTTTCTGTTTTTAATTTTGAGACAGGGTCTTGCTAAGTCATGAAGTTGCCCAGGCTGGGCTATAACTTCAATCATCCTGCCCTAGCCTACAGTGTGCTGGGATTACAGGTGTGTGCCACTATACACAGATTCCAGGTCTTGACTATGACAAATAAAGTTGTTATGAACATTTATGTACAAGTCCTAGTAGGAACACATGTGTTCATTTATCTTGGGTAAGTATCTAGGAACGCAATTGATGTATTTTATGATAGAGGTATGTTTACCTCAATAAGAAACTGCTAAACTGTTTTCCAAAGTAGCTGTACCATTTTCCCACAGTATTGAGTTCCAGTAGCTCCACATCTTCATGAACATGTGTTACTGTCAAGCTTTTTTATTTTGAGCCACTCTAGTGCTATGTAGTATCTTACTGAAATTTTACTTAGTTAGTGGCTCTGGGGATTGAACCCAGAGCCTTCACACTGAGCTATTTCCCTGGCTCTTTTTATTTTTAATTTTGAGACAGGGTCTTGTTAAGTTACTAAATTGCCCAGGCTGGGCTTGAACTTGCAATCTTCCTGCTCCAGTCTCCTAGAGTGCTAGGATTATAAGCATGCACCATCATGCTCACCCTTACTGTGATTTTAATTTGCAGTTCCCTGATTACAAAAGACATTGAGGAACTTTTCATGCATTTATCAACCCTTCATACATGGGGTTTTTTGGGTGTGAAACGTCTGCTCATATCTTCTGTCCGTTTCTGGTTTGTCTTATTATTATAGAGTTGTATGAGTTGAAGGTAGAATTCACCACTGAAGCCATCGGGTTTGTTGTTTTCTTCAGGGGAAGGTTTTTAGTTGTAATTTTAGTTTCTTTGATAGAGATAGAGTTGTTCACATTTTGTACTCATTTGTCAGTTTTGGTAAATGTCTTTCAAGAATTTTTCTGTTTCATCTAAGTCGTCAAATTTATTGACATAAAGTTGTTTATGATTTTTTCTTGTTAGTTTTTAAATGTCTGTTGAATCTGTTCATTCCTGTCTTGTAATCTCTGTATTCTCTGTTTTTCATAACCAATTTAGCCAAAGGTTTATCAATTTTATTAAATTATTCAAGGTTACCACTTTTGGTATCATTGATTTTCTCTATTGTTTGCTCATTTTCTAGTCATTGATTTTCGGTCTAAACTTTACTATTTTATCCTTTTACTTCCTTTAAATTTATTTTTGCTCATTTTTTGTAGGTCTTTAAACTGGATTCTCAGATCATTGATTTGAAACCTTTCTTAAAAGCATTCACAGACAGAAGTTTTCCTTTAGCTATTGTTCAACTACATTCCACAAATTTTAATATAGTTTTTATTTTCTAAAAAAGTATTTTCTATCCTTTTTTGTGATTTCTGTTACATACACTATTTAGAACTATTACATTTAATTTTCTAAAATATGGCAATTTTCCCAATAAGACTGTAAGGTTTTTAATCTTATTCTGCTGTGATTAGAGAGTATATTGTTTGATTTCAATACTTTTAAACTTAGTAAGATTTGTTTTATAGTCCAGAAAAATGGTTTTAGTGAATATTTCATATATACTTGAACATAACACATACTGCAGTTACCGCTGGTAATGTTTTATAAAGGACAAGTTGGTCAAATTAATTAGTTGTGCTGTTCAAATTTGCTATGTCTTTACTAATATTCTGACCTTTTGTTCTAGTGATTCTTGCGAGAAGAGAGTTTAAAATCTTGCAATTGTGGATTTGTCTATTTCTCCTTACAGTTGTGGTAGTTTTACTTCTTGTACTGTATTTTGATGTAATTTGCTAACTCTTTATTATTACATCCTCTTGATCTGAACCTTTTATCATTATGAAATGTCCCTCTATTTCTCTTACTAATCCAAGTATTAAAGGCTACTTTAAGATTAATACAACACCTTTAGCTTCCTTATGATTTGTACTTGCATGCTACATTTCTTTTTCTTGCCTTTGGAACTCATCTGTGTTTCTACATTTAAAATGCATATATTATAAACCTATTGTTTGGTTATTCTACCTGAAAGTTTCTAGCTTTTATTTGGAATATTTAGACCATTTATCTTTAATGTAATTATCAATGCAGTTAAATCTATTTATCCTATCTTTTCTTTGTGTCCTCTTTCTTCTCTTGAATTTATTTTTAGGATTCCATTTTTAACTTCACTACAGTACTAGCTTCATAGCTATCCTTCTCATTTTATTGTTTTATTGTATGCTCTAGGGTTCACAAATACATCTTTTACTATCAAAGTCTATATTCAAACAATATTCCCTTTCACATATAATGTAAGTATTTTATATCAGTTTTCTATCATTTCCTTTATGCTACTGTTGTCATACATCTTACTCTTATGAATGTTATATCCCCCCACAACACATTGTTATTGTTTTTGCTTTAAACAATCAGTTATCTTCTAAAGAAAATTTTAAAACAAGAAAAAGTCTTCTAATATTTACCCATACATATTTACCATTTTTGAAAGTCTTTTGGTTCCAAGTTTCTGCCTAGTGTTGTTTCTCTTTAGTCTAAAAATCTTCCTTTAATATTCAGAATTTATTCAGATTTTGTTTGTCTGGATAAAAACTCTGTATTATGCCTTCATTTTTTTTTTTTTTTTTTTTTTTGGTACCGGGGATCGGACTCGGGTCCTTGCGCTTGTGCAACAGGTGGCGAAACCACTGAGCTAAATCCCCGGCCCTATGCCTTCATTTTAAAAAACATCTCAACTGAATATAGAATCCCAGGTTGGCACATATTTCTCTTTTAAAGCTTTCAAAATTTAATTCCAATGTCTCCTGCCTTACTTTTACTCTGACAAAACATTTCTAATAATTCATATTTGTTCGTACTTAATATGTCTTCTCTAGCTGCTTTTAGATGTCTTAGCAATTTGATTATGATGCACCTTAGTGCAGTTGACTGGGATTCCTGAGCTTACAGCGTCTGTAGGGTTATAGTTTCTACTAAATTGGAGGAAAATTAGCTATTATTTTGTCAAATACATTTTCTATCCCATTACATGGATATTAAACTACTTGACATTGTCCCACTTGTCATTGAAGTTCTTTTCTTATTTTTTCAGTATTTTTTTCTCTCTGTATGGTTTCTTTCTTTGTTTTCAAGCTCATTCCTTTTTTCTTCAGCATTGTCAAATCTGCTATGAGGCCCATTCAGTAAAATTTAAATTTCAGACATTATATTTACAGGTTAAGAAAATCCACTCAGAGGCCCTGGGATTTAGCTCAGTGGTTCTGCCGCCTGCCTCGCAAGCGCAAGGTCCTGAGTTTGATTCCCGCTACCAAAAAGAAAGAAAGAAAGAAAGAAAGAAAGAAAGAAAGAAAGAAAGAAAGAAAGAAAGAAAGAAAAAGAAAATCCACTCAGGAAATCTCCTGTCCCCCTCCTTGTGCTCTGTCTTCCTATAAGTGTTTCCACATATTTAGAGTGATTGTTTTAAGGCCACTGTCTTCTAATTTCATTATCTCTGTCAGTTGTAGGTCTGTTTCTCTTGACTGATTTTCTACCTTATATGAACCACAATTGGTTGCTCTTTTTGCCGGTCTGATCATCTTTTATTGGATAATGGCATTGTGAATATTTCATTAAGTGGAGTTTTCTGTCTTCCTTTTTTTTTGGTACCAGGGATAGAACTCAAGACCTTGCTCTTGTGAGGCAGGTACGGAGCCACTGAGCAAAATCCCCAGCCCTTACTGTCTTCCTTTAGAGAGCATTAAAGTTTGTTTCTGTGAACATTAAGTTACTTACAGAAATGCTTTATCTTTTTTTTTTTTCATTCTGGGTATTGAACACAGGACCTTGCATATGCTAAGCATGTATTCTACCATGACCTACATACCCAGCCCTTTAAAGTTTGGTTTGGTTTTGTTTTTTAGAGGTTTTGTTTTTGGAGAAGTCTAGGCCAGTTTAGCTTTAAATTAAGGTGTCACGCTACTCACATTCCTGCTAATTAAGTGTTCAACGATGTCTACCTTCTCTGGGTACATGGAATTTGAATGTTTCCCAGCTCTGTAAACTCTGGGAATTGCTCTGCTTATGCTTACCTGCTGCCATTCTTTGCTGAGCATCATGGGGGTTTTCTCCTACCCACATATAGGGTAGTATTAAGACAAAGATTCCAGGAGGTTCTGTTCAAACCTCTGGAGCTCTTTCTCTGCAGATTTCCCTTCTCTCCACTATTCTGGCCCACAAGTTCTAGCTGCCTCAGCTTCCTTGAAATCCAACTTTTATTTCTTCAACTTATACCACCATGATCTGCTTGAAAATTGCCTCCACACTGGAAGTCAAGGCAATTTTGTGAGACTCACCTTGCTTGCTTCCCCTCTTTCAAAGAATACAGTCTGCTTGATTCATTTACTTGCTTCTGTTTCAGATCTACTAAGTCACTCTGCTGGCGGCAGAACCACTGAGCTAAATCGCCGGCCCTTTCAAGCTTGTTTCACACTACGTGCCCGACAATTCCAATCTGTGAAGTCTGTATCAGTCTGTTTTGCTGAATTTTGTTTTTGCAGATTCTCATTCGTGGGGCACTGTGTGTTTGTCCCACTATGTGTTTGTTTCATTGCTTCTAAAAAATTACTTGTGGAGACTTTTCAGGCTTAGGATGAAGATGTCCTCATCAAAGGAAGATTTGTCTTTGCTTTGGTAAGTGTCTATGCAACATATAAGTCTGGAATCCCTTCAAACTAAAGTCAATGCTTGAGATTTTCTTTGGCTGCCTAGTTAATGTAAATTTGGGCTACAAATCAGGCTGGTGTGGGCTTTTTCCCCCTTTTCTTCTCAGCACCAAGGTAACTTTCTTGTAGTTCTTTGGAGAGGAAGCAGAGAGGGTAGGTTTGCTTTTATTTCATCCTTACCCTAAGAGTATAACCCTTTGGCTTTTCAGAGGAAGGGCTCCCATTAGAATCCACAGTTTGGGCCAGCCCTGACTTTTAGCTTCTGAGGCTAGCCATCAAAATTTGAGTTCAAGTTTGCTTTTATCAGCAAACTTCTGGTTAAAAGTAGTCTTTCTGTTCCACTTAGCACTTTGCATTTTCACTTTTCAATAGATTTTGGCCTGATATTTCCATCGTATCTTGTCAGCTTTTTGATGCTTTTAAGATGTTTTAAATATTTTATCCAGCAATTTTAGTTGTTTTCAGCAGGAAAGTTGATTCAAATAACCTACCCTGTCATGTTCCTAGAAACTGAAGCTTGCTTTTTAAAAAACAAAATACACTCCCCACCCAAAAAACCCCAGATTTCAAATTGACTCTATAAGCAACCCAAACTAGCATTGACTAGGGTTGTTGTTGTTATTTTGGAGGTGGAGGTTGTTTAGTTTTGGTTTTTGTTTTGTTTTACAGACTGATTTGTCTTCCCGATAAAGTAATTGGGTAAGAACCTCCACAATATGACAATTTGTAAAGATTCAAATACAAACCAACTTCTCCTTTTCTAAGAAGTGATTTGGGAAAGATAAATTTTCATCTTATATAAAGAGTGTTTCAAATTGCCTAACATATAATAGGTATTTAATGTTATACTCTCTCTACTCTCTTTTCCCTAACTTGTTGTGGGGGGGACTTTTGGGGGGCGGTACAGGGGATCAAACTCGGAACCTTGCACTTGCAAGGCAGGCGCCGGAACCACTGAGCTAAATCCCTGGCCCAGGGACTTCTTTTTAAAAAGAAATCTAAGTTGTTCAGCTGCTTGAACAATTATCCCTACTTAGGGTAGGTGGCATGATCAGGATGACATTTCTGTAAGTCTCTTCTAGTTCATAGTGGTAATCACATGAGTCTGTCTCTCTCTCTCATGTGCGCATGCACACACACATACAGGAAACCCCATAACCTTATAAATTATTGCCTTTATAGCCTTTTATTTTTCAGAACTGTTGTGAAGAATAATGACCAGTATATCATAGAAGAAACTTAAGTTCCATTTAGAAAAGGAAAAAGGTTGGTTCTGGGTAGAAATGATGTTCTTTTCAACTCACATATGAATTTCTTGGAAATTTCTAAAAAAGAAATGAGTAGGAAGCTAATGTAAGCCCTTCCTTCAGGATTTGAACGAGAGCAGGTCAATCTTTCTACAGTAGAACAAGGGTATCTCTAAGTCTAGGACATTCCTGATTGGTCACTGTGCAACAAGATGCAGGACTTTGGTCATAGCCACTTCTGTACCCTTTAAAAGATTCAAACACATCACAGCAATTTTGCAGGATTGTGAGATGCTAAGGGGGCACAGGAGTCTTCTCCTATCCTCACTACCAATTTCCAATCATGCCCACCAGCACTGCCTCCACTTTGAAATGGAGTTTTCCCCTTTCATATATGTCTTTCAATTCATTCTTTTCCTAGTCTATGATTTTCTTGCTTTTAGAGTTCTGTCCATGTTGTTGGAAGAGGCCAAGAAAGAGAGGAAAGCACAAATCATAACACTTTTCAAGTCAAAGCATTCTTAGAGGCAGCATAATCTATACTTCTTTGTTAAAATAACTAAACTCAAAGGCTAGAGAAGTTACACATTGCCTCACATTGCAGACCCATCCTAGACTTCTGGGGCTGTTGACGTTCATGCTATTTCCCACTGCACTATCCTGCTGGTTCTCTGCATTTCTCTTGGGGAATTTTCTCATCCATACTTCATATTTGGAGGCAGTGAGGCAAGGGCATATCTTGAGACCAGCTGAATAAAATTTTTAAATGGTTGTTAAGGGGATGCAGGAGGATTGGGAATATAGAGGAAATGCAGTGTTGGGAAATGCAGTCTAGAGAGGAACAATGAACAGTGTTTGGAAGTACTGGCAGGTCAGGACTGATGAGAGAAGGAAAAGTATCTGAGGTACAGAAAAATATTTGATGTCTCATCCAAGACAAGGATGAGATATGCTGAAGATGGGACACAATAACAACAGACAAAAATATGAAATACTGCTCAGGTCAGTGATGACCAGGTAATGAGGTGTATTTCAAATAACACTAATTTTCCTCCTCTGACATAAGGATGATAAAGAACCAAGCTAACATTTGAGAAGCATTATAAAAGAACTGAGACTTCTATCTGGGAGAACATAAGAGGGATGTGAATCTGTCTGCAATAAAAGTGGGCTAGAATTGCCATAGGAAATTAAAATTGGACAACAAGGGTGACAAGTGTGCCCTCTTAATTGAAAGAAGCTAAGTGTTCAGGAAATCTTGAAACAAAGGCTAAAGGAGACACCCTCCAGTCTGGGATGAGTTAAATTCAGTCCTGCCTGGAGGCAGAGGGAGGGATGAAATGTCCTGTCATAGAGTCTAGAAGTCTGGATCAGGGCTGGTTCATGGAAACAAAGCATCTCATTATGGAGAGAGATTGAGAACGGCAGGGAAAAAAAAAACCCAACCTATTTGCCTGGGGCCTCAGGACAGTGTAGAAGTTTTCTGGCTTAATTTTAGGCTCTGATTATAACAAAAAGGGACTTCACTTAACCCAAAATAAAGAGATTTTCCATGATACTGCCACTTACTGGAGAGTTTAGTACCTACCTGGTAACAACTAGCAAGACAATTTAGACACTACAGGGAATAGAAATAGAGAAAGAGATACAAATATTGCTAAGTATGAGGATTTAGGATTCAGTTCCAAAGCCTTGAGCTGGTCAGGGAGGGTTAGTTAAGTGAGGGTCCTCCCAGCCTAATGGCTATTTGAGAACTCACTTCTGGGAACCCACAGTGAAGGCTGGGTGTGTCTGAGCGTGTGCTGAATTCCTGGCTTCAATTACAGACTACCAGGCGGCTGAAGAGTCTGTCATTGCCGATGTCATCATATTTACAAGATTCATAGGTCCCCTTTCCAGTTGGATCCCAGAATTAGGGCTTCTCTGCACCTGCCGCCATTTCCCACTGCTGCACTCTGGAGGTGAGGGATTCTTGGCCATGTCCACTCCCTCCCACCAGAGGAATGAGGATTTGACAGCTTGGAGAATTTACACTGCACTTGAACTGCCCTGCTCATGGGCTCCATGTTGCAGGCTGAACTAGGATACATTTAACAGCAGAATTCTCTCACTTTAAAGAAATCTTCAAGAGAAAGAGATTTTTATTCACCTGGGATGGAGGTAGAAGCACAATTAAGAGTATCTCTCAAACTTCCTTTATATTGAAATCCTCCTTGATACTTTCCTGATTTATGAATTGTCCTCTACCCATTGAAATCTATTTAAATTCTTCTTCTCCCAGGATCCTGGAGGTTCCAAAGAATGCTCAATGTGCCTTCTTCAAGTTATTGTTTCTAGACCCCCACTGGAGATGCCATTAGAGAAGCCATGGGCACGGGGAACCAGCTTCTCCCCACAGAGTGAAACTCCCAGACAGACAGCCTCCCATTTCTCTCTGACTCATGCTACCAACCCCCCATTGTGCCCTGCAGGTCAGTGGGCTGGGATCCCTGCCACATCTAGGACAACTGCAGCTGGAATAAGATATCTATCCTGATAGCCAGGATGCACTCACCCCCACCCCAGCCCTGAATGACTCCCTGGCCCATAGCCCAGGTATTACAATGAGATACTGCCTGAGATGAGAAGAGGACAGCCAACAAGGAGTCTACCTTACAGCTGCCAGCCTTACCTGGGGAGATCAAATCACAGGTTGCATGGGTCATCTCTGATTCCTCCACTTCATGGCCATACTATGGCATGGTGTGGCATCCTCCCAGCTCCTGAGAAGCAGGCACTTCTCATTATCCACATTGGTGGACACTCAGAGGCACAAATACATTTTTTCATTTAGGTACCTACTGTGTGCTGAGACATGTGCTAAGTGGTGAGTATATGATGCATGAAATAGACATCAGCCTCACATGTAACTTACCATTAAACAGAGTAACAAATGGAATTAGTGTTACAAAAAACAAAGAAAACTGAAATAAATCTACATGGCTTTGGATACTTGCACAGAGCTACTTATCCATAGACATACATACACACCATCGTGTCTGTCCCTGGTGCTCTTTTTGATTCCATGTTTCTATCAAGCCCAAAGCAGTGGAGTTTGAAAAAATGCATCAAGTAAATAATCTACCAATTATGGAAAAAGAGTTGATTCTATGTCAGCATGAAAAGTCACCCTTAGTTAGCTAGATATGAAAACAGTACAAAAATTGGTCATGAAATTCCTTTTCCAATCCACATCAAGGTCAAATAAACAGGAAAAATGAGGATCATGAAGTGTGTAGCTGGGTAAGTTAACTTCTATAGGTCATTCTATGATTCCAGAGTAGAACCAACCAAAAGGAAGTGTGGAATCTATTTGAATAAATACTTACAGCTGAAATTTAAACAGTATTTTAGAAAAAGCTAGATATTAAGCTTACAGTATAACTGGTCTTTGTTCTTTACCAGATGTTGGTAGACCACCTTGGTCAGATAGTTGTCAGAGACTCAAAAACCTTAATCTCTTTTTCTTAAAAACTAGGTTTCGGGGGGAGATGAAACTTTTAGTTCTCCTGGAATTATTTTATTTGTGTCCTTGCCTCCAGTTAGGAAGACATATCCTTGGATGGTCATCTAGGAATGCAAACTAACCTCTCACTGAATCTATTTTGTTTCATTTTTTTCCCACTTAGATCTTGTGCTTTAGCAAAGATAATCCATTCACCAATCCCCACAACCTGACTTATTCCCATATTTAAACTTTTTATTGAACAATGTCTACTATCCCTAGAATGTTGTCTTCAGTCCCAATTCTTCATGTCTTCCTATCAAAACCCAGCTTAAAACATTTTCCTGCGAAGATTCCTCCCTTATTAACTTCCTTCAGTTTCACCTAACCATTTAGTTTCAACAATATTTAACTGCATAAACCTGTATGTGTGTGTGCACATGCATGTGTGTATGTGTGTGTAAAATAGTGGAGGATTTAAATACTTAGTCTGTCTTCCTCACTCCTTAGGATTTTTCAGCATTGTTAAAATTATGTTTGAGATGGACTAATTGCTCATCACAAAATGAGCTCCAAGAGTCTTCTATATCAAGTCCTGAGAGATGAACCAGTGATGAATAACAATGCCAAAAATGAGGAAAAAGGCTAATAGAGAAGAGAAATCCTAATTTGTACTCCAGTAGACTTCTATGCTTTCAACATTGTTTAGAAACACTTGGTTAAGCAATTTCCAGTATCACACTAATGTCCAAACTTCCATTCAGAAAAAGCATCGAATACAAGCTATATCCAGGGAAGAAGCATGGCAGCTTAGAGCAGCAGTGTCTATTACATAACAGACTCTCAGCCAGCCCTTGTGGAAAAAAGGAAAGATTGAAAGGAAGGACTGAGATGTATAGGAAAGGACTAAGAGTCAATAGGTTCTGAATGTCTGATACTTTGCTAAAGTTGGTTGACTTACCAAGCAAGGGATATCAAATCAAATAATACAAATGGGGATGAGGACAGTCTTAATTTTTAAAAAAGTAGTATCAGCATGGAGAAGTTCCCTCTACAATGAAAAACAAGATACTGTACAGAGAATTAGTGTTGGAGGAGATGAGGGCAAGGACATTTCTGGACACTAGTCAAGGAAGACTTTCGGGAAGCAGAAGAGGAGCTGATCTACCAGAGAGTTTGGCAAGGAGGGAAGCTACAGGGCTGAGACGGAGGAGTAGGACTGAAGAAGTGAGCCATGTGGCCCATCAGAAATGAGCAAGGGTAACTCTGTACAAGGGAAACAGATAACAGTTTATCTTAGAATGAAAAGCTTTGCTGGAGGTCAGGAGGAACACTGAGAGGTGGTGGAGTGAATAGTTGATAGAGGAATCAGTAAGAGACCTAGGAGGTTTAGATTGGTCTTTTCTTCAGAACCTAGAACATAAGCCTCAGAAAACATTCCCTTCTTCACCCACCAAAAAGGAAATGGGAGCAGAGCTGTCAGCCCTACCACAAGCACCTCACAGGAAAAGCCCTGGCAGTGACATTACTTTAGCATACAGAAACAAGCTTGCTGCCAAGATACAAGGAGCATCTTTAAGCAAATACTTTGCCCCTTTTGCTGACATGTGAAGTCCTGAGTCGGATCCTGTCCCTAGGAATTAGTTCCTTCCCCTCTTCAGCTTCCTCTCCCTAGTTCCTGGTTTCTCTGCATGGACCTGCACAGACAGCCCTTCAAACACCTGTTGCCAAGGAAGAAAGCTGATCCCAAATCAGTCTGGAAACTTTTCAAGGATGACTCTGTTTTCAGGTCCATGGAATCTATTCTCAAATCTGTCAGTTCCACCTTCGCCCTTATCTACTACTTTAGATGCTCTCTTCTTACCATTGGCAGAGGTGGAGAATTCCCAAAGATGATTTGGACAGAGGAAAACAGTGATAGGGCCAGAGAAGCAACTATGAGAACAAAGTAAATGTAAAAACCTGGCCCTGTTATACAAATTCTATTCTTTTATTGTTTTTTGAGACAGGGTCTTGCTATGTAATTCAAATTGGCCTTGAACTATCAGGGATACTCCTGCCGCACCCTCCAAAGTTTTGGGATTACAGGCATGTACCACCACTTCTGGCTCTCTAATTTTATTTCTTGAGCACTTACTGTGCAAAGCATTATGCTAAGCCTAGGGATAAAAGGTATATATACAATTTTTAAATATATACTCTATGGGCTGGGAATTTAGCTCAGTGGTTTCGCCGCCTGCCTTGCAAGCCCAAGGACCCGAGTTTGATCCCTGGTACCAAATAAATAAATAAATAAATAAATAAATAAATAAAATATATACTCTATTTTATACAATGAATATACATTAATAATTATAGTAAAAATTTAAAATAAACCTCCATCTTCCAAAACTAGCAAAAGAGACAAATCCACTGTTATACCAATACAAAGCAGTGTTATAATTAGACTCTAAAACAATATGATGCTATAGTTAGGAGATACAAAAATAATTGTCACTATAGATCTAGGAGATATACTTGGAGAAGATTTTAAGCTGGGCTTTAAGGAGAGGTCAGACCTTAATAAGTTGAAGAGGAAAGGAATGGCATTCCAGACAGATAGGACAGCATGTGCAAAGGTCTGGTGCCAGAAAAACACAGAACAAGTTCAGGGAGAACTTGAGAGTAGACTCATGAAGCTGTAGTGCAGGTTATATAATGGAATGTAGACATAGTTAAAGTTATGTCACCTTGGAGGGATCTGAAGACCAGGCCTCAGCATTTGGAATTTATTCTCTATGTAATGGACAATCTCGTAATTAAGATAGATGTGCTATATTTCTTTGAGATTCGAGACAACTGACTCATTTTCTGAAGTTTTAGAACTTCTAAAAGTCTTCTAGTTACCCTAAGGAAAGTGAGATTTCACACAGACTCTGTCATGGAGCCTGGGGTCTTCAGTCAAGAGGCTCATTCAGATGGATATGCAAAGTCCCTTTGTCACGTTGTGGCCAACAGTAGGATATATAGATAAGGACAATGACAAAATGTTAGGAAGCTATAGAACAATGAAGTCCTAGGAGCCAGGTAAGGCTAATTAAGAAAGTTTTCTGATGTGAGTTTAGAATGAGGTATATAAGGAATGTATGGACAGGGCTGAACGGGAAGGACAGAGAAGCAGTACCTGGGATTGGGAGAGGAGGAAACTAGCCTGTGTAAGTGCTTGGAGACAAGTACAAGCAAGTACATGTGATGAGTGTCATGTGTGGGAGACAGAGAACAAATGAACTCAGCTGGAATGGAGAGTCTGTAACAAGAGCTAACAAAGACTCAGGCCATGGGTATACCACTTTCCAGCTCAGCGGTAAGGCCTGACACTGGACACTCTGTTTGCCTCTCTAGAAAGAGAGGTATGAATTTCAGCCTCCCCTGTACCCTGATATTTTCATGAGACATGGGTTACATTTCTAGTTGTTCTGGAACATTGACTCATCCTCCTGTAAAGAGTGTGAGTGTCCTCAGGTAGGATGCAGAAAGACACAGTAATGCCAGAGCAAAGGGGGCTGTTAGGTTCAAATTTAAATTATAATTTAAAACTAAGGTCTGCTTGGGCTAAACTTATATTCTTAGGATTCCACTCCTCATCTTCCTTTTCCTCTGTTTTTTCCTTGGACATCCTGTAGGAATGTTGAATCCTACCTAAGTCAGGGGAGGGAGTGGTCAGATGTGGAAGAGGTGGTTATTACAGAATGACTTCAAAAGTCCTGAAATGCTTTGGGTTAGCTCATAGCCAGACTCCCTAGATTAATGTGCAGCATTCTCATTTGTGAATCAATCTAAATTCACAGATGCAAGCATCCACCACAGAAATTTCCTGAAAAGTCTGAATGCTGGAGTAGAAACTACCCATTGGCCATTCTGAGCAATTAGTGAAGCCATGTTGACTCTAAACCATGATGGAAAAGACTGAGTTCAGTTTTGCTGAGTAAAGCAAAACTTTCACGTAGCCCAACTGCAATTAGAAGCTAGGAACCAAAGCGTCCCTGAAACCCAGCCGGGGAATTGCTCCCTCATGTTCTCTCTATACTCCACATTCCACCATAGAGGACAGTAAAAAAGCGATTGCCCCACACCCTTCTGTGGAAAAAAGGTACATTTTGGGATGGTTTGGAGGCATCAAAATGGTAAGCAATTTTAGGGAACAATTAAGACCTGGCTGCTCAACCCTACAATAAGTTACCATCAAAGGCGCTCACACGTCAGTAGAAGAAAAAAAGCACATGTGCTTGCAAGACGATGTGTGTCTGATGCTCATAAAAAAGATAAAAATATAGGTCATCATCATGTAACGAGCTTGTAGGTGTCAGAACGTGTGCTGTTGGGGGAGGTACAGGAGGGGAAATGGAGAGAAACTAAGAAAGCAAAAAGGACTGGAAATTAGACTCCAAACCCCAGGTTCTTCCCTTCTGCTGAGGACACACGGGGATTCCTTCCCCATTTTTTACTTTCTCAAGATATCCCTGCTTCCCCCTCCACTGGATTTTTGACGTATTAATCACTTTTCCCATTTTGAAATCAACCGGTCAGGCTATTATTCAAGCATTGTTAATGACACCATCGACCAAGGTATCAATTAGGCAAGTTGGGATAAGAAAAGCAGAAAGTAGGGCTGGCCAGAGAGCAGAACCCAGGCCTGTTTGGGTGCAGGTAACCCCCACTACAGCAAAGGCTCCTAACTCTCTTACCTCAACTCCCCTTACAGGCAACTACAAACACACTGAATTCTCCAGAAAGACCTACGCCAAAAGGCTCTTTCATCATACCTCCTCCTGCTTGTCCCTTCAGCTAAATGGATTTCAACCAATCACACCAAGCCACTCAGGCTGTGCAGGCAAAGACCACAGTCAGTCAGCGCTGGGCTATTCCTGTGGTTGTAGCCCAGCGTCATGGGAGAGAATGCTTCCTCAGCCACTTTTATGCAGGCTACCTTGGGTGGAATTTCTTTTCTTTGCAACAACACACATTCTGAACTTGCTTTAACATCTAGCTTGTCCAGGAGGCAGTTTTTTTTTCAAATACAGGTAATGTCTTTCTGTGCTGCTTCCCTCATTAGATAGTTTCCAATGACCAGAATTAATTCTTTCCTTTTATTGTTTGCTAGATCTGTCTGCTCCTAACTCCTCTCATGAAAGGCTCTGATCAAAAGGGCTGTTAGGAGCAAATCGGTGTGACAGATATCAAAGTCACTGAAATTTAGATTCTGGAGAAAGGAAAAAAAGCAAGACTAGAATCAAAACTACAGCATAGTGAAAGTCAATCCAATCATCAAGATGTCCAAGTTTCTTCCCATTATATTCACAGGCAAGGTTTTGTCCTACACTCCATCCAGTTCCTTGTCACCTTCCCACTCTCTAGATAGAAGTTCTCCATGGCTTTCCACACCACTGATTAACAGATATTCAGTCAGATATGGGAGAATAGAGGACAGGATGTTAATGTTTTCAGTGTCTGTGGATTCCCAAAAATGTGGCTGGACCAACTTGATTCTAAACACTACAACCAAGACTAGAAATCTCAATACCAGTATTCATGTTTAGAAGCTTGAAAGACAGTTCTTTCTTAATTACATTGGCTATGAAAGCGAACAAGGCCCTTTTCCAGAAGACAAAGCTACTTCTAGCACTGAGCTACAGTAGCTGATGGAAAAATAAACATTTTCCAAATGGAGCAACCAGAACGTTTAAGATGAAGAACAACAGCAACAAAATGTTTCCAAATACCTCAGAGGTTCCCTAAGAGCAGGAACTTTATTATAATTTTTTTAAAAGCTTTATTGAGATGGTTCATAAACTGTATGATTCACCTATTTAAGGCATACAATTCCATGGTTTCTAGTACATTTCCAGAGTTGTCCAATCATCATCACAGTCAGTATTAGAATATTTTCATCACTCCAAAGTGCCATGGCTGCCACGGCTGAAGGGTTCACAGAGTGAGAAATTATGGTGGGAGATTAAGAAAGACAAAGAAAAGGACAAAGACAACAGTAAAGTTTATAAAGTTGAGACCAGGTGGAAACCCTTTTCCTGATGAGACAAAAGGCTTGGCTTCCATCCTCAGCACCTTTATTTATAGTGTAGATAAGGAAGGGGATGCCTGATTGGAACAAGAACAGCTAGGGTCTGCAGGAGATAATGCTTGATGTTTCCCCGGCGGATGGGTGGGAAGGATAATAGTCCTCTTCTCAGCCAGGCCTTACTCCACCACACCCTCTTGTCGCCTGTTCTCCTCCCTTGGGGCCCTGCCTCATCCTCGGGAGGAGGCGGGTTAGGCCTGGCCATAGTGATCTACACCACAGTGCTCCCAGCACCAAAGAGAAAAGCTATACCTATTAGCAGTCTCTTCTCAATTCATAATTTTATATTCCCACCAGTAATGAATGTCTGAGGGTTCCAATTTTACCACATCCTCACCATTTCCCACCAACATTTGTTATTATTTTGTTGTTATTATTATTATTATCCATCCTACCAGGTATGAAGTAGTATTTCATCATGGTTTTGATTTGCATTTCCTTGATAGCTAATAAGGTTGAGTATATTCTATTGTGCTTATTGGCCATCTGTGGATCTCCTTGGTAGAAATGTCATTTCAAATCGTTTGTCCGGTTTTTTGTTTTTTGGGTTCTTTTGGTACCAGGGATCGAGTTCAGGACCTTGTGCTTGTGAGGCAGGAGGTGGAACCACTGAGGTAAATCCCCAGCCCCTCCTTTCTCCATTTTTAATCAGGCCAGCTGGCTGTCCTTTATCTGTTTTGAGTTAATTTTTATATGTAATGTAAGGTAGAAGTCCAACTTAATTCTTCTGCATGTGGATATTCGGTTACCACAGCATCCTTTAAATGGCCTATTCTTTTCACTTGCGATTGTCTTGTTGCTTTTTTGAAAATCAATTAATCAAAAATATGAAGGTTTGTTCTTGGACTCTTGATTCTATTCCATTGGCTAAGGTGTTGTATATCCTTATCCCTGTCCTATATTATCTAGATTATTCTAGCCTTGTAGTAAATTTTAATATCAGGAAATGTGATTTTTCCAAACTTAATGTACTTTTTCAAGATTGTTTTGGCTATTTTGGGTTCCTTGAGTTTCTATACAAATTCTGGGGTCCAGTTGTTAATTTCTGCAAAGAAGCCAGGTGGAAATCGATCAACTGTATTGATCAATTTGGGAACTATTTCCATTAATGGTATTTTTACATTTATTTAAGATTTCTCTAATTTCTATGAACAATGTTTTGTACTTTTCAGAGTGTAAGTTTTATATATCCTCTGTTATATGTATTCTTGAGCATTTTATTATTTTTAATGTTATTGTAAATGGAATTGCCTTCTTAAATTCATTTTCAGATTGTTTGTTACAAGTGTTACAACTTTCTTGTAAACTCTATAGAGCTGTGTTAGTCAGCTTTCTGTTACTGTAACAAATACCCAAGACAGCTAAAGTGGAAAAGCTTATTTTGACTCATAGTTTTGGACTTTCCAGTCCATGAATAATTCGTCCCTTTGCTTTGGGCTTGCATCAAGGCAGCACACCGTGGCAGGTAGCATGTGGCACAGCAAAGCTGCTTAACGTCATACCCATGAGGCCAAGGGTCCCATAATCCCCTTTACAGGAGCACCCCAATTACTTCATATCTCCCACAAGACTCTACCTCAAGCTCCCACCACTTCCCAATGGCACCAAGTTGGGGACCAAGACTGTATCATGTGGGATTTGGGGGACACCTAAGATCCAAACTATGGTGAGCCCTAAACATAATTATTTACAGAGCACCTACTGGGTGAGTGTTCTGTCAGGATGAATGAGAATAAAGGATAGAAGACTAGGCCCCTAAACTCAAGGAACTTACAAGACATCGTGCTGTACACATTTCCCTTTATAATTTATTTTTAAACTACACATTGATAAATTAGAGTTGTATATATTTATGGAATGCAAAGTGACATTATGATTTATGAATACAGTGTGAGATAATTAAATCAATCTGATTAATATATCCATCACCCTTTTGCTTTCAGTGCTAGAGACTGAACCCAGGGCCTTGCACCTTCTAGGCAAGCACTCTACCAATGAGTGCCCAGCCCTAGCCCATTATCATTTTTTGTCATGAGAATATTTGAAATTTACCTTCTTAATGATTTTGAAATGTATAATACAACATTATTTAGTATATTCACTATGTTGTGCAACATATATCCTCCCCAAATCAAACATCCTTCCTACTTGAGGTTTTATGCCTTTGACTATTATCTCCACATTCTCTCTATCTTTCAGCCTCTGGTAATCACCATTCTACTTTCTGTTTCTTTGACTTCAATTGTTTTAGATTCTATATATGAGAATATATGTAACTTTTATTTGCCAATTTAAAAAAATATTAAAGATATTTTTAAAAGAGAAGAAAATATTTTCCAGCTCTGATCTTATCCCTCCAAGTATTGATTTTGGTGCTACCAACAGATTTTGGCAAGTAAATGAATTCACAAGTATCGAATTCATGAATTGTAAGGCTCAACTGTAATTTGTGTTAAGCATGGTGAGCATATGGTGGAAATGGAGAACATTACAGTGAGTGAAATAAGATAGACACAGAAAGACAGACATCTTTACAATATATATATATATATATATACACATACATTTTTTGGTCCCGGGGATTGAACTCGGGTCCTTGTGCTTGTGCAGCAGGCAGCAAAACCACTGAGCTGAATCCCTGACCCTCTTTACAATATTTTTAAGGGATTTAAAATACCTCATTTTACTTAGTCCTCAGTACACTATTCATTCACTTATTCAAAACTATTTATTGAGTTACTACCAGGTGGAAGCACTATAGTAGTTGCTGGGGATAAGTGAAGAAGAAAACAAACACAATCCTTATCTTCATGAGTTAGGAAAACAGATATGAATCACATATAAATTACAAATTGTGGTAGGCGCTGTAAAAAAAAGCATCTTAAACAGAGGTAGGACAAGTATTACCATACCCATATACAGAAGAGAAGACTAAAGTAAATAAGGGCTTTAATATTCTGGAAGCAGAGACCAAAGGATATTAGGAGAAGGGTCATGTCCTTCAGTTTTAACATTGAGTTGTTTGATTAGACATAGAATATTTATGTTTTATTTCCCTCCCTTCAAGGAAAAGGAAGTGGAATCAAGTTTAGGAGGGATGAAAGTCCCCCTGTTCCAATGGGAGCAGGATACTTTGGCCACCAGTCTGGCTCCTTGCCAGGCTCATGGAGAAAAAAGCAAACAGGAGTCCCATGGAGGAGGATGAAATGCAGTCCCCATATCCTGCATGCTGCCCCCTGTTCTACACACAGTGCAGTTTTAAACTGATTTCCAGCATTGGAAGATCTAAGCCAAATGGATTCTTTAATATTATTTCACTTTCTCCCAGGTTCCAGGTTCTTCGGTGCTACCCAACATGCCCTAGCTTTTGAAGAAAACAGTCTAGAGCTATAAATAAATTCTCTCCCAAAACACTTTAGAGTATTTTTAAAAACTGTCATAGAAAATTGGGAGAGGGCAAAGTAATACATAGAAATTTGACAACAATTTTATGAATGAATTTTAAAGAGAAAACCTTGATTTTTACATATACTGAAAGGAGAGACAATATGTTTTTAAACAGAGAAGTAAAGGCCTGATATTGATCCAGATGGTCTCTTAATTTCATCATGACAAGTAGTGACATGGCCAAAATACAAACTGCAATGGCAGAGCCTAGACAAATTTGAGGTCTCCTGACTTCTATAATGGTCTTCTGCCACTGTATTTCCAGACACTTAACAAGTCCTTGATCAACTTATTAAATATACATGGCACCATAGTTAGGACTAGGAGATACAAAGGTGAATCAAATAAAATTCCAGTTCTCATCATCTGCTTCTCTTTGAGAATCTACTCCCTCATCCTCAATCCTAAAGACTAGGTTAGATTCTTCTCCTTTCTTAATGTTTTATGCATTGTTTCTACTGCTACACTTCACATATATTAAACTTATCCACTAATATGTCTGTTTATCCCACTAATATTGTATCTTGTAGATAATTGCTTTTTGCTACCCCAATACCCAGTGCAGTGCTTGGCACATGTCGGGACTCAAATAAACCTTTATAAATCAATAGCAGGTCCAGTCCTTCTTGCCCTGCTTTATTCTGCTAGCACAGATCTACCTGATATGTGACTGTATGTCTCCTAGGAGAAAAAAACATAAAGTGGATATGTCTGCACTGTGATTAATTGTCCTACCAGTGATAGGGGTAAAACAGAACAACATCCATGAGAGTTACAGAGCAACTACTTCTTCTTCCTACACACCTATGCTAAATCCGCAGAGGTGTGGAATCCATGGAGATGGAGAATCGAGAAAAACAACAAAGTTGGTTTCATGCTGTACATATTTAATAAAATGGGACAGCCGAGGACATACACTTCAGAAAACTCCCTTTTACTTTATTTCATTCATGTGTTGCCAATCTTGGGTTTGGAAATAGTCTTTCCAAGGTTAGGTTGTTTTTGTCTCATTATAGGACTCATTTTGATTTCACCAAGTTAAGAGAAGCACTTAGGAGAATGAAATGCATATTTAAAGCTAAATTGTTGCAGAGCCAGCCCAGAGAGAGAGAGAGAGATAGGCCCTTTTAAAACTCATCTATATTCCTTTTCATAAAAAATCATCATAAATGGACCTGTGAAGCAGAGCCTTGGGAGCCTTGGGAGCCTCAGGAGTTAGCTCAGCCCAGGCTACCCACAGGGGACAGGAAGATGGTAGTGGATGGCTTCCTTCCACTCACGGATGTACACTGTGTGACCCTGGCAGCGTGGGGAGTTACAGTGCTAATATTTGTTCCAGGCTCAGATACAGAACCATATGTGTTTCCAGATAAGCTGAAATGTTACAGAAATCAAATAAGGACTGATTTGTAAGTAATTTCTTAGGCAAGCTTTTTTGGGACAAAAGTATATGCTAGTGTGGATCTACCTACATGACTAATGCATGTGTCTGTTGGCTACGGAGATTGGCTATGTTCACTTCCTCCCATCATGGACCATCAAGCTACAATCAGTCAAGCCCTAAAAGAAATGAGGGTGAGTTTGATGAAAGCATGAATATATAGAGTATATATTAGACTACAGAATATATATTAGAATATAGAATATAGAATAGAACATATACACCTGTTTTTGAGAAAGGAGATAGAGACTGAAATTCTGACTTCACCACAAAGCTAAATTGAAATTATTCTTCTTAGCTATATCTTGGATATTTTTTCACTCTTTCTCTTTCCAAAGGGTGCAGATAAGTGGAAGTGGACCCAAGGGGTCCTACCAATTCTTCACCGCAAGCCTGCATCCTGAAAAACAAAATGAAGTACATTCAACTGGGGCAAGTTATTAGGGACTATATCTATATAGCATCAAATCAGTGAAGGTTTTAGAACTGGATTCACATAAACTCAGATTATCTCAGCCTTGAAGCAGATGATTTGAGTCTGAATTGCCCATTTTGGCTATCTACACAGATTCAGTATCCTCTCTCTGGAAAAGCTAATAAAGATAACAATAAATATCTGTACACAAAGTAGAAAATATACACACACTTTATAAATATAGGTACTTGGAAGTGTCAGGATATTGGTGAAATTTTCAGTCAAAAGATGAAAATGGCAGCCACTCATGGTGATACACACCTGTAATCCCAGCACTTTGGGAGGCTGAGGCAGGAGGATCACAAGTTCAAAGCCAGCCTGGACAATTTAGCAACTTAGCAAGACCCTGTCTCAGAACAAACAAATAAACAAAAAGATAGCTCTGTACAAAGGCCCTGGATTTAACTCTAGTACCAAAAAATGAAACAAAGGGAAAAAATGACTACAATTTTCAAAAAATATTCCTGAGAGCCGGGGATTTAGCTCAGTGGTTCTGTTGCCTGCCTCACAAGTGCAAGGAATCAAGTTCGATCCCTGGTACCAAAAAAAAAAGAAAGAAAGAAAGAAAGAAAAATATGCCTGAGATATCTGTGTAATTATTTCCATGCCCCCACAAAGATAATGTAGTTATATTATAAACTTATATACCATCTATTTAAATCTACATATTAGTATACACATTATATAAGCCACTACTAATAGATAAACCTAAATATGTTAATGTATTGACATATATGGGACTTCATAGGTATATTTATGTTATTTATTAGATTTCTATTAGACATGTTTATTTTGGTTTATTACCTGGTAAGAATCTGGCCTCACACAGTGCTACCCTCCCTCTTTTCATATTCCTGCCAGGAGGGTTTGTGCCCTGAAGCCAGGGGAGATTTAGTTATTTTCTTTAAATTGGGGTAGAGGCAGGGCTTAAATGCACGATAAACACTGCCCCATCTCCTAGAATGTCCTGGGTGTGTCAGTTGCTCCTTCAAGATCTGTCATCTACAGAAGATCTACTGTTCTCCTTAAAAAATCTTTATGCACTTTATTGTAAATAGGGACAGCTCTGCCATAGAAATGACCCCTCAAGTGGGATGGGAAAGAGGTGGTAATGGGGACAGCTAAGGATGAGTGTTGTCACCTGGGCTTAAATATAACTCAGAGTCTGGATAGAAGCAACAGGAAACCACACTAGCCCTATGCTTACATACTTAAAATAACTGTACAATGAGCTGAATATCAAATTTGGCCTCCAGCCCGTCTGAGCATTTTTACTAATCAGCAAATCCCCACATCATCTGTGCAATCCAAACACAGCTGCCATCTCTTCAGGGGCTCTGGCTGCATATTAGAATAATCTAAGGAGCTTTTAAAAAAATCCTGATGCCTGGCCCCACACCACACCAGCTGAATCCATACACCTGCGAGTGGGACCCAGGCATCACGACTGTTTAAAAGTTCCCCAGGTGATTCAAATCCACAGTGGAGTTTGAGAGCTGCTGATTTACACTGACCTGATTCAATATAAGCCAGAGAAGTATCCCAGGAACTGGGAACTGGTAGAAAATTGGGATGATTCTAGCCAAACAAAGCAATAAACAAAAAACAAAATAAGACTCCTTGAACAGAAGCATTTTTACCATGTTAATATTGGCTTCCATAGATACTGCCAAAGAAATTGGGCTGGGAGAGTAGGATGATTGTCACCTTTGAGGACCCATTCCCACAGTAGTTACAAGGAAACCAGGACACACACACACACACACACACACACACACACAACTAAAACACACATACACGTACATACGTACCTTGTGACTGCAAGCAACTTAAAACAAAAAATTTTAATTGAATTTCTGGGCCTGGGGAAGATCTGAACCTATAATTATTTCTTAGCAAACTTGCTGAACACAATGTTTCCCTCCTCTGGGACGAGATGAGACGGGTAGCATAATGAACCCTCTTTAATTAAAAAATAAAATGTTTTAGGATAATCATATTCTTCTAAGTTACATAACTTTTTTTAAAAAGAAAGGATGGATAGTGAGAAAATGTCATTTTTCAAGTGGCTAGTGTTAGGGTTCTTCACATGGCCCCATTTCTCATCCAACTCTCTAGATTCAAAATTAAATCTGTAAGGGGGAACTTAAGTCCCATCATTATTTCTAAAACAAAATGAAACATAAAAAAGTTTTCTGTATTCCCACTTCTCTTAAAAACAACAGGCAGACTCGATGTGGATTGATTTCAACCAGGCAAAGCAATGGGGAAGAACAGATGTTGAGGCACCTAAACAGACTCCTAGCCTAACAGCTCTCTGACCCAATTTTATGGAATTCTCTAGTAAAGATACATATGGTTCATGTTTCTCATTGGAGAACTCTTTCCCAATCCCTTAGGAGAAACTTGGGACATGGGTAGACAGAAGTGGGAAAATGCTCCCTGGATCTTAGGTAATGGAGGAGACTTGGGGAGCCAGAAAGAGGCATAAGCTCTGATTAATTAAAAATACTGTATTTCTTTTCTGGCAGAGGAACAAAACAAAAGTGTTCATAGAACTAGAGTAAAGTTTCCCTGAGTTCTACCTCTCAATGGGGTCTCTGTGGATGGTGGCTTTGAGGAACAGTCAATGATCAGCCACCACAATACATAGGAGAAATCCAATTCAGGAGATTTCTTTTTAAGTTTGTTTTCCTTTTCTCTGAATTTCCTCTTTTATTGTGTCTGGGTTCAATCTCTTTAAAAGAGTAAGCTTTCAGAATCCTAATGGAGATACCTTTCTTCAAAAAAAGAAATATATTAGAAAATCCAAATGGAAATCTTTTTTCCTGCTAAGCTCTTCTTGCTCCACTTCCCTAGAAGAAAGAGTAAAGGCACAAAACAGCCTAAACCCTATTACTGTGGTTGACTTCACACCAAAAATTACCTCTGATGGAGGTTGCATGTTAGGATGTGTCTATGCTCCTGGCTTCAAGTGGAGTGGCTACATGTAGGCAGCTTCTTTAGTCTCTTAAACTACACTTTAGCTCCTTCCGTAGGCAGTGCAGAGATGTGTTCTCACAGTTCTCAGAGAACATCAATCTCATAGTGATCAGCCACTTGAAAAACATCTCTATGTAAAACTACATTTACACACACACACACACTTTTCTGAAGTGACTGGATGTTGGATAGGGATACGTTCACTGGTCTCAGCTGCATTTACACCATATACCTAAGATTTTCTTAAGTTCCCATTTAGGAATTTAGAAAAGGCAGAGGGAAGTTGGTTTAGCAATTTCTCCCAGAAAGAGTGTAGAAATTGATAAGTAAACGTAGTGGGACTGGGAAACCTGTTTTCTGAGATTTTTATAGGGCAAGGTAGGGCAAAGAAAGACACACACACACACACACTATGCCTGCACCAGGAACACTCACTCGCTGTGGCCGAACCAAAACTGAAAAGGTAAAGAGGCCTGGAAGTGTACCAGCAGGGAGGGGCCTCATGGTCACCAGCACAGGGAACCTTGCCCTCCCAGGTCTACACTTGCCCAGGGAGAATTTTGGCAATTTTAATAAAACCAAATTAAATCCTAAAGTAAGACCAGTTGGTGATTCAGTAGGGATGGCCCCAGACCATTATGGGGTAACTATAAAATAAAAATTATAGATGGATAAGAATAGGACCAAAGCAAATAAAATCATCTTAATGGAGGAGAGAAAACATGGCAGAGAATACAGAAAACTGCCAAGTGTGAAAGGGAGTTGTTTACAGGACTAGCCAAGGTAGGAGACATCTGTGTTCACCTATTCTTTCAATGACATTTGAGGTGGGAGCCTGCAGATGACAGAAAAGAAGACTGGCTTTTTGCATACACAGGAAGTGAGGAATGCTTAAGTAAAGCAGAAAGAGACAGAGAGACAGTGCTGGAGAAGGTGCAGGGAGCAAGCTGGGGAGGTCCCTCCTGTCAAGAAACTTATCTTTCAATTAGAGAAGCAAATTTAGATGTAAGACACCGGTAGTCATTTTCTGTGCATGTTTCACTGAGCTCTCATGACATCCTGTGAGATGAATAATATATTACTCAATTTAGATTAGGAAATTGAAGCTTAAAGGGTTAAGCAACTTGTCCAAGGTTAAAAAAAGAAAAAGCTAGAATGTTGAGGCTCTAGGACTTGAACCTATGTCTGGTTCACTTCAAAGCCCATGCATATTCTTTCTAACACCATCAAGAAGACCAAATATAGTGCTGCTGTTCCCAAAGAGATACAGTTCTTAGAGGATGCTCAGGACGCTCATTGTCCAACCTCTTGTGCTAAGTCCCTGCTTGTTCCCGGAGCTCCTTCCCTCCCCTGAGGACTACCGTGGGCAGCTTCTCTTTGGCTAAGGTTGGCTTCTTCCCCCTCCCCCTTTCACAAGAAGAAGACATCAAAGATTGCGCAGGGCCATAAAGAGAGGGAGGGTGTTAGAAGGAGGGAGCCTCCCTGAGCTTGTAAACTGGGCGGAGGAGGGGTGCTGGGACCCACCCATTTCTCCACTGACGCTACATCTCACTTTCCCCAAAAACTAAGATCTCAGCTCTTGATTCAGGGCAGGGCACTTAGGCAGAGTGCGGGAGGCGGGGGCGGAGTTGGGGGGTGGGGAGGGCACACAGGGCAACTGAAACCCCGAGTCATTCTGACATTGAGATGCTGTCACCAATCCACCCCAACACTGTAAGGCTGAGACACTCGAGTGGGTTCCTCTGAGGCCTTGAGTTGAGTTCCAGTTCTGCTGGCTGGTTCTGTGGCCTTGAGAAGCTTCTTTTTGTCTCCTCAGTCTCTTTCCCTCTAGCTGGCTCCCCTTGCCTTGCTCAGTGGCTCACTGGAGACCACACTGTGGACGCATGCTCCACAGAACAGTCCAATTTCTTGGCCACAACCAGGCTTCACATCTTAAGGGACAACTGGTGACAACAGAGTATGTCTCTTCGGTCTTCCTGTCACTGTCCCCTACCATTAGAGCAAACCACATCCTCAAAACTCTTGTTGGGTAGTGTCGGAACCTTCACAGCCAGGCAAACTCAGCTCAAATGTCTGTCTTAGATCTGAGCAGAGTCGCCTCCAATGGCCTGGGAGCTCCCTAAGGATAGAAATTAAATCTCATCTCTAGAGTATTCCTCCATTGAATGGAGAGCTCGGCACACACCACAGGCTCTTGAAACGGAGCTAATAAAATCCACAGGGATCAAGAAGTCTATATCCTCCTTAGTGAATCAGATGATCACAATTAAAATCCCCCCTTTCTCATGATCACATTGACCATAGAACTCCTTTTTCTCCATTGTCATAATTGTTCTCAAGCATTTACTGAACATTACAAAATAGGGTGCTGTGCTTGGTCTATGGTAGGATAGATCAGGTCTTGCCATTAGGAGATGTGGCAGCTCCATTTTCTAATACACAGAGAACATGGACTCTAGGACCCAAGTGTCTGGGTTCAAGTCTCAGCTCTACCCTTTTCCAGTATGGGACACTGGACAAATTATTTCACAATTGTGTGCCCTTGTTTCCTCTTCAATAGAGAACTGAAAAACTCCTACCACGTAGCGTTGATGTGGTGGTTAAATTAGAGAGTATATAAAACATTTAGTGTCTGATGCTGGGTAAGTGCTCAACAAGGTAGTTATGTGAACAAGCAAAAGTTTCTAAGCAGAAAAAAATGGCATGATTAGAAGTGTGTAGGATGGCTATAGGAGAGATAATTGAAGGAGGGAAGTCCTTGTTAAGAAGTTTTTACTACAAATAAAACAAAAACACAAGAACACCCTGAATCAGAGCAGAAAGAGAAACAGTTCTTCGTACTGTTGAATCCTTGACCTCCCAGAGAGAACTGAAACAAACAATATAATTCAAAGGCTGAACATGAGAAGAAAAGGGCAAAGGGTTTGGTGTTACGTAGGTCGAAGAAGTCTGAAAAGTTTGAATTCTGTTTATAAACTCATGAGTGGATATTACACTAGAGGTTTTACTACAGTTTTCTAAATCTCTCTCCATATATATTTTATATAGCATAGATAATAATTACATATATAATCCCACCCCACCCCTACCTTCTTTCACTAACCCAGAACAAGTAGGACAGCGGCAAAAGAGATTTAGATTAGACCTATGTCAAAATTGGTAACAGCCAGGTGAATCAAATACTGCAAGGGGCTCTTGTTTCCCTCATGTCTCAGGGACCTTGGCATCCAGCCACAGACATGGTCTAGCAGTGGACACCTGGATGGAACAACAGCAAAGATTCATTCTAGGTCAGTCTGCTTAGAATGTCCACCATTTCAGCCATGAAATATTATCAGAATGGAGAAGATGGCACTTCTTTTCTGGTTTTCTTTCTTCTTCTTTTTTTTTTGGTACTGGGGCTCAAACTCAGTTTTCCTAATACTGTCTTAGTCTTGCAGTTCAACATACTTTACATTTTACCCATCATTTCTTTTGGGCTACAGGCCATCTTATCCTATCCTTATGAGCGAGGAACACAACTATGAATTAGAGATTTTGTATTCTTCATCCTGAAATTTCTTCAGAAAGGGCCCCTAACTCTTTCTTTCATACTTGGACAATAAAAAGATCTTCAGCCCCTTGTAACAATCCCTGATTTTTTTTTCAAATATTTTTATTGGTACATTTTAGGTGTACAATATAATGACATTCATCATTGGAGATATGCACCTTTACATACTCTCTTGGTTCTTATTTTTCCCCCCTTCCCCCGCCCTCCCTTCAACCCCTTGATCCCTCCCTATTTACAAAGACTTTGTTTCCGTTTTTTCATTTTCTCATATTCATTCCATTCCCTTCTTTCCTTTCCCCTACCCCTCCCACTTCCCCTTCCCCTTTGCCTCTTTTCTTCCTATTTCACATTATCTCTTATACCTTTTAGTCCTTATTTACACTTTCAGTTTCTCACACTAGACAAACTATTTGGTATTTACACGTGTGTCCTATTTATTTCACTTAAGAGTATCGCCTCAATGTGCATCCATTTAGCAATAAATGTCTCTAATTTCTCATTTTTGATGGCTGAGTAGTACTCCATTTTATAAAACAACCACATTTTCTTGATCCAGTCTCCAGTTGATGGGCATTTGGGTTGTTTCCAAGTTTTAGCTATTACAAATTGTGCTGCTATGAACATGGGTGCACATATATCACTGTGGTATGATTCTTTTAATTCTTTGAGGAAGATACCCAACAGAGGAATAGCTGGGACAAATGGCACTTCCAATCCTAGTCCTTTGAGGTATCTCCATACTGATTTCCACAGTGCTTGCACCAGTCTACACTCCCACCAGCAGTGGAGCAGGATTCCTCTTTCCCCACAGCCCTGCCAGCATTTGTTATTGGTTGATTTCATGATAGCAGCCATTCTTTCTAGAGTGAGGTGGAATCTCAGCGTTGTTTTCATTTGCATCTCTTGAATGACCAGTGATGTTGAACATTTTTTCATATGTTTATTTGCCATTTCTACTTCTTTGTGTGAGAAATGTCTGTTCATTTCAGAGCCCATTTTTGGATTGGGTCTTTAAATTTGGGAGGTCTGATTTTTTAAGTTCTTTATAGATTCTAGATAGTAGACCTTTGTCTGAGGGACCGCTAGTGAAAATTTTTTCCCACATTGTGGGTTGTCTCTTCACACTGCTGGTGGTTTCTTTTGCTGTGCAGAAGCTTTTTAGTAAGATGAGATCCCACTTGTTGATTGTTTGTGCTAGTTCACGGGCAACTGAGGTTTTGTTCATAAAGTCTTTTCCTACCCCAATGTCTTCAAGAGTTCTACCTAACCTCTGTTCCAGCGGTTCAGTGTTTCTGTTTTAATATTTAGATCTTTAATCCATTTTGATTTTAGTTTAGTGCATGGTGAGAGATATAGGTCTAGTTTTAGTCTTTGACAGGTTGAAACCCAATTTCTTCAGCACCATTTATTAAAGAGGCTATCTTTCCTCCAGTGAGGGTGTTTGGCTCCTTTGTCAAAGATGAGATGGCTGAGTGTGTCTGGAGTTGTTTCTGCATCTTCTAATCTGTTCCACTGGTCCTCAGGTCTGTTTCTTTGCCAGTACTATGCTGTTTTTATCACAGTAGCTTTGTAGTATAGTTTCAAGTTGAGGGTTGTAATACTCCCTGCCATGTCTCTGTTACCTACAATTGCTTTTGCTATTCTGGGTCTCTTCTTGCTCCAAATGAATTTTTGGATTGTTTTATCAAAGTCTGTGAATTGTGCTACTGGAATTTCAATTGGGATTGCATTGAATCTATATGCAGTTTTGGAAGTATGGCCATTTTCACTATGTTGATCCTTCCTACCAGGTGCAAGGGATGTCTTTCCATTTTCTGATATTGTCTTCAATCTCTCTTTTCAGAGTGCTATAGTTTTCAGAGAAGAGGTCTTTGATTTCTTTTGTTAGGTTGATTCCTAGGTATTTCAGTTTTTTGGATGCTATTGTGAAAGGAATTGTTTGCCCTAGTTCTCTCTCAGTGAGTCTGTTGTTCATGTAGAGGAAAGCTATTGATTATTGTGTGTTGACCTTGTATCCAGCTACTTTACTGAATTCGGTTATTAAGTCTAGAAGACTTTTGGTGGCATTCTTGGGGTCTTCTATATAGAGTATCATGTCATCTGCAAATAATGACAATTTGACTTCTTCATTTCCTATCTTTATTCCTTTTATTTCTTTCTCTTGTCTAATTGCTGCGGCTAATGTTTCCAAAACTATATTGAACAGGAGTGGTGATAGTGGACATCCTTGTCTTGTTCCTGATTTTAGTGTGAAGGATTTCAGTTTCTAAGCATTTAGTATGATATTGGCTGTTGGTTTTTCATAGATGGCTTTTATCAGATTGAGGTAGAGACCATCTATTCCAATTTTGTGTAGGGTTTTTATCATAAATGCTTGTTGAATTTTGTCAAATGCTTTTTCTGCATCTATTGAGATGATCATATGGTTTTTGTCCTTGGCTCTATTGATATAGTGTATTACATAGATTGATTTGTGTATGTTGAACCATCCCTGCATCCCTGGGATGAATCCCACTTGGTCAGACAATCCCTGAATTTTGACCCAGTGCCAACTGTCACCATCTAGTACTGTGACTTTGAGGATATCACACAGGTGCTCATACCTCAGTTTATTCATCTGTAAAACAAAGGTGAAAGGTCTAAGCATGAAGGTCATTGTGTGCTTATAAAAGAAAATACTCTGAAACCAGAATATGCTGTTTAAATGTTGGTTATTATTACTATAATATTTCAGTGTTATGTGAAGAGAGAAAATAGAGGCAACTTGCAGGAATTCTGACCCAATTCTCTTTTTTTGTATCAGGGATCAAACTCGGGACCTTGCACTTTTGAGGCAGGCGCCAGAACCACTGAGCTAAATCCCCGGCCCCAATTCTTTTTTTTGGCTTTCATATTTTGACTTTTTTCTAAATCAAACTGCATTTCTTAAATCCTCAACAAGCAGAAGCACTGGTCTTTTCCAAGTAGGTAGCACCAGGAGTGTGGATGGCTTAGCTGAGGTGAGTACTCTGTGTCATTCCAAGGTGGGAGCATTAGAAGCCTCTCAAACCCCCTGCACACACGGTCCTGGAATAGTCAGTGCCTGGTTGGGTTTGGAGGGCCCCAAGCCTCAAACCTGGCAGAGGTTACTGGGACAAGAGCTAATACTGTGAGCCAGGGATTTAGCTCAGTGGTTTCGCTGCCTGCTGCACAAGCACAAAGACCTGAGTTCGATCCCTGGTACCAAAAAAAAAAAAGAGCTAATACTGTGATCAAAGGGTAAATCCTGCTTGAGGCCATGAAAATGAAGCTGAGAGGGAAAACATGAAGGAACCAGGCAACCTCTTTCCTCCAAGTATTATCTGCCATGCTTATGGGAGGACTGGCAGATATGAGCCAAAGATAGCGAGGGAAGGAGTGAGGTGCCCATGAGCCCTAAGGACAGCAGCTGTGGTGACCTCCATGTATTTAGAGTCAGGCTGATGGTTGTCTGGCTTTCCCAAGGAATAAACAATAATAACCCTAATCATCCCTCCACATCAGATAACAGTCATCAATGTCTTGCTCCTTCTCTTCCTTCCCCAAGAGTAGGGCTCAGGCCTGGTTCCATTTTGTAGATAGGAAACTGACCCATCATGATTGATGGTAGCTAGGGACAGGTACCCAGTTCAGGAAAATGTTCCAGGTGTTTGCAGCTGCTGTCATTCACAAGCACAGGTTTACCCCCATAAAGATCTCTATCCAGCCACAGCGGATGCCAATCTGGATGTTGGCAATGACTACAGTAGTAGGGAGGTGGGGTAGAACATGGGCCCTGTCACGAGAGGCCACAGGGCAGAATGGGGCCACTCAGCACCCCTGAGGGGGATGATGCTTAGGGGGCTGGACACCTCTCATATTTGGAAGCTGTGATCTCTGTGATTTCGTCTCTTCATGATTTCTGTGCAATGAATAACAAAGAATTTCCAAGTGCCAAGTATTTTGTCTTATAAAATCTAAAAGAACAAAAAAAGAAAGGACTCTCAGGAAAGACTTTCTCCTTTTTCCCCAAATTAGGGGAGAGGGGCAAAGGGAGAGCACCTTATTCTAAGCAAGCCTGTTTACCAGCTGCCAGCCCAGACACACCCCCAACAAAACGCCATGGAGAATGATGTTGTGACTCATGGCTTGGCAAGTACCAGGATCATGCCCCGGGCTCCCAGATACCACACTGGCTCCTCCAGGTCGCTCTGACTGGATCTCCTCCTCCTCCTCCTTTTCCCCAGAGGCATTCCTCATCTCACCCTCTCCTCCCAGCCCCTCCTACTCCCAAATCATTCTAGGTGGTGGGGTGGGGGAGGGGAGAGCTAGAAGCTGGGGTAGAATTTGGATTTGAGTTAAGAGTTAATTTCAGGGCTGGGGGTTTAGCTCAGTGGTTCTGCCGCCTGCCTCGTAAGCGCAAGGATCTGAGTTCGATCCCCAGCACCAAAAAAAAAAAAAAAAAAAAAAAAAAAAGAATTAATTTCAGGGGTCAGGGATTTAGCTCAGTGGTTCCACTGCTTGCCTTGCAAGTGCTAGGACCAGAGTTCAATCCCTGGTACCAAAAAAAAAGAGAGTTAATTTCAGGATCAGGATTAAGGACAGATTTAGGGCTAGAGCTACTTTGGGATTTAGTTTAGGCAGTAGGTTTTTAACTGATAGAGACAATAGAACTCTACTAATTTACAAGAATTAAAGTCCTAGGGTTAGCCACTGAGGTGTCTTAGTCATATGATAGGTCCACTTTCCTTGGGACTAGAATTAGAATCTGGTTTAGAAAATAGGAAATGTCAACACTGAAAAATGTAATCAAGAATCACCTCCTAGGAATCTAAGCATTTTACTTTCTGGAAAGGGTTTTAGAATCAACTACATTTCTAAAGGCTGTAGATGCCAAAAGACCATTATATTCATCCCCCGGGCAGTATTGTATGACTTTACCTTGACCTCAGTCTTAAAACTTTCTTGTACACCTGAGGGTCTTTTTTAGATGTCTTCTTCTAGTCTCCCCCCACCCCAGTCTTATGAAAGGAATTGCTCCCCTGTCCCATCAGCTTTGGGGAAAACTCGGAGGAGTAGTTAAAGAACCAAGGCCCTGACGTTTGGGTACCTCAGGCGCCGTCTTGGCGGGAAAAGCACTAAGCAAAGCATGCTGGGGATTCCCAGACTGAGACATCTGTCAGCAAGACTCAAGAGGCTCCCCTCAGGCAAAGGACACACAAACACATAGAAAGTCCTGAGCTCCATTTCTGAGGATAGGAAGAAAATTAAGTAGGAACAACTGACTGCAGGGGCAGCAGAGAAGTGTGGAGCAGGAAGCTTCCCAGGAAGTCAGAATCCTACAGAATTCTACAGAAGATGGTGATACAATTGGGTTGATTTTCTAGAAATCCATTCTTAGAGACTGCATACACACACACGTGCACATGCACACACGTGCATGCGCACACACACGCACACTTCAGCACTTCCTTACAAAAGGAGCCAATCCTGTAAAATAAACTACATGGCAACCCATCCACTACTGTGCAAACCAATCTCTTGCATCTAACATGGGCCTCAGTTTCTCTTTCTTCTCTCCTCACACTCCTTCTCCCACATCTGGCTTCTTAAGTGCTGGAGATTCTCTGGCAGAGGGACTAGGAGGGTACAAAGCTGGCATAAACCCAACTTCAAGCCTGCCTTCCCCATGAGCAACAGCAAGACAGTGATTAGCAGCTCTCCCCAAAGCTCAGAGGTAAGAGATTTTTTTTCTTTCAAACATGTCACATCTGGCACATCTGCTTTCCTAGCAATGATGCATCCCAAGGGGTATAATCAACAGTTGGGGCGGTGCTGGGATGCAGGTCTGTTCTGACAGAAGCCTGAGCCAGAGACGCCAAGAGCAAAACTTAAGAACACCAACTATCCACACTCCCCTTCTATCCCAGAGGCTAAAGATGAGGCTTATCCCTGTACATCTTTCGGCCTTGGAGCCAAGTTCCCTCCTCACAGCCCAAACCTATTTTAGAGCATAGAATACAATGCAAATGCAATGGTACATTTTACTTTGCGAAAGCATATAATCCATTCTCTTGTCCAACCTTAAACTGGGATTAGAAAGAAGCTGGAAAAGAACCAATCACTCTTTCCAAGTGTCAGAAGCTCTCAGTAGCAACAGTCAGGCACCCTGGTGGTGTCTTCTCCAGTCTTTCTGCCTCCCCACTCCTTTCAGGTGACCTCATTGCTTCCTTGCCCCTCTCATGTCTAGTCCCTTGAAACAGGTGGGAAGCTACCACCACTTGCTTTTGACTTAGTGTTTAGAAGGCACTACCTAGATGCTTCCCCATAGCCCTTTGACAAAACACCACCAACCAGCACTCTGACACCTCTGCCCATTGGGATATTCCCCTACCTCTGAATCCACTTTCCTTTGATTCCATCACTGAGACATTTTACTTCAGCTAGGCAAAAAAGCTTTCTTCTATGCAAATATCTCTCCTTCTACCTTCAACGCCATTCTTCTCTTTTACCAAAGACACTCATCTTTCCTTTCTCTCTGGACCTAAACTCTTACTCCAAACAATCCCTCACAAGCTCCTCCTGAAGGAAGTTTCTGTTGAGAAGCCACTCAGTTGCTCCCTCTCCATGGTCTTGCTCTATCCCCTACACTGTCCAGATCCCTGTCCTTGTTTATACGTCTGTCATTGTCCAGGTGTGCGTCACATCATTCCTATCATACTGAGGCTTCCAAGAGTGGAGACTCTGATTTCCCCTCCAGTGCCCTGCATATTCCAATGTTTCTTAATCCAGTAAAGAAAGGTAGCTAAGTGTGAGAGAGGAATAGGACCTAATACTCACTCTGCTTCCACAGAAAGACAAAGCCAACACTCGTCTGCCCGTGCACATGCATGCGTGTGCACATGCACACACACACACACACACACACACACACACACACATAGAGGCACACACCAAGTCATCCCAAAGATGACTGAGCTTGTCAGAAATAAATCATGTTTGGCTTTCAAATGCAACTGTAATTACACGGTATCTTAACTATCTGTGCAAACTGTCAGAGAAAATATATTGGCAATTCAGTGAAGGAGGAGGGGGAGGCTGGGGCAACCATTGAACACCACCCTCACCTTGTCTGAAGTCATCTGGAGATACGACAGCACAGAAGGGCAGAAGCGTGTCAGGACTAGTCCCAGTGCTTACTGAGCCTAATGGTTTTTCAGATGAGATGTGCCATCACAAGCTCCCAAGGCGGAGGGGACAATCCGGAGGAACTGTATGCATCACTACTCTTGTAAGGTTCTGCAAGCAGGGGCAGGAGGGATTTAGGCTAGACTTCCTGACCAGGTAGATTCTGGAGACAGATGTGTGTGAAAAAGATTGAGTCCTGTTCTTTGATAATTGTAGTCTAATGTTTGTCTCCACACAGAACTAGACTATTCCAGAAGTGGGAGAAAGTGATGTTTTAAACATCCCATTTTAAATTTATAACATTAATTTATGCAAATAAGTCCCTGTGTCTGAGACTGGGATTACTTTATTTCTTCTTTGTCATAGTTACCACTTATGGTGCTCCTCCTGTCTTTACTCTTTAACATTCTTCCTAATCCCAGACAAATATCTGCCTCAGCTCCTCTTCTCTTGAAGAATTGCTCATCCTTGTCCAGGTCATCTTTCTCACACATCATTCTACTGTGGTTTGGGGAATCAGATTGATGGATTTCAGAGGGAGGACCCCAAAGGTGTGTTGAACATAGGCTCAGTCAAAGGAAGCAGACATGAAAGATGAGGAGTCAGAGTGACATGAGAGAGAATAGGTGGAGGGAAGGAGCAATGCCCCAATCTTAGAATCTCATCCCGGGGGGACCAGGCAGCTTGAAGGAGGGCAGAGGGTGAAGCAGAGGTTTCTCAGGGTTCCTTTAGCCCATCTTTACCTACATTCAGCTTTCACACTTATCTACTTGATTACTTGCAGGCGATAAGCCACAGTAAAATGTTGTCTAAGGTGAGAAAAGAATCATGTATTTATCAATAAACAGCTTACGGACATTTCAACTTTGTGTGTGTTTAGGGATTTCAGTGCCCTTATAGAGAGAAAAAGGAAAGCATTGCCACACATAACAGCAGAGGTCAAGATCTCCTTCACTAGTGATGTTAGAAAACCGCATGGAACTCATCTTTCTGGATGGCTCTGGATAATTCACTCTTACCAGTACTTCCTGTCTTAATCAACTAATGAAACAATAACAACACACCACTCCCCCAAAGTCCACTGTATTTCTTTTCTTTTTTTTTTTGGTACTGGGGATCAAACTCAGGTCCTTGCGCTTGCGCAGCAGGTGGCAAAACCACTGAGCTAAATCCCCGGCCCTGTATTTCTAATGTAAACAAAGAATGGCTAAATAGTAAATGGTTGCCTCCATTTCTAGCTGGCATCTGGATGAACCCTGTTTTGTTCAACACTCCAGCTGTCTCACTTGGCCCACAAATCCCTCTGTCAAAAGAATATGATTCTCTCCACTTTTCTCTCAAGCCCTATTTTTAAATTTTGTTCTTTGCCACTGTCTTTTTTATTTTATTAGTACATGTTTGCAATATATAATGATTGCTTTCACTGTGGGTATTTGGTACATATACATGACACATCTTAATTCTTTTTTTTTTTACATCCCCCTTTCCTTATCCCTTTTCCCCCTCCCTTCATTTCCTGGTCCTCTTCCCATTTGCAGTAGGTAGATCAAGCCCTATTTTAATGTGTGTCCTACATTATCAGTATCTCATTTCCCTAGAGTTGAGGTTTAGAGTCTTATAATTATCATATAAATGGCCACTCTATGGACAAAAAGTAGTATGACGGTCTCATGAGCAACAGAAATTCAGGCCAGCAAAAGAATTGGTATCTTCCTTGTCCCTAATGGTTGGCACAGCCTTCCTACTTCCCTAAACAGATTATCTAGAGGAGAGAAAACTGATTATTTTCCAAATTCCCAAAGATAGCAGTTCTATTCCAGACCATTCCCAGTCTTTCTAAGTTCCTAAAGATCCAGCATTCCTGAATTCCAAACATGGCCAGGCTGAGATTTCCTGACCTGTCCCTACAGAGCCATGAAATTCAGTTATAAGGCAAACAAGGCTGTGTTTGTCCCATAAAACCACTGCATGCGAGCTAATTAAATGACATAATAAAACAGGGAGATAAATGCAGGCAGGAGAGAACCCTCCTAGAGATGGAGATGGGATCAGATGGGTGGCTGAAATAAAGATACTCCAGGAGAAGAGTTAGGAGTGAATGTCCTCAACCTCAAGATTCTACAGGAGCTTCCAACCAGCACCAAATGAGAGGTGAAGGGAAGGTGGGTCTGAAGATGGAAAAAAGCTGTACCAGGTCTATAGCAAGCAAAGGGACCTTCATGAATGTGGACCTTTCCACTCCTGGCAAATTCACTCAGAAAGACTCTCACACCAGCTAAATCAATTTGCATATACACACATAGTCCTATATAGGAATATCCATAATGAGGACATCCAGGCACACACATTCTAAACAAGACCATCTTCCTCCAACCCATCCTGTCACTGGGTTAGGCATCTTCTACTGAAACACAAATTTATAAGCCATGATCGCAAAGATTTTCTCTACCCTAAAAAAAGTATGACCTAAAATTTTGTGATCTCAGCATATACAGAGCATTTTAAAATGATATATTTCACTGCCCTTCCCCTTACAGAATTCATTAAGAATGTCAGCAAAATGACAGATACCTGGAGAAAATAAAATTCACATTCTTATGTGGCCCAGACCCCTGCTGGTTGTAGTGGAAAAGATACACCTGATCAAGTTACGCCTGGTCAAATTGCTTGTCTCAAATGAATACTCTAAGGTGAGAGATAGGAGCCCATAGAATTCCTTCAAATAAGCTTAAAATTCAGTCTTCTTAGGAAAAGTGATGGTGGGTCTCAAGACCTCCTTCCACTTACACTCTTTTCCATTCTGGTCCATCTACCTAAGGCATCTCTTCTCTCTGCTCTCTTTGGGCACTCATATCCTCCAGAGAAGTTTAATAAAGTTCAATGTGTCATCCCCATGTTCCCTCCCAAAGATGTTGGTGTTAGAGGGAAAAGCAGGGCTTGGGGAGGAGGCTCAGATCAGCAAGACAAATTCAAACAACCTGACATTCGTTCATTGATTTGTTTATTCAGCAAAGAATTTTTAAGAGCTTTCAATGTACCCAGCACAATCTAGAAACTGAAGATAATAAAAATGGGCAGTCTTGGCCTGGACTTGAGGAATGTGCATCTCCTTGGGTAGGGCCATTTTCCTCAGCAATTCAAACAGGATCCTGACATCCTGAACCACCAGCCTCACTTTCACCATTCTCCAGTGAACTCTTTCTGCTGAATGTGCAGAAAACTGGAGCCCCGAATCACTGGCAGTAGAGAGGATGATCTCTCTGGGCACCTCGGTTTCTTACCTGGCTCCAACCTGGCTCCCTGGGCAGCTCTGGACAGGTCATGGGCTTAGTTTCTCTACCTGGGAAGCGGGGGAGGCACCCACTGACTAGTTCTCAACTTCACAGAGCAGCTTGGTGATTAATGGGTTAATGTCCGTGGGAGGCTTTGAGCTCTTGGGATGAAAGACACCCTAAAGCCCTGACTCTATTGGAAACTCTGCCCAGCCAACAAGATACCCTGAAACCAGAAAGGGGGCCTTTGATCATATATTAAGGGTTGTCTTTGGAAAAATGAACTAGAGGGAATGAGTTAAAACAGCAGCAGGAATTAAGGTACCCTGGAAGAAAGGACTTTCTGGCTCCTGGGTGGCGTCTCTTTCCCTGGCATTGTTTACAGATTCTTCAACTGCATATAGGGTGGTCTGGATCATCACAGGAGCTTCTTTCGACCCCCCTACAGTCAACTCCACGTTAGATACTCTCCAGCAAATATTAAGCCTTAAACAGTTTCCCCAAACACAGCACGACTCAAGTCACTTCCCGAATGCACTGCTTGGCAGTGAGCATAAAGGATATTCCTTCAAATATTTAACAAAAACCATTTTTTAAAGTGTTTAGCAAATGTGCTTAAAATTTTTATTATATAATTTGCCTAAAATCTATCAAGTATTCATTATCAAGACAAAGTGTAAATATTTAAATTCAAAGCTGGAGTTATAGAGTCAGGCTTAAATTAAAAAACTAGCTCTGTCATTTACCAGTTACATACCATAGAGGAAGTTGGTTTTTTGGGATTTTGGGGGGTTTTTTGTTTTGGGGGGGTTTTTTGGTACCAGGGATCAAACTCGGGTCCTTGAGCTTTCGATGCAGGTGGTGGAAACACTGAGCTAAATCCCCAGCCCAAAGTTGTTTAAATTTTAAAACCTTGGATCTCATTATAATCACCTGAAAAATTGGGAATAATAATAATTCCAACATCAAATAACATTACAAAGATCAAATTGGAAAATTCTGATACTACCAAGAGTTGGCAAGGATGGTACCACAGGAATGCTCAGACACTCTGGTCAGAATGAAACATAGTTCCACTACTTTGGAAGACAATCTGGTATACCTGAGTAAACCTGAATGCTCACATATCCCGTAACATGGAGATTCCACTACTAGGTATATATATCCTATAAAATATGGGCACATGTGCACTAAGATGAATGGGCAAGAATGAATGTTTAGAAACACCAGGTGTGGTGTCATGCACCTGTAATCCCAGCACTCTGGGAGGATGAAGCAGAAGGATACTAAGTTTGAGCACAACTTGAGTCACTTAGCAAGACCTCATCTTGAAATTTTTAAATGGTTGGGGATATAGCTGAGAGGAAAGGCCCTGGGTTCAATCTCTAAAAAGAAAAGGTTCAGAGCGGTGTTATTTTTGAATTGATAAAAACTGGAAAGAAGGCAGACAACCCTACCCAGCAGAATGGGTAGGTTATGGTACATTCATATAATGAAATATGTGCAGCAATGAAAACGAACAAATCACAGCTATAGGCAACAACATGGATGACACACAAAATGTTGAGTAAAAAATGCAAAACAAGAGTATACACACTTTGAGTGCATTTATATAAAATTCAAAAGCAAGCAAAACTATGTTGTTGAAGGTAATAAAACATTATGAAAAGCCAGAAAATCATTATTACAAAATACTAGAAAGGTACGTTTGGGAAAGGGAAGGGATTATGACTAGAAAGGGTATGCAGGGTGTTCTGGGGTACTAGAAAGTTGTCTTTTTTGAATCAGAGTGCTAGTTACATAGAGGTTTCATTACTATTCACATATATTCTTTTTTTTTTTGTACCAGGGATCGCACTCGGGTCCCTGCACTTGCAAGGCAGGGGCCGGAACCACTGATCTAAATCCCCAGCCCTATTCACATATATTCTTTGTGCACTCTTATGAATATGTATCATATTTCACATTACAATCTAAACTTAAAATATTTAATTAGGTTACAAATGTAATATAGCAAACTTCCTTAGTACATACTAAGCTCTCAATAAATGTTACCCATTATTTATCCATCACTAGTTCAGAAATAATTTCTACCATTCTTTCCTTCCATCAACGATGGCAGACAGGTGGATATGTGTCTAATATTTCTAATAAACTCTCACTGAGTACATACTTCACACATGTACTAGAAGGGAATGAACCAGACAGCATCCACATCTAAAAGGAACACACTACAGTGATTTGATTGATCTAAGACACCTTCTGCTTCTCCTCAGACTCAGGGAACCATCCAAGTCCCTTTCCACATACCTGGGTCAAATGTTCACTTCTCACTAATAACAAAATCACAAACAGGGATTTGTACCCAGAAGAAAACCCCCACCTCCAGTATAGCCGCCCCAATCCTTACCAAATGCATGGCTGCCCCCAGACCTTCAGGAGGTACTACCAGTATTCACGCAGCTATTCACACGCACCATGCAGCCCACTCACACTCGCCACACTCTTAACCACAGCAAAGAAGAAAGGGGTGTGAAGAACCCCCCAAAGTCTGCACTACCCCTTGCTCATCCCACCCCAACCCACCATTCCAGTTTAAGGGCACAAAATACATTATGACCCTAGGCCTTCGTTTACATGTAACAAACAGAGGTCAATTTATTTCTAAATCACTTTTTTTATGGCTCTATTGAACTATTTGCCACATTATTTATACGTTAATGGGCCAGGCCCCTCTGGGAAGCTCCCCATCTAATAAATAACGTGCCAAATCATTAAGCAAGGTGATAAAATCAAAGCCATTTAAAAATGCATCAACCTGCGTTCCCTTTCAGTGAAATAAGCTCCAGGGGACCACAGAAGAGAAGGGGGAGTAAACACCTTCTATTACTGAGTTTGGTCAGGTGTAGTGGTTCTTTATTTATTTATTTTTTTTCTTCCCTTGGGCTTGAGATAAAAATCAGAGCTGGGAGATCTAGATAACCTGGCTACTTACCCACATCCCCAGCAGCTGGAAGAGAGGAAGTGGGTAGGCATTAAAGAGGGGATGGTTTGAAAACAAGCTTCAGGCAAGGAGAAGCAGAGGCATCAAATTCTACCTCCCACCTGCCACTTGGGGTATGTGGGTCAGGCACAGAAGCCCAGCTGGGCAAATAAAGCTATCCTCTAGCAGAGAATTTGAGGGTTGAAAAAGAAAGGTCTTTGCCTTTCTACCTGTATCCCATCACTACAATTCTGTCCTATGAATCTCAGTATTTATGATTAATCTGAGTCACAGACAAGAACGTTAATAATAATGATTACTGTCTTCCCCCTCCTCACCCCTCATTCCAAACGGCTCACCACGTCCTTCCTTACACTCAACCCACTCAGAAAACCTATGCAAATCTAGTGCAGCAGTGGTGAGAGAATGTGGCCTGGAAGGCTTGCCTTTGAAGTATAAGGAACACCCTCTAAGTGATTGAGAGAGAAAAGGAATGAAAGCCTATCGGTCTGTTCCTATCTTAAGGCACTGTGGGTAGATCCCAGCCTTGGATGCTGTAAGGAATGATGTAGATAAATCATCCTTTGTTGATGAGAAAGGCAAGACCCAGTACCAGGACTCTGATCCAGGCTGAAAACCAAGCAGAAATACAAATGAGAATTATGAATTGACGCTCTATGCGCAGAGCATATGAAGAGCAAAGAAATTCTCTATTGGACAGGGAAGGTTTAAATAAGTATGTAAGTCATAAGCAAACAAACCAAACATTGCTTAATTTAGTCTTTGCAAGAGCCTTGAAAGGTAGTTTACAGATTCAGAAAAACTGAAATATTTAATCAAGGTCATATAAGATATAGAGAGCTGGGTTGGAATCCAAGTCTGTTTGTTGGTAAAAAGCTATACTCTTTGTATTAAATCATTATATCAAAGAGCAGAGAGGAGATTTGAGATGAGTTCTAAAAGAAGAGAAACAAATGGATAAACAAAGGGACCAGAAGAAGTAGGTTGCCAAATGAAATTCAAGATGTCCATGGCCAAATATTGCATGAGACACACTAAAAATTATTCATTGTTTATCCCAATGTTGAGTTTAACTGGCATCCTATATTTCTATTTGCTTAATCTGTCAACTTTTAAAGCAGGCAACTCTTAAAGTAAAGCAAATGGCCTAACCTAGGTGAAGGCAATGAAGAGGAGGAAAAAAAGGTTTTGCAGGGAGGATGAGAAACATTTGCCTGGTTAGCACAGATAGTTCCATACCAGGAAGTCAAAAGTAGGAAGATGAGGTCGATCACGGTCAGCTGCTAGGAAGGTCTTAAAGAATAGAAAGCTTATACTTGATGACGGGGAATAGAAGGGGTTTGGCTCTAAGTTGTAAACTTAAAGAGAAGGAAAGATAGTTTTCTATGATCATACAATTTAAAAATACTTTAGTGTATAACAACACAGTGCCCATGTACCCCTGTGTAGTAGGCAAAGTGGTTGTCATTTGCTTCTGTTGCCTGTTCCCCCTCAGCCTACTAGCTGGTCTTCACTTTCCTCCTTCCAAACACCAGTATCCTGAAAGGCACCAAGGGACTCACTATCACACTCCTGCAACTGTCCTTACAAGGTCATTGGTGACATCTACAGCAGCTTCTTCTCATTCTTCATTCCACCTTGCCTCTCTTTGGCATTTAACACCATTGACAACCTATTCTATTTGTGGTGATGACTTATTTCTTGTTCTCCTCCTACCTCTTGGATGATTGTTTCCAGTTTCCTTTATTCTTCTCTGGCTCTTCCATCCTCCTTTAAAGTCAAGATTGCCAAGTTTCCATGTTTGGGTGCTTTCACTCATTCTGCCTTCAGTGCTTGAATGTGTGCACATGATCCCCAAATCTACATCTCCTGCTGGTTTGCTGGGTGCTAGATTAGAATTCTAAACTGTTTATCAGATGTTTCCATTTACTTTCCCCATTCTAATTCAACATCTTCCTACCCCCAGGTCCAGCCATCATATTCACTTGATCGCCCCCATTGCTTCTAGGATAAAGTCCAACCTGGTCACCAGGTTTGTCCATCTTACTCAGTTATCATGGCAAAATTTGATCTAGATCAGGGGTTGGTAGGCTTTTTCTGTAAATGACCAGACAGTAAATATTTCAGGCTCTGTAAGCTGCACAGGGTCTGTGTTTTGTGTTCCTCTTTGTTGTTTGTTGTCTTCAAACAATTCTCAGTTGGAAGGTTGCACAAAAACAAATGAGCTATAATTTGCTAACTCCCTGCAAGGCCTACTGATTCCCAATCTTATTCTCTTTTTCTTGCTTGAGGAAGTTAAAATTTAATTTTACTTTCACTTTTTTCTTTGAAGCCCCATAGGACTCCCCCCGCTTTTTTTTTCAGTGCTAGAGATGGCACCCAGGGCCTCTCACATGCTAGGCAAGCACTGTACCACTGAACTACAACCACTTGCTCCTACCTACCTACCAAAGGACTTTGTATCTCTCACAGCACAAACTCCAATTCATAACTTATTGTTCTGCTAAGCTACTTTTTTTTTTTGCCTTGATACAGTTAGTATCTTTATTAGTTTGCAACAGCTCCTGACCAAACACCACAAACTGAATGGTTTAAATGACAGAAATTTATTGTCTCTCTCAGTTCTGGAGGCCAGCAATCCAAGATCAAGGTGTCAGCAGGGGTGGTCCCTTCTGAATGCTGAGGAAGAATTTGCTGTGTGCCCCTCCCCAGCTTCTGATGCTCTGCTAACATCCTTGATGTTCCTTGGCTTGTGGGTGTATTGTCCTGATCATTGCCTTGATCTTTACATGTGCTTCTCCCTGTCTTGAGGACAGTGATCATCTCTCACTATACTGCACAGCATCTAGCCCAATGTGTTATTCATATGGATACTTTAAAATGTTTGTTGAGTGAATTATAAAATCTAGTGCTGTTTTGTTTTTTGTTTTGTTTTAATTTCAATGGGAGAAGAAAGGAAGGGTCTGAAGATTCAACACTCACTCAGTTGAGTGGTGCTAGCAAGGTGGGTGATGTCGCTAGGCTTTATGGGCAGCCAGGAGGATTGGAAAAGCAAAAAGGATAAGATAAATCTCACAACCCTAAATTCTCTGCTTCCCCGCCACCACCACGGCTCTGGAAGTTCCATCTCTCCAAGAGGAAACCTAAGATTTTTCCAAGAAAACCCAAACTGTCTAAGCACCATAATTTCCCTGGTGTCTTAAATCCTTCACCAAAGTACAAGAGGCCTAGGCATGATTGAAATGGGTTCAGAGCATTTTCAGGTGAGAAGGGACCTCAGTTTCTGCCTCGCATCTAAATGACTACTGTCAACTCCCAAGTGTTTGAGCAAAGGCAGGAGGGCTGTGACACAGCTGTTGCCAAATCAATAGAAAAATGAAAGAATTTGCTTTGGAGTTCTTAATGTAGCTTTTTTTAATCTTCCAAAAATGTGTCTTTGCCTCAGAATTTTGTCTCATAAATACACCTTGCTGGGAAATAAAGGACAAGGAAGCCTCAATTAAGAAAAAGTATTGATTGATCCCTGGTACCAAAAAAAAAAAAAAAGAAAAAGAAAAAGTATGGAATGAGAGTTGACTACATTATTCCAGCAGCTCATCTGAGACTTGGGGGTTAAAATAAAATAATTTCATCTTAACATCAGAGCCTCAAAAAATGCTTGTGAAGAAATTTATTGATCTACTTTTTTCATGAAGCTCCGGTCTCTGATGCCTTCCTACCTTCTTTTATTAACTGCATTTGGAATGAGCTGACAAAGAATCGCAGACATCTGCACTTGGGCATTCCAGAGCATGTTAATCAATAGACTACACCAGAAGCCTTGAGGCTGGGATACTTTCACTTAAATACCTAGGTCTACTTCAACTAGTGACCTCGGTAGAATAGGTGTAGTGGAGCTTCCACCAGCAGCTCAACCAGTAGACCAGATCAGGGCTGCAGCAAGCCAGCTGGAGCTGCACCCAGGAAGTCTGTAACTGCCTCCCCTCCTTTTCACTTAGGCTCAGTTTTTTGCACAAGTATCACAAAGACATGTCAAAACAACTGTCAATTACAACACCCCTTTTTCTCCCAGAGAAAGCTGACTCCGATGGTTAATCGGACTGTTTTAAATGACTGTCATATCTATTCAGGAAATAGATGACAGCTTACGATATAGGAAGTCTGAAGTTGGGTGATATGGAAAGGTAGCAAATGTGGTATAGACCCTTACTGCTCAAGGTGTGGTCCTGGGCCGGCAGCAGCACTCTCAAACTTATCAGAAATGCAGAATGTACTCCTCTACAGAAAAATTGCTGAACTCAAGGTGATGGGGGCTGGGGGGAAGTGTGTGTGTGTGTGTGTGTATGTGTGTGTGTGAGGATGGAGAGAAGGTCACTGAAACATGAGGAATAACTTCTTTGATTATTACTGAAAAATTCAATTGTGGGAGCATTAGGCCAAGCCTGGGATACCCAGAACTCCAGGACAGTTGGCTGGAATTCACATGACACATTTATTAATATATACTATTGCCCTCTGTTGGCACTGGAGATACTGAAGTGAACAAAACAAAGTCCCAGCCCCAAAGTTGGAGAAGGCCTATAGTATCTACTAACATGGTAGGAAGCAAAGGCTTATTGATACATTATCAGTTAGATAATCCAATTATGAGGCACTGGAAATTTGGTTTGGCTCTCTCTGTAGAGCTTATTAACCTGATCATTGCCCCAACTCTGCTTCCTTCCATGTCTCACAGGCAGCCAGCACAGCTCGGTGGTCCAAAGCACATGTGGAGTAAAAGCGAGCCGCCTGAGCAGCTGAGCCCACAGGAAGATCCAGTAGTACAGCTGTTCACATGATCCTAGTTTTCTGGAAGTGCCTTCCTAACATTCAGATACTACCTTGTTTTTCCTCTGGTTTTACCTCTACTGATGCACATGACCATTTACACTCTAACCCCAAACCATCTTGCAGTCTCATTACAAATTACTCCCTTCTCTAGCATGGACCCTTAAAAGAGTAGCTAAAATCTGACCCTCTCTTCAGAACTGGGTTTCAAATCCAAGCTCAGTCTGTCACTGTCTGTGTGAAACTGGGAAACTTACTCAGCCTAAACCTCAGTTTTGCATCTGTTAAGTGGTAATTGTAATAGTAATAGTAGTAATGAAATGATGAAAATAGCTCATATGATCTACTAGTAGGCACCATTCTGAACACTGTGCCTCTCCTGATTCACTTTACCTTCAGTACAGGGCTACTTCACAGCATTGTTGTGAAGGTGAAGTGAATCCACACATAAAAGTGGCTAGAGCAGTATCTCGCGTGAAGTAATATGAACTAATTGTATTACTTATTAGTATCAATATTAGCAAAACCCAATAGGTTTGATTGTTCTCCCAGACCTTAATTTTTTTATTTTTTATTTTTTTGGTACTGGGGATTGAACTCGGGACCTTGCACTTGCGAGGCAGGCAATGGAACCACTGAGCTAAATTCCTGGCTCGTCCCAGACCTTTATTAATACAGTTCCCTCTCCCTGGAATGACTCACTTCCCTTCTCTGTGCTGTAGATTCCTCCTTTGACCCAGTTTTTCAGGGTTCCATGCATTGAATAAACCACTTCTGCTATGCATATTCTCAGAGCACTTTAAATATATCCCTCAATATCACACTTGTTCTAGTGAACTGAAAACAGTATCCACCACTAGACTGTGACCTTCTCCACGATAAAGATCCTATTAGATTCACTTTATATCACCAGGGCTGACTCTACCATATAGAACTCAGCAGGCACTAAATGAATGTTTGTTGAATGAATATATTAAGGTCTGACTGAATAATTAAATACATTCAGAAAAGGCCCTCGAATGGGAAGTTCCAGAGGGAAGCAAGGTTGGAGAGTAAAACAATCCAGAGATCTTTGGCCCTTCATCTCCCACCTCCAGAGAGCAAAGCCATTCAGGAGCTTCCCCACCTTCACTAGACCTGGATTGCCTCTCCTCTCAAGAACACACCCCAATCCCCCCCTTGTTATAGACACACTACTTGCCTCTGGCAGTGACAGAAATAAAGAGGATTACATCATTTGTTACAACAAAATGGTTATTATAGTAATAAGTATAATTAGCATTAGACAATTACAATAATAACACATTTCCTTGATGCAGAGGTACTTTTTTTAAAAACAGGTTTATTTAATGTCCCCCATACTCTCCCCATCAAGAAAAAACAACTCTTTGGGAAGAGCAGAGGCCTCTTTCATTCTGCCAAGATGCTATCTTAATGAAGAAACATTATTGACAAACCCAATAAAATAGAAGCAGATTTCCTTGGAGCAAAATCTCTCTTGCTCTTCCTCTGGTTTCTCTGGGGAAACCTTGTGCCTGTCTTTCGAGGGATTTGGAGAACTGGGTGAAGGCTAAAGAAGATGAGGCCAGGGAGAGGTAGAAAAAGAGGAGAAACCTTCTCAAACAACCAGAGACTAATAAAGGTTCTTGACTACATCCTACCCTTTGTCCCAGGGTTGAACAAACCAGGAAGGGAAAAAAGCCTATTTATTCTTGGTGATGAGTGAGTGTTTTCAATACTTTTCCATCCTCTGTAAGAGCAAGGAATGAGTGAGAAGGCACAAAGAGCTAGGAGGAAATTGTATTATAATAAATAATGAATAGGGTACAATGTTACTGCTCATAGACATACCCATATCAGATCCATATGCAGTCTTATACAAAATCCAACTAATTATCACCTGCCTTTTCCAAAAGTAACTGAGGGGAAGGGACTAACAATGATACCAATGCATAACTAAACACTAGATAGGTGGGAAAATCAGGATACACATAGACATTTCATAAACTTGGTATATGTATGCTATCCATACACATTTACAAACTTAGGCATAACCTACATATATATACATATATATATATACACACACACACACACAGACATATGCCCTATACTTAGTAGGCTCTCAATAGATACTTACTGAGTTGATGAAACAACCCCATCCCTAAAGACAGAGAAGTAAGTGCCACAAGTAGATAAGCCTAAGATATAGACATGTGAATACATATATTCATACACAAAATATATATGTGAAAACAATATATGCCTAAAATGTATATAAAACAGACCAGGGCCGGGGATTTAGCTCAGTGGTCCCGCCACCTGCCTCACAAGCGCAAGGCCCTGAGTTCAACCCCCGGTACCAAAATAAAAAACAAAAACAGACCATTATTCATATATACTCATGTAGTGTACACACCATTTTATACATATACACATAAAATTAAGCCTTACTCTTTGACAATAGGCCTAGCAATATATGAGTACTTTGCCAATCCAGATTATATATAAAATATGGCCACACACCCACATCTATGTGCAAGGGCAGAGTCATTTAAAAACACATCTATATATATGGATTTATAAACATTTATATACATATAGACTCAAACACACAGAACAAATACAGAACATAATTAAAACCAGAGCAGCTGTAAAGATAAGCATCTCTGCTCATCCCTCTTATCTCCTGTAAGTGTCAGTGCCCAGAGGCATGAACTTAATCCAGGGCTCTAGCCCATCGCGCCCAGTAAAGAGGTAAAAGGTTTGAGCTGCCCATCTCCAGGGGCATCCACACGTGTGCATGTCTTGTCCAAGCTCCCTGAGGTTGGCCTTATCATAGATCACTGGGAGTGAAATGTGGGTCAAGCTATGTTCCCAAGCGCTCCAGATAAAGCTCCCAAATATTCCTTGACTCTCAGATTCTGAGAGTCATTCTATCATACTTCCCAGATGAATTTTTTTTCATTCTCTTTGAATTTTCAGCCAAGTAGGTCTTCCCCCAGACCAGGGATACCTCTCATTCTTACCCACACTGGTCAGCAAAAAAAGACTTTCTTCTCTTGATGCCAATGTTCTTGCAAGGAGCTTTCTCAGATCTGCCTCTTAAGATATGCAGCTATCCAAGAAACAACCATGTTTGCTTTCTGCAAATATCTTTTTGAAAAATGGATTTATTCCTTCTCTCTCCAGTCATATGTTGGTTTAATATTTATTCCATTATTTGTATGTCCTTAATAGAAGTGTCCAGACATTGGCCTTAGATTTTGTTTTTGGTTTTTAGGATTTACTGGGCTTACCTGTGAATACCTTTGTGCAGAACTAGAAGATTGAAGGATAATTTAATTCAGCCTCTTCATTTTCCAAGTAGGGGAATGGAGATCAAGAGAGATGAATTGATTTACCCAGAGTCACATAAAGGAGTGGCAAAGAGGGATTCAATTCCAGGTTTCTGTCGCTTAATTCAATGCCACTTCATCAGCATTTCCCAAACTGAATTTCATGGAACATTAATATCCCAGTGCTAAGAGGTTTTTCCTTAAAAGGAGTTCCATAATAATTTAGAAAATATTGCATATTATGTTCCCTTCTTGAGATTCAAAATGAATATTAATATGTTAAAGTTTCTGAGAAGTCCTGTACCTTCAGATTTTAATTTTGTCTAGTCCATTGTTTCCTAAACTAATCTGATCCTGTCATATTTTTTCAAGAACCTCCTGTCATATCATGTGAAACACAATGTTTTGAGGATTACACCACAGTTTAGGAAACACAGTCCTCCTTTAAATACAATATGGGGAGGGTCTGTTGGATTTTTTCCAAAGATAAAAGGAGAGTATAACTGAACACAAATGTGAGCATAATGCTTCTTCCTCCTCTAAGGAGGAAATGTGAAGCGGGGTTCAATGGAAGTAAGATGATATATCCCAAAAGATAAAAATGAACCAGCAAGGGTCAATGAGAGGAGACAATCAGAACCCAGAAACTAAGTTCTCCTAATGGTGGAAAAGAATTTTTTTAAAAGTATTATCACAAGATGCTAGGAAAGGGGGACCTCAAACCATTTAGTGAAAAGACGGAAGCATAAGCATTCTCCATAGCAAGAGTCAGCAAGCCCTCATCACGAGAGGAGAACCTCACATATAGTGGGCAGTCAATAGTATTTGTTGAATGAAGGAATCAGTGAGCAAGGTGATTTGCCTCAAGCAATAGAAAAAGCCCAAGCCAAGTGAATTGGAAGTCCTTGCTAGTCTTCTGTACCTCCAGGGAGGATTACCATTCTCTGGGAAGAAGCAGAGGAATGTATGAACAGAGACCTGTAACCTTTGTCTGTCTTAATTCTATAGGGTCTGAGGGATTTTTCCTGGCAAAGCTGAGCAATGGAATTGAGTACAGTTGGTGGAGGGAATGAGTCAGGTTGAGCTGTTTGTTTGTTCTCCAGGGCAGGGACATGCAAGAGTCAATAAACACACTGGAGCCTCTTTGACTGGAGCTTGAAGGAAGAGATCAGCTTGTTTGTTCTCAAGAATTTGAACTTGGGTCAAAATGGCTTTCAAAGCCTCCCTTGCCCAAGGTATAGACCTCTAGGCGGCAACTGAGGTCATTCACTGGGCAGCCAGGTGCTAACAATGCATTTCACATAGGAAGGTCCCTTCACCAGGCTGTTTTTCAAAATTCATAACATGCAGTGGACATGCCAGTCTGCCACCTACTAGTGGTGGGATGTCTCATTATTTAACAGAACCACAAATTGGTAACAGCATCTGGTTAAAGGTATGGCATATCCAAGTTGGCTTACAGGTTACAGAATCCCAGGACTGGAAATAATCTTAATAGGTCATTTCAGATACCTGCTGCTTCTAAGCAGGAAAACTATTCCACTAAGTCACACAGTCTTCTTTTCCTCTCCTCAAACACACAGGTAATCTTAACTTTCTCATGCTATCCAATCTCAGGTCCACTTCTAGGAAGGTAATAATATAAGATGCTCTATGTGTTCTAGGCCTTGCCCTTAAGATACTCCTAATCTAAATAAATTGGTAGAATATAAATACCTTAAAAATGATCTTGGAACACTTATGAAACAACCAAACAGCAACTAAAACCAACTATAACCATAACTGGGCTAAAAAGATGGAGAGCCAAGAAGCATTAAAAAATAGAAGAGGTGGGGCCGGGGATTTAGCTCAGTGGTTCTGCTGCCTGCCTCACAAACGCAAGGTCCCAAGTTTGCTCCCCAGTACCAAAAAAAAAAAAAAAAATAGAAGAGGATCTTAGGGAAACATTCCTGGGAGAGGGAATCTGGAGCTGATTTGGACAAGAAGAATGGGCAGAAGGAGGAGAAAAACTAAGGCTTCCCACCTGGGGAGGGGAAGAGTTTAAAGGAAATTTCCGAGATGGAAAACACATAGTATGGACAAGAGGCCAAGAAGACACTTGGATTGTCTAAAGTAGACAACAAAGAGAGACCAAAGAAATGAGGGGAAAATGATTAATAAGAAAGCTTTGGGAATAAGACCAGAGCTTGATTGTGATGTGTAGTAGTTTGGTGCAGTATAAAGAGCCTTGAAGTGTGAATCAAGAGACATGGGTTCCAGTCCCAGATCTGCCCTCATTTCCCAAGCCACAAATCTTAGTCTTCTGTCTGTAAAATAATGACATCATTTGAAAGGATGCATAAGGTCCTCTGCAGGTCCCAAACCCTACAATTCTAAGGAACAAGAGAACAGTAGGTCTCTATGATGGTGGGTCCTCCACAAATCCATTTAATATTTTTTCCGTTATACAAGACAAGTCTAAGTTCCCTTCATCCCTGTGACTGAATTACAACTTGAGCATATTTACTACGTCAAAGATTAATCCTCTGAACCCAGCAAGCTTGCTGGTTGAGCTGCAAGGAAATATCTCTATAAAAAGAATAGACTATAAATTATTGGTCACTTACCTAAGGTTGTTACTAAATTATTTTAAAAGGATATATATTCTGCTCCTACACTCTCACTTCTGTCTTTCTCAGACTAATTGCTTCCTGAACTAGGAAGGGTGTCCAGACAGAGACCTAGGAAGTTTGATATATTCCGGATCCTTCAACTGCTGAGATTCCAGATGATAAATAAACTGCACAGTAGAATTTGAATCAGCCTATTCACAGATTTGAAAGGAGTAAGAGGGTAAGTTATTGGAATTACCCTCTTCTTTTCCCTTCCACATTCTAAGCAGCATAACATTTCAATAGGCTTGTTTGAGGAAGTGTCAGCTTTCCTATGCTTCCACCTCAGCCCTTATCATACTATATTTTAAATGTTCGATTTTTCTGCCCATCTCTCTAGACTGAAAGCTCCTTAATGTCAGGGATTTAATCTGATCCACCTCTAAGTCAGAGGTAGCTCAGTGACTAACACACAGTTGGCATTTAATAAATGGTTACTCCTTGCATGAATGCATAGATCAGTGATAGTGAACCTTGTAGAGACGAGTGCCCAAACTGTAACCCCAAACCCACTTATTTATCACAAAGTTCCAACACTGCAATTAAACGTGAATACTGAGTTTTTAGTTTAGAAAAAGCAACTCATACATTAACATCTTTTTTTCTTAAAAGAAAAACACAATAATACACGTCCCATAGGTTCACCACTACTGGCATAGATGAAAAAAATCCACCATCAGATTGAGCTTACTTCAGTGTGTTACCTTAGTCCTAACCAGTCTTCCCCTTCTGCTAAATGGATCAGCAAATGATCCTGTGCCTGAGGTAGATGCTCCCCATTCCAGAACCTCATGCTCAACTTCCACAGCTCCTATCAAGCTCCACTGTGAATTCTGTTTATTTGCTTATCTCCACACCAACCTGAAAACACCTGAAAGATAGAGACTTGACCAGAGTAGTAGATATCACAAATAAGGTACAGTGGTACCTCGATTCATGAACTTAATTTGTTCTCCGATGCTGAAAAAGATGGTCATGTTTGTGTTTGTGTGGGAAAGGTGTTTGTCACCCAAGGCAGAGTTTGCAAACAAAAACAAAATTTTGTTCAATGCTTCTGTTCGCAACCAAATTGTTTGCAAACAAAAGCATTTGTGACCTGAGGCACCACTGTAATTTGTTGAACACTTAGTGAAGCACTAGCCTCATCTTTCTGTGTTATAACCCAAAAAAAAATCTTTTAGGAAAATATTGAGTCTATTTCTACGTTATATATACACTGTACAAAAGGAATCAGATGGGTATTTTAATTCTCCAAACATACTTCAGAAAAACAAGAGTTGTCCACACAGACCAAATTATCCAGGTAATTGCTCATCACTGAGCACACTGGAATATATGGATTCAGGGCCTAAATTCACATGAGGTATGTGAAATGGAGCAAATAATGCAAAAACAGGCTCTGCCGTCAAGAGACTCCCAGACTGAAATACACATCAGTAGTATTAACCTAAGAAAGTTGAAGACCATTAATGCTATACAATTAGCCAAAGAAAAACATCAAACAAGTTAAGGTTCTGGAGTACTTGGCTTAGGAAATGAACAGATTGCTAGTCATTCACACTTTGACCCATTCTTCTCTTAGCAGACCACAAAAGTTGCTGAGGTATAGTAAGGAAAGCATAGACTGCTGGAAGGATGAGAAAACAGCAATCTAATAGTTGAAATCTGTCTGAAATGCAATTTGGAAGAATGCATTTCTTCTACAAAAGAATGTATTTTACAGGGGAAGAGAATGGACCAAAAAGTCCAGGCCAACCCTAGAGTGGAGGTGAAATAGGAGGATCTCAGGTCTGATTTTTAGGGTGTCATGAGATTCTTACAAGAGCTGGAAGTATACTGTAGTGGATCATTAAAAGAGGTTGATGGGGATATTAGCCAATTAATCAACTGGAAAACTAAGATAAACTCTCATTGATCCATAATAGGATCTATATTCCTAAGGTGGTCCACATCTCAGACACTCATCTCTACACAACAGTCATATCTCCTAAGAATGACCTCCCTCTTTACATCTCCATGCTTGCCTCCTCCAGGAAGTCTTCCATGGCTAGTGACCCCAAAATGGACTTCCCCATACACAGATATTTAGTACTGAGCTGAGCTATTACAACTTGTTCATTTCCTGACCTTTGTCACCCATTATCTGCCCCTGGACTGTATCCCGTCTTGTCTCAGCAGAAAGGCTCCTTTGTGACTTTTGCTCCTAGAAGTTGACCATGGTAGAAGAGCACAGATGGCCTGAGAAAGACAGCCATCAGATGGCTATGTTCCCTGCATGGCAGAATCTGCCATGGACTCTTCTTGCACACTGGAGTTATGGAGTAGGAGTTATGGCTGTCCCTGTAAAAAGTCATTATAATTATGAAAAATGTCTATGGCTCTTTCCACCGTTTAGGCAAAGCCTCTGGCTGTCCAAAGAGCAGAAATTTAAGATCCTGTTCTCCATAAAGATCACTAGATAGTCCAAGAGATAGATGTGTTAACGCCTAATTGGTCATTGTTGAGTCATCAAATCTGTTTCAGAGAGCAGGACTGGACGATCCTGACAGATAAGGGAGGGCGGAATACAGTCAAGAAGGAGAGCAAGGGACTATCTCAGTCCTCTCTGGCTACAGTGGCTCCCCCTGCACTTTCACTCTTCCTGTGCACAGAATTTCCAAGAATGGGGGATTACTGTCTTTTCCAGACCACCCTCCTTCAACTCCACAGTGAGACAGTGCTTCCTTTACTTCCTTCTACTTCTGTCCCTTCATGTTTAAGATTCCAGTTGCTTCTGCTGTAGCCTCAGGAAAGGCCAGCATCATCCTGTTCTTGGGATTGCAATACTTTAAATCCATTGGTCAGCATTTTCTTTTCTCACTGTTCTTCTTGTTCCTCACCCCATTCCTGATATTAATCTTCTTTATATTAATCACAACTTCCCTATCTATATCCTTTTTTAAAAGCCATTTGACTTTTTTAAAAAACACTTTTCTAGGGGCCGGGGATTTAGCTCAGTGGTGCCACCCCTGCCTTGCAATCACAAGGTCCTGAGTTTGATTCCTGGTACCAGGAAAAAAAAAAAAACACTTTTCTAGTCTTCTCATTATTATAGTGAATATCAGTATTTCAGAATGGGTAAACTGTGTTATTTAAATAATAGTCACTTTCAGCAGCGAACAATAAATGCAGAAATATAAGCCAAACCCCAAAGACCTGTAGTCTTGGAGGTAGTAACTGATCCAGTACAGGTGTGAAGGGAGAAGATAGCCCAATTTATAACTTGTGGTTCTAAAAGCCAGGGGAAAGAGGACAATCTATGTGGTTAAGGTAAGAGCACTAATGCTAGAATATATGAAATCTTATTCCAGGCTTTTAAAAGACACAAAAGAGCATCTCTCCTGTATGGCTCAGAAGATTTTTCAGGAAGTATAAAAAACTTTGAAGGAGGGTAGGACAAAATGACTCCTCAAGGAAAATCTGTGTCCTTTCCACTATTGGTGGAAATGGTACAACCATGATGTTTGCTCCCAGAGCAAAGACGCTAAGGACAAGGACAAGACAAGAAATAAGGATCTGAGGCACTGGTTCCCTCTGCTTGTGATACTCCTGCCCACCCACCCCATCCAGGTGGTTGCAGGAGCAATGGAGCAGCAAGTCCAGTTTTACTTCCTCCAAATACACTGCTGCCATCCGCTGTTATTAGGGACCAAAGCCCAACACACAAACCTCACCTCTCTTAGGCAGAAAAGTGGACGGTGGCTGTACCCTGTGGCTGTGCTCACTCAAAAGTAGATCCTCCCCCTAAAAAAAGTAGATTCCCCAAGGCCAGCCCCAGGGGTCCTTCTTCCTTTCCTGCTCCTCCACTCCAACCATCTGAGATAGAAATGAAAATGCTTCATTTAAAACTCTTCTTTCATTTAAAACTGCCCTGGCTTGGCGTGTTCCACGGTCCTTCTATGAACTTAGCTTTGCTCCTGAGCCACTGTGGTTAAAACCCATTTCCTCTTCTCCTCTTGCTACCCGTAGAACTGCTTTTCTGAAGCTCTCCTGTACTAACCACTCTCCTCTCCTTTCTGTCCTGGTGACAGAAGTCAAAGGAGGTGGTTTTACTTCTATCCCTGGCTTCTGGTCTCTTTCTTTCTAAACTCTTCAAAACTACTTTAGGGAGGATTTCAGAACCTACTGAGCTTCTGCAGTGCTACCTGCCCAGCTGCAGAGGGAGAGTGGCAAACAGTAAAAGGAACCTTGTTGATACCACATCAGAATCCCAGGCAGGTAAAGCAAGGCAGTTCACCATTCAGCCAAGAGCTAGGTGCTGTCTTGGGGGACAGAGGGAGCTGGATACCCTGATCATCTAGAGTAATTGCTGCCGCCACTACCCTAACAATAATAACCCTAGAGCCACTGACAACCCTTTTCATCTAAAGATCTCAAAGCACTTAGCCGCCAGGTGCTTATTAAGCCCTCTTGGGTGAGGTTGGCCCGACGGGTCTGAGCCTTTACTACAGTCAGGGTCAGGGGTGACTCAGAGAACCTGAGGAGCCAAATGTTGCAGGAGCAGGGGGCCCTTCAGCTTCCTACACATGGGAAAATAAGCCTGCTTGGCCCAGGTCTGGGTCTGGACTCCAGAGGAATGGAAAGCAGGCTAGCTCCGCCCTCCCTCCCCCCCAATCTACAAGCAGGGTCATGTAGAATTAATCCAACACAGAGCTCGTTTACCCCAAATACCAGACAGGACTGTTTACACCCCAAGAACTGGCAGGAGGCATGGAGAAGTGAGCATGGGCAGAGGTAACTTTGGGAGATAGAAGCAGAAATTAGAAAAATATCTTCTCTTAAGGGGATGAATAGTGGCTGAGGACACACTCCCTGAATCAAGAGGGGGTTTGAAGAGAATGGTTCTGGGAAACACAAGTTTTAGGAGTGACAATGTATAGAGAACACTTGTCTGGTTTCATTTTCCTGAGTCAACTTTTCTGTAGAAATGGCCTATTCACAAAACCTGAATTCAGTGTGCAAAGGGAAAGTTTTCATCCACTGCATTCTACTTTTGCAGGGTGTAGCTCAGAATGAGATTTCCATTGACCACCCCACCCTGCTCTTCTGCCCCACTTTGGGGCCCCCATAACCCCACACCAAGAGCAATGTGCATCAGGTATATTCTAATCTGCCTCCTCCAGTTCCACAGAGATCACTACACTGGAGTAAATCCAAAAGCATTTTAAACAGCTTCTTCTGATACAGACCCTAAAGCCTGCCTTCAGAAAAATGGACACAAAATAAATCCATGGACCGTTTAGATGTCGCACTAGACGGACAATTTCAGAAAAGCGTATATCCCACTCTCCAAAAACAAAAAGCTTAAAAGGTTTTTGCCTGGTGCCATAGGTTTTTGAATACAGTCAAACCTATATCAGAAAAATATACATTAGAATAATGGCATTTTGGGTAGCAATTTGGAAATACACAAGTGGACAAGACTGTATACCTGTACTGCTCTCTTTGGATGACCCAAATCCAAGTCACTGATTCACCTGGTGGCAGGCAATTTCTGGTATTTCCAGCACAGTCACCTTCAAGAAGACTGTATTTAGTGTTTTTACCTGAACACCCTAAACCTGAAAGTTAACGGTAGAGTCACTTAGTGACCTAACCTATGGAGTTGGAGGAAGATGACTCCCTGAGTACCAAATTTCAAGAATTACTGAGTTAGAAAAACATCCCTTGAGAAGAGGTTAGGCTATAGCTCCCCAGGTTTCCCCTAGAAAGCAAAACCCAGAAGCCCTTAAAAAACCCAAAGATCCCCAGATCTGATATCTTGCTCCTAAATATTTCCATCTCCCCAAAACTCTAAATTCAAAAGAAATATTAAATGTACTGCCTGATTTTAGTGTACTCAGCAAGGCCATCATTGTAGCCCTCTGTCCCTGCAAAGGACCTGCCTTTCACCCTCAAACATCAACTCTCCTAGACAGGAGAAAGGAGAAAAGAATCCATTTTTCCAGAAATCAGGAGTCCCCACCCCCAGCCTCCAAGAGGTGGGGGAGGCAGGGGAAAAGCACTCATTAGCAAGTTGCAGATGGTGTTACCAGGGTGTTATTTATTATTTGTTGGCTGCTGAGGCTTTCCTGAGCCTGAGCCTGCAAAGACAGAGCCATTGCCTCAGGGGCTGCAAAGTCTGAGACAGACAAACAACACACAACCCAATCATGAAATCTGCCCCACTGGGGAGCTGGGGGCAACCTCAAGGATAACAGCCACCGCCCCTCTGGGGAGTGCTCTGGTTCCTGAAAGTCTTGGGGAAGGTACAAATGTGCAGTTGAAAACCTAGGCCAGAGAGGAGCAGGCTCTACAAAGTAATGAGGGGCTCCAAAGACTGGAGGCCAGGCACAGGTTGAGGCAAGAGGTCTTAGAATGGTGTGAGAGGTAGGAGGAAATGAGATCAGGGTTACAGGCTGGGACAGCAGGCAGAGGAGGCGGGTTGGGGGGAGAGGCGTTACTGAATGAATGGGGGAGGCCAAGAGATGTCATCAGCTGTTGCGTGGGGGATGCTGATGCCAGAACACAAGTTGTGGCAAGAAATGAACTGCCAAAGGTACCAAATGATTGAATGGAGTTTAACCAGGGGGAAAAGGGGCTTGGTCATCAGAATATCCTGTGTTGAGATGCTACCACTCCATGATAACTGGTTTATTCCCCCACATAAAGTAGACTCAAAGGAAAAAGACTAGCATGTGGCATGGTAGAATTCTCCAAGATAACATTTAGCCACATGTCTCTTTGATGGGAGAAGCCCAGCTACTTGAGAGAGTGAGGGAAGCTCTAACTCTCTCTCTCATGACTTCTTTGCCTAGGAAAGTCACTCGAGAGCTCACTATGCCCTAGGAGTCCTATCCCCTGGAGTCTTCCCTATTGTCCAACTTCTTGATCTGGTTCCATATTCTTTGGAGACCTCAACAACACAGGGAGCGTGTTTGATGGCTTAGCAGTGAAGACAAATTCTCATATCTAGCAAAAGAAAAGCACCTCTCTCTGTTTTTGGTGTTTTAAGTATGTGCTTCAAAGAAGCACACACATGAAAAGGAGAGGGAAAGGGGGCCTCTCATCTGCTTAGCTGAGGCAACCTGGAAATTGATGAGGTGAGAGATGTCAGAAGCACACTTGGCCCTTGCACCTGACAGAGCAACTGAAAACAAGGCTTGGGAGGAAGACAGAACAGACTCCAATCTGAGTCAGTCATGTACTGACTGTCAAGACATCCTTTGCTGAGTATAACCTCAGCACCTCCACCTTTAACTTAACTCTTTTCCTCTTATTTGGAAAAGGAGAGTAACAAACATCCTTCATTTAAGAACCCTAGGAACTGGTGGTAAAAGCCCTAAGCCAGGTCATCAAATCCTTTAGCTCCTTCTGAACTCAGCACTTCTTGCTGCTCTCTTCCAAAGTCTACCAGGCTGGGCCAAATGAGGAACTCCAAACAGAAGAAATATTCTGGAGTTTATCTGTATCTTTGGAGGGCTCACCTCTCAGTATCAACAAATCAATATAAACAAACATGCAGGCTGCTCTCCTCTGTGATTTGTGCCCAAGCAGAGAGGCCACATACCAGCCTCTTGTTTTAGATTCACTATCTATAGCAGGATGGACTGAAGTGGCACTTTTCTAGGATCTAGGAGACTCCAGTGTGGACACCTCTTCTGTGGGGACAGTTATAGGATGGCTACAAACAGCAAGTCTGACCTCCTCCAGCATATCACAGACATTCATGTAGGATAGCGTTTTACTCCCAGCTTCCATCCCTAAATGGGATAAGATATAGCCACAACTATAATGCAGAATAAATGTCTTTATAATTTCCCACTTCCACCCCAACTTATTAATTCCTCTACTGTGTAAACATTGGCACTAGGGACCAATATCTAAAAAAATCCAAAAATATTCGATAAATTTTCTAAAGTCTGTTTAGCTCTGAAATGGATCATATAAAGCTTGTATACAATATTTGCCCATTATATTTAGGCAGGCATTAGATGACATTTCCTTAACACATGCTTGCTTAGAACTGTGTGGCAGAAGCAAGCCTGAGGTTACAAATTCCCAGCAAAGATGGCATAGGATGGAAAATAATAACTGACTATACTGAAGTAGTCCATCTCCTACCAGTCTCTCGGTTACTCTGCAGAGAGAAAGCCAGACCCTCTGTCCATCCACCAGGGGGCCAGGTGGCCAGCAGTCTTTCCCTACAGCAAGCACAGGGGCTGAGAAACAAGGTATTATTTCTAACCACATCAAGCTCTGAGGGCACAGGAGGGTCTGTTCTCATAGTATTAATGGTAGAATAAATTCTATCCTTCAATTGATTTTCAATTTGACTAATTTATTGAAAGAGGAGGCTATCAGGCCAGGCACAGTGGAAAACTGCCTAACAGGAATGGTGGGCTTAATAACCTCTAGAATCTCTGAGACTTACGCACTTGGTTTTAATAAAAGCATAGAACCTGTTCTCTTTTTCAACCTAGATATCCTGAGGCAGTGGGATTGGCACAATGACCCTCTGCTTCCTCAGCGTCTTGAATCTTCATGCCTAGGAGAAGCCAGATCGAATATCCCCGAGGTGAAGGCTGCATTGTTATTTTACAAACAAGCCCTTCCTATATCAACGCCACTTACTGTACTGGAAGCCGGTATTAAGTGAACCGCTAGTGTAGTGCATCAAGGGCTTATTGAATATTGATTCCCATTTACGTGACAGCAAAATGGCCTAAGAAATCTTCTCTGGATGCCTTAGCCCCTTGATAAAGAGGGTGTTAGTTTTGTTTTATGAAGCCGGGATCCAGGCCAGTCACATCTTATAGCTCCACTTACTTTTATTTAATAAAAACAAGGGATGGTATGAATGAGGAGGGGGATGTGTTGTATCGTGTTGTTTTTCAAGAAGATTTGATCTGTTAGCAAAGCAAGAGGCACACAAGTTAGATCTTAGGCAGGATTTTGCTTCAGCCCACAAGCCAAGGAAAGGAGCAGAGAAATCCCAAAATTGAAAACCCCAAAGGCAGATACGAGTCCCTCCTCTAAGGAAAGAACCCTGCCTGGGATGAGATAGGGAAAAGATTTTGCTGGCTAGAAAATACTATACTAACAAACAATGGAAGGAGATTGCTTTTGGCAGCAAGAGCAGAATCATGATTTTTCTTTAGGGAATCAAGAATCCAAAAGTCACCATATCCTTTCCCCATAATGCCAGATTTCTCCTAACCCAGCCCTTAATCTACAGTATACGGGAATTCCTCCTGTTCTCCAAATTTTTCAGAAAAGAGGAGATTATATTTGCTTTCTCATATCATCCCCCTCCCAGTTTCTACCCAAGAAAAATTTCCTAATGTTAAATATTAGTTCTACTCCATCCATTTCTTCAGAATATTCCCCTTGGAAAATGAACAGTACTTTAACGGAAAGAAATTGACATCTCCATTCCAGAACAGAGTGAGGCAGGGGCTGAGGGGAGGACAGGAGAGGTGTAGAAGGTCAATCCTCTCCCAGTTCCCCAACCCTATCCCACTCAACCTCCACTGGTAAAATTAGACACATGTCCTCTCAGTATGGAGGCTAGAATCCCACAGGAGGCTGAGGCATGTCTCCGGAGAGCTTTAACCACAGAAGCCATTCTCCTCCATCTTGACTACGTGGGGTGCAGAGGCAGGGGGATGACAAGATTGGAGACACGGCGACATGGGGGTGAACAGGGGAGCTAGGGAGTGACCGCAAATCGGTCAGCCTGCCAAGAGCCACTGACCCTGTTTTAATATCCCAGAGGTTGGAGGCGAGAGTAGAAATCACAGGCTCCAGAAAAAACAATCTTTGAAAGAAAATTGCCTGTCTCAGCCAGAGATATATGAAAGTGCAGTTACAGTCAGGGGGGGAGCGACTGTAAAACTACACCTGGTTATTGCACTGACTGGCTGACACCATGATGCTTTTGCACTCCAAACAGTTTTGTTCGAAATGAAAAATCCCTGTGGATTTGAGTAACTAAAATGGTGTGGGTTTCAGTAAGTAGAAAACAGGGGGCAGGGCTGCTCAGCATCAGGGTAGAGGCAGATGTGATAGCCAAGTAGGAGTGAGATGAACAGATTGCAGGGATGAAGAGTTAAGATGAGACCAGGAATTTAGAACTCATGATAGCAAAGGCCAGAAAATAGGAGAGTTCTTGGGCCAAGTGTCCTCTGGCAGCCTTTGTCTGGCTTTCACTCATGTCTCTGCCTCTCCAAATGACTGTACATCTCTTCATTCTTTCACTTATCTTTTACTGTTTCCTCTTCCTTGCCCATCTTTCTTTCACTTTCTCTCTGCTTCTGCTTCATGTTCATTATCTGCTCCTATAACTGTAACTATATTTGTGTGTCTGTGTCCATGGTATCTCTCTCTCTCTCGTTATCTTTCCATTTTTCTTACAGCCAACCTTATATGTCCATCTACTTGGACGTCACTCCTTCTCTCTCTCGTTCTACTCTACTGAACAGTGATCAGGGAGCAGAGAGAGAAAATTCTAAAGAAAATTGTTACCTTTTATTAAGCACTTCCTTGGCATCAAGCCCTCACTTAAATCTTCTCTTGTTTCTTTTTTTTTTTTTTTTTTTGTACTGGGGATTGAACTCGGGTCCTTGCGCTTGCGCAGTAGCCAGTGAAACCACTGAGCTAAATCCCCAGCACTCTTGTTTAATTCTTAAAATTAGTCTCAGATGTAGGCCTTATTATCCCCATTTTACAGATGATAAAATAAGATCAAAGAGTGTAAGTAATATAATACGAAGTGCATAGTTGGGATTCAAACCTAGGTCTGCCTGACTTTGAAATCCTCACCTTTAGCAATTAATAAGCAAGAAAAACCTGACAGAAAAATGGTAAAAGTGCAAGTCAACAGGAAAGATCTTGGAGAAAACTGTGGTGGCAGGTATGTTCCAGACCAATCCATGGAAGAAACTAGATGTCAATCCCTAACCTGCCTGCCTTCAGGCCTGTCAGACCAATCATCACTCCTGTCAAGGAGGTCGGCAACACTCTCCCAACTCAACTCAGGGCCTTGCGCTTGCCAAGCAGGCGCGGCGCCACTGAGCTACATCCCCACCTCCCTGGGCCTATTTTTTGTCTAAAATTCCCTTAGCCTATCCTTTCCAAGTGAGTCCTTAAGACCTTTGTGGGAAAAGACTGTTTCCTTGAGGCTTGGAGTAACACTATCTCTTGCAGCCAAAGACACCTGTTCATTTGTTACTCGTAAATGACACTATCAGAGGCTATATTGGATCACAAAATTCTCATACTAGAGGACAGGTCTTTTGCCTATCCCCAATTTATCTCTCCTTCATTTTAAAGCTCCTTCTTTCTGTGTCCCTCTTCCAGCACCTTATAACTTTGCTGTTCATAATTTTTTTTCTTAGCCTCCTCTCTCTCCCTCTCTTCTCTTCTCTTCTCCTCTCTCTCCTGCTAGAACTGAATCTTTTTCTTTTTTTGGTACCAGGGATCGAACTCAGGACCTTGTGCTTGTGAGGCAGGTGGTGGAACCACTGAGCTAAATCCCTGGCCCCCTAGAACTGAATCTTAGTGGAAACATTCTAGCCATCCAATTCTTGTATACGGCACAGTGTCTTCTAGCTTCCATAAGTGCCTGGCATGTGCCATGGAGCCTGAGATGGGATCTCTGTTATCTCAGCATCATTACAAATGGAATAATTGGTCATAAAAATTACGGAGCCTGTTGGAAAAGAAACTGCATGCACACACCCATTATAGATTCCTAGGATAGTTTCTCCTGGCTAAATTTTCATGTTTTCTCCATCTCTCCATTGTCACCAATATCCCCCCTACCCCCAAGTGTCCAAAATATTGAGTCTTCCCTAGAAAGAAGCCCAAGACAAAATAGACTCAGAGCTACACAACCTCATCAGAAGTTTGCCCAGCTGAACCAACACAGCCTGACCTAAAAGTTAAGGAGTTTTTTTTAATAAATGCATACTCCTTCTTTCGTAACATGCAAATCAGTCACTATCTTAGATGCTTTTTGAACTAGAAAGGTGGGATTTCCTTATTTTCTGTCCTCATCAACCTGTCTATACTGACATTGGAATTAAGGTAGAGGAGGGGGGGTCCACCCTTGCCTGCAGGAAGGCAGGAAGTAAAACAATGGGCATGTTTAGGGCACAAATAGCCAGATGCTACAGTAAGAGTCAGAGCTGGTATAAAATATAAGTCTGAGACATCCTGATGATAGTTGAAATAACCAATTCCATGCCATCCCCAGAAGAGCAGTAAATGATGATATCATTTACTCTGAAATGCTAAAAATTATATTCTGAAAGACCTAGGCTATGACCCCACTCCTGGTCCTCACCACCAGGCCCCTGTGTCTCACCCTGGCACTTCCAGTCACGCAATAACACTCAAGCACTAGGTAATAGAAAGTGGTAAAATTCAAAGAGGACTGCTTCATAGGATAAGTACTTTTGGACATGACAAGAGATACACATGAGGTCTTGCTCAGTGATGTCTAAGGCCTCTGCTACAGAAATCACCACTAGAAGACCAAGAAATACATTTCTCCAGCAACAGAACAACATCCAGACACCCAGGGGCCTAGAAAAATGTGGCAAGGATTCAGCATAATATTTACCCATGACTGGTGAAACAGCCCTCTTAGTTCCTGTATTTTCCCACTTTGCGGACCACAGACCACAGTTTACTCCAAACTTTGCCCTTCAGTTACTTCATCATCTCTTCACACCCTAGAAAGCAATAAGACAAGTGGATCCTGGCATCCTCTCCTCAAGGTAGCCAAGGAGGGCAAGGTACTAGCTAAACAATTCAAACTCCCACCTCACAGCCTTGGGCTCAGCACATCATAGCTCTAACACCAAGAAGTGGGAGAACAAGGAAAGATGCTCCCCACTCCCTTGGATTCCCAAAGGAAGAAGGTACAGAAAACAGGTAGGCTGGATATGAGCCAAGCAGACTCAGACTGGCTCCAAGTATTCCCATCTGTGGACTCAACTTCTTGGAGTGAGAGCAAAGAATGAGACCAGACGATTGCTATGTGAAGAACAGGTTTGACTCCCACACCCTGTCTCCACTCTTCATGCCTCTCCTCACTCCCTCTCAGTGGGGTGAGGAAGAAGAAGAGAATTATACTCGCTCCTCAGCCATTCCCAGCCACAGTCAAATCTACAAAAGATGAATCAGCACCAGCCATGGAGACAGAAATCAGAAGGTTATTTTGAGAACTGGAGTCGTGCTTCTCCCCAGGACTTCAGTGACAAATGTCTGCTTGGGTAAAAGTGCTTAATTCTGGGGAAACACCTTCAGCCAACCTGAAGGTACATTTTAGGGAGCTCTGCCCCTTTTCTGCCTCATTGCAAGACAGATAGCTAGGGAGTTTTTCATTGTGTAAGCCTCGTGCCATCCTTTTGAGAACACTGACTCCGCGACCCTCTAGGCTTTGGAAAGTCAGTTCCTAGCTTTCCAGGTAATTCTGTTAGAGACTCATAAATTCAAAATAAAAAAACTGGTCTTCCCCTTCCCAGAAGTATCTATACACTTTGAATGAAGTCTAGAGATATTACTTAGATAATTTTTACTTATAAACACTTGCAAAATAAATAATCTATTACCCCTCCTAGAGCAGTGCTTCTCAGACTTTCATGTGCATGCCAATAATCTGGAGATCATGTTAAAATGCAGGTTCTTATTCAGTAGGTCAGGGGTAGAGCCTGACATTCTACATTTCTAACATGCACCTGAGTAATATTAATGTCACTAGACTCCGCAACATACTCTGAGTAGTAAGGATCTAGAACAGAATAAACTGAACTAAGAATGGATTCAGTGGATGCCTGAGGGTGTCTCCAATCTGAGAGGGACGTAAAACACAGATAAAGAAGCAAGAATAGGATAAGAGCAGGCAGGCAGAATACTACACATGGTCTGGGAAAGCGTGAGGTCATATAATAGAGGCTGGGGCATTTTAGGACATGAGAATGGAAAGGAATATGAAAATATGGGCCACCTGGACTGAGAGGAAGTGTGGGGAAGGCCACACATGCAAAGGATCAGATAAGGAAAAGTGACTTGCATGAGGGCTGGGACTCAGAATTGCCTCTGAGAGAGGGACTCTGAACCAAGAAGTGATAGAAGCTCACTGGAATGAGCCTGCAGGCACTGATAGAGAGGGTCTTGAATCTCCGAGGAGAGGAGCCGAGATTTAACAAAAGAAGAAATAGGGCTTCTGTGGTCAGAATAGGACTTTAAGAAGTTGAGTGAAATCATAGTAGAGGAAGGATGCCAAGAATGGCAGCAAAGGGAAAAGGGGAGCTGGTGTTAATGGGCATAGACTTGCAGTTTGAGAAGATGAGAAAATTCTGGAGATGGATGAGGGTGATGGCTGCATAGCAATGTGAATGGACTTAGTGTTACTGAACTGCACACCTAAAAATGCTCACAATGGTGCATTCTATGTTTTATATATATTTTACCACAGAAAAAACTGTAGTAGAGGCAGAGTCCATAAGAAGATGGCACCACCATATAAAAGGACTGAGCTGGGCCGGGGATTTAGCTCAGTGGTTCTGCTGCCTGCCTTGCAAGCACAAGGACCCGAGTTTGATCCCCGGTACAAAAAAAAAAAAAAAAAAAAAGGACTGAGGACTCTAGGCTGAGGGCATGAGGAAAAATGGGCTTTCTGGAGTAAAGATAAACTGTGGAACCATCTCTCAGTCCCTCCCCCAACCACCACCATCTTAATACAGGTTGCTTATGTTCTTAAGGATTTGAAAGAAAAACAACCACAGTACAAATGGGTTTCTGTTGTGCCTTTGGGCCCAAACTGTTCATTCTGAGTCATTAGAAGAAGCTCTGCAGGTGGCATGTGTGTCTCCTCACTCAGCAGCCTGCAGATAAAAGAGCGGCTCTGATGGGGAAAGACAAGCTCTTAAAATGCCCAGGCCCAGAGTCCTTGAGAACATGCAGCTGTTTTCTGGCTCTGCAAAGACATTAGGAAGAAGAGGGATGAGCTGAACTAGTAGATAATGAAAACAAACTGTGAAAAGAACCTACCAACCATCAAAGTTGGAAACATTCCCAAGAAGAAAATAATGGCTATCCTAAGAAGCCAAAGAAGCCAAGAAGGAGCTTGACTTTAAGTAGGGGCATAGAAGCCACAGTAGGAGGGGTGGAGGAGAAAGAGAAAGTGCATGCTTGGGATAGAAAGGGAGCTACAAACAATGACAAATTAGCACAGTGTACTGAAGTTTCTACCAGGCTGGGGCTGTGAAGAAATAAGCTTGCCTTAAAGGAGGAGCCCAAAGCTAGACAACTGGAAGACATTCCTGATAGGATTATAAGGGGCTGAGAAAGGAGTCTGAGAACCAAAAACCATTTTCTTGGGTCAGACTGGAGGCAGGTGGAGGTGAAACAACACTCTGGAAAGTCAAGCAGCTGTCCTGAAACATGTTCTGAGGTTCCATGCAATGGAGAAGCTACAGAGTGATACCCCAATGCAACCATCCAAGAGGATTAGCTCCGACAGCCAGGACTCCAAACTGCTGCCCATCCTGAGATCCAGAAAATTGTCTGCCTCGAGCAGCATTTGCCTCTGCTCTCTGCCCCCACCCTCTGTGGGTAATGGAGTGAATCGAGACAACTGCTCTTAAGTCATTACTAGGAGCAGGGCTTGATGACATTTTCTGACTCAGGACAGTCTGGTTAGACTCTTAACTTCTCTTGGAAATCCATTATCCAGGATCAAGCTTCACTACCACTCTCCCATGTAATCCTCAGACTCCTCCTGGGTCCTAGTGGCAATTCCCCTGTCTCCATGATAATGTGTTAGGATGTTTTCATACATAGGTGGCTAAGGGTTCCCTTCTGAAATCTTCCCTCAGCCTCTATTACTACAGTGAAAGGCATTTCTTTTCTCCAAGGAATTTTTTATAAAGGGACTTGGATTTCATTGGCTATAGAGATCAAAGAATGGCTTTCTATAATATGTTTTGGGGGTTTTTTTGGTACCGGGGATTGAACTCAGGTCCTTGTGCTTTCAAGGTAGGTGGCAGAACCACTGAGCTAAATCCCCAGCCCTTGAATGGCTTTCTATAAACAATGAATGAATAGGAAAGAGACTAAAGATTGAGGCAATTCAGAATTATCTAAAGTTGTCTTTTGAGCTGTTCTGTTTGTAAGAGAAAAAATTCTCGCCTGTATTACTGAGAAGTTAAGAGGGAATCTTATTTACAGGACTATTACATCAATTATTTCCACCAATCTTCACAGACACTCCAGTATGTGAAAAAAGTGGGGATTATTGTGATGCTCATTTAAAAAGAAAGAAAAGGCTATGGGTGAGTAAACTAAGTGCAGGGAATAAGCTGAACTTCAGGATAACTCAGGTTAGACACTTTGAAGAACCTGACTATATGCAGGAGTTGTGAAACACTGGAATTCACCACTCAGAGAATGTGAGTCAATCCAACTTGTCACCACTGAAAAAGGACTTTGGAAAAAGAAGGCTAAGGGACTCCACTTACCACATTATGTCAAAAAGCTCTAATATGTGTGTATCTTCCCCACTGGACCCTAAACTTCCTCAAAGAGTTCAGAGTCTGAGGGATTTAGCTCAGTGGTTCTAGCACCTGCCTCACAAGGTCCTGAGTTTGATCCCCAGTACCAAAAAAAAAAAGAGTTCAGAGTCTGAGCTTGGAGCTACCCAGAGGACCTGACATTTAATAGGTACTCAATAAATATGTTTTGAAACAAGGGGTTGGGGGAGGAAGGTAGAAAGAAGGGGCTATGAAACATTGTAGGGAAATAGCAAAGCTGGGAAGAAACTAAAAGGAGATATGAGTTAAGGGTACGGGGGAAAGGTACTGAAGCTACAGTCATAGGAGGAGAAAAGCAGACATTAGAGGGACACAGGAGCAAGAAAACTAAGGGGTACCGGGACACCAGTTGAAACACAGCAGAAATAGGCTCACAGAGAAGAAAGAGAGCATTGGGAAATTGTGCAAGAGGCCACCCTTATATCCCCAGCACTTGGTGCCTCCTGTTGGAGGAGGTAACTTCTCTAGGATCCCATAAGTCAGGAGCTATGTTGGATACTAAGGATATGAGGGCTGAAAGAACTTAGCTCAACACAGACAAGCAGGAGACAGATATTTGTTCAGTAAACATTCTGTAGCAAATCTCCAAGGACGGAGGAGCCAGTTTTGGCAACTGCTTCACTCTGGAGTCACTAGACAAGTCAGGCTGGTGGAAGGAATTTGGGGAGCACATAGGAGCCACTGTGCCTAAGACATGATCTCATTGTGCTGGGTACAATGGGTACCCACCTCAACTCAGAGATGATTACCAGGGGGCATGACTAGGACAAAAGTCAGGGTACTCTGGGTCAGGAATCCAGTTTGAATCCCTGATACACTATGTGGGGTTTTTTGGTAAATCACTCAAGCTCTGTGGCCCTCACAGGGAAAGTAGATAGAATTGGACAGCCAGGACTTTTACAATATCCAGGTCTTACTTTATTAGACACTTGGGCTATAGCAGTAGCCTCTTTACTGATCTTTCCTAACCACCCACCATCTGCCTCTTCCACCCTGACTCTGTTCGCTATGCCCAACAGCAGGCCATTGCATGGAGGCTCCCTGAAGAGCTGGAGAGATTCAGTGTAAGAAATCAGCCCTGCAACTGTGAGGGAAATTTGAAGGAAGATCACTTGGCCATAGGAAACCAAACTCAGTCTCTGGTGTTAGAAAGGCCCATTTGTCTCTATTCACAATAAGATGGCCCTGCCTGAAGGTCCTTCCTGGAGCTCCAGACCACCCCTGTGGTAAGAAGAGTTGCTGGTCTCTGCTGCAGCCACGCACCCATAAACTTCTTGAATGTACCTAGAGATAACAAAAGAGATAACTCAATTAAACTAGGAGCCTAGAGTTTCCACCCGGTTAAAGACTCCTACCCTCACAAATCTCTTCATTCCACCCCAGATATTGATTCATTTGAGGAGATGAGAAGGTAGCATTTCTTCCTTACAGCTTCCCCTGACATGCTGCAGAAATCAGGAGACTAGAAATGAAGATTTCGGCTATCACCATGGAAACCCGCGGTCTCTATGGCTCCCCCACACACACACTCCCTCCTCAACTCTTTCCCTCCCACCTCTAAGTCATATCAGCTCACAAGACTTTTCTTTGTTGCCAACACACGAATTCATTCAGAACAAAGAACAGAGAAATAGCTGGTTTGCGGGAAAAGGCTGACCCTGGCTCTCTGACCACTTACCTAGGCTGAGACTTCCTCGGATCATCACATCTCGTCTCACACGGACGCCCTTGAACCCCGACTACCAATCTCACCAGCCCTGTGATCCCTCCTCCCGGCTTTCACATAGTTTCCCCTGGCCAAATCTTTTTATCTATTGGTACAAAAACATAGATCCTTTATCTTCACAAGCCCCACTTCAGATGCCCCACACCCTCAGACTGCCATCCTCTGAGTCCAGTTGCCTCCATCCTGTCTGATGCACCTTCCGACCACCTGCATGCAGAGCCACTATGTCCACAGCCCTGGGGCCTCCCATTTCCTCCCAGTTACTCTCTTAATGTTCTCCAATTTGGGGTCTTCATCACCTATGCTGTCCCCCCCCCCATATACCCAGGCACTCCACTATGGAAAGGGGCCATACAAAATATCAATAATTCTCATCATACCTTTCTTTCCCCCTTAAGTCTTAACTCAGCCTCCAAATTGGATTTTTCAACACTTGGGCCCTTGAGAGAAGAGGAATAAAAAAGAAATCTCTCTCAATTCTCTCTTCTCCTGACCCTGGTTCTGTTCTGGTCCCAACAGGAGGCTGTGAGACTTAATTAGAAAGATCTGGAAAGATCACTCTTAGATTCCTGAGAAAAGCTCCAAAGACTACTCCATGCTGGGAGAAATTTTATCGGCGTCTTTTACAGCTTTGTTTGTTCTTCAATTTCTCCAGCTCGCACTCTTTATCCGAGTCTCTTCAGTCATAAAACAACCTCAAAAGGACAAGCTGAAACTGAGCTACCTAGAGGCACCTTGATGCCTTCTCTTTGCCCCACCCGTGATTGGAAAGGGGCCCCTGGATCCCTATGGTTGTCCCTCCAACCTCTCCTACCCATCCACCCACCAAGTACCCATCTCTGCACACGTATTTCACTGCCCCCCCCAATCTGGGAAAATGGAAACAGAGGATGACTCAGGGGGTCAGGGAGGATCAAGGCTCGTTTAGAGCTTTGAGATTTCTAGATGAAAAGTAAAAAGGGTGGGGAGTTATGAAAAAGTCAGGTGAAGCGTCTGGGGCTCAGGAGCAAATCACTGTCCACTCCACCCACCAACTTCCCAGACTGAGGTTCTTAGTCTTTCATAAATGAGTGCAAAGCAGATTTGCACTGAAGCATGAGCACTTTAAGCGAGCCTGAGCAAAACTGCCCAAGCATTTACCTCTTCTCTGGGAAGTTGAAAATTGAGAATACAAACGTGCATCTAAGATAGTCTCCATCCATTTCAGCCAGATGACCTAACATTTTTCCATGAAAGCACTGCCTATTATTTTTCTGGTCAAGATCAGGACTTCAGTAGATAGGACAAGAATTACAGAGGACTAAGCATAAGTCTTTCATGTTTCTAAAGAGTAATTTAACCTCCCTCTCAAGAACAAGTACAGAGCTGGTAACATCAGAAGACATTAAAGGTGGCTCTGCTCCATACTCCCTTCTATTTTGTAGTTTTTCCTCCTGACTCAATTATCTCATCCCTTTTCACAGCTTTAACTACTGCTTCTCTGTGAATGAGTTCTGAATCTATCCTTCCAGATCTGACCACATTCTCTCTAGTCTTCTCCCTCCAAGGTATGATAAACTTTCCCATTGGAGACTCCATCAGCACCTCAACCCAACTTAATCTAAAATATAATTTATATTCCCTTCAAAACTAGCCTCTTCTAGCTTTTTTTTTTTTTTTTTTTTTTTTGCTGTGACAGGTAGCACTATTCTATGAGTCATCAATGCTGAAAACCTCTACCTCATCTTAGGCTCCTTTCTTTTTCCCTCATTTCCCTTTATAGCCAGCCTCCCCACCACTACCCCATCAGTCTATCAGTAACCAAGTTCTGTTCACGCTTTCACAATGTTGGTACCTCAGGCCAATCATTTCTATTCCCATGCCATTGCCCTAGCTTAGCCTTTTGGCATCTCCCATCTAAATTTACACACTAGTGTTATAACTGGTTGACCTGGCTTTCATCTCTTTTCCAAATTATCTGCCCAACGTCTCAAGAACAATTTCCTTTAAATAGTTTTTGCAGATCTTTTCATTCCCTCACCTATAACCCAGTTCTATTCGCATTCTATGTCAGATAAGTGGATCATCCACCTATTTTTCTGTTGAACAAATATGCATTGAATATATAGTTACCACATTTGGCAGGGTGAGAATTCAAATGCATATTTAAGTATCATCCTTGACCCTCAGAGAAGCTCTGTTCAATGTCTGTAGAATATCTTTCTTGTTTCCGTAATTGTAACCCATACCACTCATTTAGAATATTGTGTCTAGTTTTGAAATTTTCCTTAAAATCTTGCCACTTCTATGAAGCGTTCCCTAGTCATGCTATCACAATTTTCCCTCCTTTCTCAGAATTCCAATAGCACTTAATTTGTGTATCCTTCATTTTGCATTGCTATGCTGCCTTGACTTACAGTTTCCCAATGCCACTTAAATATATATATTTTTTCAGGTGACTTCAAGAACCTGGAGGCCAGAGCCTTTCTTTTTGTGGCCACAACATTTAGCCCAGTGCCCTAACACACGATTGTGCATCTAATACGATCAGAGACACCATGTTTGTCAACTGAAGAAGAGAATTTCTGGGGGCAGAAATGCAGTCTAATATCCTAGGAAATGCAACGGTTCTGAAATCAGAAATAAGTTTGTCTCCAAGCTCCACCAGTTGTTAACTGAGATGTTCAATTCTAAGACTCATGTACTCATTTTTATGAGGACTTAATGAGAAAACATATGGAAAGAGTAGACCAGTGCCTAGCACTGAGTAAAGGCTCAATAAACATCTGTTTCCTTCATAAGTTTGGTTCTGGTATTGAGGAAGGATGGATGGGATGGCCTGCTTTGGGGGCCTCCCAGCTTCAGCTTGTACAGGTCTATGAAAACACAACCGAGTGAAGCACTAACTACTTGGTCACTGCTAGTTTTCTTCCCATCTTTGTTCTTGAAACCCTTAGTTAGCACTTAGCTAACCTCTTTCCCAGTGCCTGGTACTTAGGTGGTGCTCCAGTAACACTAAAGGATAAAAGAATGGTTAAATTGATCAAAGTCTTAATTTCAACAAAATGGAGTAACATCTGGTATCAGAAAAAACTTTCTATTCAGAAGGCTGAGGCTGGAGGATCACAAGTTTGAGACCAGCCTGGGCAACTTAGAAAGATCCTGTCTCAAACTAAAATATAAAGGGGCTGGAAATGTAGTTCAGTGGCAGAGCACTTTGCTAGTATGTACAAGGCCCCAGGACCCCCTAATTGTGTGAATGGAATGATAACAAGAATCAAAAACATTAATAAGTCTCAGAATATGCCCACAAATTCTCAGGCCAATGTGGACCTTCTATTTCCAGCTTCTAAGAAAAGAAGGAATATCCCTACTATGTGTCAGTATAAGCTACTTATACATATGATATGTCATTTATCTACGCACACTCCAACTTTCTCCTTCCAGAAAGATTGCTTATTCTTTGTTCTTTAATACCTCCAAAAACGGGTAACTTCACATATTTCATACGGTACTTTCCCACTTCCATTATTAAGGTTTGCCTTTTGATTAGGGGCATTACCTGATGGTACAATTTAAATGCTGTCCATTTAAAGAATCCCCCTTATAACCCCTGCCTTATTTTCACCCCTACATATATCCCATATATATTTTGCTTTCTTCTCATGGGGTTTCTGGCTTCCTTTCCCACTCCAAAGGCAAATAACCCTCCCTAAACCAGTAAAAAGTAGATGAAATGAAAGAGAGACTGCTGGGTTAAGGTAAAGGCCTTGAGCCCAGAGAGCCTAACGAGGCTGGGAGGAGAGAGCCACCCGCCCTCGTCAAGGTGGCTTTGCCCGCAGTTTTTATTATGCATCGATTTTCTTATCCATCTTCTTTAGAGGCTCTTAGATCTTCGGGCTGCGGCTGTTTCTCCAAATTGTCATTCACTCCAAGCTCTCTAGCTCCTTGCAGCAGCAAGGGAGAGAGATTGCAGGGGGTGGGGGTGGAGGGAGAAGGCAGCCAAGAGAGGTGAATGGGGGTTGCTAAGTAACCGTTGCCAAGGAGCCAGTACCAAGAAGCATCCCAAGTTGCCTGCTTATTCCAACCTATCCTCCTTCCACATCCTCCCCTCACTTAAGTTCTCTCAGGTCTATAAAGCAGCTTGATTCTGTCACCTTCACCAGCTGCAAAGCTTCTTCCTCAGCTCCTCAGGTGGAGGGCTGCAGATTCCAGGGCTGGAGCACCTCAGTTCCCAGACCTGGGCGAGTCATCATGGTTCAGATGACGAAGTCAAAAATAAATGACTAAAACTAATTTAACTAACAAAAAGAAAGAGCCTCTCTGCCTAGGCAGGTTATTTTGTAGTATCTGTTCAGAGGTGGGCACAGCACACAAGTGAAGAGTCAGGCAGCAACCATCTTCCTGAGATGATTTGAGCCTCCACAGGGAAGCTCTACTCGATTTCACGTTGTGTGAATTCCAAGCACTCAAGATCTATCCTGTTTCAGAATCAAATCCGACCCAAAATGACATTTTGATTATTTAAATTTTGGATTATCCACGATTGTTCCCTCAATGGCTGCAGGGACTCCAAAAAGTACTATATAATATTTTACAACAAATTTAATTATTAATTCTGTTTAACTTCATAAACATTAGAAGTTCATATGCCTTCAGGGTGGTAGGGCAACTATCTAGCAGGAAAATTGGTTTGAGTTAGGAGAGTGTCAATGAGTTAAGCCAATCAAGAATTTAAACTTTTTCACAAATAATCCAGAAAACATATAATCCTTCTTCTGCAAATAACCCCAGGTAAGTCCAGAGTTGCCATGACTCTGAAGCTATTTTAAAGGAGACGAGGTAATAAGCTCAGATTACCCTGAGCTTTTCCAAGACCCCATTCTCAAACTGAGTAAGGTGGGCCGGGGATTTAGCTCAGTGGTTTCGCCGCCTGCTGCGCAAGCGCAAGGACCTGAGTTTGATCCCTGGTACCAAAAAAACCACAAAAAACAAAAAAAACTAAGTAAGGACATTCTCTTCACTAAGCCCAAAGCTTCCTATTATATGCCACATATTGTTTTGGGTACAGTCAAAAAGGGTCCTTGTCTTTGATCAAAGGAATCTCTCAGCCATTCTCCTACCATGACTGAGAAAAACAGATCCCAGAATCTACCAGAGTTTTCCATTCCTAAGAGTCCACATATCTTAAATTTTCCTGATACTGCTTCAAGCCAAACAGGGAACTAAAGATAACAAAGTATTTTTTACCTAAAGCTCTCCAAAAGATAGTTATACCATAACACACAGTAGTGGTAAAGAAAAGGTTTTGGAGGGGCCAGAGATTTAGCTCAGTGGCACCAAGCCTGTCTCACAAGCGTAAGGTCCTGAGTTTGATCCCCAGTACCAAAGAAGAAAAGGTTTTGGAGACAGACAAAATTTCATGAGCGAGGAGCTTATCCTCTCTAAGCTTCAGTTCCTCATCTGTAAAAAGAGAGTAATACTATCTATTCATGAAATTCTTCTAGAATTAACAAAGCAAAATCATTATTATCTCTGGCCTATTTAGAATTGAGTAAGTAGACAAATGAAACAGGGAACACAATCACCAAAAGAATCCAACGTTCCTATGCCAATCACCTTCCAAAATTGAGTTAATTATCAGTGAAGTGGACACAGAAGGCTAAAGCTATGTCGAAGGAGTAACAGGGACCCAAGAAGATAACCTGCACTGAAGCTAGGATGGAGTTCAGCCATAACGATGACCCACACCACCTCCTCAAGGATCACCAATTACATTTCAAGCCCACAGAATATCTGGATTCAGTAACTGACCAGAAAGAATGGGTAAGTGGATACTGCTCGATAGATCCAAGGAGTTCTTTGTCTTAACCCTTTAACATCCCAGCCCCATCTATTTACAGTGAGTCAGGAGGCAACTATCCATTAGGCCACCTGTGTCAATATCTAATTCTCCCTGAGAGTCCTTGATGCCTAACTACCATGGCTTTGCTGTGCCCGATGCCCACTCCCTCATGGATCTTCCCAGCTCTTCAAAGTCAAAATCATAGATGAAGAAGGTTGGGAGGGAAAAGAGAAATGTAAATGAGAAAGAAAGACAGTGAGAGGAGCTGGGAAAATAGTGAGTGGAGTGGGTTGAGAGGATCAGAGGTGGTGACGGAAGAGGTTGCTGGGCAAGAATTTTAAAACTAAGCAGCAAAGAGTGAAGTGAATGAATATATAGAGCATTCTTCTCAACTCCTCAGTAGTTGTAGAAAGAAAAAGTCCAGAAGAGGAGGAGAAAGAGATCGAGAGGAATGAGGAGATAGGCAGCCAGCATTTCTGCAGGAAAAGGAAATGAGTTTAGGTTCAAGGGAAAAATTTGCAATACAGATGCCACTTTAGGGTTGTAGATCCTTCTGGGGAAAGGACTTGTGACTTCAAGAAGGTCCCTGACTGAGATTGCTCATAGGAATATCTTCTCAAGGGTAATTTAACAATGTAACATATATGATGTGGAAGAAAGGATTAGGGAAGTTATTAGCAGTCTGGCTTCTTGGAAAGTGGTTGAAAAATGGTCAAGTGTGAAAGTAAAACAGTTAATAAAGATCATGACTTCTACTAAAATTTCTCCCCCTCATCCCCTGATTCAAAGAACCTAGAGAAGATCATTGTACTCTTTTTCCTCTTCTACTCCCATCCTCTCCTTCCCATATCATCTTCTGAACACAGGTCCTTGGGAAAATCAGTCATATTCACCACACTAATGTCAACCCTGGCACCAGAACTCACCTTAGCCTTGTCCCAAACTAAATGTCCTATTCTACCTGCCTAAGAAGGGAACAAGCAACACTGCCACTGATGAGGGGACAGACTCCAGAAAAGATTTCCAGCTATGAATTACAACAGTGGCGGTGAACCTATGGTGGCACACCACAATGGGCTGTTTGTATCATTGAAAGCTCTGAAAGGTTCATCATGCCTGAACTACAGCATCAGGACCTCCCAAGATTACTAACTCTGTCCTCTATTTAAGTCTGGGATCCCTGGGTTCGGGAGTCACCTTAACCATTCTCTTGTATGTCATTCTTCCCTTTCCTCTTTTAAACAATGGTATTTTCTGTTCCACCTCATTTACCATGCCCTCATAGCATAAAGTTCCTTACCAGCTCTAAAACCAACTTCAGTTCCCAGATGCTCTGGCTTCAGGTACAGCGAGTAACCCAGATTAGACAAGAACTTGGCTATTTGACGTCAAAGTTTAAATAAGTAACACTACTGTACTTATTACTGTACTTTCTGATCTCTGATGATCAAAAGAACTCTGTCCTGGATATGTCCTCAGCAGCTACAAGAAACTATGGTTGTTTCTCTTCCAATAAGTACCTCATCAACATCTTCTAAGGATGGGTCTGGATCATGGGAGCAAAGAGATAGGGTTTATCATGAAGTGGGAGAATAGAATAGCCTCTGTCCTTGTTCAAGACACTGCTTGCAGAGAAGCTGGTCCCAATGGGGTCAGAGAAGGATGAAGAGAAATAAGGACAACTTCAGTTTGAGAACCTTGCACTAACAAGTAAGATCTTCTCAACAGACTGAAGTGCCCCTCAGCATGTCCCAAGAGGTCAAGTCCTTTGTGAGAAGAGCCTGAGCCACCTGAGCTACTGAGAAGTTGCCTGAGCCAGTAACCAAAGTTACTGTTATCCTAACAGGCAGTAGGGTTTGGGAATGTTACTGATCCTCTGCAAGAGATACGAACTAATGCCACCAACAATTGTGGCAGGAGAACAGGGACAGGAGAGTACTCAAAAGAAGGCTTTGGTAATGAAAGAACTACCTGAGACTGCAGGGGAACTGGCAGATAGCATACTTATTCCCACAACCCTTTTTGCCTCCAAACGTGTAGCAGGGATCTAGGAACGACCAGGGAAAAACACTAAAATCACGCAGAGGACACCTTCCCCAAAAGCCAATAGGCTGTGGTCAGCTACCCCAAGAAGTACTACCAAGACCAAAACAGGAGGTAAAGAAGAAAAAGAAGCCTCTGTGTCAGCAATTTGCCTCTGTCTCTGTCTACCTCTGTCCCTACCTCTTCCCCAGCTTCTTACATCCTGGGGCACTATTTCAGAGGCCTCTGCCTTGATCTGTCTCCAAATCACTAGCAAGATCAAAGCTCTTAACACCTGTCTTGCTTGCTAACTCCTAAACTAGAGAAGAGGGGGCAGGGTCCATCCTGAGGCAAGGGGAGGGCCCTGACTTCCCCTCTTCCCAAAGCAGAGGGGAGGCTGGAAGGTTGGACCAATGAAAGAATCAAACCAAGGTTGGGTTGGCAAAATCGCCCCCTGGTGGAAAGACTGTTATTCTTAGTCTATTATTGATTTTGTTGCTGTTATTGTTATTACGTAGGTTACAGACTGAATTAACTCAATAATAGTAGGGTAAATATATTCCAGTGACCAAAAGGCTTTTCCCAATCTACTTCAGTCTCCTTATTAGTGTCCATCACAGAACTATTTATTTTATTCAGATATTTGTCACAATTTGTAATTATTTGAACATTTGTTTTCTTGCTTATTGCCAATTTCTCACTACAAAAAAACTCTACATGTAAACAAAAGAAAGAATAAATGATGAATAAATAAAGTATGAGGGATCAAATTTAGCAGTAAGATTTTAAAATTTTCCAAATAATATGATATATATACCTGGAAGTATCATGTCCAGATTTTATTAACAATAACATTCATAATTTTCCTCCTCCCACATCTCTATCTATACTTTTCCCTATATATGTTTACAGCTCATTAAATTTATTTAACAATTCTTAAGCTCTATATTAAGCACTGTGTACAGAATATAAAAATATATAGGACACAATCTCTGCACTCCAGAAGTATACAGTTGAATAAGAGAGAAGGGGAAGACATACAACTACAACTGAAGGCCATACATAGCAAGACTACCACTGTCGAATGAGTAGAGGAGTTCAAAGGAAAGAAATGTTTCTATGCTGAGGTTCTTCACGGAGTCTCAGAAAAAATGATAGTATTTAGGATGGGCCGTGATAATTGTGTAAGATTTTGGTAGTCAGAGATAGGGAAGAGGAAATTCCAGCAAGAAGATACAGCTAATAAAAGGATTTCTTGGGCCCGGGATTTAGCTCAGTGGTGCCGGTGCCTGCCTCGCATGCGCAAGGTCCCGAGTTTGATCCCTGGTACCCTCCCCCACCAAAAAGGATTTCTTGACTTTGACTATCATTTGACCTTGAACTTCTGTTCATTATTAGAGATTAAAATGCAAATCCCAGTAAAATTCAAGATAAAACTATGGAAGCCTGAGGTTTTAAATAAGGAAAAGAAGGATCTAGACCTAGATCTGAGCTAAGGTTCCATCTGTCCCCACTTTTTTTGTATCTGCTCTCATTTAAGGAATAGACAAGGTTCAGACAGGACAGGATGCCCATTATGCCTCCATCTATATGTCTCTCCTCTTCCCTCTCCCCTCACCGAGTTCTTTGTTAACAATGAAATGATCTCTTAATCTCATTACTTAGAAAAGCACCAAGCACAGAAGAACACATGCTACACAAATTAAGTTGGATAATTTGCATACCTGGGTAAAGGGAGAAACCTCTCCTCTCTTCACTATCCAGAGTCAATTTTCCCCGATCTTCTGACACCATATATCAATAAATATCTATATTTCCTCTTGCCCCGGACAAGAGATGTTGGTAAATGTCAAATGTAAAGTAAAGTTTGTCATAAAAATCCCTCATAAAAATCCTCACAACAACCAGCGATGGAAGATGGAGGAGGGGAATCTTCTGTCGTGTTTGTCTCCTGCTAGTGTTCACGTTACTCAGTCTCCTGCATCTCAGACAATCTTTTTGTAAAATTTCCTAAAGACGTAAACAGAGATATTTGGCTCCTCTTATTACCCTTGCTTCGGTGAGAATTCAGTCTGAGGTTTTTAATGAAACAGAACCACTATTTAAATGACCAGTTTCTCATAATCTCAACTGTAGATTTCCTAGTTAATATAATTTTAATTCTCTTCTTTCTGGGATGGCCAAAGTGTGCCATCCCAATGGGAGGCAGAAAAAAAAAAAAAAAGGAAATGACATGATCTCTCTGAGCACCTTCCATCAGGGGGTTCTAGGAGAGCATAGGTGGTTATGTGTATGTATGCACACAAGGACAACCTGGGTAGTAGGCTAGAAAGTAAAGGACAGGAGAGCATTGCCTGGCAGCTGCTGTTTCTTTCTCTGCAAACCTCCTCTGATTATAGCAGATTTATAGGGGCCCCAAAGCAGCCCAGCATCTTGGCCATAAACTTCCCAGAAAGAAAACTCATTGAGGTTCCCTTGAGAGGTGATGAAAAATAAATATCAGGGTTTGGTACAAACACATCAGCCAGGACCAGGGGTGGAAGCTAGCCAGTTCCTAATAGCTGGTTTAACTCATTCAGGATTTGTACACACACCATACACAAAAAGTCTAATAAATATACTCATGTTTATAGACTTGCTGACTTAAGTATCCTCTACTCCTGGATGCACATATCCAGTCAAAGGCAAACACATATCTATATAGAATGCATACACACACAGCCTTCACTGAGTTGCTTTATACCCAGCCTCACCCACTTCCCAAGCTACTGACTACAGCGTGGGGCACAGTGAAGTTAAATGAGGGAATGTCTGAGTATAAATAAGTTTGTATGTGTCCCAAATGTGTGTCCAACTACATTCCAAAAGCCAAATGGAAACTGTTTTTTCATTATTCACTATTTGGAATTATCCACTGTCTTGATTACCTCTAAACACACTATCCAGTTTCAATGGTATCTATCCATAACTAAGCTGCTAATGCATGCAGAGTAAGCTGTGCTCAAACTTGGTCTAAATGCTGGCGTCACTTCTTACTTCACCCAAATTACTCTCCAAACCTTAGCTTCAACTTCTATAAAGTGGGGATAACAATACTTACCAGACAGAACTGTTGTATTACATTAAATAATTATGTAAAGCTTTTAAAACAGTGTACAGGTCATAGTACATACTCAACAAACAGTAATTATTATTGTCCTCATTATATTAGGCATTAGAGATATAAAGAACTAATGAATGAGAGATAGTCTTTTCTCTTAGAAGTTCTAAAAAATCTCTTTGATGAGACTGAACATAGGGAGAATAAAAGGCCTAAACACTCTTTTGAGCCCTAACATGTAGCTTATTCTGCCAAATACAGTTGGTTTTTTTCTTTCAGTGCTAGAGGTGAAACTCAGGGCTTCACACATGCCAAGCAAGCACTCCATTACTCAGCTACATCCCTGGCTCATGATTTGAAATTTTGGGCAAAGGTTATAATACTTTGATGAGATTGTTGTTTTCTTCTATCATTCATTATCCCCATGCCCTACCATCTTAAATACATCTCACATCCACCTAATCATTCATTAAGGAGTTGACTGACGAATATTTGGAGAGAGGAAGATTTTGAGAGTTCATTTTGCACACTTCTCTGTTTCAGGGCAGGGGCCCTCCTGAGGCATTCAAACCAAATGAAACAACTATGTGCATGGCCAGAGAAAGTCTTCATCTTCTCATCTCCTTGAATTCTCTCCTTACCTCAGAAAACTCTCCTCGTGTTCAATTTTAACCCATTTCCTTTTTTTTTTTTTTTTTTTTTGCAGTACCGGAGATTGAACTCAGGACTTTGCACTCGCAAGGTAGGTGCGGTGCCACTGAGCTAAATCCCCAGCCGACCCCCCACCCCCCACCCCCGTTTCCTTTTTCTTTTCCATTTCCTTTTAACACTGACTTTTTGTCATTCATTCTTACTGTGAATAAAGTATACAAACCTGTCAAAAGCTAAAGAAAAGTTATTAAATGCCCACCTGGAACCTTTTTTCCATTGATTATGCCTGCAGGTCTCTGAAATTCTAGGCCTTATGTACTTTACTTGCCATTAGCCCATTAAAAAATCATAAGAAGATCCTTTAAAAACCATTAATTTGGCCCCTGCCCATGCATAAACCCTTATCCAGTCATCTGGTCTCTCCTTAAATCCTTTAAAAGGTGAAAATATTCCAATTTCCATTATAGATAGTTAAGAAGTCCTACTTCAATCCCTCCACCCCCATAGCCTCCTCAATTAATATCATTAGGATCATCAAATTGTCACTCATTTGATTAAGGGACAGCACAGCCCTGAGGCAGCGGCCTGACTGATATGACCTCCCTAGTCCCTATCAGTCCTTCCATGTGAAGTAAGGGAAGCAAAACTGGCAGCAATCCCAACCTATGTAACACTTGCCCCAGGGGAGTCCCTGAGGACCAGGCAGACTCCAGCGTGGGCACAGCAGGCATTTTCCTAAAGTGGGCAGAGTGCCAAACCATGGTGATTGGTATGGGAAGCCTGGAGACAGGGATATGGGCCAGTGCCCACACTTCTCCCTACTCCCTAAATTCAGTTTTCCCAGCCTGGGCCCCTCTTCCTGTGCTCCCACTTCCAAAATTCTCACACCCTTCCTATTTCCTTCCATGGTGTCATCATCAAAGGCCAGACCTTTATTACTGAAAGATGCCTCTCAAACATTAAAGAATATAAAACTCACTGGGGGAGCTTGATAAAAATATGGATTCCAATTCAGTAGTCTGGATTGGGGCCTAAGAGCCTGCATTTTTAACACATGATGCCTGTGCTACTAGCCCACGGATCACTGTTTGAAGAGCAAGGATCTAAAAGATTATAGCAGTTTCTCTAACAGTCTCCCAGGAAGAGTCCATCTATCCAATTCCATCTGTCTATCTATCCTCCACATAGCAATGAGAATCATATCTCACACCTTCCTGACTCAGAAATCTCCCTCCATGGCACAATACACAATACAAACCTAGCTTATAAATTCCACTTCAAATGTGAACAAGTGCGTCCCTCACAAGACTCTCATTCTTTCATGATTCCAAAGATTCATGTAGCCTAGAATTACTGTCCCATATCTTTTCTGATCTGCCTATCCCTCTTTTATTTCCCAAATTGCTCCATAGGCATCCTCCTCCAGGAAGTAACTCTTGACAAATATCTCTTTCTCAGTTTCTACTCATACCTTCCCCTTCCAAAGTAACAATGTCTCAATCTCTGTCTCCTTACTACTTCTTCAGTCCCAGGCTTTCTCTCCATTTGGGGTGTGAACTCTCATCCCAAAGAATTTTAGATGTTCTTACAATGTTTTGGCTGCAGTCTCTCAAAATGGCATCTAAAGAAGTTGGCAAATTTATGGCTAATCCTGCCTCTAGCAGTTTCCCTGCTGTCACCTGCTCCTTTGGGGAATAATTCAGAAATTCCACAAGTTATAGAGTAGCTTCCCATTTCTCTTTTCCTGGGGCAGGTCCTGTATTTAAACACAAAAGACAAACACTGGCCCTTCTGTGCCAAAGCATAAAACTGTGACTGCTTCAGGAAAGATGCCTGACGTGCCCACGCTGGAGCCAGTCTAGCTTTACAGATTCCTTGGAGGCAGCTACAGTGGGTTGGGCCTTCTATCAATTTCACGACCTCTTGCCCTTCCTGGAATTGCATAGATATACATGGAGAGGGACCAAGGGACACTGTTCCAGGCATTCTCCTGCCCCAAGGGTGTATTGCCCTTGCCCTTGTTGCTGTGAATGAACATCACTGTTCTTACTGTTGGAGGAGGGGATCTAGAGGAAGGAGAGAAAGTCATGCTTACTCTGAACAAGATTCTACTAGGATGGAACAAATAAGATAGTCCTCAGGACTCAGGCAGAGCCAAAGAAAGACAAAATGATCAACAGCTGCTGGGCATGGTTCTAGATCCTAGAAGGACGGGGAGAGAGGCTGTTCATCAAGGAAGTCTCCTAAAGGATAGCTATAAAATAAAAGGAGTGATTTAGCTCAATAGTTCCGCTGCCTGCCTCGCAAGCAGAAGGACTGGAGTTTGAGCCCCAGTACCAAAAAAATAAATAAAAGAAGTGAGACAGTGTTAGCCTGAAAGGAAGGAGAATCTTTCATACCAAGGAAATGGCATAAGGCTCAATTCAATAAAGCAGATATGTACACAATGTTCATTACATGTCTGGCACTTAGTTGGGGGGGTGCAGTAAACAGAGTACACAAAATAAAGGAAATAAAAAGACACAGAAAACTATGGTATTTTAGTTAGGTCTTTTAATAAGTGAAAGTGAGTGTTAGGAGTGAGTCTTTGTTTCCCTCTATTCATCTTTACACGTGGTTTCAGCTGAGCTTTGGTTTTCAAATGTGGTCCCTGGACCACAAGCCACATCATCACTTGGTAACTTGCTAGAAATGCAAATTATGGGCCCTACCCAGACCTACTGAATTTGAAATGCTGGGGGGGGGGGGGGCAACAACCTGTGTTTTCACAAGGCCTCCAGGTGGTGCTGATGCACTCTAAAATTTGAGATCCACTGAGGAGAGTACCAACTCCTTGCCTCTCTTTGCTCCCTCTCACCAGGACTTCTGAGCAAGCCAAGCTTGCCATTCCAGGTTTCTGTTTTGGTTTTGCTTTTACTTTTATTTTCACAGCCAGCCTGCCCACAGAACATGTGTGTTCCAACCTGCTTATCCATGACAAAAACCTAATAAGAATTCTCTAGCCCTGTGGTACAAGGCAGGAGAGGATTCAGCATGACCAGCGGCTGAGAGGGAAGATAATGTAGTGGTGTCTGATAGCTAACCAATGTGGGTGCAGATCTAACGTTGATTAAATTATCTGTCTGTCTCCTATATCTTGATTATCTGTTGGCTCCAAACATAGGGGATGGGTAGAGTGCTATTTATTGTACCTCTAAAACTCCGGCACTGGGTTTTAGTGAATAACTGATAGGTTATGATGCAAACTGCTTGCAATAGAGAAACCTAGCTGAGAGAATAAGAAGGCAGAAGAGCCAGGGGAACATTTAAACTAAATAAAACCCTAGAAATCATCCACTCTAACCTCTCATGTTAAAGATAAAGAAGCAAGGCACCAAAGGATTTGATTACTCAAGGTCACATTGATAGTTGGCAGCAGAGACAAGATTAAAACTCAGGATACCTGCCTCTCAGCTGTGCACTTTTTGAGTGGACCAAAGCAGACAGTAGAAAAACTTTAAAGCCCATGAATACAGCCATTACCTAGTAGAAGAACCAACTCCAGGGATTTTCAGTACAGTTAATAGGTGGAAAGCCAGTGTTATGTGCCCATAGGAAAGCTCTGGCTCCAATCCACTATCCATGTTGCCCATTCACATTGCCAAGTCTCAAGCTACACAGCCTACTCTGTGTGCTCTGAACACTGCTTAACTTTCCTGTACTCCCCCTAGGGCTATTCAATGTGCCTAGAACCCTCTGTCCAGCCCCACCACCCCTGTTTGTAGTGAAATCCTCTCTATCCTTGAAGATAGCCAACTGTAATGCTATTCATCCATAGTCTTCTCTGATTCCACTGATGAACACTCAGCACTCTGCCAGCCAAAAGTGATCACCCTCCACTCTGAATTCCCAAAACGTTTTATTTGTATATTACTTGTGTTACTTTTCACTCTCTATTTTGTGTCCCACCTATGCCTTAGGTATTTTTTACTAGCATATAAGCTCCTTGAGGGCATGGGCCACATTGTATCTCATAGGCACTACCCTCCATGATGCCTAGAATGTGGTACACAGTAAATATTTATTGAACTCATTATTCGACCAACCAGCCCAAGCTCAGGAGTCACATGTCAAAGAACATGTCACCTGTTGCAGCCCAAACATCACAGACACTGACACGAAAGGACATCATAGAACAATCAACCCCACTTTCCCCCTAGAAAAAGCTCCAAATACCTCTCAACATTCTGCTTTTTTACGCACCACATGACATAATCTCATTTGGGTTCATCTAACTCATGTAGCTTCATGTACTAATTAAGCTGTAAGACACAACAGGGCATGAATTTATTGTGCAATAACTCACACACGGGATGTTTGTGCAGTGCTTGGGCGTGAGTTATGACACATTAATTCACGGCCTAGAGGGCCTCATTGCAATTACAGAACCATTTTTTAAATATCATCTGGGTTTAAAATACAAATATTGTTCCTCCCAGTCTTAAAACCTTTAGACCCAAAATCCAGCTAGCCCCTCTACTTCTCATTCTGAATTATTCTTCCCCAGTTAGCTGTACTGATGGCAAAGAATGGACAGGCCAGTCATTCACTGGACTCACCTAGGACCACAGGGGCATTGTGAAAAGAAAGGAAGAAGGAGATGGACAGAGACCTCCTATCTGGAAGAAAGAGAGAACTAGCCTTTGGATCAGGAGACACTGGAGAAACAGATCCAGCAGCCCACTAAAGGCCTAAGGAAAGAGAAGGGCCAGAAAGGACTTTTATGAATTCTGGATTCAATACACCTCACTTCAACCAGGCAAAATTCACTCTGATTTTTATGTCCACAGTTAGGAGAATGTGATGGGTAGGGAGAGAAGAAATGTTACCTGCTTAGTAACTCATAACCAAAACCAATTCCTTGTCTCCTCTCTCCTCAGAGTTCTGGAAGAGAAGGTAAGCTCTTCTGCAGAGTGCTGGCCACATCATGCTCTATACACACCTTGGGCCATCTGTGATGTCAGCTGCCAGCTGCCTGGAGAATCTTCCCTGCTCTGGGAGCTTGTATTAAAACACTCACTTATAATTCCCTATTAATTTTTCACGAGGAGTTATTTTTAACTTGCTCAAACCATTGTCTGAATATGCCAAATATATTTTCTTAATGAACAAGCCCAGCATGTGGTTCCTCCCTCCTCTACTCCCCTGCTGCTATTCAAATGGTCCCCTCCTCACAGGGAGCAAGGCTTTGGATGAACAATTCTCAGCAATGCCCCGGAAACAAGAGTAGTGGAGAATAGAGAAAAATAAGTCAGGAAGCCCACACTTTCCTCCCTACTCAAGATTTGGTTTTGAGAGAATTTGAGGAAATGGCAACAGGCTTTTGAAAATAGAAAGATCAAGTCAAAATTGAAAAGTTCTTGGGCTGGGGGATATAGCTCAGAGGTGGAACACATGCTTAGCATGCACAATGTCCTGGGTTCGATCCCCAGCACCCCGCCCCCCAAAAAATGTTTAAAGGCCTCTCTATAAATTATCCAAAGAGACTCAAGTATTGTTGGATCAGGTCTTCCATCTAGATTCCTTTATTTGGCATTCACCCTTTCCAGTATTATTTACTTGAAAGCAAACAACATAGGTTCAATTCTCATGAACTGTTTCTAATCAATAAACCTGAGTTGTTCTCCCACTTAAAATCTTTAAGGGATTCCCCTTTGCCCTCAGGATAAACCCCAAGTTCCTTAGTATGGCCCTGCCAAATTTCATCACAATCCGACCTATACTTATTCTAGTCTCATCCTCTTCCCAGTTCATGCTCCTACCATGCAATCCTAGCTTCATCCTGCTCCCCTTTACTGAGCTAATGCCTACTTATCTCTCAGTCCCCAATTTATGAACTGCTTCCTGAAGAAGCCTCCCCTGACATTTCCTCTGGATTAGGTACCCTTCCTAGGTGCTCTCACAGCACCTGTGCTTACCCCACTTCCCATAAAGTACCAAGATTCCAGCTCAGCTGTCTGTCTCCTTCACTAGATGATGAGTTAAGGGCTCAATAAATATTTGCTGAACAAATGTAGAAACAGAGAAGAGTAAACCTGAAAGAGCAGATAATCCAGAATTTCTATCTACTTGACTATGAGATGCAGACTTTGTGGCCAAGCAGCCTGTATAAATCTGACTCAGGTAAATATATAAATGGTATTACATTCCTTGTAGAAGGCAATCAAAATGAAAAGTGTGAAGGGAAAACCAACTGTGATAAAACCTTGATCGCAGATAATTCATGGCATGTATAAACCACACATAGGTGATAAAGAATTGTTTGCCTGATTTTAGAAACATCAGGCTGCTTTGGGTTGCAGGGAACCATCTCATCCCCAGTTAGAGAATTCTTACTTTTTTAAGGCATGATGCTCAGCCCCCTTAATTTCAGTAGGAAAGCCCCCTAAACTAGAAGTTGTCACTTGGGGTATGGGCTCATAAGAGAGGCATAAGAAGGGCACATGGTAAACATTTTTAAACTGCATATCCTCACTCTGTGATGATTCTTTAACAAATATCCCCTTACTTCCCATGGCTGCTCTAAACTATCCTGACAAGGAATTGTCCAAAATTGAAAAGGGAAGAGATTTTAAAACTTTGCTTTACAGAGGAGAAGCACAGTTTAGTCATTAAAAATAAGAGCTCTACAGACAGACTATATTGGTTCAAATCTCAGCTCAACCACTTCATAGCTGGGTGACTCTGGACAAATTACAAGGGGTGATCAAAATATATGGTGAATGTTTAAATTTTACAAACTTACTGCAGTAAAAAAACCATTGCCAAGAACAATAGGATAGGTGTGTTTGAAGTGAGGAAAAGTATTTTGAGTAGAGGGGGATTAATGGCAATGTGTCTCTTACTGTCTATAATAACTTAATTTAAATATTCACCATATTTTTAATCAGTCCTCATTGATCAAATGTTTATGGCAATTTCTGCCAAATAAAAACATTACAGTGTGTCCTCATTCACCTTATTCACCATATCTGGCACCGTGCAACTTCTGGATCGTTCCAAAGTTAAAATGACCATTAAAGATAAACATTTTGAATGGATTCAGGACATGGAGGTAGCTACAACAGTGCAGCCAAAGACACTTACAAAAGAGGACTTCTAAAACTGCTTCAGAAAGTGGCAAGAATGATAGGATGTGTGTTTGAAACTAGATAAAGTATTTTGAGGAGAATTAATGGCAATATTCCTTTTACTGCAATAAATTATTTTTAATTTAAATGTTCATCATATGTTTTGATCAGATCTCCTATGATCACATCTTATGTGCTTTAATTTCCGCAACTCTAAAATGAAAGTAAAAGTAAATACCTCATAGGGTATTCTAAAGTCCAATAATGCATTTAAAGTAGTTAGCTCCATGTTAGGCAAAAAAAATTAACATAATACAATCTATTATTTAAATTCTGATCAAAATCCCCCCAACTTTGAAAATCAATTCATCTTTTTAAATATCTAGCCTCAAAATCTTTCACTGAAACTTGAGCCTGAGCTGTCTTTCATGAGAAAATGAAAACTTTTATTTCATACAATTTACCTTGAAGGTCTAAGGACTCTAATCAGACATCCTCACATATGCTAAGTGCTAAAATCCTTAGGGGTTCTAGGCCCACTGAATTAGACCAGGCAATGAAAAATGCAACTGCCAAATGTAATAATAATAATAACAACTGACATTTGTCAAACATTTCCTATGTGTACTATGTACAGTATTTACCTGTACTTCCTAATATCCCTGAGATTAGTCCTATTGTTGCCTCCATTTTACATACTAAGAATCAGAGGTTTAGATAAGCTAAGAACCTATGCAAAGTTAACACAGATAGTAAACAATGGAGCCAGGATTTGAATAGTCTGTCTGGTACAAAAACTGAAGATAAACTACTATACCACACTGTCCCCTTTCCTGTAGCTATCTTAGGACTGTGAGTTATGTGGGCTTTCCTTCAACATCCCAATTTCTTTTTTTCTTTCTTTCTTTTTTTAACATCCCAATTCCTAAAACAGGCTGATGTTGGCAGGAAGGCCAAATTTCCCTTTAGTGGCTCCTTGAATCTCAAGAATTCTGTCCAACCAGCCCTAAAATGAGGAAATGATTACAAAAGGAAGACAGAATGAACAGCAATAATAATAACAATGTCTTTGCCTGTGGATACCTCATGTTATTTGTGGAAGAGGCATTACTGGGTACCCTGATAACAAAAGCACAGATTATTGAGTCAAAATTTCTGGATTTGAGCACTAGTTCTCCTTCCTAACTAAATAGATTTAGATAGCTTGCTTAATCTCTGTATCATTTTCCTTTCCCCATAAGATGGAAATAATAATACTTGCCTTATTGGATCAATATCATAATTAAATGAAAAAATAAAGACTATCACACAATCACACATGGCTGGAAGGAATATAACTGGGGCTACCATTCTGAGGTGGAATCCTAGTGGAACTAAGGATCACACATTCTTGAATCTGGCAATCCCACTCCTACATGGATACTCCAGGGAAACTTTCCCCTGGTGCATAAACAAATCCATATAAGGGTATTCATCATACCACTGTTGCGGTAGTAAGAAGTTGGAGGCAACCCAAGTGTGAATTACATATGTAAAATCCTCTGTATATGCACAGGAGTTAGAAATAATAATGTAGATTAACATATAGCAACATGAGTAGATTAACATATAGCAACAGAAACAATATAAAATGGAAAAAGTAAAAGCAGGATGAAGAATATACACAATGACATTTATGTGCATGTTTTAAAACACAGCCAAAGTAGCACAGGGTATTTTCAAGGATTCAGATACATATAATCTTAAAAATATAAATCAGACCATATCATCCCTCTGCTCAAATCCTTCCTCTAGTTCCTTTTCTTACTCAGAGTATAAGCTAAAAATATGTATTTACAACAGTCTACAAGGTCTCACATTATTTGCCACTGACCCAGCTACCTCTTGGGCTTCTGTTTCTCTTTTCTCATTCATTTACTCTAGCCACTGGCCTTAAGCCATTCTCATCTCCTAACCTACAAGACAAGGTCCTGTCTCAGGGCCTTTGTCCTTGCTGTACTATACATGGATCACTATTACCCCCTATGCTACATGACTTCTTTACCTCTCTGTACTCAGTGCAATAGCCCATGTTTGGTATGACCTTCCTTAGTCCCCTGTATGAAATGGCAATCCACTCCTGACTACCCACAACACAGTGTATCCCATGGCCTGCTTGTCTGTTTCTATAGCACTTACCACTATTTAATACATTACTTGTTTACTTGTCCATGATTTATCTCACTCCACTAGAAGGTAAGCAACAGGAAGGCAGCAGTTGTTTTATTGTTTAGTTCACTTAGGCATTCCCAGCAACTTGCAACTGTGCCTGACACCTGGTAGGCACCATATATTTGTCAAACATGTGAATATGTCTAACTAAATACAAGCAGGATGGATTGGAAGAGCACTTACTAAAGAAGATGCCTCTGGTCAGAAGTGGGAAGTGAGAATAGAAGAGAAGGGAAAAGGGAAAAATAGAACAAATTGAAAAGAAGCCTTACATGGCTGATGACACCAGCGTGCCATGAACTGAGCTTGGTGATTAACTCAGTCCTGTGCACTTGAGCTTTAACTACATGAGACACTTGTTCCCTCAACTTTGTTACAAAGGGTGGTTGTGGGCCATTCCCACTTTTGGTGAAGATGACTGAAATGAACTACAGATGAAGGATGAAGATACCAGGCAAGCAACGTGGAGAACCAAACCAAGCATTAAATAATCATAGGTTGTAACTCAGACAGAAGCAGACAGAACAAACAAAGGAGCAGACTTAAAGAGGAAAAGGCGATCCCATGATTGGGAATCCCAAGAAACTCTAATGGCAACACAGTGTGAAACAACAAAAAGGACTATTTCTTCAAATGAAATTCTCAGGAACATCCCTTTTCTGTACAGTCATCAGCAATTATCCCAGTGGTTTATGTTCAGTCCAGACTCTTTAGCCAAGCTGTCAGAGCCCCTCCCTAATTCTGCCTGCCCCCACACTCAAGCCCATCACCTCCTTCCTAACTCAGCCCTGTAACCCTGCAACTCTGTTCCTCACTTCTCTCACCTCACCTCACTTCCCTGCAGGCAAGGACAAGCCTGCAGCCTGTGTACATTTACACCTCTTTCTATCCAGACCTGGAGAACTGGAGTTCTTCTCACCCCTATTGTACAACTCCCCACCACCACTTGTAGAAGCCTTTCCTAAGCCTTCCTGAGCAAATCCCCATCTCTAACCTCTTCCCCAATCCACCTGCTAGCCCTGATGCGCAACTGAAACTAGTTTCCCTGTCTCATGGGTCCTGGATGTGTCCCTTAAATTCCTTTATAGTCTAAAAGCTTCCAGAGCACAAGACCAGGATCTGTGTACCACTTCCTTTTAATTCCACACTCCCACCACCAATCCTTTCTACCCAAGACAAGGACCCTCTCACAATTGTACCAAGCAACCAAAATAAGACAGAGAAAATAAACACACAGATTTATTGACTGACTATTGGATCTGAGCATTCCTAGAAGTAAGAATTTTTAAAAGAGAAATGGCCAGGCAGAGATGGGAACAGGAGACAAAACATGCAGTCTTCTCTTTAAAGAGCATTTCCTGAGGACATTTCCTAATGAGAGCCCTGGGTCTTCGAATCTCAGTTTAATTAGGAAAGTCTCTCCCCAGGGAGGTGCTTGGCGCAGGGGAGGTGCTTAAAGAAATAGGGAGAAAGGCCAGAGAAGGAGAAGCCAGCTTGTATGAATTCCATAAAGCCCCTGGCTCCCTGCTGCCCTCCTCCTCCTCCCTGTGTTTCTCAGTCTCTAAGCTCTTTCCAAACTGCAAAACAAAAGTTCCATCCTAAGTAGCCAAGAAGAACTCATGTCAAATCCAACAATCCACCCACTAAATTGCAGGCTGTCTTGCTTTCCCAGCCAACCCCACCCACACTCTCCTTGGTCCTGGAGGTCACTGTGTTCATTTCTCTGCCTTTAACAAGGGCACTGCCCTCACTCTGGACCTTTCCTTTACAAAACATTTTCCAGGGAAGTATTTCCTCTGAATCGCTCAGTTGAGTATTAATAATCTTGTCAATCAAGAAGTTTGGCCTAGTAGCTTCTATTGAATAGTTTCAAAAATATTTTGAATACAAGTTGCTTTGCTAAAAATTTGATAAAGGCTTGTGAGAGGAAGGCTAATGGGGCTGTTAATTATTTCAGATCTCAAACTTTCAGAGAAATGGACTTTAAATGCAGTATCTCCAAGAGATTACATCATCCCTTTGTATTCAAGTATAGTTCCTTTCATGATTCAAATTATATAAGCTCTCTCCTTACGATTTCCAGAGCATGAAAACTCTGCATTAAATCAAACCAGTGTCTCCCTAACAAGTGTAAAGTTTTCCAGACGTCTGAGATTCCCCAGAGTTTCCTTAGTTCCACAGTCCTGACTCAAGAAACCTCTCAACAATGGGAAGGGACAAGACATTCAGAAATACAAGAGCAGAAGCTTTGAGTTCAGGGTGAGAGTTTTAAATAACAACAGTGGTGTATGTAGTAAACCAACACTTTCAAATTGGATTAAATTCAAAATAAATAAGAAAAAGTAAACCTTGCAAAAACCGACATGAAAACTGGGTCTGAGCCATAAGGTGTGCAAGGTCTGGAAGTAATCAGTTAGCAAAGCCAAATGAAAGTGGAAACTTTTCATTTTCTCTATGTGCACCTTCTCTAGAAGTCTGTGGCTCATCACACACTCATTCATTCATTTAGTAAATATTTACTGGTCCCCAACTACTCAGCACAGGCCATACAGCAATGAAAAACAAACACACCCAAAAAAGTCCCTCTGCTCGTTTCTCACATTTCAGCAGGAGGAAGCAGAAACTAAACAAATAAGTAATGGGAATATACATTGTGTAGATTGTTATCTGTACTGCAGGGAAAAGTAAAGCAAGAAGAGGTCAGGATGTACCCGGGGTGGGAGTGCAATTTTAAAGTGTGTGGTCCAAGAAGGCCTCCAGAGAAGATGGCATTTCACCAACAGTTAGGAGCAGGTGTGGGAACAAGCAATGATCCAGATCCCTGAAAAGAGAAACTATAAAGACTCTGGAGTGTGCGTGCGTGCGTGTGTGTGTGGTGTGTTTTAGTGTAGCAAAATATACCTTGCATAAAATTTAACTGGTTATAAGTATAGCATTAAGTACACTCACATTGTTGTTCGACCATTACCACCATCTATATCCAGAACCTTTTCATCTTCTCCCAACTAAAATCCTATAACCACTAGTCATTAATTCCCCATTCCTTCAGTTGTAGTCAGGATTTGAGCAAGCAAATACATTAAATACAGGACACATAATTTATAGGATTATTTTTATGATAATTACCCAAAAAGTCAAATGCAAGAGTGCAAGAGAGATTAACTGCACACTAGGGGCCCAAAGAATCCAGCCAAGGGCCTGGATCCCAGCAATGTCCCACACAAGTCCAGCTAAAGGCTGAGTCCAAGGCAATGTCCTCCATGAGTCCAGCCAGTGGCCTAGAGCCCAAGGCAACGTCTCATGCTTGTCCACATTGAGGATCTGCACCTGGAAGGCCCAAAGGCCAGTGGTGGAAGCCAGAAAACCTACACCAGTGAGACGAAGGATTTGTGCCACCAAGCTGAGGGATCCACATTGGAGACAGGAAGTGATGCTCACGGTGAAGATCACAGCTCCTCTGACAAAAACAGCAGCCATTCCCAGCGACAACAAGGCCCCAAGCTCCTGCTCTGATGAGAACAGCCTAGTTTGCATCAGGAAAACCATCCGCAACAAGCTTCTCCTACAAAGTCAACAGGCCACAATCTTCCCCTCCAGTTCTCTTTTTGTGGCTATTGGTAACAATGCTCAGGTGGATCTTCCATGCCCAGGCCATGCTGATTCAGTTCAGCTGGGCATTACAAGTTGACCATTAGTTAATCCACTATACCTTCCTTCCTCCAGCTATCAGAAACCACCATGCTACCTCCTGTCTTTATGAATTTGACTTCCCTGGGTACCTTGTATAAGTGGAACCATACAAGATCATTTATGTAGAGTCTTAGAGCCACTGTAAAGACTTCAACTTTTATTTGGGGTATCATAGAAACCCTAGATAAAGTACTAACTTCATTATGTGAGTCACTAATTTTCATGTTCCTTGAATTAAGTATATGTTTCTCAACTTTCACTGAGTGGTTCACTTTATGGATGATTTTTAGCCAAGACTCATTCACTTAAAGATTAGACAGGGCCAGGGATTTAGCTCAGTGGTTCCACCGCCTGCCTCGCAAGCGCAAGGACCCGAGTTCAATCCCTGGTACCAAAAAAAAAAAAAAAATCAGACAAAAGTAATCTCTGTATTGTTCCTTATTTTGGATTGACTCCCTCATTATCAGGCATAACTAAGAGCTGATATAGAGATATACAGTGGGTTTTTTCGTCCCAGAAACTGGTGGGATTAAAGACTGCAAAGATAGGGGTAGGCAGGCTCTCAGAAAAGGGGCGGGAGCAGAGTGAATCAGGTACTCACAGCCCTTGCAAAATTAAATGGATGAATTCAGTCCCAAGCCCCAGATGCCTCAGGAAGGACTGTCGGAAATGTCTGAGATGATCAGAGCTAGGGAGAGAAAGGGCCCCAAAGGGAAGCCTGAAAACACATTTTTGAGAGGCAGAGAGTACCTCTCATAACCTCACTTCCCCCCAGGCGACAGGGATGAAAGCTTCTACATCAAAATGAGAAGTCCAAGGAGTTATAGATTTTCTCAACAATAAATAATCTGGAGAGAATGGCCGCCCAACCACCGTTTATAAATGTTAGAAAATACACACTTGTGTGTGGTGGTGGGAGGGAGATGGAGGGTGGAGAGGGGGAAAGTTATGGGGTTGTCCCCTCTGGGAAAGGAGGAGGGACAGAAATCAGTTTTCACTATGGCATTCTTAGGATTCAAATTGGGGTTAGGGGAGGGAAATACGGTAAAATTTAGAAACCTAAATGACTAATTTCTCTCAGCAAGAAAACAAACCATGTACTCCCAGGACCTCTGTGCGGTTCTACTTTCCATCACAGGACCACCTTTCTCATCTCTCTCTCTACATGGTGTGAACACAGCCACCACCACTCGGGGGAGATAGAGACTCCACAGCACCCTTCACGTAAGCATCCCCACCTCCATAGTCTTTCCTCTGTGGTCTCATTAAAGAAGTTGAGTTACCCTTCTATGGCCAAAGATTTATAATAAAAATGGGACTAGGATAAAAGAAAAGGCTGTTCTTCACCTTGGGTAGAAAAATAATGGACCTTTGGGCCGGGGATTTAGCTCAGTGGTTTTGCCACCTGCTGCGCAAGCACAAGGACCCAAGTTCGATCCCCGGTACCAAAAAGAAAAAAAAAAAAAGAATATCGTCTCGAAAAATAATGGACCTAAATGACAAAGTGTTAGGTCATGAATTCATTCAATAAATACTAAGTATCTACCATACACTGGTCATTGTGCATGGAACACAACGGGGAAGAAAAAGACATGTTCCCTGCCTACATAAAACTCACAATCTTTTAAAATGTTCTTAATAGTCAAAAATGCACGACTTGAATTTGATATGAAAATAATCAGTCAAACTCAGACTCAGTGACCTTCTATACAACAACTAACCTGTGCACTTCAAAATTGTGACTATCATGAACAACAGGCTAAAGAACTATCCTAGATTGGAGAATGACAAAGAAAATTGACAACAAAATGCAGTGTGTGACCTCGGATTGTACCTGGGTTAGGGAGAAACATTTTACTATAAAAAATATTATTGTATAATTAGCAAAATTTACATATGGACTGTAAAATACACACATGAGAGAAAGCATGCGAATGTGTCAAAATATTAATAATTGGTTGATCCTGGTGAAAGATAAATGGGTGTTAATTATGTATACTATTCTGGCAACTTTTCTGTAGGTTTGATATTTTTCAAACTAAAAGATTAGGGGGAAAACAGGAAATGTAAATAATAAAGACGATGAAGTTTTCTTCCCTGAATAATCATTATACACAAACTTACCACCATGCTTTGGTTGGAATGAAATCCCACCCAGAATGATCTAGCCCCAAATTAGAAACTTAAGATCAGAGGGGTGGGTGGGACAAGAGAACTCCTTTGTCTTTGATTTACAACCAAAATTGTCAGCAAGTAAAAATGCCTGGAAAGAAACCACAACCTTGGCTCATGTTAGTATGGTTATAAAAAGTACATACTGTTATTGTCATTTTGCAGGATTGACACAAATTAATAAATCAGGGCTCTAGACTTGAACACTAGGAAGCATTGGGGAAGATGTATAGGGCTGGAGGTAGAGAAAAATGATATCCAGAAAATAAGAGTATCAGTATATGTGGAAGAATTACAGACATATGGGGAAAGGGGAGAACGGGAACCAGAATTTGTTGAGCTGCAAGCAACATCCATATATTATTTAATTTAACACCTATAACAATTATATTAGTCCATTCATTACTAATAATGAGCTACCTGAGGCAGGTTAACCTTATAAAGCAAAGAAGTTTATTTAGCTCACAATTGCAGAGAGTGAAAGTCCAAACAGAATAGCGCTGGCTCTAGTGCTGGGCTTCTTACTGGCAGCATCCCAGGTGGTACAGAATATCGCATGGGCGCAAGACAAGAAGCACATGTGTTCTCTTCTTATCTCTCTCCCTCCGATAAAGCTACTAGTATTCAACCATGGGGCTCCACTCTGATGATCTTATCTAATCTTAATCACCTCCCAAAGCCCCACCTCTGAACATCATAGATAGATTAAGTTTCCACTCTCTTAATACCTCAGAGTGGAGATTAAATTTTAGTCCATGAACCCTTGGGGGACACACTCAAATCCTGTCCCAGCCATAGCAACAACCCAGAGGTGAGTATTGATTATTATTAGTAATATTGTTACATTTGACAGATTTTTAAAGATTAGATAATTTTCTCAGTAAAAAGAACAGTTGAAATTTGAACTGGGTACTTTATGACTTCAAAAGCACCTATTCTGTCTACTACTTGCTTCCCCAAAGAATAAAGAAACCCAAGGCTAAGGCTGTTAAGGGGGTATTTTAACCAGGTTCTACCTTGGGCCCAGGTCACCCATGACCAATATCTTCCTTTTCCACTCAAACAGATACTGATAAGTCAGGGCTAGAAATAGAGAGATCATCTAATCTGAAAGTTCCACCTAAACCATTTCCTACAAAAGTTGTAATCAAATTTAGTGCCAAAAATTCTCCAGACAATCATTTTAGATGCCAAGAAGGGAGATTCCAAAGCATTCTTATAGTATTCCAATAGTTCCCAGACATGAGTTTAAGTGTAATTATAATTTCTTGTCCCGTGATTTCATTCTGTCTTTTTCTGCTTGATTTTTAGTGGAAATACAGGATAACAGATCTCCAGTCCCTCAGTATAAGTAACTCTCCTGAGACCCCATCAATCTATTCCAAATCTTTTCTAATCATTATTTCACTCTTGAGAAGAAAAAAAATCTTCAGTCAGGTTAGGAAATGCTAGAGGAGGAAATGAAACATTGATTTTCAATAGCCAAACAAAGTCGGAGGGATGAGGAGCAGACATTTTTTTAAATGGTAGCCCCATGGCAGGAAAACAGTTGCAATTTCTCTGACAACCTAAATACCTAGAGAGTTGGCCTGCTCAAACCTCAGCAGTCACCCAAGGCTTCCAGATGCTGCCGGCACACACGGTTAGGAAACATCTGCCACAAAAAACAGCCCCAACTGGGACAAAGGAGAGTAGGAAGGCAGACGGTGCCAGTTTAATGAGGATGGTTTAGCAAAACATGTTTAAGCTTCCTAATTCACTTGGCCATTTGCTCCTTAGATTTGGCTGCCAATCAGGAGCAGACTGGAGGGAATGTTTACCATCGAAAAGCATTCTCCTCCTTACCCCTAATCCAGAAGAACACATTACCCAAAAAATGTCAGCTGTCAGTCTCTCCAAAACATGATTAATTCCATTTCAGAGCTAAAAAGTCACAGTGATGCTGGGGAAAAGGACTTGAGCTACATGAGGTTGATCATTCTGGATGGGTTGTTCTTCACAATCAGAGACTTGATTGATTTACTAGAATATGAAAATGGATAATAGTTTCTCATACTGTGTCCCATGTCTATGCCCAGCTGTGAGCTCACAACATCTGCAGCATTCTGTGCTCATTAATCCTTCAAGGAAACAAACACAAACACTAAGGGATGTCAGGCATCAACACTGACCTCTCAGCTTTCTATGTTGAGATCTCCTCGTCATTTTTTTAAGGCTTATTAAGGAATATGGATGTGAGATGAGGATATTGTGAACATGCCATCAGTATAGGAAGATTCACAGTTAAGATAAAAAAATCATCTTTCCAAGGGTCGGGGATTTAGCTCAGTGGTTCCTCTGCCTGCCGCACAAGTCCAAGGTCCTGAGTTCAATCCCTGGCACACACACACACACACAAAATCACCTTTCCATTCAGATTTCAAAAGAAAGAATACCCCACCTATGTCTAAAGACAAAGTGGTTTGACAAAAGGATCCTCGTTTTATGCAGGAATGTTGCATGGATTAAATTTAAGGAATCTCAACAAAAAGCATTGGCTTCAGATATCTGAGGCTCACTATCCCAGCCCAGATCTCAATTCGGCCAAAACAAAATCACTCAGATGCTTAGCACCTTGCTCCCACTAGAAGTCTGTGCAGTAGTTCTTAGTTTGTATATACTATCTGGCCTCCTGCTGTAGTCCCTGCACCACCCTCTTGACCTCTAAAGTCGGTGACTCTAAGCAATGAGGTTCTCTCTAAGCCTCTCAGATTTACCCTAGCTGCCATCAGGGAGTGCTGTCTGCCCTCCCTGGAAGCAGCCTTGAGCCCTAAATCACTACATCCTGATTGCTGCATTGCAGCAGATAATTGAAGTGTGAGCGCCCTCTACCCTCCTTCTAGAAAATTACACTTTCCTCAAGGCCCAGAAAAACAACCCCCCCCACCCCCCGCCACCAACTAGACCTGCAACTTCCTGCTCTGTGAAATCCAAACTTATAAAATCGTATTTCCAGTGCCATCCTCTTGATGTCCAGTTACTGAATGACAGAAAATAATAGAATTTTATTTCTTTCATTGCTTTATTTAATTTGGAAAAATAAGTCACCTAATGCTTTAGCATTAATCAATATGATACTATAAAATAACTAAATTTAAGTGTATATTATAAAAGGAGGAGTTTCCCACAATTAAATACTTGAACATTATTTAGAACAGAATGTTACCTGTTTGGGGAAGGATAGGGAAGGAGTCATGAACTGCCTTGCTATTGTAAAGTCCCAGAGAAGAGAATTTTCTGTATTCACTACTATGTGTCCCATGCCATCCCTAAATAAGTTCACAGAACAATTCTGTTTAATTTGAGTTGAGTCTACACAGAAAAATTGGATGAGCTGAGCCCTATATGTTTCAGTGTTTCTCTCAAGTGGATAGGACTAAAAGTTTCTAAGTGATAAATGCTGGGCTCAGACTATTAAAAATGAGATTTCACATGCATAGATCCCTGGCTTTTATCCCCAGCACTGAAAAAATTAGATATCAAATAAGTATAAATGAATAAAAAGGCAAATTCCAAATTAGAAAATTCTCTTTGGACAATTATTCTTTTTAGAAAGGAATTAAATTAAATCAACATCCCCCTCAATCATTAATATTCCCAACATCACAACCAAACCACCATACACTTTTTTATATATAAACTAAAACAAATGGAGGCAAATAGAGAATTCCCCTCTCTTGGACCTCACAATTAAGGGCATTTCATGGATACTTCCTCACCCCTCAAAATAAATAAAAGAATGGATAGAACTGGAGATCATCATGTTAAGTATACTAAGGCAGACTCAGAAAGATAAGTTTTATGTGTTTTTCTCTAATATGTAGGATTTAGAAGAAAAAATTAAAAAGATGACATGAAAGTAGAAGAGAGACTATGAGACCAGAGAAAAGGGATGGGATGGATGGATATGATCAAAATATGTTACATGCATGTATGAAAATGCCACAAAAACTAATATTTTATAAATTTAATATGACCATTAAAATATAAAAAATAAGCAACTAAATCAGAAATGAACAGGAAGGTAACTGCATGAGTCAAGGGCATTTCAAGATCCCAGATGATGTCACAGTTGACAGAAGACATGACTGATAGGGGCTTCATTTTCCAGTGTTGGCCAGATTAGGGAGAATCTTCCACACACCTCAGGTCAGCCTGACAAAGCTGCATGGAAGAGGGAGGAATTGTCCCATGAGAGCATTCTATCTAACTGCTTCCCTGTGAAGATCAGTTCAAGCTACATCTTCATGATGATGTGGAGCTTGGACTATGACCCAACCACTAGAGGCTCACTTGGTTCTTCCTTCCCTCCATACCACCCACCAAAACCAACAGAGACCAGAACACCACATACACTTTGAACCTATAAGTCATGTTGGCCCAGCCATACAGGTCCAGTTAAACATTTGTTACAGATTTAGACTCTAAAATATAATGAGTCTCTGTCTTGCTATGTGCAGAAAAGGAAAAGAATCAGAAGGAAACCATTTCGATAGTAATAAGTGTGTTACCTCTCCCCGAGGAAAGAGAAGTAAAGCTCAGATAGCCTCGATGAAAGGTTAGAAAGAAGGCCAAAGTGACCAAATCCAGTTTACACTAAAGAAAATAAATATCCAAGCTTATATCCCAGGGGTCTTCTGTGAATGACCTCACCAAACTGACTGCTTACCAGGCATCTTCCCCCACCTATGAATTTACTTTGCACTGCATTTCTGTTCAAATGTTCCTTGGGAGAATATTTTGTCTCCCAATCTGAAATAAAAACTCCTCAAGGTAGAAACTGTTTGTGTTCTCCCACAGAGGTTAGAAATCATAATTCTGAAAGTAAATATTACTAGCTGCAACCAAGTCTCCACTTCAAGAGCTATGGCAGCCCACAAACTGTCAGCTCATTAGAAATGCCAAGAGGAGGGCCGGGGATTTAGCTCAGTGGTTCTGCCACCTGCCTCACAAGTGCAAGGTCCCGAGTTCGATCCCGGTACCAAAAAAAAACAAACAGAAATTCCAAGAGGAAACACAGGCACTTCCTCCAACTCACATACCCACCTTCAACCCCAGCACCACCCTCCCAAATCCCATTCTAGCTAGGCAGAGGTTGAATTCCAAGTTGGTAAAAACCCATTCCAATGTAGGCCAATATACTTCAGTTGGACCAGATGGACACTAAAGTGATGTAGACAAAATCTATCCAGGTACAAACCAAATTTCATCTAGATAGACCAAAACAGTTTTTGCTTCCTTCTCTCCATATTTATTGAGTCCCTGCCTCATGCAAAGACTACAGTTTCACTAGAAGTTATGTATAGTCCATGTTATCTAGTGTCATTCTAGGACAGTTGCGAACAAGTTGGCTTTTCTGAGTTACTCTGGGATAACGTTAGAGAGAATCATCAAATCCAAATTTCTTCATTCATGACTTGAAACATTCACAGGTTTAGTTTCAGTCACGAATTCAATTTTGGAAATTCTTATCATTTCTGTCACACCAAAAAAAGATGATCTTCTTGACAAATCAGAACAGCCTAGGCTTTTTTCTGGAGCTCTTTGGAAACTATAGATGAGCAACTGGGAAGAGTCAGAATTAGATTTTCTGAACAGGAATCAGAAGAACTAGGAAAATTCAGAGAGAGTGTAAGAGATGAAGAGAGTAGAAAGGTGATATGATACTTTGCCAACAGTAGAAACGGATCTCTTCTCTCCTCCCCTCTTCCCAGCCTACCATTTTATCAATCCAGAACTCCTCAAAAATGTCCTCAAGAGAAAGCAGTCTGCCTGTCTGCCTTAACTTTCCAAACTACAATTGTAACACAACATGGCCTTTGTCTACATTGAGCTCTGGCCCACATTCATTTTTTCCAAGAAATGGCCTTGGTTCTATTCCTTCCCCAAAATCCTTCATTTTCTTATAAGTATGGAATGTAGAAATCCATCCAGTCATCCCTTCTGTCACCATATCCTGTCTCTACTTTCAGTTACTCTACTAGCATTTATGAGTGACCAGAGCCTATAGCCCCTTTTTCCATGTTCCTCCTTCTAAGAACCATAATAATGCATTGTTCACAGGTAGTTCAGGAAATGTCAACTATCTCTCTGGATATTTTCCTTCATATCTTTATTTACAGTTCTTTGCTCCCATGCAAGTAGTTGTCAATCCCTCCTTCTCTTTAGCCACTTTCATCAGACTTTGCTTGGTTCCCCTCGTAGCCCTATTTAGCTGTTCCATACCCCCACCATGTCTCTTGAAAAGTTAATTTGTTTTGTTGTAGGAAAAATATCAGATCCTATGGATGAAAAGAAGGTTGTATCATCCTTCAACTTGAGTTCTTATCCAAATATAGGCCGATATGATTTCTCCAACCAAGACCCATCTGCCTCATTGCTAGCTCATATGTCATAATCTACAACTAATGGCTTATGGCATCACGATTTTTAGAGGACACTCCTTATCCTCATCCAGTTCTCTCTAATCCCCAATCTGCCTTGTGAGTCCTTTGATAATAAAAGATATAAATAAAATAAAAAATCATTTCTATTAACATATGAAATACAATTTTTAAAGGAAATTAGGATTTCCACATGATTTTGCTTAAACTAAGGTTAAAAGAGTCTCTCTCCTAGAAGCTTTACCTGTTAAACTGATAATGGAGAGAAGTTTCCCAAGACCTGCTGGAGAATGAAAGTCAACCTTAAGTTAAAAATTTGCCAAATATAGTCAGTCAATAAAACAGATGTCAGGCAGTAATAAGTGTTGTCTGGGCTTCTGGTGTTGCCCAAACTGTATATATGTGTGGGGTAGAAAGCAATTTAGGACTCCAACAGCCTTGGAAATTAAAGAATTTGAAGTATGTCTTGTCATAGCAACAAACTGCCACTTGGAGACCCAGAGCCCCAGTACTATTTCAGGCTTCTCCTCCAAGCCTTTATCAATCAATAAATATGCCTATCATGTACATAAAATTGATCGACTCACAGGGAGAGAATGGAGCCATCAAGTTTCAAGGTTTACTTAGCACTGACTCATTTGTGATATAGTTGGGTTTTTGTTCTTTGTTGTTTTTGTTTTGTTTGTTTTGCTGTTTATTTGTTTCAAAACTGGGGATTGAATCCAGGAGTGCTCTACCACTGAGCTACATTCCCAGCTCTCTCCCTCTCTCTCTCTCTCTCTACATATAGATATAGATATAGATATAGATATAGATATAGATATAGATTTTTTTGTGTGTGTGTGGTGGTGGTGGTGGTGGTGGTGGTTTGTTCAGATATGGTCTTACTATGTATCCCAGACTGGTCTCTAACTTCTGGGCAATCCTCCTGACTCAGCCTCCTGAGTGCTGGGATTACAGGTATCTAGCTCTCATTTGTGATACAATTAGGACCCAAGATAAGCTCTCAGACAGAATTTTAAAGACCGTTAGGCAGGTACACCCCAGTGGAACTTAATAATCTTTCCTCCCAAGCCTATAATCCCATGCTTTTTCACATTACTTAAAACTACCTCAAGCAACTGTGAAAATACATATCTAGCTCCTTGAGAAGGAAGATCTTCAAATTCCTCTTGCATTACTAAGGACCTCCTATGAAACTGGGACTGATACTCTACAAAGTCTACATCAGTGCCCTCTCTAAGATGAGACACAGTTTCAGAATCTGAAATAAGAAAGAATGACAAAACATGAACAAGGCAGCAGCCCCAGGTAGGCAAATAATTCATTCAAAGGACATATCTAAGCATACTGTGTGCTGGGCCCTGAAGCAAAGACAAAATGAATAAAGCAAGATTTGCACTAGGATAGAAAGGAAAGACCAAGGAGGAAAGCAGGACAGAGGGGGAAGGACACTGGAGGGAAAAGGGTAAGAAATAGCCTCCCTAACTCATATTTTCCCAGGATCAGGTTTGCTTGGAAAGAAACAGAACCAAAGCTGATTAGCAATACTCCTTGGAAAAAATAAGTGCAGATCAGCAGGTTTCAGGTTTGGAGTCAGATGGACGACAGGCCTCCAAATCACTCTGGCTCCAGCAAACCTACGTAAGTCCACAGTCCTCTGATCTGTACCCCTAATCCAGAGTCGAACCCCAGCACCAAGGAATACTCTGTTCAAAACCCTCAGGAACTCTATGATCAGCACCACACCAGGCCCTTCTCCTCCCACTCAAGTACCTTACCAACTTCATAACAGTGTTTTCTATGCCAGAGGAGAAAGATCTGAGCTAAGTGGGAGCTGTCTTTGGAAACCTGCCTTAAAGGAAGAGAAGGAAAGTGTGAAGGAGGTGACAGAATCCAGAATCCAGGAGGAAAGCTAGAAGTGTACAGTGGGGAAGGACTGGGCCCTGTTTGGGTGAGAAGGTGGAATGAGTGATAACATGGAGCTCATTTGGAGACTGGGCAGCAGGAAGTGGATTTAGAAATAAGCAGATGTTCCAGGTGAGTCCCAGGAGCACCTGATTGGCTGGAGGAGAGACTGGCAGGGTGGAGCCCTTCCAGTGACAATTTGCCAGCCAGTCCCCAAACCAGATTTTTAAAAACTCCACTCGTGTCCTTTACATAAGGGCAGAAGCACCCAGTCTCCTAATCTTTCCCAAAATGTTTCCACTAGGTTCCTCTACTAACATCACCTTTCCCTTTCCTTTTCACATTCCCCTTCCCCTTCCCCTTCCCCTTCCCCTCACCCATGTTTCCCATCAGCCCAGAGACACAATCAAACGGAAAAATGGCTTAGGCTTCACCGTGATGATATCCAAGACAATCATTCAGCATTCACACCACAAGCTAAGGGAATACTCATTGAGCACTGTGGTGGAGGAAATCAAGATAAAAAGATACAGTCCCTGCCCAAGAGCTTCCTACTGTCTAGAACACACACATTCAACAAGTAAGGCTTCCAAGACCCTGAAACATATGACCATAGGAAGGTATCTCCTTCCTTGAATATTAATCTTCAAACAGTAGCTTAAAAAGCCAAGAAAAAGAAGCACCATTGCCTTTAATGAACAGTGCTGCTAATCCTTAACCCTAAATTAGGTGCTAGAAAGACCAGAGTGAAGGTGGGAGGGAAGGGAGGAGAGTAGAGGCAGGACCCTGAAGACTTATGATCTATACTAATTATACAAAAGAGTATTGAATTTGGCACAGAAAAAAATCTCAAAAAGCCCTCCAACTAGGAAAACCTAAAAATCATAGTGACCCTGCCCTCCCACTTCCGTTAGACATGGACCAAGGGCATTAACTGAGCATCTCCTTAGTGCAAGGCCCCACACTGGGCAGTGGCTGAGTGTTCCCACTTTGGATGACAGAGCCAAAGCTCCCAGAGGCACAGGAGACAGGCAGGCATTGGAAGGATGGCTGCAAGGACAGAACAGAGGGGAGGAGCATCTGAGTGTTTGATTTATGTCTGTTCCAACAGTCCTAGGCTGTTTTCCCCTGCCTCAAGCTGGGATTTTCCCAGATGTGCACAGCTTAGGGGAAGGAGGGTGGGCACAGGGGGAGGGTCTCCATGTCCTTGCATCTGGGCCCAAGATCAACCCCTTCACTTTCTCCCTGCATTGTTCACTGCCTGCTGGGTAAAGGGTGGGAGACTGGGGGGAAATGCCAGGGGCTCCAGATAATCACCAGGTAATGAAAAGAACGGGCGGGGGGGGGGTATGCAGAGGAGTCAGATTTGGGGCCATAAATCTCTCAGGGAGAGGGGGTACAGTTGGCTGACAACTGGAGCCCATCCAGGTGATTTCACATGAAGTATCTGAAGCCTGAGGGGTGGGAGCAGGGTGACAAGAGGCAGGCAGGGATGTGAGCCAGAGACTAGGTTGAGGTAAAGAGTCAGAGATAAGAGAAACAGAATAGAGAGAAGGAAGGGAAGAGGTGGAAAAGTGATGGGGGAGGCAGCAAAAGGTGAGGAGGGGGCGTGGATGGAGACTAAAGGGCACCTGCAGTGAAACTCATAAAGATGTGATGGTAGGAGGGACCCTCAGAGACTGAGGGGAAAAGAGGGAGGCAGGGAGGGAGGGAGGGGAGGATGGTAGGCAGAGTCCTAGAAAAACTTACACCAAAAAATATCTGGAGTCAAAGAGACAGACAGACCCACAGTCAGACCTGCCTCACAAAGATGAAGGTGACAGAGGCAAAGAAGGAACAAAGAAAACAGGGATGCAGTGAAGAGTGGGGAGGGAGCGAGACAAAGAGAGAGAAGGAGGCAAGTGTAGAGCAGGGGAGGGAGCGAGGCCAGGGAGGAGGATATATATTTTCTTTATGATCCTCTTCAATCTCACTCTGCTCGCTGCTGAGCCTGTTCCCCTCTCAGGTGCTGCTCGGTGGTGATGTGCCCAGAAAGCTGATGGGGCAAAGCTGCTGCCATAGCTGCCCCTGAGATTGCTCCTAGCACCAACCTGGAGGTGGGGCACTCAGAGACCCCTGCCTGGAGATGGCAACCTGACCTGCCTCCCTCTCCCCAGATGCAGCAATCAAGGCAGGGATGAGCCCAGCCCTAAATTTCTGCAGATGCAGCCTAGTTCAACCTGGGCAAGGGAGCGTGGGGCAAAGGGGAAAGAGAAACAGAAGCAGGCAAGCAAGAGGGACGGGTCCTGAGGAGAGTGCTGGGGACAGACTTTGGCAGAGAGTGCAAAGAGTCAAGGACTAGGGAGATGACTGCATCTGAGAGCTTAAGCTGCATGCAAAGTATAAGCAAAATAAGATACTAGGGACTGTCTCCACCACTTTGGGGTCAACCATTTAGAGGCCTTCTGAGAAGTCTTGATCAATGCCTTAAAACAACCCTCCACTAAGAAGCTCCCATAAATATATACATGAAACCCACAAGAGAAGAAAGTGAGGCATAGAAGAGCAATCTTGAGGTCAGTGTATGTGCATGGACCTCAATTTTAAGGAAGCTATAATGAAATTAATAGTCAAATTTCTGAACACCTAAGACTTGACATGGCAATGTGGACTTTGTCTTTTTCCCTAGGCTTTCTTGGGGCTGAGGTAGTAGCTGAGCTCTGCAAATACTAGCTCCCCCAGCTCTTCTCAGGACCTAGGACAACCCTAAAAGTGTTAACTCAGGCAGCCTAAAGGGAATTCATTCCCATCAACCCAGTAAGCCACATTCATGGTCCATGAGGCCAGATGTTGGGTTACAGCTAGAACTCAAGGAGTCTTCTTAGCAGCAGGAAGAATTTTACCGCAGCTGATTTGGGCCCCCAGAGCTAAATTCAGAGGCTTCAGGGCAATAACTTGGGTTATCTACCTCTTCTTACCCATCCCAAAGGGGTATGGATGGAAGGCCACTAGGGCACAGGGTCAGAGGGTCTTCGCAAATCAGGGGCAAGGAGGACCCAAACCCCAGGGTCTCTAGCAACATCTGTAAGTTGGCACATCTGGAATAGGGACATAGTTGAGTAGCCCAGGCTCCAGGCAAGCTGAAGGCTCCCAGAAGGCAGCTCTGAGTCTGTTCCTCGGCTGGAAACGGGAAAGCTCTGCAATACCAGAGGGGACCGCTAGGGGGGTGCGCGCTAGCAACTAGGTTCGGAGAGGCAGGAGCCGGTGACGCCAAGGAGACCGGAAAGCAATCGATCAGAGTCGCCCTGGCAACCGGGCTGAGCCCGAGACAGACAGCACGTCGATAATGAAATCATCGTTAAATGACTTCAAGCCCTAATTAATAATCCAGGCCAACCGTGGCCATGCCTGACTGGGATCGGGGGAGGGGATGTCATTGTTGGGGGAGCGTTGGAAACTTCTGGACAATTAATCAATTAATCCACTTACTCAATAATTGGCTCCTTTGTCCTTTGCCATACCCCCCTCCCCCACCTCCTCCACCTCTGACTGTGCAGAAGCTGGGATGCAAGGCTAACAGTGTCCAAGAGCCACTGTGCCTCTCTCTCCTTCTCCCCTCCTTTTTATCCTGAGCCAACTCAGAAGAGGCCACCCTAAGTGAGGATTGGCTTGCTTTTTCATAAGACTCACCAAAGGGTGAATATGTCAGGACCCGGAACCCCAGGTGACCAGACACCTCCTCATTTCCCCTACTCCTTATCCTACCTCCCCACCCCACCCCCACCCCCGCATGCACGCATCATTTACCCGTCACAGCCCACCCTGGCTGAGGAATGAGCACTAAGCGATGAGTCATGAGAGGCAGGTAAATCCCGCCATACCAGCCCACCCCTAGACAAATGACCTTCAGCAGGTGATGTGCCTTCTCGGAGGCCTCAGTTTCCTCATCTGAAACCTGAGAGGGTCCAACTAATTTCTAAGGTGGCTTCCTGCCCCATCATCTACTATTCTAAGATTGTACCTGGATCACTTCTCAGCCCTCTACTCAGCTTATTTCGGGGAGGTAAAACTGAGATTACAAGGGGTGCCCAAGGAACTTGCCTTGAGACCTGGAAAAGGGCCAACGACAGAAGATACAGGGAGGGAAGCCTCCCTGCCCATCCCCCACCTGCCCAGTCCTGGTCATTGCCACCCACCTTGCTTATTGCTCTACACAGCCCCCAGCAGGAAATGAAAAAGGTACAGGAAATTGCACTTTAAATCCCCTAGCTCCTGGCTCCCTCCATCAAGCCGGGGAAACGGGGCAGGCTTACCTCACAGACAGGCTTTCTCTGTTTGCAATTAGTAAGACACTTAGGAAAAGGGGTCTCCCTCCCTCCTAAACAGCTAAGCATGTTACACCCCCCCCCCGAAAAAAAAAGTGCTGGGGAGAGTATATCAGGTTTGGAGAAAAGGAACCAGGGGCTCTTGGGAAAGATAATGAGCCAGTGAGACACCTGGACTGAATAGCCTCTTTTCCCGGGTAAGCCAATTTATAGCGCCCCCTGTAGACAGAAGAAATGGTATGCAGCCAAAGACTGGGCTGGGGACCCAGAGTTGGGAAGCAACACTCCAGAGACATCCTGGGAGCAAAACCCACCCCGGTGGACACTTACGAGGTTAACAAACTTCAGAATGTTCAGGGCTTACTTATAATTAAAGCCAGGAGCTGGGTCATTACAGTTTTTCCCCCAAGTTCTACTCTTTGCTTCCCCCCACCTACACACACACACTCACACACAATCTTTTACAAAAGACATTGAACCAGATCCTGGGCTTTAGATAATACCTCCACTAAAGAGATGGGCTTAATTTCAGCAAAAGAAACTTAGAGTTGACTTTATAAAGGATTTCTGTGGAGTTTGGGTTGGCAAATACAAATGAAAAGAAAAATATGACAGAATCTCCATCAATTCACACACACACACACACACACACCCCAAATAGGAAAGGAAAACCCTTTCTCTTCAGTGCTGTTCTTTTCCTACAGGACTGACCTCTACCAGTCAAAACATTGGGGCAAAACATAGCCTCTAAACATTAGGAAAATGCCTCCTTAACCCTTAGCTCCATGCCAAACAGCATGTAGATAAGAACCTCACACACAGACACCTAGTTTGGGATCTTCCCCAAGCCTCCCCCGCTTGTGTTTTATCTCAACCTCTCTGCACTTCTCAGTGTCCATCGTTTGCAATCACTCCACGGACCAAGTCCTAGAGGGAGGGAAGGAGTCCAACAGCAGGAGAAGACAGGATGACCCTGCCCTCTGGGATGTGAGGAAGGAGACACACAAAACAAGGAACTGAAGCAGAGGGAAAAAATAAAATAAAACATGAAAGTTAATCAAATGTAAGTAGATCTTCAAAGGGCTGAGGGAACAAAAGGAAAGGAGTGTGAAAACAAGAGATGGAAAGTATGGCTGGGCATAGTGCCCACACCTGTAACCCCAGGTACTTAGGAAGCTAAGGCAGGAGGATCACAAGTTCTAGGCCAGCCTCGGCAATGTGATAAGAGCCTGTCTCAAAATTATAAAATAAAAAGGGCTGGGAATGTAGTGATAGAGTGCTCCTAGGTTCCATCCCCAGCACCACACAAAAAAAATGAAGATCAGAGGAGAGTAAATGGAGTGTTAGAGATTGGAGAGGGTACAAAGGGTGTGGAAGCAAGACAGCTGATGTCCTCAGTAGGTATGAAGAGATTAAGCTAGAAAGACACCAGAGATGGGGATACAGCTGATTTTTAAAGGCCTGATACATTTAGATTTATAAATTTTTTTCAGCTGTACACAGTTCTTTTGCATAAATCTCATTTTATCTTCAGTAGCAATCCACAGAAGTGGCTAACTAGTATTGTCATTTTATAGATAATAAAACTAAGACAGAGAGAGGTCAAGTAACTTGCTAGGCAGGAATCAACTTGCTGAGTTCAGGTTCCAAATTCTGAAGATTTATGCTCTGGGAAGCAATTGGGCTTGGAACCTAGCAGTATGTAGAGAGTTCACCCCTGGCCCCAGGTAACCTGCCTCCTGAGCATGTTCTGCTCAGAGACCTCTGTAAACCTAGTCAACTTGCAACCTCTGTGACATGGGGAGGTAGTGTCTTACCTTCTGAAAGTGGAAGGCTAGAAAAGATAATTTATCGACGTTTTTAAGCTGTGAAAATGAATCATTCAATCAATTAAAAGAGTAAAGAGAAAGCCAGGAAAGAGGTCTCAAAGCCTTCTATCTCCTATTACCCCTCCTCACCTCTACCTCTGTCTGCCTGTCCCTTTCCCAGTCTGCGGACCCGACCCGAGGCCTCTACCCCACATTTCATATCCTGAGCAGCTGTCTCCACCCAGCTATGGTTCACTAGCCCATGAAATCCCTGCTCATCCATCCTCTCACTGTACGAGGACTTGTCAGGACCAGGAAAGTCAGCCTGGCTTCCCAGCTTCTTGCCCAACCAGGAAGGGTCATGGTGCTGTTTCAAGGGTGGGACATTTTGTGCTGCTGCCCCATATTCCACCACCACTGCCACTCCCATCCCAGGGGTCCTCCAGGACATCCCAGCCCAAGCTCTCTGCTGAAGCCCAACAAACCTGTCCTCCCAAACCTGCCTCCTCCATTCCTCTCTCTCCCCAGCACACACACACACACACTCACATCCCTGCACATACCTTCCCCATCTGCCTCCAAGTTCCACATTGGCCTTTCCCTATGCCAGGATAAATGCACATTACTGAGAGCTTCTCCTCTCAGTTTTGCTGCTCCCTACTCCAAGGAATGCATAACGTTCTCCCTATGTTCTAGGAAGCCTCCTGGACTTTCTCTTCGTCTTCCCTTCTTCAGTCATTCCCAAACTCTCCTATGCTAGTCACAGGGCTTGAATCTCTACCAGCTCCTGACCTTCTCAACTCACTAGCCTTTGCTAAATTCATGCAGGGCTTTGCGCCTGTCAGTGTGCTTGGGTACATCCTCATCTTGCCAACAGTTCACAAGCTCCTACAGGGCTGCATCTGAGTCCCTCCCTCTGGGTCTCCCTTCAGTGCCCATCAAAATGGATAACTGATTCTTCTCCTCAGGAGTGAGGAGGGAACTGAGGGAGAATCCAAGCAGAGATAGAATTACGGGTCCCAGCTTTGCCCTGTATGGTTCAAGTGTCAAGGAGACAGCAGCCCTACACTGCTTTCCTTTGGAAATCCCAAAGCCCCCCCACACACACACACAGTGGGGGTCTTGGATGCATGGACAGGAGTATGAAGGCTTATGGTTCTAGGATTCAGGTCCCTATCTAGGGGTGGAGTACTGGGGAGCTGGACGCCCAGGCCCACTGCATTTCCAAGATGACACAGCAGTTCCATTACTGTATCTCTCCTAGCACAAGGCCTGTGCTGCCAAAGCAGAACTAACGCAGGTTGGACTCTGAGCAGACCCCATAGTCCTGGGTTTTAATTTGACCAGTCATGGCCACACCTAAACCCTGGAGGGTAAGGGGGCCAAAGAAAGAACCCAGCAGGAGACAGAAGGCGGGAAAGGAGACTGGCTGGGTGCTGGTGGACGTGGAAGGGAGGCCACGCGGGTGTGCAAGGCCGGCAGACAGCAACGCGGGACGCGCTGATGGGGATGCGCAAGGCCGTGAGAGGAAAGTCCGCGCGGAAGTCTGAAAATGGGAGAGAACAGAGAGACCCTGTGGAAGAAACACGGAAACTGCGGCAAAAGTGGAAATGGGGGCGAGAGGCTGTGGTGCGAGCAGGGGCTGGAGTCTACAGCAAACAGAGGGAGAAAGCGAGAGCGGAGCGGAGAGAGAAAGAGAATGAGGGAGACCGAAAGCCAGCAACTCTACTCGGCCTCCGCTGTTGTAGCAGGCGCCTTCATCTCAAGGACACTGAGAAAGGCAGATGGATCGTGGAGATGTGGCGGAGCGGCACTGCCCGCAATCCCTGGTGTCGATCCGCTCTCCCAGGACACACCCGCTCCGCGCCCGCAGACCCCGGCGCGCCCTGGCCCCCCATCCTGCCCCGGGCCCCCGGCCCCACCCGGCCGGGGCCCAGCCCGTGCTCGACGCTGGCATGAAATTGGCTGCAGCCGTAATGAGTCCGCGCCGCGCAGAGGAGGCTGAGGGCCCGCCAGGGAGCCCTGCGCGCCTCGTTTAGCTTGTTTATTGTTCAGGCCTAATTAAAACGTTCCACCGCGCTGCGTTTACATCCGCCCCCCGCTAATGAATTCTCGGCCGCTGGGCGATTTCGGAAACTGCCGTGGGCCGGAAGGCGGGTGGGAGGTGGCAGGGCTGGGAAGGAGTGAAGGAGGGGGCACCCTCCCGCACACACACCCTTCCACGGCCAAAGGAGCCATTAGACATCCAGAGATTGGCTCCGAGATTCGAATGAGCAGTCCCAGACTCAGCGCCCCCAAACCCAGCAGGCTTTTGGAGGTGCTGGAAGGCAGGGCCACAGGGCGGGGGCGGGCTCTGGAGGTCAGGGGTGCGGGTGCACCCGGCGCGAAGGCCTGTGTGCCGCCAGGCTGCGCGCGCTGCACCTGCTCTACCGAGCGCGACCGCCAAACAGGCCAAGAGCTCAGGGGCGCAGGGCTGCCTCACTGCCTTTGACTGTTTATGCCCGTTTCTCCCCCACAGGGGGAGTCTGCGGGGCTGACAGTGTTTCTGATCTCTCCGTCTGTAGCCATTAGCCGCTTTGCTTTGCTGTTTGCCTCCTTGTCACGACCTCGGCGAGGGCAGATGGAGCCAGTGGAAGGAGAAAGACAAACTGCGATGCTTGGTGCCGCCAGGGCTCCCTGCTGGCCCCTGTGCTCCTGCAGAGGCGAGCGCGCACATACACAACACACACACACCCCTACCCTGTGCTGCCTGTAGCCAAATAAAACATCCAAAAGGCAGCGGAGATACCATCCACACATGACCACATGGAAACACAAATGAGCAAACACGCTCAGACACAGTCGCTTGCCAATAACACAGATGGAAAGACAAGAGCCAAGGGCACAGAGCCACTTAGATGTACATGTGCCTATACACATGCACGCGTACACAGTCGTGGAAACTGAGTACACTAATATCTAGGCAATCGTGAACCCACGCTGCCTGCCTGACACGTCAGTGTACCCGGCAGTAGTCCTTAATTCCTCTCACAACAAATTCAGATCATCTGCATGCCATCAAAACCTGTCCCCTCCAGTCCCCTTCAAGCTGGCTCCAAATTCTACTCTTTACCCCTGGCCAGAAAAGCCATCCACAGCCTCACTTACAATTTGTTCATTTGCCTCTGAATCGTGGGAAATAGGCACTCCTCACACCCCATCCCCCTCCCCTGCTGTGTTTCTCCTTCCAAACCCTATTCAGAGCTCCCCTCCTCCAGGCAGCCTTCCCTGATGAACTGACTGGCTCTGATTCTAAATTTGCCCTGGTCCTTTGCACTTGGTCGGTGCTGTGTGGCATGTCACCAGATTACTATGTATTATGTCCATACAGAAAGGGATTGTGGGCTCCTCGGGGCAAAACCACTCATGACCAAGTATACCGGCAAATGCCAGGCCTCAGCCCTCCGATGGCAGACGGTGAGTGTTTCTGGGGACACTAGTGCCTGCTTTTAACAACAGGGAGTGGACCTTGAGCAGTGAGTAGAAGTTCTCTATCACATCCTTCAAGGTTCTCCTTCAGAATGGCCTTTCAGAGACATTTTGGGGGAGGGGACACCTTCCGTCATGTCTTTCCACATGCACCTTGTTCTTAATGGGAAATATTGTTCCCAGCTGGGTCCTCACTTTATGCCCCCCCCAGCCTTGATTCCTAACAACACTCGGCTGTTTTCAAAAATTAGATCCACCCCTAAAGGATAAAAATTTGCCTCCAGTAAGGATGATTAGAGCCGTGCTGCAGGCTTTAAAAGCGATCCCCAAAGAGGAATTGGTAGGAATGACCCGAGCAACTGCAGCAGCAGTGAAAAGTGCTACTTTGAAGGAGACTGAATGCATCAGAATAGGTTCTTTACAAAAAAAAAAAAGCACAAAGTCACACAAAATCTGCAGGGTTGTTTCAGCCCAGCACAGCCTCTCTGGGAAGACAGGTGCCCTGGCTGCTTTCTGTCCCCCATTTCTCCTTAGTCTGTCTTTCTCTCAACTAACTCTCTCCTTGCCTTTCATTCCATACACCTCGCCTCCATCGTGTGTCTCTCCCCACCTGTCTTCTCTGACTGTCCTCTGTCAATTTCTATACTCCTTTTTCCATATCAATTTCTGTCCCTCTGGTTTCTGCTGGGTCTCTGCCCTTTCTTTTTCTTTCTCAGTCCCTCTGACTGACACCTCCTTGCTGTTCTCTCCTCCAAGCCCCACCATAATGGTGGTAAGCAGTCACTCACTGCAGAGGGAGGACGTGTGGAAGTCTATTTCAGCAGATGATTCCAGCATTTGTAGAATTGCTATGTTCTGCCCCAACACACACACAGACACACAGCTTCTCCTGCCACCTGAGTCCCAGGTCCTAGGTAGCCAGCAGAGCCCTTGACCCAGTCTCCATCCCACCTGCACCTGCTCCCTTTCACTGCCTCCCTCATTTCCTCTGTTCTCTGCTCCAAAGTCTCCCTTTTATCTCCCTCTCTGTTTCTGTATTCACTTCTCAGCCCTGGCCCTGGGTCCACGGCTTTGTTTCCCCTGGGCCTGAGTCCTCGCCTGTCTCTGCTGTCTTGAGTCTCTGGGTATCCCTCTCTTTGTGTCTCTTCTCTCTCTCCCCACTCTACCAGTGTCTGTCTCTGTTCTCTCTGCATCTCCACCTCTTTCATCTCCAGGGTGCTGAGACCTGTCTTGCCTTATGGGCCCCATTCTGCCAGCCCTGGCCCTGGCTGAATTTACTGGGTATGCCCATGCGTCCCCTTCTCTGTCCCTCTGCACTACCCCACCATTCTGGGGATGGAGCGGGGAGGCTGGTGCAGAGGCTGTGAGGGGAAGGGGCTGGCAGCCCTTTGTGTGGAAGATTGACGGCCACGAGGCAAGCCTCCGCAGCGCTGGCTGATTAGGATGCAGCTCGGCTCTGACTGCAGCATTCTCCTCTCCGAACATTCTCCACCACTCCAAATGTCGGTTCCCTCCCTGCCACTACCTCGTTCTCTCAGGGCAGTATGGTTTACTCTGATCACCCCAGTTCTGACACTGGGAGCCACTGGAAATTCTGGGGCACCTGAGGGCACCCTCTTACCCCCAGGTATCTGCCTGTCTTGAACATTCTAAGAGAAAAGGAAGGAAATTTGGTGGGAGGTCGACAGGAGGTGCTTTACCACAGGGGGTTGTGTGAAGAGCATAAAAATGCTGGAGGGCTGGGGGTGCAGCTCAGTGGCAGAGCTTGCCTAGCACGCAGGAGGCCCTGAGTCCCACCCCCAGCACCAGGGGAAGATCAAGTGCCCGCCCTTTGCACCCCTTAGGGAGGAGCAGCATGTCCAGGGAGGAGATGCAGGAGGTCCTACAATATGGGAAAGAGAGCAGGAAATGTGGGGTGGACCTCTCTTCTGTCCCCTCATAGCACATATAAACTTTCTACGTAGTAAGCTCTCAATAAAGTTGTTGGCCCATTTTTCACCTGTTTTCCCAAAACCCAGGCTTAAACCAGTGGGGCTCAATTCCTTTACACAGCCCCCCATTCCCCCACCTACTCAACCCCCAAAACTCTGCCTGTCCCCTGGACAATTTTCCCTACCAAGTCCTTCAGTTATCACCAGACCTCAAATCCCAGTCCTGCCATCCACTACTCCTCCATCACCTGCAGGTATTTCTCCCTCTTCCCCTCCCTCCTTGGTCCACTGCAATGCAGCCTGGTCCCTCCCCAAAGACAGACAGTCACTAATGAGCATTGAGTACTAGCAGGGGAGGGCCAAGGGCAGCCTGGTGGGTGGGAGGGGATTCCAGAGCTCGCAAATAACGAGCCCTGTCAACATCTGTCAAATATGCCATCTCCCTCCATCATCCCTGTCTCTTGCCTCCTGGCTCCTGCCAATCCATCTCCCAGCTGACGCTGATGGACTGAGCTCAGGTACGACTTCAAAGAAACCTAGATGCACAATGCCTGGTCTGCTCTGGACCTGTTTTCTCCAGGAACGTCACCAGACCCTGACTTCTTTGAGAATTCCACAACCCTAGGAATCTGGGTTTGTGGATGAACCCAAGGAGGAAGAGAAATTGTCTTCTAAAAAAAAAGAAAGAAATTGTCTTCTACTCAGTCTCAACCCTTTGTCTCCACAGTGCTCTTTCAAAACCCAGAACTTCAAATTTTAGGCAAAAACATAGAAGGTTGTGTCTCGGGAAGTCCTTCAAATTGTTGAACCAAAAGGATGCTATTGGAAACCCAAGATCGCTTCTTGTAATATACGCAATTTTTCCACCAGGGGGCGAGGACGCAGCTCTGCTAACTGGAGCTGACTTCTCAGCAGCGATCTGGGAAGGGCTCGATGGCCACAGGAGGGCGGCAGAGAACAGCGGTCCCAACAGAGCCCGACAGAAGCCCTAGACGCTGGGCTGCCCTGGCTGGGGCACTCTGGCTTGAGCAAGAACGCACACATTTGTGAGGTCAGGAAATCCTTCTTGCCCCCTTCTTCGCCAGCATCCCTTCTCAGGCGCCCTTGAAATGGAGTCACCTACCCTAGACGCATCGCCCCGCCTTCCATTTCCTGGTCCCCCAGCCCTGGAGCTGCGGACAGAGAAGGACCCTGTGGTTTTTCCTTCACCGTGAAGCAAATGACAGACAAGCTGAGAGGTGACGTTCCCTAGGGTCTCAGCTGATAACTAGAGCCCGAACTAGAACCCAAATTGTCTTGATTTTCAGAGCAAGGACTCTTCTTCCTATGGTGCCAGCTGCTGCTCCTGAAATAAATCCATACTCTACAGGTCCCAACGATTTAAAAAGTTGATGCCAGCCAGGGATTTAGCTCAGTGGTGCCGCCGCCTGCTTTGCAAGACAAGGTCCCAAGTTTGATCTCTGGTACCAAAAAAAAAAAAAATGATGCCAAAGCCACACTGTTCCTCACATTCACATATGTAACTAGAGCATATAGGGCTGCTTGCTCAGAGCACGGAGATGCACCTTGTGAACACCTTAGAGTACACCCCTCATCCTCAGGCACACACCTCGGCCTCTCTTGCTCCTTTCTGAACTGCAAGAGGAACTTCTCTTCATTTGCAATCTGTGCTTTTCACTCTATTTCCAGAGGCTCCTCGAGGCTGCAGACAGAGAAGGCCTTTCACCATTCTCATGTTGGTTCCTCCTACCACAGCCCTTTACCAAGGGAGGAGGGGGCCATGCAGGGTCCCCAGCTCTGTTGTCCTGGGGATGCTTTCTCTCAGTCCCTTCACTGCTCTGTGGCTCTCCCATCCCTCCCTGTTACCTCCCTACTCCTTCTCCAGATCCTTCTTGCTGCCCCAGTCCTCCTTTAACCTCAAAAGTGGAGTCAGCCAGGGAGGGAGCACAGAAGAGAGAGGAGGAGGAGCAGGAGGCTTTGGGAGTAGGCACTATCTCTGCTGCCTGCACCCTCTGCTGGGAAGCTCTACTGTGGGTATGGCCTCAGTCCTCTGGCTGGGTCTCCCTTCTACTCTTCTTGGAGTTAGACAGCAAGAGAGAAGGTAAAAGCTAGAAGTGGTAGTGCATGCCTGTAATCCTGCCACTCTGTGAGGCTGGGGTAGGAGGATCACAAATTCAAGCCCAGCCTGGGCAACTTAGTGACTTAGCAAGACCATGTCTCAAAATAAAATATTTTAAAAGGCCTGGGATGTAGCTCAGTGAAAGACTATGGGTTTAATCCCCAGTACCAAGAGGGAAAGAGGGAGAGAAGGACAGAGGGAGGGAGGGAGAGAGAATATGTAAGAGTAACTGAGAAAGAGAGCCCGTTATAAGTGTGGGCACACCTGTGAACTTGTGGGCCTATGAGCTGTGTGTGCACTGTGAGCCCCACATGATCCCGTCCTCATAGCCCCCATCCACCCACCTCCTGGACATTCCCCTCCCCAGGGCTCCTCCTTATAAAACAAAGGAGAAAAACAGCTCACCCAACCTCTCAAACACCTTATTCTAACTTCCATCTCAAAAAGGACAAACCCTCCCCTTCTCACCTTCCCTCCATGTGTCTTCGTGTCCACCCTGGTTTTTGAGATTTACCCTGGACCCCCAGGATGCACCCCTACTACCTCTTCCCCAGAAGCCAGGAGGCACCAGAGCCTCTGCCCTGCAAGCGCCTGAGACTAACGCCAATCACGTTGAGGCCTCTCACAGTGCCCATTCTGCTATGAATTCCCAAGGTCAAAACCATTCTGGTGTTATTAAAAACATAAATGTTGCATACCAGGCAGCGGGGGGAAAAATTATAAGGCAGCCAGACAAAAGGGAGATGGAAAGGCCGGTAATTGTCTCCATCTTCCCAGAGTCAAGCTCCATGGGGCTGGAGCCGCACACAGAACATTGCTTTTTAATTTAACTCAGTAAGGTCAGCAGCAGCAAATGAGGCAGGGGAGGAATGGCACCTCAGAGGGAGGGCACTGGGCCTGCAGAGCCAAGGCTGTGGGCCAGCATCTTTGCAAAGTGCCAGGGGAAGCTGAGGAAGGATGGCAGGGAAGTCTCCACGACTTAGCTCACAAGGGAAAGGGTGGGACTCTGGGGTGGGAGGAGATACAGGAACTTCAGGACCTTGTGAGAGCCTGAGGGGGCCTAGGATTTAGCTGGAGCAAAGGGACCCTAAGGGAGCTCAGAAGGACTCAGGCTGATAGGGTCCAACATCCCCATCACCCCTCCCACAATACCCACTCCACAGGAGGGAATAACAAGGCCTACAGTTGAAACTCAGAGGTTCCCCTTTCACACAGCACCTGTGAATCCTGAAACCCAAACAGAATTCTCGGGTGAAGTGGGCTACTCTGTCCCGTCCTTTTCACCTCCAGGAATCCAAGCAGGCAGGGAGGAGAAACTGAACCAGAGCTGCCCTCCCTTGGGACCTTCCCCACTCTCTTGGGGTGCTGACTTCCCATCTGCAGCTCTGCCAGCTGTGCGGCAGTTCTCTCCAGAGCGGACTGACCAGAGAATGCACTTCCCAGACCAGCATATTGGCCATCGGCACAGACAGACTGGAGCAGGAAGGCTGAGGAACCTGGCTTTTCTGGATAGACCCACTGAGCTGAGTGCAGAGAAGGTGGTGTCACCGATGGGGTGGGGATCAGCTTTGAGATGCTGTGCAGCTGTGAGATGCAGTGACCTCAAATGCACTCTGAGACTGACTTGGGAAGTCCTTCTGCAGGGCAGACCTCAACTCCTCCTGCTTCAGTTTTAGACTGTCTCCCTTTTCGGGCTTCTTCAGGGAGGGAGGATTGGAACAACTGGTTTGAGACTTAAAGTCAGAGTTTCAATTATCTCTCTCCATCTAGAAGTGTCCTTGCTACTTGGCTCTTCTCCCAGGCTTCTACTCTCCTGTCATTTGGGAATTCAAAGGCTCACAGAGGAAGCCTCCAATGTCAGTTAGGAAATCTGAGGCCCAACACCCTCATAATTAATGCACACCCCTTCCTTCATCCCCTTCTCCCTTTCCAAGAGGGTCCGCTCTCAGCGCAGGGACCCAAATCCTACAGTTCTCGGTATCCGCCACGAGGTGGCAGCCAATACACCAACTGGAGCCTCGCGGGAGCCAGGACCCTCTTCTCCACTCGGATCTCCACTCCACTCCTGCGCTTCTCAGGCAGAGGCCAACCTCCTCAAAGAGGACTCTGGAAGGACTTCGTCTTTGGGGACAAATGCGCTGGGTGCAGACTGGGTGGGAGAAGGAAAGGGAGGGTGGAGGGAAGCAGGGAGGCAGGGGCGGACAATGAGAAACCCAAGCGGAGAAATCGTGGGGGCGCCTGATACTCCGCCGCCAGGCCCGCACTCCAGGGGTCCCAGGAAAGCAGTGTACAGGGTGCCCAGCAGAGGCCTGGTAACCCGGCCAGAGGCAGCCAGAGCAGAGGCACCCAGAGCTAGGCCTGAGGCCGAAACAGAAGCAAACAACAGGATGAGGTCCGGGAAAGGGTCTGCACCACCACCTCCCACTATGGGATGAGAGCCATTAACTCTGCAATTCCCAGAAAAGAGGAGCGGGGGATGGCTTCGGCAGTCCTTCACTGCAGTCCTCTGCTGATGCATGGAAAGGCAAGAAGGAGGGCTGCAGGGAGGAGAGACCACAGCCCTGCTCAGGGGAGGTGTGGAGAAGAGGCAGTCAGTTAGGAAAGGAAAAAACAAGAGCCCCTAGGCATTTCAGCAGTGTTTTAGAAAGGGACCACTTGGGACCCTGGGGCAGGAGGATTAAGCAAGGAGGGCTTCCCAGAAGAGCAGAGTATAGGGCACAGGGCTGAGGAAGAGGGGCAGAGATGGCTCAGGTGGGGACAGACTGTATGAGGCTGTGAGGAGAGGACTAATGACTGCAAAGTAGAGCTAAGAGACCAGACTGAGGGTCCTGCGGGGGGAGAAGGAAGAGCAGTGGTGAGCAAGAGACCTCCAGGCCCAGCCAGGAAGGCCAGGAAAGTTTTGCAAAGAGGAAGAGGACGGAGCCCCAGTCTGGCTGAAATACCCCCACCCCCCAGTCCACCTCCATAAAGCCCAGAGACCAGCAACAGACTCAGGTCCTCCAGATGGGGCACAAGAAAGACCCCTAGACCAGGAATCAGGGACCTGGACTTTTCAGACAGCCACTATGTAGCAGGGGACTCTGGCTTGTGTCTGTAAGGAGAACAGGAACTTTTGCCTCTGAACTCCTTCTCTGAGACTGTCCTGTTGATGATTGCCTTCCTCCCAGAGAGTCTGTGACCCACCTGGTTTAGTCCTGCATTCTCAGGGTCCCTGTATTTCAGACCCACTCCCCCAGCCAGAAGAAATTACTCCCATGCTGCAGGGAGAGGGTGAGGGCAAGGTTTCCATTTCACAAACTTACCACAGGCCTTTTGGGCTTCAAGTATTGAAAAGGATTTGAGGTTAGACTCACAGAAGAACTTCCCCTACTAGTGGCCTGACAACCTCAGTTTGTGCACAAATGAGAATATAGATGTGGCCTTATCAGGCTCCAAGAGACAGAGAGGTTGCTTTGGACCCTGGGTAGTGCTGACAAGAGAAGTTTTCACTGTAGCATGATCCTCCCAATATCAGAAGGCTGCACATAAAGACTCCAGGGACTTTCCCATCCTAAGGCAGAGTAGTGTGAGTTTCAGTTAGGAACTGCAGGGTAGTCTAAAGCTAATTCCCAAAACCTGTGGAGAGGGGGGTTAGTGAGAGAAGAGATTATTAAACGATTCGCTGCCCAGGCACCCTCCCTGGCCAGGGCAGCACTTCTAAGCTCTTCCAATTCAAGCCCAGCATGAAGGCCTTAGGACCCAGACTCCACCAGGCCCCAGGCTTGGGCCCCTGTTCCCATCCTCCTGGCCTGACAGGGCAAAGACACCCACTGCTCAGGCTCCCCAGCCACCCCACCCCCAGGCAGAAAAAGCCTTCCTCTCCTGGCCCACCTCCTCACCCCCACAGACCACCTCCGGGAGCCTGTCGGTCATTTGGACAAATCACAGACATCTTCAAATGAGTCTTCAGGCTCCCCTGGGACATCACATACATGTACACATATGCATATATTCACTGGAACACACAGGTGCACACATAGATGCACATACATATACACAGACCCTCAAAATACACACCTGCACACACACATCACACATTCTAACACAGATGCAACAGACATGCATACAAAGATATATTCATCACTTTTATACACACGAACACACCCTCTATTCCTTTCTGCTAAGAATCTAGAGACCAGTCCTGTAGATTCCAGAGGCTTAGAGTGTCCAGGGACACAAGTGAGGCCATAGGAAACCTATTTGCAGTTTCCCAGCCCAAACTGCAGCCTCTTTGCTATATTCCCTTTCCTGTCTACCCAGACCACAGAAGCGGAACTTGCAAAGATCATTCATTCATACAACAAACACTTCTGAGCACCTGTCCTACTATCCCCTGTGCAGGCAGGTGAGGCAGACACTTAAAAGGGTGAGATTGTCCATGGTGTGGTGGAGTAAGCAAGAGCTCAGGAGTCAAGGATCTGAGTTAAGGTCCTGCCTTTGTCTCTTTATAAACTGTGTTACCTTGGACACATGACATAACCTCTCTGAGCCTCAGTTATTAACTGTAAGGCGTGGTTAATAAAACTTACCCAATAATGCTGTGAGGATTAAAAGACAAGCAAAGCCTTCACTAGCAATGTGCCCGCCCTGAAAAGCGACCTCACTCCCTTCTCTAGCCCCTGCGGTGGAGCTGGCGACAGAGCAGCCCCCCAACACGCTCCCAGGCCTGCAGTAGCTGAAACAGAATCCCAGTCCCTCAGCCTCAGACCCCTCAGGTGTGCACACCTCGGGAAACTTGATCCCGGACTTGGCCGGCTCCCTCTGACTCCCCCGCCCTCGACTCCCGCCCCTCCTGGTCCATCAATGCCTCTCGCCCCGTTTGCAGGTCGCGTTTTCCGTAATAACCTTTAATGCAGCTGGCCACGGCCCAAATGTTCGCGATGGAGCGCTGGGCCCCGCGCATCAGATGGACGATGAAGTGTTAATCATCCCCCAGGGAGCCGTCCCGCGGAAAGTCGTCATTAATTTCTCTGAATTACACCAATTCCGAGACATTCTTTATGGACAGACAGTGCGGGAGACAGTTATATGACAGGACTTGCTGTGCTAAGCAGATGTGGGAGAGATTGCGTCGTCCCATGAATACTAAACAATTGCTCTGAAGAAGCCCCACCAGCTCCGGCACTCAGAGCTGGGAATGGGCCCAGCTCGCCCCGGCCCCGCCCCATGGGCACGCCCCTCCCCGCAGGTGCCTGGAGCGGGGGGCACCCTACTGCCGCTCAGGTGGCCTCTTAGCTCCCTTCCGGAGTCAGGCCTCAAGCCTCAGGGCAGGAAGTGGCTCTGGGGCTGCCACCTTCCTGGGACCCTCCAAGGACCCACAAACCCCAGGCTTTCTTTGCCACAGCCTTTGCTCCCTTTTTCCCTTCCAAGGCCTGAACCGCCACACATCTTGCTGTCTCCCTTGCTGTCTCTGATCCTCCTCGAGCTCTGCGTCCGGACAACTCAGCGCCCCGCCATCCCTGAGTTCCCATCTAGCACTGTCCCGTCTTGGCTCAGCACCTCCTCCTGCTGCCCATCTCTCTCCCACCACAGCCTCCCGCACCTGCTCCTCTCTCCACCTCCCCACCTGCCGGCTTTCTGCCCACCTCCCCCTCTGCTCACCTCCGCACCACACAGCCTTCCCCCTCCGGTCCTGGTCTACCTGCCTCTCCTGCCCACAGCCCAGACAACCTCATCCTCCACCCTGCTACAGCCCACCATTTTGCCCCATTTCAAGGCATTTCTCCTACATCTGCTTTCACCCTTCAGAATCAGGGGGCAAAGTGCGAAGCCCCGGGGAAGAGTGAAAGCAAGGAGGTTGCCCTCTTTTCGCTGCTCATGCCCTCTGCTGCCCTCCGCTCGGCGGCCTCCTGGTCAGACACCTCCCCACAACCAAAGTGGTGGGCAGCTGGGAGCGGGGAGAGGGAGAGGGTGACCAGGCGAAAACCTGCCAAGGCGAAGTGGTCACACCTGAGGGAAACCCCGCCCACAGCCCCCACCCCCACCCCACCCGGTCCAGCCGGGCTGGGGCCTCGGTGGCGCTTGGTTTCCCGGCCATCCCTAGCCACAGGCCCTAGGGGAGGGCAGCGGGACACACTGACTGTTCCCCCATGAGGTTGTCCCCCCCACCCCTGCGGGAAGGCGGTCTCCACCTCAGCTCCTTGTGCGGGTTTGGGCTAGAGGAGGAAAAGAGCGCCGCCTCTGCGTCTTTTCTCCTCGCAGATAATTTATGTCTGAGAGTGGAACAGATGGCGGGTAATTTAGCAATTACCGTGTGCGGGAACGGGACTCGTGCCTCCACATGGAAGCCAAAGAGTCCCCGCCGCAGTCTCATCTTCCTGCCTTTCTCCAGTTTGTGCCCCACCCACCCACACATACACACACCCATACACACACCTTGCTAAATCCCAACACTCTGGAGAAGGGATCTCCTTGTGGGGTCCTGTTTCACCCTAATCACTCCCAGCATCAGGCACACATTTCTGCCACAGTGGACAAGTAGAGCCCTTCTGCTCAGTAGAAGTTCTTCCTGTTGTCTCACCTTAATCTTTCTTGCTGCTCTGTGTGATCACAATCATACTGCCCTGGGAAATTGTGGGGTTCTCTCCCAACCTCCCCTCCCCGTATCCTCAGGTTTTCCGTAGTATTTCTTCCAAATATCTGGGTTCCAGATCACGGGTTTCAGAAGAGGTTTCTGGACTTCAAGGTTAACGCAAGGTCTGAGTCTGCATGGGCTGTGAGCGGGGAAGCAGTGATTCAAAGGTGAGAGAGGTGGGAAGGCGCTCTAGCACTCTGTACACACGCACGGTGAGTGTGTAATATATGTGAAATGGCTGCGAAGCTGGCTTGTAAGCTGAGGGAGAGCAGGTGGCAGGAATGAGGTTGGAAGGGCCCCAAACACCCTTGCCCCCACGCCCTCCTCTCTGTGCCACCTGCAAAAGGGTGGTGTAAGACAGGCCCCCCCACGGGAAGACCACCCTTAGCTGGGGGTGGGGGTCCTCCCTCCATCCGCCCATTCCAGGCCACCGGGACAGTGACAACCAAGAGGATGCACCCCACCCATACCTCCCAGCCAGGGCCTCAGGTCTCTTGACTGTCACTCTCTGATCCTTCATCTTGCGCTCCAGTCTGCATGCTCCCATCCCAACAGGACCTTAGGTGACCTCCAGGGTCTGAGGAGCTGGACTCTGGGGCTCTGAGAGACACCCCACCACAACCTCCCCCAACTCCTCCTCATTCCAAGACACCAGAGAAGCACTAATTAATTAGCGTGTGCAACCAGCCATGGGCACGATCTCGTTACTCACCACAGGGACTGCTGTTAACACACCAGACCCCTGGGACGCGGGCACACGCCAATTACACAGCCAGCAGCTCGGCTAATCACAGCTCCTGGTGACACTGTGGCTCACAGAGGAATCCCCCACCCCACCCACCCACCCACACACACACTCACATGCACCACCACCTTCTATGCTGCTGCCTTTGGGTATAGGAAGCTGGTGGGGAGGAGGTGAAAGCTGGTTGGGAAAAGTTAAATCTTGTTGGGAAACAGGAGGCCAGCCACAGAGATGCTGAGGGGAAAGTGAGAATGAAAAGGTAGAACAAAAAGAGAATTTTCTTACTGATCATTTTGGGCTATAGACAATCACTATGAAATCGTTAACTGCAGGAAGAGGAAGTGCTTATTAGACTACAAGAAAGACTTCCCTGTGAGGAGGTGCTAGGGTAGAACTGAACTGGAGAAAGGGCAGCCTTTCTCACTATAAGAAGCAGGCATGAGAAGATAGTGACGTGGTGGAGGAGGAAGACAGAGAAGAGTAGTTCCACAAACCCAGGTACCTAGTACCATTCTGTCCCCCAGCTTCAGTTCAAGGGTACAGAGAGGAGGCAGCCCCACTGCAGACACAGATAGGCAGCTTCCCTCCCACACACATCCCATTGACTTTGCCATTCTGCTGTCAGTCCACAGCTTCTCCAAGATTTAACATATTGACTCTCTGAGCTGCAGAAAATTGAATTTTCTTCATTACGACTGTCTCCTGACAAAAGCAGCTCATAAATTCTCCATCTTTTCTAGGCTTCCCACCCCCTCACCACCCAACATCTCTTCAAGGGATTCACGTATTTGAACATATTATTCACATGGGTGTAAAGACAAGCGTGACCAGCACTCCCCATGGCCATGCCATTCACCAAGACCGGGTATCCACCCATCATCCCTCACTGCCTATGCAGAAATCCAGGATACACACAGAGCCAGGCCACTGACCCCAGAAACCAGGGTGCATGTCTTCCACAAGAGTCCTCCCTGCTATGGTCCTCATGCCCCCACCCCATAGCAGATACAGGTGCTCCTTCCAGGGGCTGGAAAGGCCCAAAGCCTCGGGCCACACCTGCACTTCTGTACCCTCCCAGCAGCCTCCCAGGTGTCACTCCTACATGGGACAAACCCTTATATCCTAAGAGGTCATCTTGAGGGCATAGGGGCATAGCCCCTGTTCACACTCCCTGTAGGACATGCCCACAAGCACAAAAACTATGCCAGTCCACAGGCCTTGCGCAGAACCAGAGGGAGAAGAGACATCGCCTAGGCCCTAGTGGCTGTCTCCACATTCCAGCACCTGCTCTCTCCTCCCAGCTCTGCCCCTGCCCCCACACATATTCAGAAGCCTGGGGCCTCAGGAGTGCTTCTGAAGGTACAAGCACCCCTTCCACTGTCCCGGGATGGACACAGCCCCTCGGCTGACTGCCGTCTCAGTCCCAGGAACAGAACTGGGGGAGGCAAGGGCTGTTCCTTTTGGTACCTGTGCCAGCCTGGCAGCTGAGGCTGTAATAGATGGGCAAGGGGCCAGGCTGATGGCCAGCACCGTGTGGCTTGTGCTCAGGGCTAGATTGGGGCGGGCAGTAGTGGGCTAGACGCCCAGGTACTCCACCCTCCAAAATGCCACACAATCTGTGAGTGAAAAGAGACAGAAAAAGGGACCCATATAGATACAGACTAGGACACCCCCTGAGACCAGACTAAGCCATTCTCTGGCCCCTGGACAGCTGTTCCCTCCCCCAAACCCTGACTCCGTACAAAAGGAAGTCACCATGAAATGGCAAGACGGGGGCAAGCCAGTTACTGTCTTCTCAGGTATGACCACCCCAGTGTAGGGATTGTGAGAGAGCAACCAGAAAACAGGATAAAAATGGTTCATCTATTAAGAGAGGGGCTGAGACTGAGCAGGGAGTGTGAGTGGATTTTTATCTGAGCAAATGCAGAAAAAATCTATTGTCTTTACACACACGCACACACACACACACACACACACACACACACTGCAAAATCTTTATAATTGGCTCATCTTTTTCTCTCAGCACCTGAGTTTCTAAACCATCCTCCATCTTTTTTAGCCAAGCACAGTGGTGCACATTTGTAGTCCCTGGTACTCAGGAGTTCAAGGCTGCCTAAGTGAGACCTCGTCTCAAACAAACAAAAAATCACAAAATAAAAGAACAAATTGGAACAAAGAAAGATGGCCAGGAAGATCGAGGCCCATAGTCCAAGGAATAGCCTTCTGGAGACCTATGGGTCCTTTAAAACCTGTGTCCAGGAGCAGTACGGCCTTCCCCATCCTAGTCCTCCACAGACCCAACCCTAAACCTGCTCCTTCTGCCAGGGTTCCCACCTCAGGAACAGATTACCATCTACTCAGACATCCCAGTCAGCTTCCTGAGATCAGCCATGACTCTTCCTTTCTCCCTAGGTTGGCTGAGATGGGGCAGCAGAGTCTGTTGAATATATCATGTGATTAAAGTAACATTTTTAAAAGCTAAACATAACTCTTTTAGGGCCACGGGTCTACAGGTACCAAAATGACCTGCACTTCAAAAATCAAAATGTCTGGCTTCCCTCTCCTTCATCTCCTACATCACATGCTACTCATGCTACCTCTTAAATCATACTTTTTTTCCTCCTGTTCTGGGGGTTGAACCCAGGGCCTCCACAGGCCATGCAAGTGCTCTGCCACTGATCTATACATCCTGCCCCCTCCATAGCTCTTGAGTCTGTACTCCCCATCCATTCTCTCTAGCAGATGAGAGTGGGTTCTAAACTGCTCTTACTGCATTCCCAGGCTCCAAGGTTAACCCCTCCACTCCCTTAGCACTGCAGAAGCCAGAGAAGCAGAGAGGAAATACCCAGCCACAGTTCTCAGAGGGCAGTGTTTTAAAACTACCAGAAATGGGGTAAACTGCAAAGTACAGGAAATCAGCTGTTCACATTAGAACCATAACACAGCTGTTAATTTCATGGCAGAGTAAAAATTTTCAAGCTTTTAATTGATATAAGAAAAAAGAAAAACTATGAATATATGAATAACATTAGTGAGACCTCATCTCAAAAAAGAGAAAAAGTTAATGATTTCTCCACTTCCCACAAAGTCCACAGTTGGGAAATATTAATTAAAGTGTACAATATCTGATAACACTGCTTCTGTGTGTTTTCTTTATGGGGGGGGGTACTGGGAATTTAACCAGGGCCTTCACACTGAGCTACACCCCAGCCCTCTTTTTATTTTTTATTTTGAGACAGGATTTCATTGAGTCTCTGTGTGCTCAGACTGGGCTTGACCTTGCAATCCTCCTGCCTCAGCCTCCCAGAGTGCTGAGATTACAGAACTGTATTTTCTCAAACACCTACCAGAGTGCCTCACACATGGTAAATACCATGTGGCTGGTAAATACCAGCCATTATTTATTTTCTAAGAAAGCATGCTATTATATTGGGAAAAGTATAAGTTTCAGAATAAGATTGTTTTGAGAGACTTTGGGCAAGTTTCTCTTGAAGTCTCTGCCAATCCTGTCAAGTTTGGCCAGCCCTTGCCTACAGTGATGATTCAGGAAGGGATGGCACCTCTCACACCATCGGCATGCAGCTAGTCATGGCTCCTTAAAGCATCCCCGGGGATGAAGACAGCTTCCATTTGACAGGCATTATGTGCTGTGCCTAAATTATATGAGGTCCTGGGTTCAATCCCCAGCACTGTATTTTTAAAAATCTTCAGGAAAATAGGATTCCTTTTTCTGTAGCTCCTTCCACAAACTCTAGGGAGCCCTTCAAAGATCATGCCAACTTTTTCCTTCCCCTACTTAGGAGTTAGCTATATTCTTTCCCCCTACCCCCACCCCTCCGGTACCGGGGATGAACTCTGGACCTTGTGCTTGCCAGGCAGGCGTGGTGCCACTGAGCTACAGCCCCAGCCAGCAGTTATCTATATTCTGAAAAACCAACAGTCTCCAAATCTTTCAAACTCAAAGTATTCTTTGAACCCTACAACTTCCATCCATCTTCACAGTATTATTCTGCTTGTTCAAAACATCTTTAGTATCCAGGCATGGTGATGCATGCCTATAACCTCAGTCTCTTGGGAGGCAGAGGCAGGAGGACCACAAATTTGAGACTAGCCTGGGCCACTTAGCAAAATCCTATCTCAAAATTTAAGAATATAGTAAAGTGGTAGAGCTCTTATCTATCATACACAAGGCCCTAGATTCAATCCCCAGTACCACAAAAAAAAAAAAAAAGAAAGAAAAGAAAAGAAAAAAGAAAAAGAAAAAGAAAGAAATCATTAGTGGCTAATGTCCTATTCCTGATAAGAATCAAGTTCAAACCTTTGAACTTGATGAAATGATTAAGAATACACTAGCTGCTGTTCATTGGTCAAGTAAAGCTCAAAATACTTGATCTGATTAGTGGGCAGCTCTCTACCTAGTGGTAAGTCAAGAAACTGATTTTTTTCACCCTGTAGCTCCACTATCTTTAACATGTGACTTTCATGATTACTGAGCATAAAGCCATCACCATGAAGCCCAAAAGGAAAGAAAATGAAACATCTCCTTTGGGAGGTTTCATAGGCCAAATCTGGATAGCGCAAGACATCAATTAAAGGAGAAACTAGAAAATGTGATCCAGCTGTGCATCTAAGAAAAAGAAGCAAGTTCTGATAAATACACAGCTGGCTCTGCCTCACTTGGCATTTAAGATTGTCTGCACTGGCTTAAACTACCTCTGGATTAAACCTATCTTTCATAATTGAGGATGATAGGATTATTCATTCATAGATATTAGTCAGCTTTGCTCCAATAACAACCAACTCCAAAAGCTTGGTGACATACAACAACAAAGGTTTATCTCTGACTTGTATGTAATGTAGGCTATAGGTAGGCTGCACTCTGCTCCATAGGGCTCCTCAGCCCAGTGTCAGGCAGAAGGAGCAACCCCCACACAGAACATGCCCGTTCTAGAAGCAGGGAAGATGAACAAGAGAAAACTCAGGTGCTCAAATACAGTATAATTCATATCTGCTCACATCCCATCCACCAAAACATGAAACATGACCAACCCCAAAGTCAACAAAATAAGGCGTATACTCCTTCTACAGGAGATACCATAAGTCACATGGCAATGGGCAGTGAAGGAGAAAGGAAATAATTTCAAACAACTTCAGTCTACTACAACTGCCATCTTCCATTCTGGAGTACGCGGCAGACATTACTAATTAATCCCAGCCCTTTTTTTTTTTTTAAGAGTCCTTATCAATGCAACATTTCAGGGTGCTATTACCAGTGATCTGAGTTTTTATTTTAAGTTGAAATTGATGGGGGGGGGGGTTGTTTTGTTTTTTGTTGTGGTTGTTTTTTTGGTACCAGAGATTGAACTCAAGACCTCAAGCTTGTGAGGCAGGCATGGTGCCACTGAGCTAAATCCCTGGCCCTGATGTGTTATTTTTATGTGCCTCTCTAGATTCTAGTAAACATTATTCCCATTTCTGAATCTTTAATTCATCCTAGAATAAGCTTACCCTTCCTAGTCCCCATCTTGCCAAACTATCCAAATCTAATCTTCAAATAACGATGTTTTATATTTCTTTCAATAAAATTTATTGAATACCCAGCATAGTACCTGACACATATTTGTTGAATGAATCAGTTTCACATTACCTTGTGCCTTGCACAGAGTACATAAATGCCCAGTGAATATTTATCCCCTGATTAACAGCACTGCTCCTTAGAATGATGAGAGCTAATATCACATACTAGAATTTTTGGGGTGTGAATATAATATACTATTTGTGCTTGAATCTGGATTATACCACTTACTAGCTGAATGGCCCCAGGCAAATAACTAATTGTGCCTCAATCTCATCATAGGTAAAGTAGGGATAATAATAGGGCCTACTATATAAAGCTGTTTAAACACATTTTGAGCAAGCAATAAATGGAAGTTAATTCTGTGTAAGACTGAGTTTTTTTATAGGCCTTTATTTTGGGTCAGAGGCAAAAATCAAGAAAACTTGAAACTTGGGTCCTTGAATAGGCCTCACTCTTAGCCCACAACAGGACCCTGAGCCATCGCCTCATCCAATAGTTTGTTCCTTAACTCATAAACCTGACTAGTGACACAATGTCACCTCAGTGCTTGTGCAGCCCAGTAACTTATTAAGTGCTTGGAGATCTTCAAATGAAATGTACCCAAGTGCAGGTACCAGGCACCCTATTCAGTCAGTCACTAAAGAAAAAACACTACAAAAAAAAAAAAAAAGGAAAAGGAAAAGGCAGAGAATCCAGGGCTTAGTTCAGCAAAAAATTAAAGCAGACAGCTAAGAAGAAGAAATCAATCTTCAGACTGTAATCCTTTAATACAGAGACTGGGAGAAAGATAATTCTGAACCCTTAGATTAAAGGGCTGGGAAGTGCCCAAATCTTTAAGGTGACTTGAAGTGTGAGAGGAGTGTAAATATTTCACCTCTTCTAAATAAAAACCAGAGCAACAACCTGTATTGTTACCCTAATTAACTTAAGCCAATTAAAAGGCTTGGGCAAACAGGCCCCCATAAGTGGCTTGTTTGTGAGTTGTGACATAGCCTGAATTACACTAGGCTCCCCTTTTAAAGTGACGCTTCTCCTTCTATAGCTTCTGCCATCACCTCAGGTAATGCATACTCTTCTTAGACATACTAGCCACTCTAGGGGGCCCTGTCTAAGTGTGTGAGTAATGTCAGGCCCTTTGGCACTGAAATCTTCAAGTTGGAAGAAAATGACCAACCACACAGAATACATAGTTCATCACAAATGCTGTTCCTGAGATTAAGGCAAAGTTGGAAGTGCTGCTACAGTTTTATGTTTCCCGTCCCCTAAATGGTGAATAGTTGCAGTTTAGTGACAGAAGCAAAGGATTCAGAAACCCTAACGGAATTCTACTTTCATAGCTTTGACACTTCAGACCAGTTATTAACCGTTGTAGGATTTGGTTTCTTCCTCTGAAAAGGGTGTATAACACTATATTACAGGTAGTTGTGAAAAGTGAAAAAAGAGGACGTTCCTGAAAATGTCTTGCCCACTATAAAGCATTTGCACAAAGCTTTGGAGCCATAAACCCTCCCACCCCCAACCAACGAAAGCTACAAACCAGCCGCCTCCACTGGTGCCGCCCACGCCCCCTGAAGACTCATGGGCTGTGAAGTCCTTTGGTGGCCACACCCTCGTGGGCTGTCACGGAAGTGAGGACTACGCCTCCCAGTATGCCACGCAGAGACCGCAGCCGACACCGCCCTCTGTTCCGCCTCTGGCGCTCAGCTTCCTGGGATGTGTAGTCTTCAAGGAACCTGGTTGGGCAGCTGTCGGCCGCGAAAGAACCACACAGCCCAGAAACCCTCGCGCGCACTCTTCCTCCGCCCCTTCTGGAGTCGGAGTGCTGTTTTTGTTGTTGGTGAAAGGTGAGGGAACAGCTGATCGTCGGTGGGGTAAGAAACTTGACCTAATTGCGGGAAGGGGGTTCTTCTGGGGGCCACTTCACTTTCCAGTCTGTGAAAAGATCATCTGAGGGAACTGTAGAAGGGACATGAGGGAGCGTTTGGGTTTTAATACTTTACATATTGGAGAAGCCACCCCCATGTTTTGGGTGTTCTTGGTTTCAAGGGGCCCCTGAGCAGGGAGGATGCCCCGTCATTGTCCTCACTTTCTTCTGAGACCTACTCCATAAAGCTTGGTACGATTAGGGGAATTTGAAGGAGCTGAAATCTTTACTTCATTTCTTCCAGTCAAGACTTGGCCCTCATAAATCTCCCTCTCTCACCCAAATCCAGAGGCCTGTACTATGCTGAACCCCTGGGGAGAGACTTTAAGTTGTAGAATGCCAAGGAACTCTGAGGCCTACACAGTCGGGAACAGGACACACGAGCACTCCCTCCATGTGAATATCTCGATCTGGCTACACACAGTACATACACTTAAACTGCCCAGAACTTTCAGGCATGGAGAATGTTTGCAGCTGTTATGGGTTTTCTTTGTGGGAAGTATTTGAGGGCGTCCCGGCCATAGATCTTCGGAGACAGTTTATACTGCTTCTCCTTCCATAATTGTATTTGGAAAAAACATGTGAGTTTTACCAGGGATTTTTCAGAGATGAAAATTCAAAGAAACCTCTTGTCTTCAATTCAGTCTCTGTTTTGGAAGGAGAAGTTGCTCTTTTTTATATTGCTATACAGTCTTTCCTTTTCCATTGAGTTACTATTTTTTTTAAAGTTCCTCCCCTCACCCCTTCACCCTCGTGTGGGTTTGTGATGTTTAGGGGCTTGCATATGACTAGTGGTGGTGGCTGATGGCATGCATCAGCTGCACTGACACAGGAAGCAGATTAGTGGGCTGGAAAGGAGAGATGAGAAGAGGGCTGGCTCACAGCCGTTGGCTGAGGAGTTCTCTTGATTGTTGTTATTGCTATCTGTCCTCACCCCACCCTCATATTTTCCAATTAACTCTCTCCAGCTAACTTGGAACATCCCTTCCTCCCAACCCCATTTTATAGCATATTTTCAACTACCAATCCAGGCAGATGGCAGGATTCAAGCACTTAGAATTGAAGCTAAGAGTAGCAAGAGAAAATGAGGAGGTAATACTAGAGCTGGAATAACATCCATTCAAACCAGTAGGTTTCTAGACCTGCTTTAGGCAAGATTTGGAAAGAAAATGTTAAGTTCTTTTAAAACTATTTCTTCCTTTTTCAGCATAAACGTACATTCCCCATTCTTGAGGCCCCTTACTTTCCACTCAAGTCTCTCATAACCAGGGGTGGGGCTTTCCTGGCTCTAAGCCCCCACATTCCATCTCCCCACACCACCACGTTCCTGCTGAGTGTTTCACTCCACCCTTGAAGCTGCCGCCTCCAGAATTCTTGACTTCCTGGAATAATGAAGTTGAGGGACAGAACCTGTCTTTCCTTATATCCTCCCCTTCCTTTTGATTCTTAGAAGAGAGCAGAAGCTTTCTGCTTCCCTAGAATTTGTGGGGGTAGATTGATTGGGGTGGGGAGGTGGGCTGAGGGTCCCGGGGGCCAGGATTTGGCTCTTGGTCCCCACCCCCATTCCTAGCCATATTCCAGCTCTGAGGACTCAATCATTTCCTTTCAGAGATTAGTTGCTACTTTCAGGTGTCACAATCCATTCCTAGGTACAGTTGGATCAACAAGCTCAGGAGTAGAAGTGGAGACCTGCTCAGAATGAGAGGGCCCCACATCATGGTCGTTTTTGACTTGAGATCCAAAAAGTGTGGAGGAGGGGATAGAGAAATGGGGGCTAGAGAATATGGAATGCTCAAGGAGGTTAAGAAACAAAACAGAGGAACTAAGAAGGGCAGAGCTGGGGATACTGAGTCTAGATGAGTACAGCAGTAAAAACTGAATAGAAGTTAGAGAGAACTGACCTCTCAAGAAACTTTCTATGAGCCAGAAAGATGACAGCATGACACAGGATGGGCACTGACTTGGACAGACCTATGCCCTAGGTAAGAGTGATATCTTTAAAAGGTCCTGTAGGGCCGGGAATTTAGCTCAGTGGCCCAGCGCCTGCCTTGCAAGTGCAAGATCCTGAGTTCAATCTCCAGTACAAAAAAAAGAAGTCCTGTAGCACTCAGGGGTTGGGAACCAGTTGTGCCCTCATCTTCAGGTGAAGTAGCAGGGGTTGAGGGTGGGTCAGGGTGGTGTTAGGGGAAGGGAGGTCGAGTGGAGAGACTTTAGGATATCAACCCTTTCTTTTATAGGAGGGCACATATCTCAAGGAAAGGATGGAAGAATCATCACTAAGCCGGGCACGGTCCCGGGGTGGAGTCAGCTTTCTGAATGTAGCCCGGACCTACATCCCCAACACCAAGGTGGAATGTCACTACACCCTCCCCCCAGGCACTATGCCTAGTGCCAGTGACTGGATTGGCATCTTCAAGGTATCCTTGGAACCCCTTTTGGCTCCGGTTTGTGGGGAATGGGTTTGTTGGAATAAGAAGAGTGACTAGGTGCTTAGATTCTCAACCTGAGTTGAGATAAAAAGAGAAACGAGTCCAGAAGCCACCTCTATAAGCAAAACTCATCTCCCCATCTTAGCCTTGCTCCTGACAGATTAGTGCCCCCCCCCTACTTTCCCTGTCTTATCATCCTTAACACCATTTTAGATGCTCATTCAGTCTTTCCATAGATGATAGATGCATCTCCATACCTCTCACCATACCTTGGGCTTTCACAGGTGGAGGCTGCCTGTGTTCGGGATTACCACACATTTGTGTGGTCATCAGTCCCTGAAAGTACAACTGATGGTTCCCCTATCCACGCCAGTGTCCAGTTCCAAGGTATGAAGGAAGATGGAAAACAGAGAGAAGTCAAGGGTGTGGATGGGGGTAGTGGGCACAGAGGACAAGGAAGAGTGAATGCAAATAACTGTAATGAGAGCCAGGCATGGTGGCACACACGTGGTCCCCGCTACTTGGAAGGCTGAGCTAGGAGGATTACTTGAGCCAAGGAGTTCAGGGCCAACCTAGACAACATAATGAGATTCTATCGTAAGGAAAAATGGGGGGCCTCTAATAAAATATCCAACAGGCCTCAGCAGATGTGGAATCATAGGATTTTCACAGAGCCAGGGACTTAGAGACAGAAGAGTCTTAGAAGAATATCTGGTCCTCCCACCTACTCACAGAAGGAGAATTCCTCTTATAGAACTAAAGGGTAGGGAAGAGGATGGGCAAAAGACTTTGAAAGACCTGAATTCAAGTCTCAGCTTTCATTCTTATAAGCTGTTTAGCCTTGGGCAAATGACTTAACCTCTCTGTGTCTGTTATCTAACAGTGAAAGGTGGTTCCTAGATTTAAAAGATGGTAAGAGGATTTTAAATGATACAGGTAAAAATGTTAGCAAAGTATTTGGTACATGGTGAGCACTCAATAACTTGCAGCTTGCATTGTGATGATTTAGAGAGCTGAGAGTGGGTTTGAGAAAGAGGAGAGGGCTAGGTAGACAGGAGGGATGAGAGTATCCCAAGGAATAGGGATAGCCTATAGGAGGTAAAGAGGAGAGAAACAGTAAATGGAACAGGGAGCAAGGGGCTGGAGCCAAGAACAATGGAAAATATGGCATACTGAGGAGAAAAGGGACCTGCTGGTTCATGAAGGCCAGGAATCATACTGGGGTCCTGGGTCTGTTCTTCCCACAGCCAGCTACCTGCCCAAACCTGGAGCACAGCTCTACCAGTTTCGATACGTGAACCGCCAGGGTAGGGTATGTGGGCAGAGCCCTCCCTTCCAGTTCCGAGAGCCGAGGCCCATGGATGAGCTGGTGACCCTGGAGGAGACTGATGGTGGCTCTGACATCTTGCTGGTTGTCCCCAAGGCCACTGTGCTGCAGGTGAGAAAAGAGCAAGAGACTTGCTCCTGGGCCAGAGAGAGGGAGGACAGATCCTCTTTGCAGGGAGGACCTACCTTCTTCACCTTCCCCTCATCGATAACCTCAGCTAAGAAACTCACTAGGAGTTAGACAAAGACAGCTTTCCAGAAAGTCTCATCCTTGATGAAGACACAGAAGTGTGGGGCAGGAGAGCAAGCCACCCACAGGCCAGGGTAACTCAGGATTTCATAAGAACTCTGTGCCTGCCTTCTCTGAGCGCTACATCTTCCCCTAGGCCCTAGGGCAGTGGTGGTGAACCTGTGCCATGTGTGTTGTTTTTCTTTTAAGACAAAAAATGTTAATGTATGAGTTGTTTTTTCTAAACTGAAACCTCAGCATTCAGGTTTAATTGCAGTGTTGGCACTCTGTGATAAATAAGTGGATTTTGGGTTGCAATTTGGGCACTCCTCTCTAAAAGGATCACCATCACTGTCCTAGAGGAAGTTCCAAAGGCTGAAGGGAGGCTACCTCAAGAACACTGAGAAGAAGGGAGGATGGGACCTGCTTCTGGGCAAGGAGTCAGAGCAGATAGTCAAGGCCCCACCTGCCCCATCCAGTACCCGAGGCACTGACCATCTGTGCCCCTTGGCACTTCAAATGTGACTAATGCACTGAAGTATAATGTATGGGTAAAATGCACTCTGGATTTTAAAGACTTAGTATTTAAGAAAGAATGTAAAAGATCTTGATAATTCTTATACTGATTATATATTGATAGAGGATTATATATTGATTATATAGTTAGACTAGGTTAAATAAAATACTATAGAGGGGCCTGGGATGTAGTTCAGTGGTTCCACCGCCTGCCTCAAAAGCACAAGGTCCCAAGTTTGATCCCCGGTACCAAAAAAAAAAAAAACTATAGAAATTAATTTCACATGTTTCTAGTTACTTTTGGAGTAGTTGGTAGAAAAGTTAAACTTACATGTGGTTTGTATTATATTTCCATTTGGTCAGATAGAGAAGAATTAGGGAGAGGAGGCAGATATTAGCAAGGAAGGCTTCCTGAAGGAAAGTGAGGGCCAGGACCAGGTGTGGAGGAAGTACGTTCCCAAAACCAGAGGAAAGGCCTGAGGAAGGCTCAGAAAGTAAGAGCAGGTGGCTTTTCTGGGAGTTGGACAGACCCTTGCCCTCTAGAACCCCAAGTCTAATAAATACAAGGAGTCAACACAAGAGTAAGAACAGAGCTTGGTGCAGTGGTGCACAGGTGTAATCCCAGCAATCAGGAGACTAAAGCAGAAGGGTCACAGCTTTGGACCAGCTTGGACTATACAGCAAGACCCTGCCCGAAAAATAAATAAATAAATAAGAATAGGAAGGTAATGTTTATACCTTACCTAAATCAGAGATGTATGAGCTTCTACTTGGCGTTTTGTTTTCACATTCATTATTCTCATTTAAACGTCACAGCATATGGTCGGGGGATTTAGCTCAGTGGTTCTGCCTCCTGACTTGCAAGCACAAGGTCCCAAGTCCGATCCCCGGTACCAAAAAAAACCAATTCATATTTGAGGGCCAGGGATTTAGCTCAGTGGTTCTGCCTCCTGACTTGCAAGCTCAAGGACCCGAGTTCGATCCCTGGTACCAAAAATAAATAAATAAACGTCACAGCAGCCAGGCATCAAGGTGCACAGCAACCAGGTGCACCTGTAATCTCAGCACTCTGGGAGGCTGAGACAGGAGGTTTGTAAGTTCAAACTCAGCCTGGACAACTTAGTGACTTAATAAGAGACTTTATCTCAAAAAATAAAAAGGAGGCTAGGGCCGGGGATTTAGTTCAGTGGCACCACACCTGCCTCACAAGCGCAAGGTCCTGAGTTCAATCCCCGATACCAAAAAAAAAAGGGGGGCTGGGGATGTAGCTTAGTGCAAAGGCCCTGTGCTCTATCCCAGACTAAGGAGTCACCTCACAAATAAGGACACAGAGACTTCCAGGAGTTCAGCAGTTTGTTCATTCATATAGCTAGTAAAACTTGTATTGCTGATTTGCCCTGTCTGTCCAACTCCAGAGCAAATAAGGTAAACTTAGGGGAGTCTCCCCTTTCGCCTGTGTCTTGTGCCAGATCCTTGTAGCTGCTGGGTTAGGAAGGGGCCAGGCCTAAGGTAGGAAGGTAAGAGAGGGACAGCAGAAGAGTGCTGTGACTGGTATGTCTAAGTAGGCAATGAGCAGGACTCAACAGCACACCAGGCCTCCCCTGGCCACCTCTTCATACCCTGTGCTGACATGATTTCCCAGCCGCAGTGTGCATCCTGAGGGTACCGGGGACAGGGCCTTCAAGTGGGTGCCTAACAGGCCCATTCTCTTCCTGTCTTATCTCCCCTTCACTCTGTAGAACCAGCTGGATGAGAGCCAGCAAGAGCGGAATGACCTGATGCAGCTGAAGCTACAGCTGGAGGAGCAGGTGACAGAGCTGAGGAGCCGAGTGCAAGAGCTTGAGACAGCTCTGGCAACCGCCAGGCAGGAGCATGCAGAGCTGACAGAGCAGTATAAGGTGGGAGTTGGGCCCGCTAGGGAACAGGGTCTGAATGCTCACCCAGCATCCAAGATCAGAACCCAGGCCAGGCATAGTGGCACCCACCTGTAATCCCAGCACTCTGGAGGCTGAGGCAGGAGGATTGCTGCAAGTTCAAAGCCAGCCTGAGCTACATAGCAAGACTCTGTCTCAAACAAAACAAAACAAATTAGAACCCAGTGAAGAGAAGAAAAGAGAAATACAAATGGAGTTTTAAGATGGTCCTGGCATCAAGGAAATAAGTTTAAGGGGTAGCAGGTGGGATTGAACTTGATTCAAGAAGAGATATACCCCAAATTTTGTAATGAAAGCTGATTCTTTGAACATGAGAGTGCTTGGGTAAGGTGAAAGTGGCCACATTCCCAGGTAAGGAAATGTCCCATACAGCTTCTTTTTCAAGGAAGGTGACAGGGTAGAAGTGAGAGTGGTCCAGTGCTGCTGTGCTTCTCCTTTGCCTTTGTCCCTGTCTTTGAGAGATGAGCCTCAGGTTTCCTCTTCTTTGGGAACCTTAATTACAGGGGCTTTCCCGGGCGCATGGGGAGCTCTCAGAAGAGAGGGATATCCTGAGCCGACAGCAGGGAGATCATGTGGCACGCATCTTGGAGCTGGAGCATGACATCCAGACCATCAGTGAGAAAGTGCTGACAAAGGAGGTGGATCTGGACAGGTGAGGCCCTGCCCTTTATTTTCTGAGCCCCTCACACTCCAGCCTCCCATTTCAGGCCGGCCAGCCTGCTCGTCTACCTAGTTTCTCTGTCGCTTCGCAGGCTCACTCAGGTATTCCAGCAACTGGGAATCCCTTTCTGCCTTGCTGTCTTCCATCTTTCCAAATGCTGTTCTGCATTCCTCACCTTAAGAAATAATCATAGTTACCATATACTGTGCAGCAAAAGCTAAGACAAAATTAGGAGTGGAGGATTTAGAAGAGAATGAATAGGGCCAGGGATTTAGCTCAGTGGTTTTGCCATCTGCTGCGCAAGGGCAAGGACCTGAGTTCAATCCCCAGTACCAAAAAAAAAAAGTGAATGTAGAAGAGAATGAATAGAATTGTCAGTGGAAGATAAGAGATGATGGATTTCAAATTTTACCACAGGAGAGATACAATTAGACTCTGTTCCCTTCCTAAGAAATACTAGAACTGGTAATCTAGGCATGTATAGACCTTGCCCTTGAAAATGGCATAAATCATAGAATATTAGTGTTGGAAGTAATGTAAGGTATAAGAGAAGGTCACCCTCAGGAGACAACCTCTTGCAGTTTTGGGCAACTGTCACTTCTATTGCATGTATAGAGCCAAACTTTACCCTCCTATAATTTACCAATGAGTTCTGGTTTATATTTTTTTAAATTTTAATTTTTATTAGTATATGTTTGCTACATAATTATCACATTTATTGTGGGGAGCTGATACATGTATACAACACATCTTAATCCCCTTTTCATCCCCTGGATCCTAGGGTAGACTTCTGGAACCACATTAAAAAAATTTTTTATCAGAAAATATTATTTCTACCAAATAGTATAAGTATTGGCCACTTCCCATTTTTGTCCTTGAAATTTTCACCAGGTTAAATACTCTAGTTCTTTCATTTATCAAATACTATAATTTTCTCTAATTTTGTACTGGGAGCTTTGATATCTTTAGAAATTCTTTGAAGGAAAGACATGTTCTGCCCAAGGCCCAGGGTAATAAATGAATTGATCTGAGAGACTTCTTCAGGATGCACTAGTCTAGCCTTTGGAAGACACTACACATCTGCATTCTTAGAAACTTGTCTAAAACAACAGTCAGCATACTACAACCAGTGTGTCAAATCTAGCCTGTCACTTGTTTTTGGACAGCTCACAAGGGTTTGTTTGGTTTTTTTCAACGTGTTTTAATGGTTGAAGAACAGATTAAAAGAAGAATATTTTATGATGTGAAAATTACATGAAATTCAAATCTCAGTGTTTGTAAGTGAAGTTTTATTAGGACACCATGATCATTTATTTACTTATTGTCATGGCTATTTCTAGAGTACGGTGCCAAAGTTGAGTAGTTGCCCCATAGACCAAAGTGTGCCAACTTCTTATGTAGAACAAATTTTTTTTAAAATTTATTTATTTTAGAGACAGGGTCTCAAATTTTTTGCTTGTTTATTTGTTTATTTTGGAGGCAGGGTCTCACTAAGTTACTAGACTTAAATGCCCAGGCTAGGCTTGAATTTGCAATCCACCTGCCTCAGCCTCCCAGAGTGCTGGGATTATAGGCCTGTGCCACTAGGTCCAACTAGAACAAAAATTTATAATCAATGACTGCCCCTTGTCTAAAAGAGCCTAGATTCTAGTCTCTTGATTGAAGACAGCCAGGGAGTCATCAGCAGGCATTCGTTAGAATGATATACAAAAGTCAGGCATGGTGGTCCATACCTGTGAACTCAGCACTCTGTGAGGCTGAGGCAGGAGTATCAAAAGTTTGACCCTAACCTGGGTAACTTAGCAAGACCCTGTCTCAAAATAAAAAATAAAATAAGGACTGAGGATGTACCTCGGTGCAAAGGCTCTGGGTTCAATCCCCAGTACCAACCACCAACACCCACACACACACTGATATGTAAAGAGAGAAGAAACTTGTTTATGCCTGGATTGTGCTATAGAACCAAGAATCTTGGATCCTTGGGGCTTAGAACTGGGTCCTCTGGTTTAGCGACATCAGCATCCCAGAGTGAAGTAGAGGCTGGGCCTAGAGGAACACCAGTGAAAGGGGTAGGATAGAGGTCCACAACCTTCTCTGAATGACCAGATGATCCAACATATTGTCCCCCACTTTCAGGGTTAGAGACACAGTGAAGGCCTTGACTCGGGAACAGGAGAATCTGCTGGGACAGCTGAAGGAAGTCCAAGGAGACAAGGAGCAAAGCGAGGTAAGGGGCTCACAGCTAGTTCGGTTCTCAGTTGTTCAGCTGGTGTTTACTGAATCCCTTCTGAGTGCCAGGCACCAGAGGGGGTAAAAATGGAAAGACCCTGTGTGCACTGCGCTCCAAACATACTACATATACCTAAATCAGGATTTGTCAAAGTGAAACATAAGAAGTGTCACAAGGGAAAGCTAAATCAGTATTATGGGACCTGAGAAAGGGAGATGAAAGCGTATTTTGTTAGTCATTAGAAAAAGCTGTTAAAAGGAGGGCATGAATTACCCTAGTACTTCCAAACCTTTTTAGCTATAGAACCCTTTCTCTCCCCACCAGTGAAGTTTTATATCTTGTGTGGAACTTTACTGAATAAGCAAAAGCAATATTAGTGTCAACTTATTTTTTATGAATTCAAATGTATAACATTTACTTATAATGTAATAAAAGCAATAAAATAATTTTGATGGATACCAAACTTTTAAATTAAGGATTATGGATGACTGCTTTGTCAGCTGTACAGGCTAATGTACTTCTGTATTTTGTTTTGATACTGCTTAGCAGATGTGAGGTTCTAGGTTCAGTCCCAGCAGCACAAAAAAAAAAATCTGTATTTTTGTTTTGATTGTACAATATTGAGAATACTTTCAGTCACACACAAGTAGGTGAAAATGATGTTTACTCATTTCAATAGAAAATGTAATAGAAATTTTGTTCTGAGGTTTATACGAAAATGAACTAACCCAGGAGCCCATGTCAATGGGCTGGTGATCCCCAATCTGTTAATTTAAAATTTATGTGATTTTTTTTAAAAAAACATAATTTTTAATAACAGAACAAGTTTACACTGGGGCTATAATAGCTCATGGGTAGAGGGTTTGCCTACCCCTGGGTTTGATCCCCAAAACTGCATTTAAAAAAGAACAAGTTCAGGTCGGGGATTTAGCTCAATGGCGACGCCACCTGCCTTGCAAGCACAAGGTCCCGAGTTCGATTTCCCGGTACCCCCCCCCAAAAAAAGAACAAGTTCAAATCAGATATTTATAGAACCCTTCAATTGCTTCCTCAGAAACCTTCTCCTCTATAAAAGGTGGTTTGAAAAACTTCAGCTCAGCAGTGAAGAATGGGTAGAATTTGAGTACATAGAGATGAGAGGGAGAACATCTGAGAAGCACAGAAACATATGCAAAGGCTTAGAGGCCAAGATGCTCAGGGCAGTTGAATGTGAAGAGTGTGAGATAAGGCACAGGTCAAATTGTGGAGGATCTTGGGTTTAGCCTTAAGCAGTGAAAAGCCCTGATCATTTTCAAGTAAGGCTGACATGTACTTATAGAATTGTACTTAAGCAAGAGAATCACCATGAGTTTGAGGCCAGCCTGGACTACAGAGTGAGTTCAAAAGCAGCCTGGACTACATAGCAAGACCTGTCACAAAAAAACTATGTACTTAAAGATTAATCTGCTTGCCTTATAGAAAATAAACTAGTTGTGAGTTTCAGTCATCCAAGCAAGAAGTGACCAGAGCCTGAACTAATGTGGTTGCGGCAGTAATAGAAAAGAGAAAATGGCTGATTTAAGAGAAAAACAGAGGTGCAACATGGGATATTTTACTTCCATCAGGCTGAGCTCCAAGCGGCACAACAGGAGAACCATCGCTTAAATTTGGAGCTGCAGGAGGCCAAGGGCCGGCAAGAGGAGAACAGTGTTCAGGCCCAGCGATTGAAGGACAAGGTGGCCCAGATGAAGGACAGTCTAGGCCAGGCCCAACAGCGAGTGGTGAGTAAAGGCCCCAGGCAACAGGAAGCATTGAGAGCTAGCTGCCAAAAAGTCTGGGTGGCCAGAAAGAAGGGAGAACAACATGGCTAAAGACTAGACAACATAATCTGAGTCCTCATGCTGAGGATGGAGGGCTGGTTTACAAATGATTCACTGGATCTTTGATCTCTGTCTCCTTTCTTCTGAGGCTGAGCTGGAGCCTCTGAAGGAGCAACTTCGAGGGGCCCAGGAGCTCGCAGCCTCAAGCCAGCAAAAAGCCACCCTTCTTGGGGAGGAATTGGCCAGCGCAGCAGGAGCCAGGGATCGCACCATAGCCGAGCTGCACCGCAGCCGCCTGGAAGTGGCTGAGGTTAACGGCAGGCTGGCTGAGCTCACTCTGCATCTGAAGGAGGAAAAATGCCAGTGGAGCAAGGAGCGGGCTGGGCTGTTGCAGAATATGGAGGTAGAGGGGTAGGGGTAGTCTCCTGGCCCCTTATTTCCACCTCTTCAGGGACTCCTACATGTGGTCAGGCCCTCTGGGAAAGGCTGAAAGTCTCAGAGGACTTAGGGATGGGGAGGGGCTTCAAGTGAGGTGCTCTTCACTTTCAAGGCTTGGACTCAGCCCTAACCAATGTATCCTAATCCCTGATCACTGTAGCACATTCCTTACTTAACATTCTTGCTACAGAAACATTTCCATCCTAAGCACCAGGCCCTGCCTGAATGTCATTCCTTATCAGCATAGCACCTTGCTGTCTTGTCCTATCCTTTGTTGGGCGGTAATAGGAAGTAAGAGGAGGAAATTGCTCCAAAAACAATTCAATTCAATAAAGAGATCCAGTGAGCCGTAGTGCTGTTGCCAGTGGCCTTCCTGTTCTTCCCCTCATCTTCCCATGCTCCTTTCACTGACCCCCAGGCAGAGAAGGACAAGATCCTGAAGCTCAGTGCAGAGATCCTTCGGCTAGAGAAGACAGTGCAGGAGGAGAGGACCCAGAACCAAGTGTTCAAGACAGAACTGGCCCGGGAAAAGGATTCCAGCCTGGTGAGGCAGCCAGCCACCACGGGCCCCTCGGGTGTCCTCCTGAGGTGTCAGTGTTCCTTTCTGTGTCTTGGGTGGGGGCTCAGAAGTGCCGGCTGCCCACTCCGGTGATGGGTGGCATCTCACTTGTACCCCTCTAAGCCTCTGTTGGTTTGAATGTGTAGTATCCCTCTCTGCTCTCAGGGTACCCATCTGGGCCTCAGAGAATTACAGAGTAGCCCCTGGTAAGACCTAGGCCTCTGCACAGCACCTGAAAGCAGTCATCCAAGTCCATACTAGCAAAGCAGAGATTAGGACCCAAACTGAGTCTTAGTGGCCAAGACAGGGGTCACGTGAAGGAAGAGCGTTGAGCAGAAGAGGAACTGAGGCGTGGGAGACATGGTTCTACCCTGTTGGTCCAGGTCCAGAGCCCAGCTTCTTGGAGGCATGTTGTAGGCTCCAGGTTCCACCCAGCTCTTTTTCTTCAGGTACAGTTGTCAGAGAGTAAGCGGGAGCTGACAGAGCTGCGGTCAGCCCTGCGCGTGCTTCAGAAGGAAAAGGAGCAGTTGCAGGCTGAGAAGCAGGTGAGGCCATGTGACTCAAGTCCCTGAATGTCAGAGCTGAGGACATGGGAGTCAAAACTCTATTATCTTCTTGTCATCTCTTGCCCTAGAAACTGGAATCTCTTAAGAGGACTCAGTGACTAAAAGGGGCACTCTAGCTCCTCTTATTGGCTCACTTGGCAGCTGGGGGCGGGGGGGGTCACCAGGAGAAGAGAGGGATGTAAAAAGTGAAGGAAAGCTCCTGGGCAAGGGAATCTTCCATGACCCCACCCTATGGTGAAGGCTTCAAATCCTGAGGAGCAAGGGGTTCATCCAGGAGCAAGAAAAGGCTGTGAGGGCCAATGAGGTTGGCGTCTTTCCAGCCTCTGACACCTGCTTCTTTCCTCCCCAACTCTAGGAGCTGCTAGAGTACATGAGGAAGCTGGAGGCCCGCCTGGAAAAGGTGGCAGATGAGAAGTGGAATGAGGATGCCGCCACAGAGGATGAGGAGGCCACAGCAGGGCTGAGTCTGTACACCCCTAGTCTTGTGACACTTCTCCCCCACCCATTCCTCCTGTTGAGGAAAATTCCATGGACACCCGTGGAAGCTGCCTCTGCCTTATATGTGTTTGTTCTTTTTCCTTCCCAGACCCTGGGCCCTGTGTACCCCTCAGAGGAGACTGAGCTGATGGAGCGCTCTAACAGACACATCCTTCTTTCTTCTTTGCCTGCTTTCTTTCTCACAGGCTGCCCAACGGCTCTAACAGACTCGGAGGACGAGTCCCCAGAAGACATGAGACTCCCACCCTATGGCCTGTGTGAGCGTGGAGACCTAAACTCCTCTCCTCCTGGGCGCCGAGAGGCTTCTCCTCTCGTTGTCATCAGTCAGCCAGCTCCCATTGCTTCCCACGTCTCAGGGCCAGCTGAAGACAGCAGCTCTGACTCGGTGAGAGTGGGAGCAGTAAGGAATGGGTAGGGCCACACCCAAGGCACCAGCCCCCAAGAAAGTCTTGTCGTATAGGGTTCTCCTTTTTGTTTTTGTTTTTTGTTGGTGCTGAGGCAAGTGCAAGGCAAGTGCTAGGCATGTGCTGTGTCACTGAGCTACACCTCCAGCCCCTGGGGTTCTCCTTTGATCTCAGGGGAGAAGAAGCAGGCCTCTGTTCAAAGCCACCACAGGATGGCTACCTCCAAACCCAATCCAACCCAGTAGCCTGATGGCCTCCAGCCCCCGTTGGAACCTCTTCTGCCCTGCTTTTCCCATGGTCTCTCTGCTCACTGTCCCAGCCTCGGCTTCTCTTCCCTTCCCTTCCCTGTTCCTTACCCGTGCTGCTCCCTCACCTTAGGACCCAAACCCATCCATGTCTCTTTGGTACCCAGGAGGCTGAGGATGAGAAATCAGTTCTGATGGCAGCTGTGCAGAGCGGGGGTGAGGAGGCCAATCTGCTGCTTCCTGAACTAGGCCCTGCCTTCTATGACATGGCCAGGTGAGTGCAGTGGGGGCCGACAGAGGGAGGTGGGAGAAAGTCAGTGGGGAAGGACATCCATGTGAATAGTCACCATGCCCTGTCCTCAGCCTCCCCCTTCTTGGCCTCAACCCAAAAAAGGAGAAACAGGTGTGGTTGACGTAGGAAATTGCCCACCATTCCAAATTCCAGGTGCCTTCAGGTAATCTCTCCCCTCATCTCCTTGCACTTCAGGGCCCTGCCTTGGGCCGGGGATTTAGCTCAGTGGTTTCCCTGCCTGCCGTGCAAGCACAAGGACCCAAGTTCAATCCCCAGCACTAAAAAAAAAAAAAAGGCCCTGCCTTTAACTGGCTTCTGTATTGTTCCAGCACCATCTTCCGTGGAGCCCAAATTGCCCTGCATCCCCTCACTCCTGCCCCTTCCCCTTCCCCAACCACCAGGTAGGTAACCTAGGCTCCTTGAGGGAGGAAGGGAGGTGACCAAGGCCCCCAGGGACAGGAGCAGAAAGAAGCCTGAGGTCCAGCATCTGTGTGGCTGCACTTGAGATGCTGACCCTTTTCCCTGGGGATTCTCTGGGAGGAAATCTCCCAGGGTGAGGGGCTCAGGTGTCCGACTCAGCCTCCTCTTTGTGCCCTGGGCCAAGAGGACAAGCCATGAGGAAGAGAGATTTTTATCATTGAGCCCTGGCTCTGCCTGGATGTGCGATGGGCTCAGGGCAGGGAGGGGTGATGCTATCATCCTCAACTGGAGCAGGAAGATGAAGGACGGTGTCAGACTCATTTTCAGCCTCATTAGGCAGCAGACGGAGATGGAGGGAGAAGTGCAGGAGCTTGGGGGATGGGCCCTGTGCTACAGAGAGCAGCAGATCTGAAAGAAGAGTGGCCAGGAGGATCTGGAAAATGAAGGCATCCTGCATTGTGTGGAGAAAGATGCTGTAGGAGAGGCTGGGGCAGAGAATGACCAGGATGCTGCATTAGGAGCAGGATCATCTGGGCACTCGGCCACATGGTCCTGCTCTCTGAGGTCTGCAAGTCAAGAAGGCAGCAGGGTCCTCTGATCCTCTCGTGTCCCCCTTTGTGTCTCTTTAGTGGCTTTTCCATGGATCCCCTGTTGGAAACCAGCACTGAGGGCCCTGCCACTCCACTATGGAAGGAATGTCCTATCTGTAAAGAGCGCTTCCCTGCTGGGAGCAACAAGGGTGCCCTGGAGGACCACATGGACAGACACTTCTTTTGCAGCACCCAGGACCCCTTCACCTTTGAGTGATATCACCCCTCCCCAGTACATGCACAAATACACATACATGTACATGCACATGTGCACGTACACATTCACACAGAGACATACACTTTTCCATCCACTGGGCTCCATGATATCCTGTTTCCTAAGAACCACTCCTGTGTGCCCTTGTTTCCACCCCAGGCTTGCTAACTTCATCCTCTCCTACCTGGTTTTTTGTCCCAGACCAGGGTCTTCTTTGGAAGCAGTGGCTGAACTACCCCCAGAAAGCAATTTTGGAGGAACCAGGATAGAGGAGACCTGTGGGACTGGAACCACCCACTCCCAGCCCTGGTTGCTTCTGATATTCACACAGCTGCCACACACACACACACACACACACACACACACACACTCACACTCCCACACACTCCCCTCTCTGAAGCCCCAAAGCCAATTCCTACACACACTCCCCTCTCTGAGGCCCCAAAGCCAATTCCTGGGGCACCCCATCCTCTTATTTGGGATTTCTGTTTGTTTACCTGAGTTTTCTCTGGGGCCTGCCATAGGGACAGCAGCATGGACAGCATAACCTCTTCAGGTCTCTTTGGTTCTCAGTTTCATTGGTTCCTCTTTCTGTTCCCTGGTTGTCTTCCACACCCTACCCCAGCCTTTTCTGTAGAAGTAATATCTTAGATATTAATATGGAGGTTTCTTTTGTATTCTTAAGGCTTCCTGTACTCTGTCTCCTGCCCCTCCCTGCTGCCCCCTCACCCCCATATCCTCACATGAAAAGAAATGTATTTGTGCCTTCTGTGAGGGATGGGGGAACAAGTGATCCCAGGTGTCCTCATTTCCAGCCCCTCCTTCCCAGAGTCCCCCACAGCAACAAGAGCTTCCCCCTCTTCCCATACCCTTCCTCTCCTGTCTGTAGTTTGGACAAATATATTTATATGATAAGTGTAACCATTGTCATGAAATCTGTTCTTATGAGGTGAGACTCCCAGACTGTGCAGGAGGGGTCGGAGGGAGGTGATTGCTGCTGGGCAGTTGTCTTCCCACCTACTGTGCTGGCCATCAGCTCGTAGAGGATGAGGAAAGGCCCTTCACCGGAGTGGGTGTGGGCTTGGAGGGCACCTTGCAGTGGGCAGGAGCAGGTTGGTGTGCTCTGCTCACAGTGGAGCCCACGAGTAGGGAGTGCCAGGGAAGAGCAAGGAAGCTTCTGTGCACAACTTCACTCCCACAGCAACGGTCACTGCCTTGGGCCAAAGGACAAGCATGACACCTGTCAGGAGTGCATGCCTTGGATTGCCAGCATAGTGAAAAAATGCCCAGGGCCAGGGATTTAGCTCAGTGGTTCCACCACCTGCCTCACAAGCGCAAGGTCCCGAGTTCGATCCCCAGTACCCAAAAAAAAAGAAAAGTAAAAAATGCCCAAAGCCCCATACCTCTGAAGACCATTTTCTATTGCATCCCTGCCTCCCTTTCTCTGTTGCCACCTCACACATCCACATGTACACTCTTTGAGTCCACATCACGAAACACATTCATCCACTCTAACCAGCTTCACAGGCCAGACAGACACATCCACAGCATCATAAAGCATTTATTAAGGACCTGCATGCTCACCAAGGCTTCCAGCAGTGCTTCCAGCAGCCCTAGCGCATGCCCCCTTATTCTCCATCCCAAAAGCTCCCTTACTGGGGGGGGGGGGCATGTTCACTTCAGGGCCCCTGGGTGGACCACCCCCACCATTCCCTTCTCCATCCACCTGAAACCTTCCAGCCCCACCTGGATGACATCTTTACATCCTTCCTTCTTCCCTCCTGTCTCTGTATCCTAGCAACCCCATCTCATTCCCTGAATCCCTTCCAAGGAAATTAGAGATAATGGATCTCTCCTCGCTCCATCTCAACCCATCTTTATTGATCCTCCTTTAATGAAAGTTAATTATAACAATGATTTAATTAATAGAATCCCTCTCTTCCTTTATTGCTTCCCGTATTAAGACTATTAATAAATACGAGCTGGGCTGACAGAGGCATCCATCACCCGCCTGGGATTCCCCCATCCCTCCTTGTACCCTCCCCCTCTCCACCCCTCCCTCTCTTGGCCTATAAACTTGCCGGGGTAGTGGGGGTTAATCAGAGGAATTATGAGCCAACATCCCCAGCAGGAGGTGCATTTAATGAAATCACTTGTGATTTATGTCTGGGGGAGGTTTCGAAGGGAGAATCTAGGACTCACACATTCCTGGCTTCCAGGGTGGCCCCCTAGTGCAAGAGAGGAGGAAGATTGACAAACAGGAACCCAGGTCCTCTGCTCCCATCCCCACGGCCCCTTCCAAGCCACACTGACCCCCAGGGGCCACATAGTTAACTGCACCAAGCCACTGACACAGAGGCTGTCAAATCAGAAGCATTCATGAAGACAGCAGTATGGGTTTTGTTCTTTCTCACCTGCAACGCTTTCCACGGGTCCTTCTACCTCCTTCCTTTCTCCCCAGCTCTGTTCTTCTTCACCTTCTCAAAGCTACTCCACAGTCCCTCCATGAAGCCCACCGTCCTTCACCAGCCCCTTCCACATAGATATCTAAAGTTTCTGCCCCTTTCTCTGCCCTTTCAGTATGTCTTTCTGATGTGCAAGCTACACTTTTACATGGTGTCTCCCACAGGCATTGGGAGCCATTTCTCTTCCTTACTCATCATTTACCTCACCCAGTATCCAACTCATGGCCCTGACCCAGAGGAGCTCTGGGGAGGGTGGTACCCTGCATCAGCAGGGAGGGAAGACAGCTGCGTTTCCATTCTAGTCCTGCCTCCTGTGCACTGTGTGGTATTTGGCAACTCAGCCTTTCTACTTCTTTTCTGTAATGGATCGTCTCATTCCCTCCCTGCTTCCCAGCATCTTTGCAGAACCTGATAGACCTGGACGGGATTGAGACCCCAGAATGAAATGAAAAGTGGCAGCAAACAGGAATTCATGTGTCACTATTTGATGGTAGAAGGATGATTCCGAACATATCACTCCCCACTTATAGAACCTCAATGGCTGCCTGTCATCTACAGAAATTGAAGTGCAAATTACCTAGTGTGCCAGTCATGGTCCTCATTATCCGGCCCCAGCCTGCCTTCCCACTTTCCATCCTATCCTGAGCAACTTCATACTCCAGGATAACAGACCCATCCCACAGAAATAGGCACTACTTTTGCATGCCTCTGAGCATCATAGTTTCTCTCAGCTCAAAGGACACATCCTCTGTGAAGCTTTACCTGACTTCCCCCAGTTACACTCTGAAATACCATATGTAGCACATGTATAAAAACGTACTCAGAGGGCTGGGGATTTAGCTCTGTGGTTCCAGCACCTGCCTCGCAACCGTAAGGTTCCGAGTTCAATCCCTGGTACAAAAAAAAAAAACCGTACTCAGGGGCTGGGGGTTTAGCTCAGTGGTACCATGCCTTCCTCCCAAGCACAAAGTCCTGAGTTCGATCCCCAGTACCAAAAAAAAAAAAAAAACATACTCACCACTGTGATGCACATCTGTAATCTCAGCCACTCAGGAGACTAAGGCAGAAGGATTGCAAGTTTAAGGCCAACTTAGGCAACTTAAGAACACCTTGTCTCAAAATTTTAAAAATTAAGCTATCGTGCCTCTTGAAAATAGGCCACCTTATACTGAAGGGTGTATTTTTAGTTTTATTTTTTCCTCCCTTTTTACTCAGGCCAAACTCACTCTATAGTGCCCATTTTTCTCTTACCTGTCTGTTTTTTTACCCACCTTTAGTAAATGTGAAACTTCACCACCATTTAAAGAAAAAAATTTTTTTTAATTAGAAGGGCTGTGGATGTGGTGAAGCACTTGTCTAGCATATGCAAAAACCTGAGTTCAGTTCCCAGTACCACAAACACAGACACAAAAGTAAAAATGCTACACCATATATACAAGTTTTTCTTCTCTCTAGACTATAAGCAACTTAAAAATAAATTCTGACCAGGCATGGTGGTGCATGCCTGTAATCCTAGCAGTCAAGAGGCTGAGGCAAGAGGATCGCTGTGAGTTTGAGGCCAGCCTGGGCTATATAGTAAGTTCAAAGCCAGCCTGAACTACAAAGCGAGACCTTGTCTCAAAAAAAATAAATAAATTGTGTTTATATAGCCCTGTGATCCTAAAATCTAATACAGAGAGTTGCACATTGTTGTAGTCACCCAAAAATAATTTTTATATTTTAATAAAAATTTCATAAATATAAAATAATATATACAAAGAATAAAAAAGCCAGGAGCGGTGGTACTCAGCCAGAACTTGGAAGCCTGAAATGGGAGAATCACCTGAGCCCAGGAGTTCAAGACCAGCCTTGGCATTGTAGCAAGATTCCATCTCAAGAAGGAGAAGGAAAAGAGAGAGGAAGAAAAAGGTAGAGGAGGGGGAGGGGGGGGGAGGAGGAGGGGGAGGGGGAAGAGGAAGAGGAAGAAGAAGAAGAGGAGGAGGAGGAGGAAGAGGAAGAAGAGGAAAGGAGGAGGAGGAGCATTGGACTCATTAAGCAGCTTTAAATAATCAAACATGACCAATACCAAGTGCTACATGTAGCTTGAAAAAACAATATGTGGTGTCGGATGGGATGGAGATGTTTCTATTAAGAACATTTTATATAAAAAAAAATTTTACAGAGTGTTCTTTATGGATCAGATGCTGGGAGTAGAGATGGAGTGGTTAAAAACCATGCCCTCAGATAGCTTGTAGCTGATGTAAATCAAATGCAAGAAAGCAAGATAAATGCTACTTTAGAGGCATACACAGCAGGCTCTGGAACCACAGAGGAGGAAAACTTAACCAAAACTAGGCAAAAATAAAGGTTCCCATGGGTGACAGTGTGGGGCTGAGTCTTTAAGGGATGAGTGGAAGTGAGCCTAGCATGTTCAGGCAGAAGAAACAAAGTGTGCTCAGAAATCTAAACACTGAGGTAGGGCTGTTGGGTAAGGATATACTATGTTGGAAGTGAGGCTGGAAATGTGGCCTACTGACATTCACACATTCATACATTCCCTCAGCAATATTAATGGGATGCTCATTACATGCCAGGTACTGTTTTAGGCACTAGTGAAACACATTTTATAAAATAGGAATGCCTGCCCTCAGGCAGCTTATACTCTGTTGCCTAATCCTGAAAGTCCACAGAAACCAGTTAGGAACTTATTGTAATAGCCCAGGAAAAAATGGTGAGCACCAAAACTTAGGATGCAGAGGGACTTGGTGATAATTATATATGGGAAGTGAGCAGAAGGAGTCAAGTCAATCCCAGAATAACCAATGATACCATTCTCTAAATAAATAATACAAATGGAGAAAAATACACATGAGGGAAAAGTGATTGGTCCAGTTTTGGCTTGTAGATTCCCAGTGTTTGGGGGATATTTTTTCTTTTTGCTATACTGGAGAACAAACCCAAGACCTCATGCATACTAGCAAATGCTCTACCACAGAGTTACCTTCCTAGTCCTTTTTAAATTTTATTTTGAGAAAAGGCTAAATTGTCCAGGCTGACCTCAAACTTGCATTCCTCCTGCCTCAGCCTCCCAGAGGGCCACCATGCCTGGCATATTTTGGGAATCTTCTGAAGAAGAACATGGTGCACTATGAAGTTGGGTAGATATTTAAGTCCAGAGATCAAAAGTTTGAAGTTGAGAATAGAGAGATAAGATCCCTGATAGTAAAAGTGATAAGAGTGAAAAAAGAGGGCCGGGAGTTAGCTTGTGGTGCCACTGCCTGCCTTGAAAGTGGAAGGTCCCAAGTTCTATCCCCGGCACCAAAAAAAAAAAAAAGTGTGAAAAATGATCCCACAGGTAGGGTGAGGGTGAGAGGGTGAAGGCAGAACTTAGGAGGAGGGCTGGTGATTTACCTCAGTGGTGCTGCCGCCTGCCTTGCAAGCAAGGTCCTGAGTTCAATCTCCCATACCACACACACACACACACACACACACACACACACACACACATACACACACACAAAGAACTTAGGAGGAGATCGTCATGGAAGGAAAGGATGGAGAATGCAGAGTTATGGGAAAGACTGAAAAGGATTGGTCAGGGAGGCAAAAGCCACTCAGGAGAGATGAGTCAAGGAGAGAGGCCAGCAGCACCGGAACAGCAGAGAAGCCAGAGAAGTGACTCCCAGAAGCCACTGGACCAGCAGCCAGGGGTCTGCAGGTGGCTCAACCAGAAGACCTTCAAGAGTGTTGGAGATGAAGTTACTGAATGGTGGGACTCCATAGAGCCTACAGTGGATACAGAGTATCTGTATGAATTGGGACCATGTCTTCAGGCTCACATAAAAAACGAGGGGGTCTGAACCAAGGTGTGAAAAAAAGCAAGGGTAGGAGCCAAGATGTCTGGGATTCCAACAAAGACCCTGCTGCTTCTGACCAGCCAAGCATGAGGCACACTCTTTTTTTTAAAATAAAGAAAATACTTTTTATTTTATTTTATTTTATTAGTGCAACTTAGTATTAAATGATTGTGGGGTTTAAGGAAGTTAGTACATACATTTAACATATTCTAATCAATTGCAGTCCCATTACCTCTTGAAACAGAGTCCTGCTATGTTGCCCAGGCTGATCTCAAACACCTGGACCCCAGCAATCTTTCTGCCTCAACCTTCTTGAATACCTGGGATTTCAATGCCACCTCACCCAGCATCTAAAGTAACTTAAATCCTAAGCCTGCTCTGTTCACTGGGGCGGGCATCAGCTACAACCACCACAATAGCCACTACTGAATGTTTGAAATGTGGCTAGCCCAGTTTGAACTTTTAAAGTGTAAATCACATGACAGATTTCAAATATTTAATACATTTTTTAAAAATAAATTTAAAATACTTCAATACTGGTATGTTGACTGAAGGTTGATATGATAGCTTTTGGGTGTATTAGCTTAAATAAATCATTAAAGTTAGTTTCACCTGGTTTTTACTTTTTTTAATTTAGCTACTAGGCATTTTAAAATTATATTAAGTGATTTCTGTTAAAGTTTTACTCCACAGCACTGGCCTAAGCTCCACCACAAAATAGGACCCCCACAGCCTGGACATTTCTAGACTCCCCATGATCTTTCATCACCCTAAATTCCTGAGTCTTTCCTAACAGGAAGTCAAATACCCAAAATTCCCAACACTACATTTTGTTTTGTTTTGTTTTGTGTTTTGGTACCAGGGATCGAACTTGGGACCTTTCGCTTGTGAGGCAAGTGAGCTAAATCCCTGGCCCAAGACTACAATATTGATCCGCCCCTATACCTCATACTCCCCAAACCTAGGACCTCAGTCCTCAATACTCCATGTCCAGGACACTTCTGCCCTTGTCTTCTCATATTTTTTTTCTCTCCCCAGGTCTTTTGATATTCAAGTGCAAGCAGATAGGTCCTATTCTAACTTACAAAAGTAGGGGTTTTTTCCTGGCTTATTATCCAGAATCTCCCTCTCAACCCTGAATTTAGATCCCATGCCTTCTCCCTATTCCCTTCATTTCACAACTCTCTTTCCTCTCCCAGATTAGTAGAAACATGGTGTCATGGAAATCAGCAAGGCTTTAGAACACCATTAAACCTTGCTTATCATACATCCTAACCATGTAACAGAGAGCAAAACACCTATCTCTCTGAACCCATATCTGCATAATGTGGCTAACACCTACCTGGAAAATGAGATCTCAGGTGCAAAATGCCTTGAACAGAGCCTGACTCACAGAACATACTTTATAATTTGGGATTTCATACTTTACCTCTTCCCCTTGCAGATTTGGGAAAATAGGGAAAGAAACAGGATATATATAGAACATAGAACATCAAAATGAAAAGAGCTCTTGGAGACATGTTTCCAGCTTCTCATTCAGTGCAGAAATTCCCTGAACTACATTCCTTATTGGTAGTCATCCAACCTCTACTTAAACATCTCCAGGGGCCATTCATTGGTTCACTCAATAAACAAGAACAAGGCACTGTGGGAGCCACAAAGAAGGGCAGACACAGATCTTGCTGTTAAGGAGCTTATATTTTAGCAAAGAGACACATAGAGAAATAACTATAAGGTAAAGTGGTATGTGCCAACTGAGACACCAAGTTAATTCATGCTCAACAAAGGATGCCATTAATACCAAAATATCTCTCAAATCTCAGAACTCAGTTTTCAACCATGGAACACAGAACAAAATGCTTCCACCCTGGGTTCGTGGATTGTCCTTAAAGAGAGCTTTTCTTCGATAGCCTTAAAAATGCGGGACTGTATGGACATGGAAGAGGTGTGGGGAAAATTAGGACCAGCTGCAAGATCCTCCACCCTGTTCTGTCTGTATCATGGAATGGTTTCTGGGAGTCCTTAAATACCTAGTCTGCCCTCTCCATACTACTGGAAATTTCTGCCCCTGCCTTGGAAAGTCCAGCACATACATCCCTATTCTCAGGACAAGTGTTTTTCTGTCCGTATTTTTCTCTCCTTCTTCTCTCCATCTCTATTATAACATATTCATCTTTTATCAGCAACTCTACAGTTTTCTTTGTGCCCACCTCTGCTTCATTCAGTCTCTCTCCTTATTTTGATATTTGGTTTCTAATATTCTTGTGGGGTTTTTTGCTTCTTTTTCTGGCCCTCTGTCTTTCTCTCTTTCTCTTTTACTTTTTCATCATTCTCTATTTCTTGGTCGGCTTCCATTTTCCTGTCTCTGGCCCTGCTTTCTCCCTAGCTGCCGCAAAGCTATAAACCTAGCTGGCCCTGCAGCAGGCAGCCGCCAATCACTGGGCTCCAAGAGTTGAGGGGGAGGGGTAGCAGAGAGATGGGGGTGTGAAAAAGCTAGGGTGCTATTGCTAGAGAAGGGGCGGGAGAGACACAGAAAAGAGCAGAGAGACGCCTCTCCCAGAAGGCAACCATGGCTGCCTCCACAACCCTGTGTCTAGACCCTTCTGCAAAAACAAAATCAAAAAATAAAAACCAGATACCTTACCCTTATTTCTGCTGTGAGGCAGGGAACCCAGGTCCCTCTCCTGTATTACCTAAACTATGATTTCTCACCCCAAACCACTGGCTACATGAATGACTTGCTTCCAGCTTCATTCTTAGACCCTCCCCAAATGAGGGAGCTAAAGGACCTTGGGGGGTCTGAGGATGCCTGGGACAGATGCTTACATGGATATTGGGACAAGGAAAGGATGGTCAAGAGAGGCTGCCAAAGAGAATGCTGAGATAGGTTCTGGGGAATCGCTGAGAGGAGGGAAGTGTCCTGAGCAGTCAAGGTGGAACTGGAAAGCTGGGCACTCCAGCTTCCCATCAGCTCCCTGGCCATTCCAAAGCAAGACTGACAGCCTAGTCCCTGGTCCCTGGTCTAGGTTGGGGTTCAGCAATTTAGGGTGCTACTTGAGGGGCAACTACTCAGCACATCCTTACAAATCTACAAGGTCAGAAAGGGGCTAGGAGAAGAAGGCAGGGAAGGGGAGGGATCAGCAAGAGATTTTAGGAAAGAGCAAAGCCAGGGGGACACTTTTATCCTGTTGAAGCAAGAGACAGACCTGCATAGTGGCAATTCCTGGTGTGCCGGCGACCCCTGCTGGCTGCACACACTACCGCCTGGGAGCCGGGAAGGTACAGCCATCCTGTGTGAGTCCAAGTGTGTGTTGACTGTGTGGCCCTGTTATGTGAGCATGTCACTGAACGACAATGATAATGTGTGCACCACTGCCCATGATTATGTGTAGGGACCCTTGGGTGAATGCAGTAAAGTGAGCTTCAAAGCCACAAAGTTCGGGCTCTGACTTCCTGCCTAACTCTGGAGACTCCAGGTACCTGGGAAGGGTGAGGTCAATGAGCTCAGCACATCTCCTTACCCAGTGTCACCTTAGTAGTATAGACCCACTCAATAAGACTCTGATGGGGCCAAAGTAAAATTAACCAGTCCTTGGGCCAGGGATTTAGCCCAGTGGTTCTGTCGCCTGCCTCACAAGCACAAGGACCTGAGTTTGATCCCCGGTACCAAAAAAAAAAAAAAAAAAAATTAACCAGTCCAAGTGAAGAGAAAAGAATGCCCACTTTGGAATCAGTTACCTGGGTTAAAATGCGGATCCCCTGATTACTACTTGGATGACCTCAGGCAAGTTACTTAACTTCTTTGAAGCCAATTTCCTCACTTGTAAGGACATCATAATACCTAGTTCACAGGGTTAATGTAATAGATGGCAAGCATTTAATAGATGGTAATTTTCTGCCTCCCTCTTCCTTTATCTACCTCCCACCCTCAAGGTCGGACAGAGATTTCAAAAGGCAAATAAACCAGGGATGATGTTGACAATGATGGTGGTGGTGGTTTATATTTACATCAGTCATGCAAATCATTTTAAACATATTTTTAGTACATGGCTTTTTTCCTTTTTATTAGCCAAGCACATCATGATCATGTTTTATTGGGATAGAAATATCCTGATGTTATGGCAGGTAACTAGAAGGATGGCCTTATGAAGTGATAACAAGGCATGACAAATCTCTCTTTATTGTGATACATTTTCATTACTCAGGTTAATCAGGAATTACCCATTAGAACAAGAGCTTAAGATAAGTACATGACAGTCATCTGTGGAGATCAAAATCTGATTTTCCAATGGTTATCTAATTGTTATAGCTATTGTGGGGGGACGATTAATGCTTAGACTGAACTGGTCTTAAAACATTAGAATAACTCAAGGAGATATGACAGGTAGTTAGAATTAGTATATTCTAAAATTAAAAAGAAGACAGATTTCAATTCCACCAAAGAATATTCTAACCCCTCCAGCTGTCCAGTGACGGGGCAGACTGCGTATAAAGTAACGAGCTCTATTTCAGCAGGAATATTGACGCAGGGGCCAGCTGACTCCCAGGCAGACTTACTGCGATAGAGACTCAGACTGCAAGGAGACTGGATAAGAGTCCCTCTGAGGTCCCTCTGCAAACACATTCAAGTGTATGATGAATACTTATCTCAGTGGAAGTGTGGGTCCAAACAGCATTACTGCCATACCCACAGCCATTGCAACCATGGTATGGGAGTAAGGGGTAGTAATAACAACAATGGTATTCTGCTCCTGTCTGAGAAGGAAAGGAAAGACAAGAGCCCAGGATCATTCCCTCTCTAACCAGCTCCACATTTCTCTTGATTTCTTTTCCAATCCTCACCTTTTTCTTCATAGGATCTTGCAAGTACCTTAAAGCAGACCTTATTTAAGAAAAGAATTTTTTCATCTTTCAGCTTCCTGCCTCTAAGAGGTGGGTAAGAAATGAGAGAAATGGGCTGGGGATTTAGCTCTGTGGTACCAGCACCTGCCTGGTAAGAGCAAGGTCCTGAGTTCGATCCCCAGTACCAGGAAAAAAAACGAGAGAGAGAAATGAGAGAGATAAACATTTGTTAAGTTCCTGTGAAGTGTAGACATTATAAAATTTGCCCTTCATTGGCAGAGGTGTGTGTCTGCTTTCATGCAGGTAAATCTGTGTATACATATTGTTTATGTGTGGGTGGGTCTGAAGGAATTCTTTGTTGTTCAAGTCCCTCTGAGGAGTCTTGATATAGGGAAGTCTGTGTGCAGCTTCTCTGAGAATTTTAATACCTTCTGCATGGATAGAGATTAGCCAGGCATTATCCTTCTGGCTTCTGATCTTTGTGCATGATCCCAGGTTTGTCTGTCCCCATCCTGGGCACAGGTGTGTGGACACATTAAGACTCATCTGCCTCCTTGCCTTCTATAAGTGCAACGTCGCTTTTCTCATGTCTGTCACAGTGCATGCAATCCACGTATCCAACCTGGCCACGTGAAGCCATGTATGTCCCGCAGCCCCTCCTTCCAAGGAGGACTCTGGAAAGAGTCCTTGGCACCCTCCCTTCCTGGCCATCCCCACTCCCCACTTTCCATGCCAGGAGAGATCTAATTACACAGAAATTAGTACAGAGAAGGATCGTTTGCTTTTATGGCATCAGCGCCAGGGCAGCTGTAAATCTGGAGCCACTGTTGCAGCCGCCTCTGGGCACTGTGCAGGCTGTGGGGGGTGCTCACCTCTACACCCCCGGTGCCTGGTGCCTCTACCCCTGCCCAGGATCTGAGAACCCTTTTGCGTACCCATCTCAGCAGGAGTATGAAAGGAGAAGATGTGGTCAATCAAAGGATGACACATAGTAGGTGCTCAATAAATGATCACTAAATTATTAAGGAGTCAATCTCAGCAATGCTAACCATTAACCAACCACCTAAACCCAGTGGCTAAAAGATAAACATTCCTAGTAAAATTTCCCTCAAAAAATCTCAAGCTCTTACTAGGCAGTCTTCCCCGCTTTCTTTTCTTTCTTTTTTTTCCTCTTTTTTTTTTTTTTGACAATGTCTCAATATGTTCCATACTGACTCAAACTTGTGATCCTACTGCCTCAGCCTGCTAGAGTGCTGAGAGTACAGGTGTGAGCTAATATGCCTGGCCGTCATTTTCTTATGAATCCAGATAAATCATATGGGTTTAGTCTTCCTGGCTTCCACTTTAGAGACCTTGAACTCCTTAGGTAGCACCAAACAGTGAAGACAGACCAGGTTCAGATCTTGATATTTCTGTTAACTAGTCGAATGACCTTGAGTATACCTCCTCAACCTGAGGCTTGGATTCCTCATCTGTAAAATGCTGATCATGAAACCTACCTCTTAGCCTGGGAGACATCAATGAGAAAGCATCAGACCAACCGGAAAGTAGTCCACTAATCAGAGTTGTTATCACTGTTAATGTCTTACTAGCTAAAATTCTGCTTCCTCACCACTACTACTACCTCTTCTTTCTCATCCTTTACCCACCCAACCCCTATTCAAGTGCCATCACATACTCTGTACACGAGATACACAGACAGGCTGTGCCCAAGTAGGAATGAATATTTCTTATGTGAAGAGTCTTGTCAGAAAATGGGTGAGGATAGGTGAGGCTAGAGGCAGTTTTCACCCATGGCCAATTTATTTTGGAACATTCTGATTATCATTATTTTCATGAAATGCATCCCAGAGCAAGTTCAAAGGGTCCTTTTTGGGAATAACAGTCAGAAACCAAACGTCCAGGCTCCCAATTTCCTGCCAATACAGCCCCTAAACCCAAAAGGCTTGAGGTCTCCTTCATCTCGACCTTTCCTAATTTGATGCCGAGAATCAAAGTCCAAGGCACTTAGCCAAGAATTCCTGAATTTACTCCCATGTGGATAACCCTGGAAAGCTTGAAGTGGTGGGTAGGTCAGGAAGGAACATGCCAAAAAAGAAAAAAGAAAGACAGAAAGAAAGAAAGAAAGAAAGAAAGAAAGAAAGAAAGAAAGAAAGAAAGAAAGAAAGAATGCACGCTTTCTTTCCTCCAGCCCCAGCCTGCCCGGATCTCCAAGCACCATTTGGGTAGGACCCCCTGCACCCACCGTGCAGAGGCAGGAGGAGCCAGCAAGAGGAAGGTGAGGCACATCCTCCGTGACCAGCCTCTCACCCTCCGATCTGCGTCCCAAGGAGGGTAAGGATTTGGCGTGAAGGGCAGAGAGGGGTGGGGGGATCTCTGGCCCCCGCCTCCCCCACCCCCCAACCCCAACTCAGACTGCAGTCTCTCCTCGTTGTAGCAGAGCGAGAGCAAAGGGACGGGCAGTAAAGATGAGTGATGGCGCGGAGACAAGCAGAAATACACCATCATGAAAATGCTAATGACTCCTTGCTCTCTTTCTTTATGGTTGGAGTAATACAGACTTCAATCATAAAAACAATCTCCCAACATTTTAATGGGCTCCATCATGCCCACACTTGTCGGTATATTTGAAGAATAAATCACCCTCCCCGCTCGGAATGAATTCGCTGTCAAACTCGGCTCCCTCAGAGAAAATGGATGAGGAGAGAGGATGGAGAGTTTTTTTTTAAGGGGAGGGTCCTCTCTCCCTCTAACTCCCTGCTAAACTGGATTGTTGTGAGAGATGCCTGGATTCTGAGTAGGAGGAAGGATGGTCAGAAATTAGGTGAGATGAGCTTGAAGAGAGGGTTTGTGGAGGAGGGCTCCACACGAAGAGAAACTACCCATTGGATGGACGTGGAGGAGTGAAAGGGGCAGGAACAGTGACAGCATTGAAGGGAAAGGGCAAAATCCTGACACTGACAGAGAGAATGCAAAGAAGGTGCAAAAGCATACAAATCCACATTATTTCTGCGTTATTTGCTAGGATTTCTTTCGGACTGGGCCCCAAGCTGGAGCCCAGATGGAAAAGGGAAAACTTCGATTTGTTTGGTGGAAAGGGGAAGACAGGGCAAGAAGCAAGCCTAAGAGTTCCAGCTCTAAGCTTACAGGTTTCGGTACAATAAGCCACAGGTCTGAACTGCTGAGAAGGGCCTCAGAGTCCCGTGTAATTCTCATTTCCATACAGGTGGCCGTCAACCAATGAAAACTTGGGATGCGCATACTGCGAGCAGCCAATCCCAGTTAAGGATGAGCCGAGCTGGCAGGTTTAATTGAGTCTTGATTGGTTGTGATGTTGCTAGGCAGGAATCAGGTCCTGGAGATTGATGCAGGCAAGACCGAAGAAACAGGTGAATATGAAAATATCTGGAAACGCAAACTTCTGGGTTACCCCCCGCCCAGCTTCTTCATTCCGAAAGGATTGATGGGGTCAGGGGAATGACTCTCCCTTTTCTCTTTCTCTCGAGTGAGACAGAGCCAAATAGTTACCATACCCCCATCCCCAGTCCTTTAGAGAAATCTGGCTACTTCGAGGGTTTTCTAGCACGGAAAACAAAAACAAAACAGTGGAGGTATTTTAACCTCACCTTGTATCTTCCTGAAGCCTATCCTCATGCTTGTAGCTCAGACTGTAGTTTAGGGCCAATATCCTCCAAAATACTCAGGAAATGGAGAAATCGTGACCCATGTTTTCCTTTCATACCGTAGGACTCAAAAGAATTAACAGACGTCCCACCTCGTGGCCACCCTACCAAGTCCCAAGAGTACCCCTCAGAGCCTCGAGGAGAGGTCTGAGCCCCGCACCCAAAGTGTGAAGTGGCATTCCCAGACCTGCAGCTTTGGAGCTCTCATTTGCATCTAATCTGCATAGAGCTCACCGGCACCCGTCTCTCCCCAGCCTCTGCACCTGTGGTTCCCCCCTCCGCCTCCCTCCCCTCCCACGCCTACCCGTCCCGATCGCTCTCGCCCCACTCTGGCGCACCCCTGCCTGCAGCTCCCCCTGCTGGCTACTGGGCCCGGAGCTTCTCGCAGCTCCGGAGTCACAGCTTCCCCGGAGGCCCGGGTGGAGGGGGGACCGTGCGGGGAGAGGCGGGGGCTGCCACTGGGAGCTGCGAAGCCGCTGGTCTGAACTAGACTGTCCGTGAACAATATGCCACCATTTAAATCTGAACGCGCGCCAGCCGCCGATTGTGATGTTAATTCGGCCATGATTTAGAGGGCTTGGGAGGGCTGCCTGCCTCTCTGTCAAAGTGCTGTCCCGGGGCTTAATATTTGTAATTGAAGCTGATGAGGACTCCGTCTCTGTTTCTACTGATAAAAAAAGTCAGGGAGGGAAAAGGAGCAACTAAATTATGGGGCCAGGAGAAAAACATGATTAATCAAAGGTTTGAACTGTCGCCGTGTTCGAGGCCCAGTAAATCTCCGGCCGGGGCCTGCGGAGGCCGGAAGATAAATCTGAGCCGCCCAGTGGGTGTTTGCCGCCCCTTTCCGTTTGCCTCTCGGTTCGCACGTCAATTAATTCGATAATTGGATTTGAAGAGATGTCAGGAGATTATTGAGGGGGAGCGGGAGGAATACGTGTGGAGAAGGGGTCTTCGGAGGGCGAGAGAGGAGGTGAGAGCGAACCGGCGGAGTCGGCTCGGCTCTTGGAGAGCTTCGTCCAGGAGGGGACCCGGCCACTGGCGCCTTTCCCTCCGCCACTGTGGTTTGCAGCCCAGCTCTCCACAAACCACTCTCTCGAAACAGGCCTTCAAAGATTCTCAAAGTTCTGCCCTGGAGTCGCTGCTGGGGAATTCCTTCCCCAATTCTGCTCCTCTTCTGAAGCTCTGAGTGTATCTTCGTGAACTCATTTGGAAGTGTTTGTGTGTTGGTTTGTGAGGTTTCACTGTACCTGGGTCCCCTGTGAGCCCTCTGGTTCACGCAACCAGACCCGGTGCCCCCCCCACACACACACACTGGGGTTTCTCCGGAGGCTGAGACCAAGACAGAACATGGTTTTTTTCTTCACCAACCAACCCCCGCCCTCCCGCACCCCGAATTTACACACACACACACACACACACACACACACACACACACACAAACACACACGTGGAATTTTAACCTCCAATCAAAGCTACCTTCTGCTTTAGGAAAATATAGTGTACCTTTACAAATTCATCACACATACAGGCACACTGACCACTGGTATGCTTCAGAAAGCCCTTCAGAAAGCTCAAGTGGGGTCGGAAAGAAAAGAAAGGAAGAGAGGGAGGGAGCGGGGAGTAGGAAGGAAAGAAGGAAGGAAGGAAAGGAAGGGACCATCTCCTGGAAGGAGAGTAAAGTTGTTTTGTGGGGTTTTTTGTTGTTTTTTGTGGGTTTTTTGTTGGTTTTTTTTGTTTTGGGTTTGTTTTGTTTTTTTTTTTTTTTGGTTACCAGGGATCAAACTCAAGACCTTGTGCTTTCGAAGCAGGCGGTGGTACCACTGGGCTAAATCCCTGGCCCAATATAGTAAACTTGTTTTAATATTTGGGAGTATGATGAGGAAAGAGAGAGAGAGAGAGAGAGATTGATTTTGAGGGGTTTCTCCTCTGGTCTCTAGAACTGTATGCAGGGATGGAAAAGGTTGAAGCTGGGAAGAAGTTTACAAGAGAACCAAGCAAATAATTTTGGAAAGTGACCAGATGAAATTGGTGACCGAAGAAGGTGATGAGGACAGGCACACAAAGGCTGTCCTACCAGGCTGCTCAGTAGTAAGAACTCAAGAAGGACACCAGCAGGCACCCAGGAGAGGCCACAGACAGAACACACAGGTACTCTTGAAACAGACACAGGAGACTAAACAGGGAGAGCAGAGTCAAATAACAGCATGAGCAGTACAGCAAAGCAGTTTCTATTTAACCACACCATTTAAAACACTGGCAGATGCCAGCCAGCCATGCACACTTGTTCAGATAATTATCCTTTGTCTGCATATGTAGGAGGCAAAATCCTATCTAGGAAGAGACCAAGTAGAGGACTTAGGCAGCTTTGGTTTCTATGTGGAGACACCTCAGAGAAGTCAGCCTTTGCCTGCTTTTTCTTGTTTCTTGGTCTCAGTATCTTGAATATACTGATTGAGCTGCACAGTCAGAAAGGAATTGGACCCCTCATCTGTCTTTCAGTAATAGCTCATTTTTGGTTATGTGCTATCTGAGTGGACTCAAACTCAAGCATTCTGTACACTGGGAAATATTATTTAAACCTAGGAATTGAGGGTTGGGGTCACATGAAGAAATCAGAATCAGGATCTTTCTCTCTGTACTCACCATCAGCCAAGCTTTTTCTGAATACACCAGTCCTTATACATTACCTCTCAAAAAAGAATACCCTGCCAGACATGGTGGTGCACACCTGTAATCCTAGCACTCTGGGAGGCTGAGGTGGGAGGATTGCAAGGATCACAAGTTCAAGCCCAGCTTGGGCAAATTAGTCTCAAAATATAAAAATATTAAAAAGTGCAAAGGCCCTGGGTTTGAACCCTAGTACTGCAAGAAAAAAAACAGTCAATATCACAAGCTGCCCCTGATACCACAGGGAGATAAAAGAAGAGATTTAGGAGATCACTACCAGATTTAGGCAGCTGAGGCTGGTGGAAAGAACATTTGACTTGAATTCAGAAGACTTAGCTTTCTGAAGGCCAGAGAGTTAAAATGACTTCTACAGATCACACAGTGAGTGAATGGCAAAGCCAACTCAAGAACTCAGTTCTCTATTTTCCTAATTTGTAATATAGGTAGCGCAGCATAGAATCAGACTTCTTGGGTTCAAATGCTGCCTCCACTACTAGGTGTGCCTCAATTTCCTCATCTGTAAAGTAGGGATAGTAATAGCACCCACCTCCTTTGTAGTTGTGGGTTATGATTTAGATAATTCATTTTTTAAATCATCACAATGGCTAGCACATAATAAATATTCAATAATAACTTTTTATTATGATGATGAACATCGTTCTCATGGCTGACCAACCTCAGTGACATGATTGGCAAAAGATATTCACCAATGCCTGTAAACTGCTTTGTGATTTAACCAACGAGCCCTGTGGAAAGGAAGGAACACTTCTGTGAGAAGACAAAAGGCTCTGTTTTGGTGGCTCTAAAGACCACTTCTTAGCCGGGTGCAGTGCTGCACACCTGTAATCCAAGCTACTCCAGAAGTTGAAGCAGGAGGATCACAAATTTGAGCCGAGCCTAAGTGACTTAGTGAGAGATCCTGTCTCAAAATAAAATTTTTTTAAAAGGGCTAGGGGTGTAGCTCAGTGAGAGGGCACTTGTCTAGCATGCATGATGCCTTGAGTTGAATCCCCACTACAAAAAAAAAAAAAAAAAAGACCATTTCTGACACTTTCAAATCTGCCAGATTTAGGTTCATAAAGGAGAGTACACCTAAACAGCTGTACCAAGTGGCTTATAACTCAGTTGTTTTATTCACTAATTCATTAATTGAATGCCTATTTTAAAAAGCATTGGAGAGGGCCAGGGATTTAGCTCAGTGGTTTCGCTGCTGGCTGCGCAAGGGTAAGGAACCGAGTTCCATCCCCGGTACCTAAAAAATAAATGAATAAACAAACAAATAAATAAATAAAAATAAATAAATAAAAAGCATTGGAGATTCTGCCATGGTGTACCAGGGGCCAGGGCCAGAAAGTGCAGAAGGTGATGGTGTAACTCATCAACTTCATGTTCAGATACTTGTAGAATAGATCATAGATTCAGGTATGGCTCCATGAGCAAGTGAATATGCAGGTAGAGGGCTGTATTACTGGTTTTGATGAGTACATGAACCTTGTATTAGATGATGTAGAAGAAATTCATTCTAAAACTAAGTCAAGAACACAACTGGGTCACATCATGCTGAAAGGAGATAATATTACTCTGCTATAAAATGTCTCCAATTAGAAATGATCAATGAATTAAGAAGACAGCATGAAGTGAGGTGGTGGCAATGGCAATTATGATAATATGTGAAAAATGCAGCTGTTTAAGTGGTTTGCCCTGGGAGTATTTGTAAAACCTTTGTTCATATTGTTTTGATTACCTTTATGTTATTACTGGACAGCAATAAATGTTGTAAGGTTGTTTATATTTTTTAAAAAAGCATCATGGTTCATCTCTTCATCAAGCCTATATTGAAGTCCCATTATGTGCTCAACACTTTAATAGGCAGTCATGAAACCTTGAGCCCATTATTAGCTTAATGACAGCTAATACTGACAGTTAACTGATTGTGTCAACTTGAGTAAGAAACGCCCAACTAAATTGGATCAGCATGGGTCTGGGTGTGACTGAGGGGATTTACTGAACACAGAAGACCCACCCTGGGTGTGAGTGACACCAACTAATAGCCTGAAAGGAATAAAAGGGAAACAAAGAAGGAAGGCTCACTTCTGTTTCTTCAGAGGAGCTCTAGACTTCACCTTCACCTTGAACGTGGTCACCCGGCTTCCTGCACAATCCCTTCAGCCTTCCACCACTGACCCTTTGGCCTCCTAATACAGACTCACACAGGACACTACATGCAGTGAGCTCTAGGCCTTCAACTGGATCCTTCAGATTTCCAGCACACAGTCCTTTGGCACTCTTCCACACCTGACTGCAGGCAGCCATTGTAAGTCAATCTCGCAAATATATATATATATTGTTGTTGTTGTTGTTGTTGTTGTTGTTGTTGTTTTGTTTTGATGGGGTCTCTCTTGCTATGTAGTTCAGGCTGGCCTTAAACCAATGGCAATCCTCCTGTCTCAATCTCCCAAGTGCAGGGATTACAGGCATGTGCCACCACACCCAGCTTCTTTTACATTTGTATATCTTGCAGTAAATCTGTTTCTCTAGCAAGGACTGAGGGGATATATATATATATATATATATATATATATATATATATATATATCCCCACACCTAGCACACTAGCACAGTTTAAGCACAGTGGGAACTTCATAAATGTATATCAAATGAATACATAAATACCATGGGAAATGGAAGAGAATTAGAAATGTGGTTCTCACCCTTAATAAGCTTAAACTCTCAGGGAAACAAGACTTGTACACATGAAAGAGAAAGAGAATAATATAAGACAGTGAACATATTAGGACCATGTCAAGTAAATAAATTCTAGGTGACAAAGACTAGAAGGAACTCAAGGGAAGAGCAGTGCAGTGAACAAGCTAACACAGAAGGTGTAGGCCTCAAATAGAATTTGAAATGGCTGAGAAAGAGGGAAAAGGGAATTTCAGATGCAGGAGTAGCAAGAATGACAGCATGCAGCAAGAAGCTGTACTTGTTCAGGCACAATGACTAAACCAGCCTAATGAGAGGGTCAGTCTCTCCCGGAAAGTCAGGACCCATATGTGCTTGGAACCTTGTGTCTCTCTAACTGTGCTTCTGGTCACCAATAAATGATATTTAGATTTTCTATTATTTTAGGTTATTCATAACTTTTCTTCCCCTGTCATAACTTGAAAGCCAAGAATCAAAACAGTAACCAGCTGCTACCCTCAGCAAAATAAACAGATTGTAAAAGCAATTACACTATTACTACTCATTTATCTGCATACAAAAATAACTTCCTCTTTCTCTTTCCCCCACATTGTTCCAACTTGAACTGGGATTATTGATACCTCGATTATTACTGTCTCCTTTATAAATCCTTTTTTTTTCCACTACTGGGGATTGAGCCCAGGGCCTTTGTACTGAGATACATTCCTAGCCTTTTTAAAATTTTTATGTTGAGACAAAGTTTTTATTAAATCTCCAAGTTGCCTAAGCTGGGGTTGAATCCCCAATCCTCCTGCCTCCGCCTTCCAGAATGCTGGTATTAACAGGTGTGCACCACCACACCCAGTGTACAAACATACTCCCTTCTAGACACATTCCTACAAGACAGCCTTACAAAAAAAAACAAAAAAACCCACACTTTATATTTTTCCCTTAGCCTCCCTGGTTACTTTGAAGGAAATATGGTAGTGAGTGAGAAGGAAAACAGTGTGAATTGAGGTAATGATTGCTAAATGTCAGGTGCTTTGCATATTTTAGTTTATTTAATTCTAAACAATAACCTTGTTATTTGGGTATTACTATTCCCATTTTATAAGAAAGGAAACAGGCTCAAAGAGATTACTTAGGTTCAAAGAAAAGCAAGTAAATATCAGAACCAGGTCTGTATGATTTCAGAATTCATGCCCTTACATCTGGCCAGAGGGACTCTACCCTAGGGACCTGCCTCCACCTCCTCTCCGTCCCTTCCTCTTCCTTCTCCTTCTTTTCCCCACCGGAGTGATGAGAAGTTAAGACCAAGTGGATGTGCCTACCCAGAGCTCATGCGTCCCCTCTCCTGGACCATTCTCCAGTTACCAGAACTCCTGCCAAGCAGTGCAGGACCTCTTACTTCCAAGGCCTCTGAGAGCACAGACTGAGCTGCTGGACCACACCCCCAGTCCAGTGGCCTGGAGAGTGGATGGCATTCAGATGTGTAGCTGCACAGGGCCAGCACTAGAATGAAAACCTGAGGGTCAGACAAGGGGCTGGAGGAATCCCAGGATTCTAAATATAAACCTTCCTATTGATATTAATGTAATCTGTCAAGAAGCTTCAACAGTTTCTCAGTTACGACTAATAGCTTTTGCATATTTAAACATTTGGCATCTGGGCCTATATTTTAATATTGCTCTGGGCCCTACAAATATTGGGGTGCCCCTACTTATCTCACTACAACATGCTGACTCTTTTTCTTCTATCCTTTCCTTTCTGTCTTTCATGGCTAGAAAGACCCAGACTTGCGCACTAAGCAATTCTTTTCATCCTCACTGCTTCCCAAATCCACCTTTCACCTGAAACATCCTGAGCTTACTGCCAAAGGAGAGGCTGATTTCCTCTCCCTTGCCCTTTCCCAGCTGCCATGGCCTCTGCTCTTCTTGACCCAAAGGGGATGTAACTAAGTTTCAGTGCATACCTATAGTCATTTGTCTGTCCCGCCATTCTTCAGTCCTTTATGTCTGGGAATCTTTAGGCTGCTTTGTTTGTTTGTTTGTTTTGGTACTGGGGATGGAACTCAGGTCCTTGCGCTTTCAAAGCAGGTGGTGGAACCACTGAGCTAAATCCACGCACCCCCCCCCCCCAGCCCTTCAGGCTGCTTTTGATCCTAATCAGTGGCTCCCTTGAACCACAACCTTGTCTTAGCCTTGGAGGAAAGACACTGGGGAAGATGCTGGTTAGATAAGTTCCCAACCATATACCCAAACCAGGGGCTTAGTGACTTGGGCAAGGTTGGAAAAATAAGAACAGAAACAAGAATATCTACATGGAGGTTTCGATTTCCTTTAGTGGGGAGGGAAATGGAGGCATTAGAGCCCAGAGAAAAGGTTAGACAAATGCATGAGTATTGGGTACAGGACCAGGTTTAGAGGAAGGGCAGCTGAGGAGATAGGGCTCCTCAGTTAGGGAGCCTGTGGAGGTGGCTCCTAGAATTTGGAGATGGAAGAGGATCAGCCTGGGACAGTTGGGAAATGGCGCCACTCAGTGACACAGGCCAGAAAATGTACACTGTCTTCGCTTCTCTCTTCATCCCCCACAACAATCGCTGAGAAAGGTGTCAGCTTTTCCAAGCATCTCTGATCTCTGCCCACTTCTCTCCATCCCAACCATCATCCTGGAGCTCAGGTTCCCACCATCTCCCACCTGGATTACGATAACAGCTTCCTTATTGCTCTCTATGTGCTGAGTGTCATGTGCCCACACAGACACCAGAGCCAGAATGATCTTTCTAAAATGCAAATCTGAGGAGTTAGGGGTAGCTCCGTGATAGAGCACTTGCATAGCGTATACTATACAGACATACCTCATTTAACAACCAAGTTTAACTGAATTGAGATCAGTTCCCACAGCTACTTCGTTAATTGCATTGGTCGCTAAATGAGGAACTGTATATAGCATGTACATTACAATATTCAGAACAAAGAAATGGTCAAAGGAAAGTCCAACTTGATGACTTTGCTTTTATTTGCATAACTCTTACATGCAGTGCTGTAATATCTAACATTGTAAAACTACAGTACTGTATTATATAGTACAATCAGCAAAAATTACAGTACAGAGGGCCAGGGATTTAGCCCAGTGGTTCCGCCGCCTGTCTCGCAAAAATTACAGTACTGTACTGCAGAAGAAGCCACCATAAGGTCGTACTGCCGCTCACGTTCTTGCAGCCTAAGTCTGAGTGTGGGTTGCAAGTAGGAGCGGTGGGTCAAAACCTGGAACAGCACACCTTGGTGCTCAGTCCAAACAGTCATTAAACAGGTAGATCATTAAACAAGGAACATCTGTATAAGGCCCAACACTACAAAACAAAAAACTCCGAACCTTTCCCTCTCCTATGTAATGACTTTTTTCGGCCTTAGCTGAGTACTCAAGATCTTTCAGCATGTAGTCACCAACACCTAGTCTCCTCTACACCCAGCCACCTAGCCACACACTTAACTGTTCATTCTGGCCACACAGGATTACTACCCTTTGTGGAAGGGACCACTCATGCCCTCAGTGCCAGGCCTTTGTACTTATTACTCCTTTTCCACGGGACATCCTTCCATTCTTTCCCAACACAGATCCCTTAGGGGTTTCATAAACACCACTTCCTCCTTCCCTGAGGCCTCCAAATGAGGCCTTCCTTGACCCCGGCTTCTCAGGATTGGGCACACCCAGGCTCACCCCTCTTATTGTACTGCTGTACTGAGTTTAAACTGTTTGCCTAAATCTTTGTTTCCTCTGATGATGATAAACTTTCTAAGGACACAGATTCTATCTTATTTATTGTTCAATCATTCACAGAATTTCTGTTGAGAGCCTAGTAAGTGCCAAGCACTGTTCTAAAAGCTAGGGATATAGGAGTGAACAAGGTCACTGCCTAGGCGGGATGGGGGTGGAGGGGTTGTCTTCCATTAAGGAAAAAAAACAGTAAAAATAAAACTATGGTAAGTGCTAAAAAGAAAAACAAATAGTTTAGAAGGAAGAGTGAACCACAGGCATGGTAGTACATGCCTATAATCCCTGACTTGGAGAGGCTGAGGCAGGAGGCTCTTGAGTTAGAGCCCAGCCTGGCACTTAGCAAGCTGGTGAGTCCATCTCAAAAAGAAAAAAAAAAGGCTGGGGATGTAGCCTAGAGTGAAGTTCCTGGGGTTCAATTCACAGTACCACACAAAATAAGTGTGTGGGGAGGCAGGCAGAATGGTACATACCTGTAGTTTTGGCCACTCCAGAGGCTGAGGCAGGAAGATTGCTTGAATCCAGGAGGTAGAGACCAGCCTAGGCAATATAGTGAGACCCCATCTTAAAATTTCAAAAAAGAGGTGGCTATTTAGATGACATACTAAAAAAAAGACCCTTCTTGAGAGGCAGTATCTGAGATGAGGACTAAATGAAATGAGAATAAATCAAGGTATGACCTGGGGGAAGAATGTTCCAAGAACAAGGAACACTCATTTTGGTGTGTCTGAGGATCAGAGCCTATTTTGCTAGCCCCTGGGATTTTTTTCTCCTTATGTACAGTACTAGAAAACTGTTAGGGAGCTTTGTTTGGTTTGGTTTGGTTTGGTGCTGGTGATTGAACCCATACTCCAACCTGGGCTCCCCACAGTCTGCTTTCCTTCTTTCTTTTCCCAGAGATCCAAGTAATCAAGACTTCTTTTAATTCTTCTTCCTAATTATCACTCAAAAATTCCATTTTCATTGCTATCAAATATAGCAAATCTTTATCATCTTCCTCCAGAGTACCGTAATTCTTTCCTGTAAAGTCCATCATGTGGCAAGAATGAAATAGAAGTTGGGTATTGGGGCACATGCCTGTAATCTCAGCACTGGGGAGGCTGAGGCAAGAGATTGCCACAAGTTCAAGGCCAGCCTGTGCTACATAGTGAGTTCAAGGGCAGCCTGGAATACATAGCAAGATGGGAAAAAAAAAAAATGACAGAAAAAGTACAAGTCTGATCATGTTACTCCCTTGTGGAATATCCTATAATAGTTTCCCACTGCCTGTAGAATAAAGTTCAAAGAATTGAATACAGGGCCTAGGCATGCTAGACAACCATACCACTGAGCTATATCCCTAGCTCCGTATTGGAAGGTTTTAAGAAGTATGATCTAACCAAGGATTACATTGGGTACTAACTTCATGGAAAGTAGACTACAGGGAGGCCAGATTGGAATCAAGGAGATCAGCTAGGAGGCTGGTGCAGTGGTCTTGTAAGAGCTGTCAGGGGTCTGGACCATGTTAAATTTTGAAAATGATAAAGGGGTAGGCAAATATGAAATACATTTATATTCTCAGTGTCTAGCATGATCTCTGACTAGACATTCAATAAATATTTGATGAATGAATTAATCCAACTAAATAGCACTCAGAACTGGAACTGAAATCATCATCCTTAGAGTCTCTATTAAAATCCCAACGTGAGGCCAGGGATTTAGCTCAGTGGTGCCGCCACCAGCCTCACAAGCACAAGGTCCCCAGTTCAATCCCTGGTACCAAAACAAAAACAAAAACAAAAAACCCAACCCTTCCACACATGGAAGCAGTGGCAAAAGACCAGTTTGTCTATTAACTAATATATACATTATGTACATATTAATTGTTAATTCCTAAATTAAGGGGGAGATGACAAAAAACCCAGTAGGAAAATGGAAAAAGACATGTATGACCAGGCATTCAACAGAAGAGGGATCACAAATGGGCAAAAAATATATTGAAAGATGCTCAACTTCATTACTAATTAGAGAAATATAAATTCAAACCATTATGAAATTCCATCTTATACATTGACCAAATACCAATCTTGGCAAGCACAGGGTAGTCATCAAAACTCATATCCGTTAAAACAAAAACAAAAACAAAAACAAAAACCTCATATACGTTGGTGGGCATACATATTGGAAAAGAAATGAACTAGAGACATTGAAGACAATCTGAGCCAGGGTATGCCAGGCAAGATCTACACTGAGCTACACCCCCAGCCTAGCAATATGTATGTATACCCTTGAAGAAACTTTTGCCCATGTATACCAGAACACATGTACAGAAAGGTTAATAGCAACATTGTTTATAATGGCAAAAAGCTGGAAATAAATCCAAATATTTATCAACAGAAAATTAATCAACAAATACGTTAGTGAAAATGAATAGACCACAGCTGCCGACATCAACATGGATGTACCTTAGAAACAAAATGGAATGAAAAGACCACATTAAAGAGGTCTACAAGCGGTGCTACATGATTCTTGGTGATTTTCAAAAAGGAGAGAGAACAAAATAAATAACAGTAGTAATATGAAGAAAGCCCAAGAAATAAACATAAAATTCAGAGGTTACTATATGAAAGAAGCACATAGGATCCCTCAATGGTATTGGTAATTTTTTTTCTTAAATTGGGGGATTGTGTAATAGGTGTCCATTTTATTATTATGCTTCATAATTTATATAAAATCTCAACTAGTACTCAGAAGACTGAGACAGGAGGATTGCCATGAGTTTGAGGCCAGCCTGGGCTAGTGAGTTCAGGGCCAGCCTGAAGTACAAAGCGAGACCCTATCTCAAAAACCAAAAAACTAAAATAAAATAAAATGTCAACTCAGGGAAGGATTTTTGTTTTGATTTATTCACACCTGTATTCCCAGTACCAAGCACATATAATAGATGTTCAATAAATATTTGTTGGATAAATGAATACATATTACTTGTATTCTCTATATGAATCAAATGTTTCCCTATGAATCAAATATTTTTCTTTCTTTCTCTCTCTCTCTTTCTTTCTTTCTTTCTTTCTTTCTTTCTTTCTTTCTTTCTTTCTTTCTTTTCTTTCTCTGAGGCAGGGTCTGGATGTATAGTCCAGGCTAGCCTCGAACTCTAGATCCCCTGCCTCAGCCTCTCAAGTACTGGAATTACAGGAGAATGCCACCACAGCCAGTATGATATATTTTAAACAAGAAAAAACACAGAGGCTGAGGCAAGAAGGAGGAACGCTGCAAATCCGAGGCCAGTTTGGGCTACATAATGTGTTCAAGACCAGCTTGAACTACAGAGCAAGACCCTGCCTCAAAAAACAAACAAAATGCCTCCTTTAATCATGATCCTCCTTGGTTATTCTAGAGGTAAGTCATATGGCTTTCTCAATTCCTATTACCTAGATAGCCTTTTAAACCCTCCTGTGTATCAGAGTTATATATGTACATGCCATTCTTAATTTATGAAGATTCTAAATTTATGAAGACAAAGGATTATGTTTTCTCTTTGTTAGACTTATTCACAATATGTGGCATAATACCCGCAAAGTAGATGCTCAATAAATACTGGTTTATTACTTGGAATCACAGGAGATAAAAGCTGATGAGCCAGATCTATGCTATTTAACACACACACACACACACACACACACACACACATTATTTGACTGTTTGTTTTGTGACAGTATATCCCAACTGGCCTTGAACTCACTATATAACCCAGGCTGGCCTCAAATTCACAACGATCCTCCTGCCTCAGTCTCCTGAGTGCTGGGATCACAGGTATATGCCACCATTCCTGCCTTCTTTGACATATATTTAAAGATGAAAAAGAATTAAATAACCAGGTGTGGTGGCACCCACCTGTAACCTGAGCACTCTGGGAAGCTGAGGTAGGAGGAGAAGAAGTGCAAGCACAGCTGCAGCAATTAAGTGACTTAGTAAGTTGTTTCAAAATGGAAGAGTAAAGAGAGTAAAGAGGGCTGGGGTCGTGGCTTAGTGCAAAGGCCCTGGGTTCAGTCTGAAGTATAATCAATCAATCAATCAATCAAACTTAGTATCTAGTATTTCCCTACATTTTGCAAATAAGAAAACTGAAGACCAGAGATATTTTTTCTCAAAATCACATAATTAATAGTATCCTCAAATCTAGACTTCAGATACCTAACTTACTGTCCTTAGCTCTTTACAACACATCACATGGACTTTTATTTTCTATTTTGTCTGTATGTTTTCCTTAGCTTAGGAGAAATCTTTCAAAGACAAGGACCAAATCTGTTTACAGAACTTAACTGTGACATCCTATAGGACATGTTCAAAAGCAGTTGCCAAACATGATGGCACACACCTGTAATCCCAGCACTTGGGAGGCTTAGGCAGGAGGATTGCTGAGAGTCTGTGGCCAGCCTGGGCTACAATGTGAGTTCAAGGCCAGCCTGAACTATGTAGTAAGACCTTGTCACAGAAAAGAAAAAAAAATCAAAAGGGCTTAAATTTTTCCCTAGCAAAAACTTTTGACTCACACCCATAATCCCAACTCTCAGGAGGCTGAAACAGGGGAATCTTCAGCTTGAGGCCAGCCTAGGCTACATAGAGAGTTCAAGACTGTCCTAGACTACATAGTGAGACCCTGTCTCAAAAAATAAAAAACTTTTTGATCAACCTTTTGTCACTCTCCTTGTCACTCTCGTTTATCCCCCCCCCCCCACAAAAAGCCTGGGTACCAGTGATTCTTTCCCTTTCTCCACCTACTGTTTTATTTCTGTAGAAGTAGAGGCTTATTAATGGCTTATAGTCCTGCTAGCTGGGGAACTGATTTAGCAAGTGTTATGGCTTGTATCTAGATGTTCCCCCTAAAGCTGAGTGAAGTCATAGGAGGGGCTTTTTGGAGGTGGCTGGATCTAGGGTGTGTGACGTTGGGATCAAGGAGATGATGCTGGGATTGATTCATCATGCTAGGATTAAGGGTGAGAGTGCTAGGACGGGTAGCCTGGATAAAATATGAGACAGAAAGAGGGCTACTGTCCTCATTGCTTGTCACTTGTTGCTTTTGTTGCCACTGCCTCCAGTGAACTGTTTCTCCACTTTGATGCCCCTCTGCCATGCCTCCCTACCTTGGAGCCAGCTGATGATGGACTGAGACTGAGACCTCTACAAACTCAGAGTCAAAATATAAACTTTTCCTGCTTTAACTTTGGGTGTCAGGTGTTTTATCTCAGCAACAAGAAAACAAACCAAGACAGCAAGGGACAGTAGAAGAGCTATGAGTCAATGCTCACCAACCTAGGAACTTGAAATTAATGAAAGGAGGTTTGGTGGTGCTTTCACCTGTAATCTCAGCACTCTGGGAGACCGAGGCAGGAGGATTGTGAGTTTGAAGCCAGCCTGGGTTACATAGTGAGATCTTCTCAAAAAGAAAAAATACAAAGAAATTGACAATCACAAATAGGGATTGGGAATTTAGCTCAGTGGTAGCTCACTTTGCTTAGCCCCAGGTCCTGGGTTCCATCCCCAGAACAATAAGAAAAAAAAAATCACAAATAGAGGAAAGAACAGGCCTTATCAGATGTAAAGGAGCCACTTCAACTTGTAGAAGAAAGAGAATCCTGGAAAGTTAACACTGGAAGGAACCTCAAAGATCACCTACTTCTTGATTTTGCTAAATGAGAAAGCCGGGGGATTAAGAGATGAAGTAACTTGCATAGTTCCTCAACTATTTAGTAGTAGAGCTGGGAGCAGACTTGCAGTCTCCACATCCAAGATAGCTGTTTGTTCCACACCACATGCTGGCCACATGTGCATCTAGCAAAACACATTACAGTACAAAGTAGCTTCACTCTAAACTATCAGGAATGAAAAACAAATTACTCGAACCCTTCCTCTTCTCTGATAATATTTTTTTAAATTGACAAATAATTGTGTGCATATATGTACAACGTGATGTTCTGATCTATGTATACATTACAGAAAGATTCAGTCCAGCTAATTAATATATCCCTCACCTAATTTATTTTGTTGAGTGTGGTAAGAACATTAAAAATCTATTTTGGCAATCTTGAATTATCCAATATATTAACCGTGGTCAATATGCAGTGTAATAGATCACTAAAACTTATTCCTCCAGTCTAACTTTGTACCCTTTGACCAATCTCTTCTCTTTCCTCATCCCTCCTCTGCCCCTACCTCCACCCCACAATATTTTTTTTCTTTTTTCTTTGTGTTTCTCTGTGTTCTAGTCACTATCTCTTTTAAATCCCTTTTAGGTTTCTCCCTGTGAATCCCTCTCTCTGGAATTTCAAATTAAACTGTAGTGCACCTGCATAATTCTTTTTTTTTTTTCTTTTCAAAGCTGTTTCTTGTCCAAAGGCAAACATGAACAATCAAGACTCTTTCATGGTGACCTTTGAGGTACAGAACACTCAAAATTTCGATATGTGAGATGCTGAACCTCCCTCCTAACCTATCCAGTCAATTAAAATGAGTCTCTGACTCCCCTGAGGGTTGTTAACCAATCCAAGGAAAGAAAAGATAATATCATTTCTTCGTCACTACTATGCAGGGAAGCTGCTAACCAGTCAGAATCTGCCACTGGCTGTCATTAGAAAAACTGGCCAATCAGGCCAGCCTTGTTACATGGCCTGGTAGGAAAAGAAAGGGATTGATTGGTGAGGCTAGTTCTGACTCCACACCCTTTTCTTCCTGGACCCTGTTTCCTTTAGTGAAGTGCAGGAAAGACCCTTCCCCAGGTCCACGGTTAAAAAGATCACTAGACCCTCAGCTAATTTCGGATTATCTTTTTGCCCTCAAACTCTCCCCTCCCTCACAAACCTCTCTCTACTTCATGTAATCTCACTGCTTTGTTACCAATGTAATTTCATGCTTCAAACCTTGTTACAATGGCCTCCAGGGTTCTCAGCCTCCCCACAGATCTTCACCCACCAATATGCCAAATAACTTGTTCTGCATGATTTGTGTGAGTCAAAAAGTTCTAAGTTATAGTTGAGTCTCCGGTTACTAAGCAAGGACCTTGCAATGAACAGTCTCTAGGGAGCAGTGCAGAACTGAATTGCAATGCTCCTAACTATAATAATAGTGATGATGATGTTGTTGATAGCAATTATTGGATTTTCCTGCATACCAACTACTTTGCTAAAAGCTTCATTATATTATCATCCCAATATTGGCTGTAAGGTAAAAACTGTTATTCACAATTTACAAAGGAGGAAATTTATTTAGAAGGGTTAAATAACCTGCTCAAGGTCATAGATTCTAGAACCCAAGTTTGTCTGAATCCAGAGCCCAAAGCTGAATGAGGACAGAGGGTATCAAACACTGCAGGCTATAACAACTTATGGAAGGAACTAGCTTTAGCTTCCTCACAGGCCCCTTTTCTGAGCCTCCTCTGGGATTGTTAGCGGAATCTGAGATTGCCTGAATTGTGGAAACCAACAGCTGCAACAATCGTTTGGCGGTGGCGGCTCCTCAGAACTGTAGGCTTTCTGCCTCATAGGATGTGAAGCTGAGAGCTAAAAGGAATTCCGTTTTGGAGGGGGTGGGGATGTTCAGGGACCTCTGGGGATAAACTCCTAAGTCCTCGCTAGCCTGTCTTCCTTCTCCTACAGCACCCGGCAGGGTGCCTGCCACCGCTTAGTATTTTGTAAATACCTGTTGATTGATTCCCAAAGATTCCCGTTGTGCCCCTGCTCCAGTCAGCAGGCGGAACTGGAGAGGGATTTGGGAATTTCAGGGAACCTATGAGGATCCTAATGGAGCCGAAATCATGGATTTAGGAAAGGTGGACAAGTCCCCCACCCTCCTCTTCTCTCCGCTTCTCCTCTTTCTCCCCACTCCTTCCCCTCCCTTACAGGAGCTCAGGGCCATAAAAATGCAGATGGAGGATCGGTGTGAAATAACGGGCCCATATAAATCCCTCTGCCGCCCGCCTGCAAGATGGATTGGCCGCATTGAAATTCCTCCGTGAGGATAATTAAACTCGGGGCCTCATCCGGGCAAAATTACATTCCTGTAATGGCGTCGCTCGGGGTCCCGGGAAATTGCTCCGTGGGCTTTCAGCGGCGGTTTTTATCGCCGCCCGGGGTGTGCCTGGCTGCGGCTCGCCTCTCCTCCGGGACTGTAAAGCTGCTGCCGTGATTTATCCTCCCCTTCTCCCAAATCCGATTAAATGGAGGAGCTCGGGGCCCGGGTGCCGCGGGGCCCAGGAGCCAGGAGGGGGCGGCGGGAAGACGGGGCCAAGGAGGGGAGGACAAACAGCCCCTCAGAGGGTGGCGGATTTGGCTTTATTTACAGCCGCGGCTTTCTTTTTATTTTTTATTTTTTATGGGGGTTTGGTGAGCTTTTCCCGTCCTTCTCGTGCTGCATTCATGTACGATGTCCGACGGCCTTTTGCCGCCCACTTCCAAAGAGTTGGTCAAGTCCTGGCTGGGCGACAAAAAGCCCCTGAAGGGACGAGGTCGAGGAGCCCCCACTTCCTTGCCCCGCGGGAACGACGAGCGAAATGGTGAGAGAGAAGAGAGGAAAGAGCGCTGCTTATCTCTTCTGGCCCGAGTGACTTGGGCAGAGGCTCAGGCCTGACCCCGCACCCTTCCTGCAGATCGCAGGTTCCCGTTTTTCCTACTCTGACCCAGGACCCAGGAAGGAGAGCGTTGAACTATATTTAGCCCGTCTTCTGGCTCGCTGGTGCTGGTTTTCTCATGGTTAATCAAGAGAAGAAAGAGGGAAACGTGAAGGGAAAGGCGTAGCCAGCAGAAGCAGCTGTGGCATTTTGTTGACTATTCGCCCATTGAGCCGATTTTCCATGTAAAGATGCCAGTCAACGATGACTTCATTTTCTTCCTGCTACATTTTAGGTACTGAACCCCAAATCCCTATCGTAGGCTATTTAACACTGGATTTCTGAGTAAGTTTCTCCACCCCATGTGACTGCTCATGCTCAGAAAGGGGATGCGAGTCTAAAAGGCCAAACGCGGCCCAACAAAACCTCAGGCCACTTTACGGATATAGGCTTACTGCAGAGTTGGCCTTGTTTCGGCAAACGACCGGCTCCGCCTGTAGTTCCTCCACTCAAACACCAGGTGGAGCGTCTGGCCGGGTGCCTCCACAGAGCTGGCAGGCGGCGCTGTGGCGCTTGGGCTGACCCTCAACTTTGCATTCTATCCGTGGCAGGACGACTATTGGCCCGAGTCACGCATGCGCTGAGCCTTCTTGTCCGTATTCCCGCCCCCCTCCCCGCCCCTCTCTGTCTTCTCTGCCCTGGGAGCAGGTAAGGCCTTGGGCCTCGTGCCCCGTCTGCGCCGCGCAGGCGCGTGGGGCATGTTCACTCGCGTGGCTGCTGTAAGGCCCGTCTTGCTTGCTCCCACCCCAGTACTCTCACCGTCCCGGGTCCCCCGTGCCTTTGCGCCTGAGAGCTGCCCCTTCCCCGCGCTCCGGTGACCTCCAACCGCGCGGGCCTGGCGCCATTTTGGGTGTCTGGTGGGGGTCGGGTGCACTGGAGCTGACGAAAATCAGATTCCAAGTACCGGTTTTCACCTGCCCCTCGAAGCCAGTACAGACCTACGCTCTTTGCTTACCCTCTTTCGCTTCCAGACTTGTCACAACTCCCAGAGTGTCCCCTCCTCTCTTTTCTCCTTGCGTCCTGACTCTTGCCTGAAACCTCCAGACTTGCATCCTCAGAACCTCAGACGCCTCAAGCGTTGGTGATGGTACATCGTCTAAAGCCACCAGTCCCTCTAGTTAACATCCCTCAATTTAAAAAGTAAACCGTGAGGGCGGGGAATTTAGCTCAGTGGTTTCGCCGTCTGCTGGGCAAGCGCAAGGACCCGAGTTCGATCCCCGCTACCAAAAAAAGTAAACCGTGAATGGGGTAGACACTAACAGAACAGCCCCTCCAGTTAGGTTGTGGCTTAGGACAGCTGCTTCTTTGGAAACAGACATTGTTGTTTGCGAGCACCTTTCTCTTATTGCCCTGGCACTCTGGAGAAGTTGGAAAGATCACAAATGGTGGGCTAGAAATGAGGGTTTCTTTTACAGGCAGCACGCCCAGAAGGCCAAGTAATAGGGCAAGCATGAGTCTCCACTTGTGGCTTTCTTGTCAAGTATTAAGCTCCCCAGGTTCTACTATCAAAAGAAAGTTTAAGGAAGGGAATGGTTAAGTTAGCACACTGTAACTGACTCATCTACACCCAAGAAGAAGCCTGTGGTGATTTAGGAGCTCTGGTTCTAGACAGTGCCTCTGACCAGGTGTAAGCTAAACATTGCGGATTTGCCAGTTAGGTGACCAGTAGTGGCATCTGCTGCAAGTGCAGGTTGTCTTTGTCACCCTTCGTGCTTATTATAAGCCAGCATCACATTATACTTTACATATGTTAATTTTCAAATTAACAAAATCCAAGAACTACATTTTACAAATGATTTTAAGACAGTTTCTTTTGGAAAAAAGTCTTCCCTTTGTAAAAACTTTGAAATAGTATGTGTGTGTATTTATGTGGGTTGGTTTGTTTGAGGTGGGCTTACTGTGTAATGCAGGCTAGTTTGGGCAGCAGAATTGGGTTAGACTTCCATATACACAGAAATCGGAGTTCTACATATCCCAAGACTTGAAGGGATGCATTAATCTAAAAGTAATTAAAGTTCTGGATCCAGAACTGTTCCTGGGACAGTGTAGTCCAGTTCATTTAAAGAAGTGGCATTTAACATGCCTAAGCATTCACTGAGTTTTTCACCCAGTGGCATATTAGAATTCAGGAGTGAAAAAGTCTGAATTCAAGACCTAGCTGTGAAACTATCATAGTTTCAGTACAGGTGTTGACTGTACTCTTAAAGTTATGTGTACCTTAACTGTAAAGGCAGTTTATTCGGAAAACTTGTTTGAAATACTTGAGTTCATCCCTAGAATCTTAACCACGGCTATCTAAGCTCCAACCCAAGAATATGCATTTTTAATATACCACCTCTACTCACATAGTTCTGGGTCATTTGGGCTCTCATGCTGGGCATGGTGGCACATACCTGTAATCTCAGCACTCAGGAGACTGAGGCAGCAGGATTGCAGGAAGTTCAAGGCTAGCCCAGGCTATAGTGAGACCCTGTCTCAAAAAAGTTGGGCTCTCATTTGGAGAAGCCCTGCTTTTAGATCTTTAGCTCACTCTCAACTCAGGTAAATTAAGCTCTATCAATTTAGGCATCTGCTGATATAAGGACTTCTTTGATCTTGGGACATACAGAATTTAATACTTTAGCCAGGCGCGGTTGCACATGCCTGAAATCTCAGGGCTTGGGAAGCTAAGGCAGGAGGATCAATGTAAGCTTGAGGCCATGCTGAATTACATAGTGAGATCCTGTCTCAAAAAACTGAAAGAGAAAATTAGTGTGATGGTGAAAATGAGTAATTTTGTTTTGTTGTTTTTGGTACCAGGGATCAAACTCAGGACCTTGCACTTGTGAGGCAGACATGGTGCCACTGAGCTAAATACGTGGCCCTTTTTTTTGTACCAAAAAATGAAGTTTTAAGAGGCATTCCTAATTAATATTAGAATTTCTTACTGATCTGCCTCCTCCTGTTAATTGCTGTAGGAAATTGAAGTGTTTTGAGGAGTCAGATACTTCCAGGTAGTTCTGTAAAGAGTTCCCTTTTTTGTTTTTTGTTTTGTTTTTCTTTTTGGTACCGGGGATCGAACTCAGGTCCTTGAGCTTGGAAAGCAGGCGGTGGAACCACTGAGCTAAATCCCCATCCCCAGGAGTTCCCTTTTGAACAAAGATTGAGAATAACTTCAGCAAAGGACACTGGCCAAATATTTCTGCCAACCCCAAATCATTTGGCTATGGCAATACATAATAGGTCTTAAAGTGGGAACCAAGTGACTACTTTTCAGACCAAGAGAATGTTACTTGATTGAAAGGAAATCTTGGAAGTTCTGTGGGCTTTCTGGAGGAAGTCAGGATTCTAACTCCATCTCTGCTGATGACTTGAGGTTAGTCCCTCTGCTCTCTGGGCCACTTAAGCTTTCCAGCGCACCTTTTCTGCTAAGAAGCATGTGGTTTAGTGGGCAAGGACAGCGTTTACAATGCTGCTTCTGTAATTCCAGCTCTCCTGCCACGGCCCCTCACTCCCTGAAAATGTACGCCTGCTCCCGATTTGTTTCCACCCCCTCCTTGGTAAGTACTGGCTTTTTCTGGGAGTTTTACAAGAGAAGCACTTTGTTTCTTCCTTGTTGTCAGACCTGCTTTTTTCCCAGCTGGTCTGGGGGAAGGTGAATGAGATTCTTGGAAAAGGAAACCTTTTGCTGTGGGAGCCTGACAGGAAAGAGTAAATGCTTGCCAAGCACTCCTCTGCCCCATAGCCCTTGGAGGCCAGTTAATTCTTACACACTCATGACAAAGATCATGTTATTCCTGAAACTATGTTCCTGAAAACTGGAATCCAGCCAGAAGCATAAGCAAAACCTTGGTCTGAGTATGCACTGTATGTAGGATTTTGTATGGAGTAAACCATAGGTAGGAGTGCATTCTGGGAATTTAAATTTAGAGAAGAAGCTAAATACATATAAACATAAATTGGGAAAGTGTGGCTCAGAAGCAACAGTGTGGAAGAAATTAAAAATTAGATGCATGCACCAAAATAAATCTCTTTTCCTTTAAAAAAAAATTAGAGAATGGAGGCAGTTCATCCATAGTTTGCTAGGCAGCACTTACTGAGCACTTTTCATGTGCTTTGCATTGAGTTTACCAATTTGTATACTCCATCTCATTTTCACAGATCAACCCTGAGAGAGGGTTCCTATCTGACAGATGAGAAAACATGTTTAGAAAGATGTAAGTGATATCCTGAGATGGCACAGATGATTTTTTTTTTTTAAAGTTAAGATTTGAATGTAGATCTGCATCAGAAGTCCTGGTTGTTATCATGTTTTTCTGTTTTTGAGACACTGGCTTGAAGTTAGTCAAAAAAGGCTACCAGGAAGAGGTAAATTTTGAGCAGGGATCCTTTGCAGAAGGATATGTTTAGGGAAAGATGCCCCAGTCCATGGCTTCCTTGGGGAGTGGCTATTGCCCGTATCTGTCTCCTTTGTTGAGTGAAGCACCTCCTTCTAAGGTTTAGATTTCATTCTCAAGGATTATAAAAGGGCACACCCATAATCCCAGCATTTTGAAAGGCTGAGACAGAAGGATCGCCTTGAGTTCAAGCCCAGCCTGGGCTACATAGTGAGTTCAGGACCAGCCTAAAACTACATAGTGAGACCTTGTCAAAAAAAAAAAAAAAAGAATTATAAGAAGGTACAAGAGTAGGTAGCTCCTTGTGGCCCAAAATAAAGTAGACTTTCTTACCTTAGAGCTGAGAAGCAAGAGAAATTTTGTGGTTCTTAAATTAGAATTTGCTACAGGTAGGTATGCTGGCAAAAGTCCCAGCTATCCAAGAGCCTGAGGAAGGATTGCTTGAGCCCAGGAGTTCCTAGCTAGCATGCACAACAGAGTAAGATTCTGTCTTTTAAAAAAAAAAAGCCAAGCATAGTGCATGTCTATAATTCCAGCACTCTGGGAGGCTGAGGCAGGAGGAACATCACAGTGTGAGCACAGCCCTGGTAATTTAGCAAGCCTCTGTCTCAAAAAGGGGTGGAGGGGGCCAGGGATTTAACTCAGTGGTTCTGCCACCTGCCTCGAAAGCGCAAGGACCCGAGTTCAATCCCCGGTACCCCAAAAAATGGTGGGGATATACTTCATAATAACGCTCTAGGTTCAATCCCCAGTACCACCAAAAAATAATAATAAATAAAATTTTCTAAAGCAAAAAATGATCCAACTTGGCATAGTTCTGAAAGTCCTGTAAACAGCCTTCCTTCACCTTCTTGCCCCTCCCTGTGTCATTCCTGCTAGGTCTGGAGCACCTCCCCGCTGCTGAGCCGGCCACTGTCTGCATTAGTACTGAACAGACCAAAGACACGGACAGATGAGGTACCTTAGTAGGTGGAATTTGGACTGTGGTTTGGGGAGAGGAGTAGGAAGGGAAATCTGCCAGAACCAGTAGGGGAACTGTGGAGGGCAGTCATCACTGATTGAAAGGATCAAGGCCATAGTCTTAGGGTAGAAATGGGGGATAGTTAATACCATGTATATTTTAGTGCTCTAGCTTTTGCTATTGGCAGTACATGCCCTTATGTTCTCCCCTTATCTGCCATTACTTGAACTAGTTTGCTGCCTTTTGGTTCCAGACACCAAGAACAGTCTAGAGGCCTTGTCTTACACTTTTAGACTACATCTGAATCTTATAGGCATTTGAAGTCCACTTCTTACATTAAAAGGTTTGCTTGCCATCCTTATAGGAAGTTTTCCTGGAAGTTACATGGTTTTCCATTTGGGGGAGATTTGGCAGCATAGAGAATTTAATAGTACAGATGTTTCCAAAGCAAAAAGGGGTTTTCTGAAAACACTTTACCTTCTACCTGCCTCTTCTTCACAGAGCCTCAGCAGCTTTGTAGTCCCTCGTTCCCTGAACTCACTTGTCCCTAGCCGCAGCTTCCAAACCAGCATCATTTCAAGAGACATCGACACAGCAGCCAAGTTCATTGGTGCTGGGGCTGCCACAGTTGGGGTGGCTGGCTCTGGGGCTGGGATTGGGACTGTGTTTGGGAGCCTCATCATTGGTTATGCCAGGTAAGGTGACTTGGGCCCTCCCTTGACTCTGAAATGCTTTCTGAGGGTCTGGGCAGATAGATTAGGGGTCTAGAGCTCTATTGTCTTAAATAGCAGCTGTGACCCACATGTGGCTATTTTTTTACTTATATTTTAGTTGATTAAAAACACATTAAAATGTAGGTAGATGTGGTGACAAATGCCTCTTATCCCAGCACTTGGGAAACTGAGGCAGGAGGATCATAAGTTTGAGGCCAGCTTGAGCTACAAAATAAGACCTTGTCTCAGAAAAAAAAGGCACACTTGTAATCACAAAAGTGGTGCACACCTGTAATCACAGCGTTCAGGAGGCAGGAGCATCATGAGTTCAAGGCCAGCCTGGACTACATAGCAAGACCCTCACCACACACAAAAAATTTTTTTTCAGGTTTTCAGTTCCTCACATCAACATATTTCATGTGCTTAGGAGCCAATTATGACTATAGACTACCATATTGGATGTGTAGATATAGAACAGGCACATCATTAGAGGAAGTTCTGTTGAACTGCTTTGGTATAACGTAGGGTTGGCATACAGGCCTGAGGGCTAAATTTAAGACCTCAGCCTGGTTTTCGATAGTTGAGCAAAAAATGATTTTTACATTTCTTTTAAAAATTTTTTAAAGAAAGTTAGTTTTGAATGTTTTTACTATAAGGGAGTGATAAATGTTCAAGTTGTTGATATTTTGGTTACCTTGATTTGATACTCATCACACTGTACTCCATAACAATACACAGTTACTATGTTTGCATCAATACAATACTTTTTTAAAAATTTAGAAGGCAACAAAGACAGTATGAGGCTCACAAAGTGTAACATGTTTACTGCCTGGCCCTTTTCAGAAAAAGTTTGTTATCCCTGGGACAGAACTCAGCATTGTGACTTTAGTGTTTTCCCCATCTCTGAGAATTCCCCTCTGTCACTCTTGGGAAAACTGCCTCTCCAGCTGGCCCTGCTGGTCCCTGACACCTGGGACTGTTTGATTCCTGCCAACTCTGGACACCTCACTGTTAGAACCAAATTAATCTTCTAGAGACCAGCAAGGTCTCTTAATGTCTTTGGGAGAAATAAGGTTTTTTTTAGGATTTGTATTACGCCTGCTGCTTTTGTGTCCATAATTCTGTTAAAAGCCGGTATTGCCAGGTATGGTGACAGACGCCTGTAATCTCAGCTCTCAGGAGGCTGAGGCAAGAGGGTCACCTTAAATTTGAGGATGACCTGGGCTACCCGGTGAGTTCAAGGCCAGCCTGAACTACAGAGCAAGACCCTGAGTCAAACAAAAAAGCTGGTGTTGCTTTGCCTTACCCATCAAGTCTTTCTGAGGTGTCGGTAGCGAAATACAAATTATGTTAACTTTTAAAAGTTGACAGTTCCTTAGCTGGGCTTGCTGGTAGACCCTAGCACTGTGGGAGGCTGAGGCAGGAGATCCATAAGTTCAAGCCAGCCTGAGCAATTTAGCAACTCAGAGAGACCCTGACTCAAAATAAGAAATAAAGAGGGTGTGGGATGTAGCTCAGTGAGAAGGCCCTGAGTTCAACCCTCAGTACAAAAAAAAAAATTGGAGTCCTATTTTAACTCATATCAGATATAACACATCACTCTTTTTTTTTTTTTTTTCCTTGGTACCGGGGATCAAACTTGGGACCTTGCGCTTGCGAGGCAGGTGGCAGAACCAATGAGCTAAATCCCCGGCCCACATCACCCATTTTTTAAGTTTTGGGGTTTTGTTTTTTGTGGCTTTTTTTGGTGGTACTGGTCATCGAGCTCAGTACCTTGTGCTTGTGAGGCAGGCATGCCGCCACTGAGCTAAATCCCCAGCCCAGTTTTGGATTTTTTTTTTTTTTTTTCCATTTTCTTTGTGTGTGTGTGAGGGCAGGAGAGTATTAAGGATTAAAACTTGGGGCCTTTGTACTGAGCTACATCCCCAGCCTTTTAAAATTTTGAGACAAAGTCTTACCAAGTCATTAAATTGCCCAAGCTAGGTTTGAACTTACAGCCCTCCAGCCTCAGCCTCTCAGAGTACTGGGACTACAAGAGTGCATCACCACGCCCGGCAGTTTTTAGCATCTTAAAAGTCTTGACTGTTCTGAAATGAGAGAAGGAAGTCAGCCCCTCTGACTCTCCTGACCGCCAGGACAGTTTTTCTAATTGAGTCCATAAGCCCTGGTTTCCTGTGGCTATGCCCCAGGACTGCCTGAGAGAATGAAGAGGTGACCAGAGAAGCATTGAAAACTCCCCATTTATTATATACCATTGCAGTTTGCCATGTATGCTTCCTAGTTTGGGGTAAACTGCTCTAGAAAGACCCTGCTACTGGGGCCGGGGATTTAGCTCAGTGGTTCTGCTGCCTGCCTTGCAAGCGCAAGGACCTGAGTTCGATCTCTGGTGCCAAAAAAAAGACCCTGCTACTCTGGGTGCTTTTTCCATCCTGTTTAGGCCCTGGAAATTAAGTGTCCAGGGCTAAAGAGTTTAAGTTACAGTGATGATAAGGATGATCCACTGGAAAATGTAATGTTTGTACCTAGCTTGTGTTGTTAAGATTTTAGATTGTCTGCTTCCCCTCATTCAGTCTCTGTAGAGACCTAGGTGCATTGGGGCAAGAATGGAGGCACAGTGGTGTCACCTTGAGTGGCTCCTTGCTTAATAGGATCTTGAAGAGAATTCTTCCTGAGCCCACCTTAGCTATTTGGCCTTTCCTTCATGTGGACTACATATTCAGTCTTTTCTCCTCCCTTTCTTCCAGGAACCCTTCTCTGAAGCAGCAGCTCTTCTCCTACGCCATTCTGGGCTTTGCCCTCTCAGAGGCCATGGGGCTCTTCTGCCTGATGGTGGCCTTTCTAATCCTCTTCGCCATGTGAAGGAGCCATCTTCGCCTCACATAGTTCTTTCTCCCATGTCTCGTCTGCCCTATATGTTCCTTCCCATATACTTCCCCAGGCTGCCTGGGGAAAATGACTGGCTCAGGGTTTGACAGAGGGAAGATAAATAAACACTGTATTAATAAGGTGTTTCTTGATTCTCCTGTGTACATTTCTGTTCCACAGTTGGCTGAGTACCTTGGTGAGAGTACAAGCCCTGGAGGTAGCGATAGTTTTAAACTCACCAGGGGTCTGGCTGGGCTCATTGGTTCTTAATGCTCTATTTCAGGAGAACTTTATTCAAAATAGCACTCCCTTTTAATAATTATCACCAGGCATGGTCTGTAACTTGCCATGAAGGATTGGGTTCAGTAGCAACTTAAGAGTATTGGCTTAAAATAATAATTAATAGGCTTTCTATTAACTATCACTGCCACAGCTTAGCTCAAATCCTCTTTGTTACTCATCTATTCCAAGAACCTCTTAACTGGCTGGCTGCCTCCAGTTTTCTTCTAGTGTCCACTACCCACCACTGCTAGGTGAATGTTCCTTAAGTGTAAGACTAGTTTTGTCATTTATCAACTCAATCAATTAAAAGCAATTTTCTCAATTTTTTTTTTTTTCTAAGACAGGATCTCACTATGTTGCCAAGGCTGGCTTCAAAAATGAGCTTAGGCAATTCTGCATCACCCTCTTCAATACTGGGATTACAGCCATGTACCACCAGGTTTCTCTTTTATTTCTACACACTTTTCCCAAAGTGAACTGTCTTTTTTCAGATGGTTTCCTGTTCTTACCATATTATCCAGCCTTGCCTTTTCTCTGTCCATCTGCTTTCTGTATCTGAATCTTTGCTCATTTTATTTTTCAAACTCACTCTGTTATTCTTAGGTTGTCTTTTTTTAAATTTATTTATTTTTGGTACCGAGGATTGAACTCAGGTCCTTGCATTTGCGCAGCAGGCGGCAAAACCACTGAGCTAAATCCCCAGCCCCTTCATTCTTACTCTTAAAAGACTTGACTTAATAGCTATCTCTTCCTCCACGAAGCTATCTTCTTTTTTTTTTTTTTGGTACTAGAGATCGAACTCAGGACCTTGTCCTTGCAAGGCAGGCGCCAGAACCACTGAGCTAAATCCCTGGCCAACAAAGCTATCTTCTAAGTTCCAACTACCCTCAGTCAAATGAGCATTATCCCTTATAAAGGGCTATAGAACATCTTGTCTCCTTTATAATACGTACGGTTTATGATAAATTGTGGATTTGTGTGCATGTGGGCACTTCCAAATTGTCTGTTTCTTGAGGCAAGAAACCTCATATCTTTGTATCCCTAAACATCTAGTGTAATATGTCTTAGTCCTGTTTTTTATTTAATCACCTAATCCATTTGCCTCTCTTCACAAGTAAGAAAACAGATTTTGAGAGGCTGAATTATTCTCTCAGAAGCATTCACAGGCGGAGAAGGAACTAGAGCTGCAGTCACTTTCTGGAGTCCAGGGTGTAAGATGTTTTTTGTTTTGTTTTAGTACTTCCTAAAGCTTTATTTTTTCAGGGTGTAAGACTGCCACATTTTTGGTTTTGTGAGACTCTGCCCAACCATGGTATTGCTGCTAACTGTTGTAGTAAGAAGCAAAGGGCAGAGTAAGCAAAAATAAAAATTCCCTTAAAAATGCCTGAAGAGGGACTTTGGATCATGGAGTAGATATAAAAGGTGAAAAATTTGCATTTTCTAAAGCCTAGATAAACTTTTCTAAGCTTTATCTTACATAGCTTGAAATAACGGTATTAACGTTCTTTCAGAAATGACGATGTCACTAGCTTTAATGGTTTTACTTTTGGTCCAGTCAGTGACAAACTCCACAAGCAGGTCACTCCAATCAGTCCATGCCTGTCTGATACTATGATAGTGTTGAAAGGGATATACACAGTTTGCGTCTAGATTGCTATACTCTCCTCAAGTAACTTCTGGGGTATGGACCTCATAGGGCAGGTCCTGATTTCTGTTTTCTTCACCTGTGGTAGGCGGTATCTACATTATTTGGAAATAAGCAATACCCTTCCCTTTGTTTTGATTATGTGAATTTGAACCACTGGCAGGCTCTGCTGCCCTGCCCTGTTGTTCAGTCACAAGTAATGTGTTTTCTGTCACTCATTTCTTTGAAAATGAGTTGAGCCAACCTTTTAACATTTAGATGCTTGGAGAGAGCAATGTTTGATGGCTCCCTTTTTTTTTTTTTAATTCTCTGAGGTGAATGATGAGATGGTTCTGCAAAAAGCCTGCAAGCAAATTTATTCGAGAGGAGTCAAGGCAACTTGGATCCTCTGAGCTTCAGGCCCCAAGAGACATTTATTGGCAACCCAGGTTGCCAACAACTTACGAGTAAAGAAGTGTTATGTTTTAGTAGAGAAATGTTTCAAGAGCAAATTTCTTGATTATCTCATCAACTTTTGTTACAAAAGCTTCCTGCTTATCCTTCAAAATAGCAAATGATTTGAAATCAAGGGACTTAAATTTCTTTTGTAGTGCTAGCCAATTGTGACTAACCAATAACTCTGCCCAGGAATTATGGGAGTGCACACATAGATACCTTGAGTATTTGGAAAGGACAGTGCTATCAGAATTAAATGTATATGAAGCCAGCTGTTGTGGCACATGTCTGTAATCCTAGCATTTGGGAGGCTGGGATCACCACAAGTTTGAGGCCAGCCTGGGCTACATAGTGAGTTCAGGGCTGGTCTGAACTACAAACGGAGACCCTGCCTCCAAAAAAAAAAAAAAAAAAAAAAAAAAGAATTAAATGCATATGGATTATCATTTGCTTTCTCATTCTTAATGGTGCTCAGAGCCATTTTATAGGTAACTTCTCCTTTTTCTAGTTAGCATAGACAAGAGAACTTTACCATTTAAAATGGAATTGACTGTTCAAAAATTTCAATCTTGCTAGAAAGCATCTGAAGAGAGAACCTAGGGATGCCGAAAGCATCAAGACCTGCTTCTCTCTTCTTAGTTATTTCAAGAGTCAATTATGTTTCCTTGGCACAAATGGTGGAGGGTCAACAGATTTGTGCCAACCTAATAGAAATAAATGATGTCCTTTATAAATCATCTAAATGTTAAATAGCAGTAATGAGGATCCTCCCCTAGTCTCCTTTTCAGGAAGGTTTTATAGTTTGGGCCCTTCTCAAGGTCATCAGGATGAAAACACTGCTAAGGATTTAGCTGGAGTTAATAGCCAGGAAACTAAGGCAGCTCTGTCTTCTTATCTTCACTCAAGAGAAATGAGATGAAGGATTATAAAAAGAAGAGGAGGGCCGGGGATTTAGCTCAGTGGTTCTGCCGCCTGCCTCGAAAACACAAGGATCCGAGTTCAATCCCCAGTACCAAAAAAAAAACAAAAAAAAAAACGAAGAGGAGTACCATATCACTGGTGAATAAAGAACATTGTCCTAGTCCTCTAAGTTTTGAGCAATAAAACAACTTTACTGAGCCATATCTCAAAATACCTTGCCTTATCTAACATGTATTCTTCGCACATACTCCTGGATGGATTGGGGTTCTCACAGTCTGACAGGAAAATCTAAAATATGGGACAATCTTTTAGTCCTCAGGCATTCCTTAAAATTATTTTTGAGCATTTACCTCAAGGCACTAAATATCCATATGTTGTGATCAAAGTTGTCACTTTAGAAAAGGCAGAAGGTACTGATGTATAATATTGGGCGTAATGACAAGTCACTCACATCAAACACTTGGCTTCTCTTATTAGTGTTAACTGGTTAGAGGCAATCTAGTCCTATTTTCTCTCCTCCTCCCAAAGAGATCATTGGGGCCGAGGATGTAGCTCAGTGGCACAGCACCTGCCTGGCAAGGACGAGGTCCTGAGTTCAATCCCTGGTACCAAAAAAAGATAATTCCCACTCATATTCTGAGTAAATGCTACGGCAGGCAGAATTGGTTATTGTCGTTGTTGTTACCGGGAATTGAACTCAGGGCTTCATGCATGCCAGGCAGGTGCTGGACTGCTGAGCTACATCCGCAGCCCAATTGGCAGAAATTTGTAAATGATCCTTTAAAGAAGGCCAGGGTCGCCGCCTGGCCTGCCCTGAAAGCTCAAGGACCTGAGTTCGATCCTCGGTACCAAAAAAAAAGATGGGCAAGGAGCTAGGCCTGGTGTCACATGGCTGTAATCCCAGCACTTGGGAGGCTGAGGCAGGACAACAGCTGCAAGTTCAAGGCCAGCCTGAACTACATAGCAAGACTCTGTCTCAGAACACCACCACCCCAAAAAAGGGAGGGAGATAGTTAAGTGGTAGACTGGATGCCTAGCATGTCAAAGGCCCTAAGTTTGATTTCCAGCACCACAAAATAAAAAATAATCCCTTAAATATGCCCTGCTTTAATCCCCAGAACATGTGTGTTTGTTACCCCTCCCCTGGTTATATGGGACTGGTGACTTAGATTATGTAAATGGACCTGATCTAATCACATGAGTGAGCCCTTAAAAGCAGTGAGATTTCTCAAATTTGTGGCATTAGAAGAATTCAGAGGGTTGGGGGTTTTTTTCAGAGGTTTTTAAGAAAGCATTTAGAGCTGGGCATAGTGGTAAACACCTATAATCCTGGAGGCAGGAGGATCACCACAAATTTGAGGCCAGCCTGGGCTACATAGTGAGTACAAGGCCAGTCTGAACTACATAGCAAGACTCTGTCTGAAAAAAATCCAATAAATAAATAAAGCATATAATACACTATTGCTGGCCTTAAAGATGAAGAGGACCCTAAGTACCAGAACGTGGCCTCAGAACTGAGAATGACCCCCTATCCAGCAGCCAAAAAAGAAATGGAGACCTCATCTTACAACCTCAAGGAACAGAATTCTGCCAACAACTTGCAGGTTAGAAGTGATTCTTCTAGAACCTCCAGTGAAAAGTCCAGTCCAGACAATACTTTAATGTAGGGTTTGTGAAAAACTAAGCATTGAACCCAGTCAAGCCTGCCTACATTTATGATCTGCAGAAAAGGCTAATAAGTGGATGTTGTTTTAAACAGCTAAGTTTGTGATAATTTGTTGTGCACCAATAGAAAACTAAGAGAAGTGCAGTATTCTGATTTGTAGGAGTGATACTTCATCTGGATCTTAATTCTAAAAGTTGACTTATCTACCTACCTCCTGACTTCATTTAGTCGAATCTAGCTCAGAAAGTCTAAATAGGAAAGACATTCAAATCAAAACTGTATGCCAGCTTTTTTTCATTATAGCTATTCCACTTATGTGAAGTAGGTACTTTTTTCTTTTATGTTCAAGAATTATTACTGGGGCTCGATGTGGTGGCACACTCTTGTAATCCCATAACTCTAAAAGACTGAGTCAGGAGAATCACAATTTTTATCTCAGCCTGGGCTATTTAGCTACTTTGTGAGAGCCTATCTCGAAATAAAAAATTTAAAAAGAGCTGGGAATGTAGCTCAGTGGGAAGGCCCTGCATTCAATCCCCAGTACTAAAAACAATACAAAAAAATCCTGACTGTTTTCCATATTATCTAGGTAGGAAGTAATAGAACAGAATGTAAACCTTTGCCCAAAACTTCTTACATTATACCACTCTACCTCCTGGGGGCCAAGATGTTATTCAGGGAAAGGGAAAGAAATCTGGATATTTTCTAAGGTTTCTCAATGAAGGTGATTGATCTGTTTTTCCTATGTTTACAGTTCCTGCTGTTATCTTGCAAGCAGGGAACATTTTGCCTACTCCTGGTTTCATTTTACTCCACTGCTCATTTTCTGGGTTTCTGGGCAGGCTCAATTTAGTTGGCTCAGCTCTGCCCCCAAGCTGGGTATTTTTAACCGTGTGGATTACAACCTTCCAGGAACTGTATAGCTGCCTTTACAGAAAACGAACTCTGTGTATCTTGCTGGAGGGATGGTTGGGGGGGGGGGGTGTGTGTGTGTTCGTGTAGGGATGATTTCTGAGCCTCTCTTTCAGTGGTACTCTTCTATACCCCTGTGGCTTCTCCCTCCATATCTTCAACAGCTTGAGCAGGGACTTCAGTTTTCCAAAACAGAGCTCCAAAAGGTAACAAACAGCTAGCCCGTAGCTCTCTTAGCAACAGAACAGTCAATCGGGATTTCAGGTAGGGAGAAAGTGTAGTCCAGAGAAAGTCTGTGCAGTACAAAGGCCTCAAGATTTTCAGAATGTAGTTTGTCCTATGGAATTAACCAGATCCAAAGTCCCAGAATCCTGGGTTCAAGTTACTCACTGAATATCTTAATTAACTTCCTGAGCACAAAATTCCTTCCCTTGTGTGAAATGGAGGACTTTCTGCTTTCCTCATTTCACAGAAATAAGTGAAATTAGATTTTTGTGTGTGTCCGTGTGTGTTAGGGATTAAGCCCAGGACCTTCCCTGTGCTAAGCACATGCTATACCACTGAGCTACAACCCCAGCCCAGATTTAGGTTTTAAAACTACTTATTGGAGAGCTAGATTGTATAAATTACCTCTGCTGTTTCTTTAGTTACCAATGTACCAGGAGTAACTTAACACTACAATTCTCTGTCAGTACTAAAATTAGACTCTACCACTCTTCCTTTTCTCCCTCTTTTGTTTTTGGGGTGCAGGGAGATAGCTGTACTGCTGGACTTAAAATCTAAAGAAAAACTTTTCCTACTAGAAAACACTATTTTGGGCCGGGGATTTAGCTCAGTGGTTTCGCCATCTGCTGTGCAAGCACAAGGACCCGAGTTCAATCCCTGGTTACCAAAAAAAACCCCACTATTTTTATCCCATTCATATTATTACCATTTCAAAGAAGTAACCCAAATTTGTCCTGGATTTGATGGTTTGATTCTCTTGTGGAAATGGATTTGAGATAGCCTAGGAAATGGGAGAAGATGGGATAAACAGAATTGGAATAATGGGAAATTAGATTTCTGGTCTCTCCACCTTCCTCCCTTTCCCAGCCAAACAGGCTTTCTGCCACTAAAACTGAGGTTCCCTGTCATCACAGAAGGGCCTGGAGTTACTCCTAAGTGTGCTGGCATCTTCTCTAAGGGTAGGAATATCTGGTACTGGGCCCTTTTCCTGAAAGGGACATGGGAAAGAGGAAGAGGCAAGGAGAGACCCAGTCTTTCCCAGCTACAACCTAGAGAGAAAGGGAACAAATTCTTCATCAGGAAGATTGTGTAAACAGCACCTTTGGCTGGAACCACAGAGTTGGGGAAGCAAAGAAAGGGATCTTTGTTTTCCCCTACCCAAGCCTGAGCACAATCGTAGAGCAGGGATTGTTTGCTTTGGCAAGGGATTCCGTGCCTGAAAGCACTAGGCGTTCCAGAGACTGGTGAGGCCTCTGTTGGTTGGGTTTCCCTATGGAGCAGGGAAGAGGACAACCCCCAGCTTCAATTCTTTACCTAAGGAAGTGAGCCTGGGAGCCACAGTCCTAAGGCGTCTGACACATTCTTTTTTTTTTTCCCATTAAGTTTATTGGTACATTTTAGGTATACAATACAGTTACAGTCATCATTGGGATCTTGTACCTTTACATAATGCATCTTGGTTCTTATTTTTTCCCCATTCCCCTGCCCTCCCTTCACCCCCTCCACCCTTCCCTATTTATAAAGACTTTGTTTCCATGTTTTTCCTTTTCTCATATTTTTTCTTTTCCCTTCTTTCCTTTCCCCTTCCCCTCCCACTTCCCCTATTCCTTTAAACATTTTCTTCCTATTTCTTCCTATTTCACAATATCACAATATCAATATTTTTTTGGTACCAGGGATCAAACTCGGGTCCTTGCGCTTGCAAGGCAGGCTGTGGAACCACTGAGGTAAATCCCTGGTCCAATCAATTATATATTTTGATTCTTATTTACACTTTTAGTTTTTCACACCAGAGAAACTATTTGGTATTTACACGTGTGTCCTATTTATTTCACTTAAGAGTATGGCTTCAATGTCCATCCACTTAGCTTTATAAATGCCTCTAGTTTCTGTTTTTTTTTTTTTTTTTTTTTTGGTACCAGGGATTGAACTTGGGTCCTTGCGCTTGCACAGCAGGCGGCAAAACCACTGAGCTAAATCCCCAACCCTAGTTTCTCATTCTTTATGGCTGAGTGGTACTCCATTACATGAAAAAACCACATCTTCTTTATCCAGTCTCCAGTTGATGGGCAATTGGGGTGTTTCCAGGTTTTAGCTATTACAAACTGTGCTGCTATAAACATGGGTGAGCATATATCACTGTGGTATGATTCTTTTAATTCTTTTGGGAAGATACCCAGCAGGCGAATAGCTGGGTCAAATGGGACTTCCAATCCTAGTTGTTTGAGGTATCTCCATATTGATTTCCACAGTGGTTGCACCAGTCTGCACTCCCACCAACAATGGAGAAGGGTTCCTTTCTCCCCACAACCCTGCCAGCACTTGTTATTGGTTGATTTCATGATAGCAGCCATTCTTTCTGGGGTGAGGTGGAATCTCAGCATTGTTTTCATCTCATTTCTTGAATGACCAGTGATGTTGAACATTTTTTCATATATTTATTTGCTGCTTTTACTTCTTTGTCTGAGAAATGACTGCTCATTTCAGATGGCCATTTTTGAATTGGGTCTTTATATTTGGGGGGTCTGATTCTTGAGTTCTTTATATATTCTAGATGGTAGACCTTTGTCTGTGGAACAGCTGGTAAAAATTTTTTCCCACATTGCAGGTTGTCTCTTAGCTCTGTTGGTAGTTTCTCCTGTGGTACAGAAGCTTTTTAATAAGATGAGATCCCAGTTGTTGATTCTTTATGCTAGTTCCTGTGCTACTGAGGATTTGTTCATAAAGTCCTTTCCTATGCCAGTGTATTGGAGAGTTGTACCTAACTTGTCTTCCAGCAAGTTTAGTGTTTCTGTCTTAATATTTAGATCTTTAATCCACTTCAATTTTAGTTAGACATCTGGCACATTCTTTTTCTAACTTTGTTTGCCTCCTTCCCTTCCTACCTTTACTAGTTTTAGTTTACTTGACTTCAATCTTCCTGCCTTGGAGGGCAATTTTAGTTCTTGTTCTAGTGCTATATCCCAAAAGAAGCTGCATTTTCAAAGAGCAGCACAATACCAGGGCTCCTCTCTATCAGTTAAAGGGATTCCAAAGTCATCTTACCCATCCTTTGACTTACATTGTATTACACATGACCCTGATAGTTGCAATTTTTCCAAAAATCTCCAGAGATGCCCTACTTTTCTTGGTTAACATTGGTGTTTTAAAGCCGGTTTGGGTGGTACATGCCTGTAATCCCAGCACTCTTAGAGACTGAGGCAGGCAGGAGGATTACAATTTCAAGCCCAGCCTGGGCAACTTATCAGTTGGGCAAAACCCTGTCTCAAAATAAAAAAGGGTCAGTGCACACTCATGTTTATAGCAGCACAATTTATAATAGCTAACTCTTGGAAACAGCCCAAATGCCCATCAACCGACATACGAATAAAGATTTTTTTATACAATGGAGTACTACTCTGCCATAAAGAAGGATGAGCTTCAGACATTTATAGCTAAATGGATGGACCCTGAGACCATACTTTTTTTTCTAATAAATCTCTATTATTGATACCACTGTCTTAACAAAAAAAGAAGTCTCAAAGTACAAAGTATATATGCCAATTATTTATTATTTGCTTAGAGTATATGTGTTGAGATCATACTCTTAAGTGAAATAAATCAGACACATGTTTTTGTTGTTTTGTTTTTTGTTTTTTGTTTTTTGGTACCGGGGATCGAACTTGGGACCTTGCGCTTGCGCGGCAGAACCACTGAGCTAAATCCCCACCCCCCAGACACATATGTTTAAATACCACATTGTCTCTCTGGTGTGAGAAACTGAAGCTGGAAATAAGGACTTAAATGTATAATAGATATTGAGAAATCGGAAGAAAATGTTCAAATGGGAAGGGGAACAAGGGAGAGGGAAGGAGAAAAGAAGAACGGGACAAGAAAAAAATAGTAAAAACAGAAGGAAAAAATGGAAACAAAGCTTTTGTACATAGGGAAGGGAGGGGGCTTGAAGTGGGGAAATGGGAAAAAAGAGGCAGGATGTATCATGTACACGTGCAAATTCTCTACAATGAGTGTTTTCATTATATGTACCTAAAATATACCAGTAAATATTTTGCTATTAAAAGGGGAGTCAGACATGTAATATAGTGTGAAGGTCATGGCTTCAATCTCCAGTACCAAAATAACAAAACACATTGGTGTCTCACAGATGTAAAGTATTTTTGTAGGGTCTGCTTATGGCAGGTGCTTTGCAAATTCCCATTTCATTTAATCCATCTGATCACCATAGGACATAATTGCCCCCATTTTACAGATTAGGACACCAGGGATTAGCAAGATTAAGTCATTTGTTTGAGGTCCACAAAAGATATATTAGGGCTGAGGATTTAGCTCAGTGGTTTCGCCGCCTGCTGCGCAAGTGCAAGGACCCGAGTTCAATCCCCGGTACCAAAAAAAAGATGTATTAGTTTGCCAGGATGACATAACAGAGTACCACAAACTGAGTGGTGTTAACAACAGAAAGGTATTGTCTTGATTCTGGAGGTCAGCAGTCAGAGATCAAAATGTTAAGAGGGTTAGTTCCTTCTGAGCACTGTGAGGAATAATCTATTCCATTTCTCTTCCCTAGCTTCTAGTGTTTTGTTGGCAATTCTGGCATCCCTTGGATTATCCATCTATGCCTTCATCTTCTTTTGGCATTGTCTCTGTGCATGTTTGTGTCCAAATTTCCCCTTTCTATAAGGGTACTAGTGATACTGAATTAAGGGTCCACCCTACTCAAGTATGACCTCATCTTAACTAATTACATTCTGCAATGATTCCATTTCCAAGGTCACATCTCGAGGTTAAAGGGGTTGGCACTTCAATTTAGGAATTTGAATGGAACATAATTCAACTGATAACAGATGATAATTTGCTGTTCCAAGATTTGAACTTGGTTCCTTCCTACTCCAAAACCATTTTATGCTCTTTCCACTGTACTATGCTGCCTGCTAAACATCAAAATTATTCAAAATGTCTCTGGCTTCCAGTATCTCCCTTCTTCAATCCAAACTCTATTATTACTGCTACTAGTTATCTTTCTAAAATGTAGATTTGATCAATCATCTGCCTACTTAAAAATCTCTTAGTGGGCCGGGGATTTAGTTCAGTGGCACTACGCCTGCCTCGCAGGTGGTACCAAAACAAGAAAAAAGAAAAGAAAGAAACAAAAAATCTCTTAGTGACTTCCAATGGCTAAACAAACCTCAAAGTTCAGATACCTTTTGTTGGGAAAACAAGATTTTTCTTTTTTAAGAGAAACCAGAGTATCACAAGGTCTTTCGTGCCTCTTTTCAGCCTACTTTCTCACTCCTTTCTCCTCCTATCCAGTCACCATTAAATCCAACTATATTGGTCTGTTTGCAATTTTTCAAACACATCATGTTTATGAACTCTTTCAGGACTTGCTTTCCTCCATCACTTCTCCCAGTCTGCTCTTTTTACAGTTATCCTCATTTCAGCTATTCAAACAAAACTCAGGGTTCATCCTTAATCCCTCTACTTCCTTCACTCCGCTCATCTATCTATACTGTCACCACCCTACTCCGTCTCACTTGAACTACTACAACAGTCTCCTAACTGGTCTCCCTGCTTCCATTCATGAATACTCCTTAGTGTAATTACTGAAAGCAAAGTTGTGGTCATGGTAGTCTTCTGATTAAAACCATAGCTTCGCAATGGACTTAAAATCCAATCAGAATTCTGCCATGGGCCAAGCCTGAAGATGGTCTTTCGCCTCCTCCCTACTCCCTTTCTCCTTCATAGATTAGACAGTCAAATAGACAACAGTCTTTTTGACTAACACTGTAGACCCTAGATGGCACAGCCCCAGGAAGACAGTTACATTATGTATCCCTCCCTGTTCCCTTCCTGCGCATGCCCCAATCGTGAAATAATCAGGCTACATTCCACCTAGGCCACGTAGGGCATGTAGCACTATTTGCCTGTCTTCTCTTCCTGTTTGCCTTCCACTATAAATAAAGAGCGTGTGGGCCTCCTGGCAGCCATTAGCTCCCGACAAACTATGGTTCCTCCTGGTCCTACTTTTCAAGGATAGTCTTGGTGGGCTGGGGATTTAGCTCAGTGGCACTGCAGCTGCCTCACAAGCGCAAGGTCCTGAGTTTAATCCCCGGTACCAAAAGAAAAAAAAAGTCTTGGTTTCATTTTTCTTCATCTCCCACCGCTCTCCCCAGCTTCGGACCCTAGGCTATGTGGGTCGCAGCAGAATTCCTCACAATGCCTACATGTTTTATTTTATTTTTATTTATCTTTTTTTTTTTGGTACCAGGGACCAAACACAGGACCTTGTTGCTTGTGAGGCAGACACCAGAACCACTAAGCTAAATCCCCAGCCCCTACGATGCCTACATGTAATGCTGCTATGGATTACCTATAATTATGTAACCTACTACCCCAGACTTAGTGACATAAAACAACAAATATTTATTATCTCACAATTTTTGTGGGGCAGGAATTTGAGAGTGGCTTAGCTAGTTGGTTTTGGCTCATAAATTCTCATGAAGTTGCAGACAAGATGTTGGCCAGAGTTGCAGCCCAGCTAACTCATGGATTGGGGCTCAAGAATCTAATTCTAAGGGGGCTGGGGATTTAGCTCAGTGGTTTCACTGCCTGCTGAGCAAGCGCAAGGACCCAAGTTCGATCCCCGGTACCAAAAAAAAAACACCCCCAAAAAAGAATCTAATTCTAAGATGTCTTACTCGCGTGGTTGCTGACAAGAAGCCTCAGTTCCTTACCATGTGGGCTTCTCCATAAGGCTGGTGAGTATCCTTAGAATATGGTGCCTGGCCTCCTCCAGAGTGAGCAATCTAAGAAAGTAAAGACAAAGAGCTCCAAGGGTCGGGGATTTAGCTCAGTGGTTCAGCTGCCTGCCTCTCCAACGCAAGGTCCCAAGTTCAATCCCCGGTACCAAAAAAAAAAGAGAAAGCTTCAGTGTCTTTTATGCCATTTAGTTCAGAATGGACACAAATGGGTCAGAGGTGTCATTTAGTGGTGGTGTTTAGTGGTAGAGCTAGCAGGCATGAGACCCTGGGTTCAATCATTGGTACCACCAAAATAAAAAAAAAGAATGGACACACACTCATGACACTTTATTCCATTCTCCTACATAGTGCTACCACCACCACAGCAGAGGCTTTGTGAAAGCGTGGGCCTGTTGGCACACACCTGTAATGCTAGCACTTGGGAGACTGAGGCAGGAGGACTACAAGTTCAAGGATAGCCTGCGATATAGTGAAACCCTGACTCACCAAAAAAAGGAAGGAAAAAGGGAAAAAAAACCCAAACTTTACCTGATTTGTTTATCACTATACTCCTAGCATACAGAATAGTATCTGGTATAATATAGATACTTCATAAATATTTATTTAGTAAAGGAATTAAGGACATTGAATGTTGTTTCATCAAAATGAATAATCCTGGGCTGGGGATTTAGCTCAGTGGTTTTGCCGCCTGCTGCCCCTACTCAAGGACCTGAGTTCGATCCCCGGTACCAAAAAAAAAAGAATAATCCTGGGGTTGGGAGTACAGCTTAGTGGTACAGCACCTACCGTCCAAGTTTGAGGCCCAGAGTTTAATTCCTGGTACCAAAAAAGAAAAAAAAAGTGAAGGAAAAAATGAGTAATCTCAATTCTCTACCCTTCAAATCTCATGTTTACCAATTAAAACAGCTCAATGAAATACCTAACTTCATCAGGAGGCTGAGGCAGGAAGATTGTAAATTCAAGGCCAGCCTGGATTACATACTGAGACTCTGTCTCAAAAAAAACAAAACAAAAAAGCCTAATTTTAGCCAGGCATGGTGGAACATGCCTGTAATCCCAGCTACTCAAGAAGCTGAGTCAGAGCTGGGATTTAGCTCGGAGGTATTGCGCCTGCCCATAAGTACAAGGTCCTGAGTTTAATACCAGTATCCGCCCCCCAAAAAAGGAAGCTGAGTCAGGATTGCAGATTCTAGGCCAGGCTGAGTAATTTATCAAGACCTTATTTCCAGATTAAAAAAATAAAAAGGGCCGAGGGTGTAGGTCAGTGATGGAATATTTGCCTGGCATATATGAGGCCCTAGGTTTAATCCCCAATACTAAAAAAAAAAAAAAAAAAAAAATCCTTCTACAGTTTTTTTGTACCTTCTGTGTGGCTGTATATATATTTATTAGAGCACTTCATCATAAGTATAGGTTGAGCATCTCTAATCCTGAAATACCCTAAAATCTAAAGTTTGTTGAGCACCAACATGATACTGGTAATGTTAACTTTGGTCTATTGATTATGGCAGTGTCTACCAGGTTTTTCTACTATAAAATTATTTGGTTATTTTGTGGTGTTAAGGATTAAACCCAGGGCCTTGCACATGCTAGTCAAGTGTTCTACCACTGAGCTATTTCCCTAGCCTCTAAAATTTCTTTTTCCCTTTTTAACTAATGAGTATTTTATGGGAAAGTACTTTGAGACTATGGACAGATCCTATTCTTTTTTTTCTCCCCCTAGTACCAGGGATCAGTAAACCAATACATAAGATTCAACACAATCCAGTCAAAGTCCTAATAGGCTACTGTTAAGAAAACAACAAGGTAAACTAGATGTGGTGACACATGCCTGTAGCCCCAGCTGAGAATGGAGAGTTTGAAGCCAACCTGGGCAATATATAGCAAGACTCTGTCTTTAAAAAAGAAAAAAAAATGACAAGCTGATGCTATAAAGTATATGGAAAATGTGAAGAATCTAGAATAAACAGAATAACTTGATAAAGAACAAAGTTGGAAGACATACTGCCTGATTTCATGAGATATAAAACTACATAAATCAAGGCAGTGTACTATTGAAGTGAATATTGGTAAACAGACCAATAGATAGAATAAAGTCAAGAAATAGAACTATAGGTATATGGTCAGCTGAATTTCAGCAAAGGTGGCAACGTAATTTAAATATGAAAAAGGGGGCTGAGGATATAGCTCAGTGTTAGAGCCCTTGTCTAGGATGTATGAGGCCCTGTGTTCACCTGCCAGCACCCCCACCCACACACAATCATTCCAAAATAAGACAAAGGATAAACTTTTCAATGGAGCAATATGCAAAATAAAACACCTTGGTATTTACCTCACAACATGTACAAAAATTATCTCAAAATGTTCAAATGGATTATAAACAATCAGGTGTGGTGGTGCACACCTATAATCCTGGGACTTGGGAGGCTGAGGCAGAGGGATTGCCCCAAGTTTGAGGCCAGTCTGGGCTACGTAGTGAGTTCAAGACCAGCCTGAACTATACAGCAAGACCCTATCTTGAAAAACGAAACATAAATAAATAATAAAGGATTTTTATATATATATATATGGTTCAAATTGTAAAGCTGCTAGAAGAAAACATAGAAGCTTTTAGTAACCTTGGGTTTGTCCAAAAAAAGTGTTAAATATAACACAAACCCATTTGTGTACGTGTATGTATGTGAAAGAAATATAAGAATTTGACTTATGCAATTATAGAGGCTGAAGTTCTATAATCTGCAGTACCTATAAGCTGGAGACCCTGGAGAGTTGATGGTTCTAAGTCTGAGTTCAAAGGCCTGAGAAACAGGAGAATCAGTGGTTTAAATTTCAGTCCAAATGCAGTGGCATGAGAAACAGGAAAATCAATGGTGTACCTTCTAGACCTAGTGCAACAGAAGATCCATATCCCAACTTAAAAGAGGCAGCGTGAGTTCTCCCCTACCCCACTTTTTGTTCTGTTGAGACTTTCAGTGGATTGGATGAGCACCGGTCCTCACACACTGGGGAGAGAAATCTGTTTTACTCTGTCTACTGATTCAAATGTTAATCTTATTCAGAAACACCCCTGAAAATGCACCCAGAATGATGTTTAACCAGTTATCCGGGCACTGCCTGTCCCAATTAGGTTGACACATAAAATTGGCCATTACAAATCTACTCTTTGTCAACTTGGCACTCATATATATCTCCTTAAACCACACTTAATCTCCAAATAAAGACAATAACAAGTCATAATCCTGTCTAATTTGATACAAGTATCCTGCACATAATCAACAGCACACTCCTTTCTCCTCAAAAAGGAGGAAAAGTCTTTGACTGATGTTTGTTCTCCTTGATATAACATAATATTCTGATGTAAAATTAGCAATACTTCAATAGCATGATAAATCAATACATCTTATGTTACATGATAGGGGAATATGAGAGGGAAACAATAATATGTGCTTAATATTATACAAGTGTACATCTATATAAGATAAATGGGTATATATACATACATATTTATAACAAAATAAAGAGGAATACTCATGATAGCTACAGTTCTTATTTCCATAACTGCCCACATGGTCATAGCTGTTCATTGTAACTACCTATTCCACTGCCCCTTTGTATTCCTTTTGACTTCAGAAAAGAGGTCACCTGCTCATGGTTCTTTACTTGGTAAAGTGACTCCAATCTTCATTCCTGATGAGTCTGGATCATTAGTAGACCTGCTTGGATTGGGCTGTTAGTTTTCCATTGACCTCAATCACAAAGCATGGTAATACCAAGAGATACCCTAAGAGATTGCCTGTATTCTAGACATGCTCTTCCTTACTTCCCCTGTTGAGTAGCAGCCTGATTTCCCATTTGTAGTCAGATCAATCAACCCAACCTGCACATTAACTCCCTTCTTTGCCTTCTGATTCAGAGGAATATGGAGTCCATGTAGCAAGTGTCCAGATGTCAGTCTTAACTTCCAGTTCAATGGTCTTATTGTTGTGTTTTCTAGTATAATATATGCAAATTAGGAGTGTATGCCTTCCAGATTCCAAACAGACCCACTAGGAATTGTGACTCTTTTTGGTTGTAGCCAGAAGAGCCACATAGAACAACTTATCCTTTACTTTAAAAGGAGTATCACAACATGCCTCAGATCAGGGGACTCCCTAGAAATTTCACTGAAGAATAAGGCTCTTGAATTTTTGTCAGATATTTTCCCTACCTTCTGCCATACAAATGTCATACCAAAAAGTTTAGAGTAATTACTTGTTTTTGTTTTGTTGAGACAGGGTTTCACTATGTACTTCAGGCTGGCCTTGAACTCGCTATGTAGTCCAGGCTAGCCTTGAATTCACAGCAATTTTCCTGCCTCAGCTTCCCAAGTGCTGGGATTACAAGTGTGTGTGACTAGGCTCTGCATTTTTTTTTTTAAACTCAGTTTATTTTAGGAAGCAAGCTATATTTTGCTAACTATACCTTATAATATAATTTTTTTTTTTTTGCAGTGCTGGGGATCAAACTTAGGACCTTGCTCTTGCAAGGCAGGCACAATGCCACTGAGCTAAATCCCCAGCCCTCTTATAATGTAATTTTTAGAGACAAACTTTATACACCACTCTCCATCTTTTACCAAATTCATATTTCCTATTCCAAATTAAGAGATACTTTTAGAGAGGCTGTATCATGACCATTCATGCTAATAGTATGTGGAATACACAATAATCTCATAAACTAGAAAACATCCTAAAATTAAACATCTTTCCATGATTTATAAAGAAAAAATGGCAAAGCAACCACTGCTAAAATGGGAGTAGGATGAAAGTGTCTTAATTACATAAAAGTATATTTCCATACTACTAAAGGAATTATTACATATTCTGGTTTAATATTGAAATCAAGAATGAGACAAGCATGTTCCAAATCACCACTTCTACCTGAAATTATGCTTGAGGTCTTGCAATATTGTCATAAAATACATAAAACATATTTAATGGAAAGAAAGAAATATGATGCACCCAGATATGTTACCCGCATGAATGTAATTCTAGCACTCAGGAGGCTGAGGCAGGAGGATGTCTTCAAGTTCAAGGCCAGCCTGAACTACATAGTAAGAGCTTGTCTCAAAAAAAAAAAGAAATATGATGTATTATTTTATGATCATAGTAACGTACAAGGATAAGAAACATGTAAATTAATATTAATAACTGAATTTAGCCTGGCCCGTCTTGACCAATTCTTTGCTTAGGACAGAAAGAACCTAGAGGGCCTGGGATTTAGCTCAGTAGTTTCGCTGCCTGCTGCGCAAGCGCAAGGACCCAAGTTCAATCCCCGGTACCAAAAAAAAAAAAAAAAAGAGACTGCCAGCATTCCCAAAACCCAGTAACATTATGGTACTGGGGAGTCTATTTACAAAACAAGGCACAGAGCATACCTGGTTGCCATGGAATATGCTCAATTATATCAGAAAGGGGAGCATTCTTTAACAGCCCTTCCACATTGACTGAGACTGATCTAGATTAGACATTTTTCCTTCATGAATTTCTTTGGTAAGTTTCTTACCTTTTTTTTTTTTTGGTACTGGGGATCAAACTCAGGACCTTGTGTTTGCAAGGCAGGCACAGTGCTACTGAGCTACATCCCAGCGCCCAGTTTCTTACATGTTTAACACCCCTGAGAAACACTGACCATCTGAAAAGAACAAGGAAAACATCTTGGAATTCCAAAGTAACCTCTAAGAACATTATTCGTAATCATCAAACCTCCCCGAGCCCCATGATTAATTCTTGTATGCATAAAGAAAATGTTCAAACTTGCACTAGAGGCAGATGACTACATCCCACTGCCTGCCTTCTCATTTGAAGGTATAAATATCCATATTTTTGCTGTATAGTAAATTCTACTCACACTCTTGAAAAAAAAATAATTGAATTTAGTGTTGACCAAATATAAGGTTAATATAAAAATACTATAATTTAATCTCACTCAAAAGCCATTCAAAATGAAAATTTAAAAGATGGCATTTATTATATGTTAAGTTTAGAAATATTCACCAATAAATTCTGTTAAAGTTGGGCCGGGGATACAGCTCAGTGGCTCCATGCCTGCTTCACAAGTAAAAGGTCCTGAGTTTGATCCCTGGTACAAAAAAAATTCTATTAAGGTTTTGAATGTAATTTGATTAAATTATTGAAAAGAGTTTAGACCAATGGAAGTAAACTTGTGGTCATAAACATATGATCATGACTTTTGTGTGTGTGTGTTTTTGTTTTTTTGAGACAGGGTCTTACTTTGTTAAGGCTGGCCTTGAACTCTCTATGGACCCCAGGCTGGCCTTTAACTTGGGGCAATCCTCCTGCCTCAACCTTCTGAGTGCTGGGATTACAGACATGCACCACCATGCCTGGCTAGAGTAGTTACTATTTTTTTCTCACTGGGTTCAATTAGCATAATATCATAAATGTAACAGATACCATGATAGCTTGTAGAAGGAAAGGTAATCAATATCCCTGTGAACTAATCATGACACAGGGCTAGAGAATTGGTATACAAGTTGATATACCTCTGAGGTAGGACAGTGGTATACTGCTCACCTTGCCAGCTAAAATTGAACTGCTTTTGGTGGTCTGAATTGACAGGAATGGGAAGAAGACATTTTTTAGATCAATGTCTGCATACCAGGTTCCAAGTATGTGTCAATGTGGTCAAGCAGTGAAATCATATCTGGTATAACAGATACAATTGGAGTCATCATCACATTAAACTTATAGTATCACACTGTCATTTTAGAAGATCCATCTGTCTTCTGTACAAGCCAAATAGGCAAAATGAATGAAGATTTGATAGAATCCACCTGCATCTTTCAAGACCTTGATGGTGCCACTAATTTGAGCAGTTCTTCCAGGAATATGGTATTACTTTTGATCTACTACTTTTTATTTTTCTTTTCTTTTTTTTTTGGTACTGGCGATCAAACTCAGGACCTTGCACTTGTGAGGCAAGAGGTGGAACCACTGAGCCAAATCCCAGCCCTCTTTTTTTTAATTAATACATTTTATTTTATTTTATCCTATTCCCCCCCTTAAGCCCCCTCCCCTATGTACAAAAGCTTGTTTCCATTTTTTCCTTCTATTTTCACTTTTTTTCTTGTCCCTTCCTTCCTTTCTCCCTCCCTCCTCCCTTGTTCCCCTTCCCATTTGAACACTTTCTTCCCATTTCCCAACATCCATATATATATCTCAGTCCTTATTTCCACATTTGATCTACTACTTTCTTGTTTTCGTTTTTGTTTTTTTTTTGGTACTGGGGACTGAACTCAGGACCTTGCACTTTGAGGCAGGCGGTGGAACCACTGAGCTAAATCCCCAGCCGCTACTACTTTCTTTTTTTTTTGGTACCAGGGATCGAACTTGGGTCCTCGCACTTGTGAGGCCAGCAGCGGAACCACTGAGCTAAATCCCTGGCCCTCCCCTACTACTTTCTTAAGTAGAAGTAATTCTAATGTTCTAGTGGCTTCCACTTGACTATTCTTCTTTCAGGTGCTGGATTTAAACTTGTGCCTTCCATATGCTTAGCATGCACTCTCCTATTGAGCTACATCTCTAGACCCTCCTCTTGACTCTTGCTACCATAATAATCCTTACTTCACAGGTCAGAGAACCAATGTAGGGATTCTACCAGCTGCTTAGAATATCTATTCCAGGGCCAGGGATTTAGCTCAGTAGTTTTGCCACCTGCTGCGCAAGCACAAGGACCCGAGTTCTATCCCTGGTACCAAAAAAAAAAAAGAATATCTATTCCACTTACACATTCTAGAAATGGAAAAATAATCACATGATCAGTTAGGGGGCCCACTGGGTCCATTGTGAGTTAGATCTGTGCTAAAATGCTAAAGTGACCTCCATAAGCTCCTGCTCTGACTGGTACAGTAATATCATGGGCCTCCTGGAATTCGTGTCAGCTCAGAGCCAGTGTGTAATTCCCAATAGATCTGATCATTTCCTTTTCCCCAATGCACTTATTTTGGTAAAAGCCCAATGCTAGGAAAAAGATTATGAGTGCTAATTTTTGGCAGTGTATAAGGGACTCATTTATTTATTTTGCAGTACAAGAAATGGAACCCAGGGCCTTCACTTTGAGCTACACTCCCAGACCTTTTTATTTTTTGAGACAGATCACTAAGTTGCCCAGGCTGGACTCAAACTCGGAATCCTCCTGCCTGAGCTTCCCAGAGTGCTGGGATTAGAGAAGTGTGCCACTATGCCTAGCAAGCTCCCCCATATCATGCCCTCAGTGCTGGGTATCAAACCCAGGGCCTCATGCATGCTATGCAAGTGCTCTACCACTGAGTTACACCCCAGCCCCAGCCCCAGCCCAGCCCATTTTTCTACTGTGGTACTTGTGCATTTCTTATTGATTTTAAGAATTTTTAAAATATATATTCTATATACAGTGTTACCTCGGTTCATGAACCTTTGTTTGTGGACAATTTGGTTTGCAAATAGAAGCCTTTCGCAGAATTTTGGTTTTGTTTGTGAACTCTGCATCAAATGACAAACACTGTGGCCATCTCTCCTCCTTGAACATGAACATGGCCATCTTTTCCAGAATCATGGAATGAATTAAGTGTATGAACTGAGGTTCCACTGTACTAATCTTTTGTTATATGGTACAAATATCTTCTAGTCCAGTTTCTCTTCTATCTTATTTAGTAATCCTTCTCTATTCTGATATCATAAAATATTCTCCCTTTTTTACCCCAAAAGATAAATCCTGGCTGTTACTAACTAGTTATGTTGTTGTTGTTTGTTTTTTGGTACTGGGGATTGAACTCTGGACCTTCTGCTTGCGAGGCAGGTGGAGGAACTAGTTATGTGATTGAGAGAAAGTTTCTTAACATTTTTTTGGTCCTCAGAGTTCTATGTAAAATGGACATGGTAATATTGTCTATTCATAGAGTTCTTAGGATTATTCATTTGTTTTTCTTCCCTTTTTAAATGTGTAATTAAATTAAATTTTATTGTTTTTTTGAGACAGGATCTTGGTATATAATTCAGTCTGGTTAAGCTCACTAGCTAGCCCAGGCTGGCCTCAAACTCGAAGAGATTCTCTGGAGTGCTTAGATTACAAGTGTGCACCACCATGCCCAGCCTCCCTTTTTTTTATTAGTATATGTTTGTGGGCCAGGGATTTAGCTCAGTGGTTCTGATGCCTGCCTTACAAGCACAAGGTCCCGAGTTCAATCCCCGGTACCAAAAAAAAAAAAAAGGTGAGGGTATTAGTATATGTTTGTGATATGTAATAAATATATTCATCGTGGGCGATTGATATATATGCATATCAAATCTTGATCCTTTGTACTTCTCTTCCTCTCCCTCCCATCCCCCTGTCCCCTTCCCATCTGCACAAAATCTATCTCCGTGTTTTCTGTCATCTTTTATTTTGCTTCTAAATTATTTTTACTTTGGGTTTCTCATATAAAAGAAACCACCATGTGATATTTAACCTTCTGTGTCTGATTTATTTCACTTAGTCTCAAGGTGCATCCATTTTCCTACAAATGAATCAAATTTATCTTTCTTTATAGCTAGATAGTACTCCATTGTGTATACATATATATCACATTTTCTTTATCTATTCATCTGTTGATGAGCATGTAGGCTGCTTCCAAGGTTCAGCTACTATGAGTTGTGCTGCTATAAAAATAAGGTATGCATGTATCACTGTACCATGATGTCTTTAAAAGGATATGTAACATGATGTCTTTAAAAGGATATGTAATATGATGTCTTGTAGGAAGATACCTGAAAGAGGTACAGCTGGATACAGAATCTCTATTTTTAGTTTTCTGAGGAATCTCCATACTGATTTCCATAGTGGTTGCACTAGATTACATTCTCACCAACAAGGTAGAAAGGTTCCTTTTTCCTCTCAACCCCACTAGCATTTGTTATTTTTAGTTTGTGATGATAGCCATTCTTTTTGGACTAAAGTGGAATCTCAGTGTTGTTTTGATTTGTACTTCTCTGGAGGCCAAAGATGCTGAACATTTTTTTCATATATTTATCGGTCATTTGTACTTCTGAGAAGTGCCTATTCATGTCAACTGCCCATCTTTTGATTGGATCTTTTGTTTCGGGGGGTCTAATTTTTTTTGAGTTCTTCATATAATCTAGATATTAGTAGTTTTGTCTGAGGAGTAACTGGCGATTTCTTTCCCCATTCTATAAGTTGTTTCTTCACTCTGTTGGTTGTTTCTTTTGCTATGCAAAAGCTTTTTAATTTGATACAGTCTATTTGTTGATTCTTGGTGTTATTTCTTGTGCAACTGGAGTTCTATTTAGGAAGTCCTTGCCTATCCTTTCAAGAATTTTACCATTTTTTTCTTCCAAAAGATTTATTGTTTCTTTTTTTTTTTTTTTTTTTTGAGGCAGGCGGTGGAACCACTGATCTAAATCCCCAGCCCATTTCTATTCTTATATAGAAGTCTTTGATCCATTTTGATTTTATTTGACTTTAGTGCAGGATGAGAGAAAGATTCAGTCTTCTGCACACAGATAACCAGTTTTCTCAGCACTATTTGTTAAAGAGATTATCTTTATTTTAATTTTAGCATATGTTTTTGGCCCTTTTGTTGAAGACTAGATGGTTAAAAATGTTGGGGTTTTTTCCTGCATCCTCATTTCTATTCCAATGATCAACATGTCTATTTTTGTGTCAGTACCATGTTGTTTTTATCATTGTAGCTTTGTAATATAACTTGAAACCCAGGATTGTGATGTCTCCTGCTTTCCTCTTGTCACTCAGGATTGCTTTTGCTATTCTGTGTCTCTTCTGGTTCCAAATAAAATTTAGGATTGTTTTTTCTAGTTCTGTGAAGAATAATGTTGGTATTTTGATTGCCTATTTTGATAATATTGCTTCTGGCAGGTGTGGTGGCACATACCTGTAATTCCAACACTTGGGAGGGTGAGGCAGTAGGATTGCCAGGAATTTGAAGCAAGCCTAGACTACATAGTGAGTTCAAAGCCAGCCTGACCCACATAACAAGACCCTTTCTCAAGAAAAAAAAAAAATAGTGGGTTCTTCCCAGCTAGGAACAGGAGATGTTTTTCCATTTTCTGATGTCCCTTTCAATCTCTATTTTTCAGAATACTACAGTTTTTATTATAGAAGTCTTTCATTTCCTTGGCTAGGTTAATTCCTAAGTTTTTAAAGCTACTGGTAATGAGACTGTTCTCTTGATTTCTTTTTTGGTGGGTTCATTTTTGGTTTACAGGAATGCTATTGATTATTGTGTAATGATTTTGTATCCTGCTACTTTGCTGAATTTGTTTATTAGTTCTAGGAGTCTTTTGGTGGAGCTTTTAGGGTTTTCCTTGTAAAGGATCATGTCATCTCTGATAAGGATAGTTTGACTTCTTCCTTTCCTATATGTATCCTTTTTCTTTCTTTCTCTTGCTTGATTGTTCCGGAAACTTTCAAGTACTATACAGTAAGTCCCCGACTTAGGAACATTGGAGTTGCAAACTTTCACAGATACAAACAGACTTCACATTACAAACATTTGTACATGGGAACACATCACAGAAGCAGCTTACGTGTCTGCCAGATGTTGTCACAGTTGTGCTGCTGTGTGCTTACTATACAGTGTGATAGTGTACAGTAGTACAGTGCTCAATCCAAGCCCAGGATGTCCGGAAGCAAGAGGAATGAGGGGACTGCTAGGAAATGAAAGCAATAACCATGAAAGCAAAAGTGAAAATACTGTACTGTACCACCATTTTAAAGTATATGTGAAAGTAAAATTAGTTATTTACAGTATTTTTGTGCATTTTTGGTTTTTGTTTGCTTTACTTTGTATATCTGTGTCAAAGGTATATAAGACTCACTTTATTGGACTGATGAACGAATCCAAATTACCAGTGTTCTCCCAGAATGGAACTTGTTCAGAAGTCAAGGACTTACGGTACTGAACAAGAGCGATGACATGGAAATCCTTGTCTTGTCCCTGAAGCATTATTCATTTGTGTCAAGCAGGATCCAAGAGTAAACAGAAGTCACTCTCACATTAGGATAACACAGAGTCTATTTACATAGGTGCAGGGAAACCATATGCATAGTACAGTACCCTGAGGACAGTTTTAGTATAACACCCTGAGGGTGGTAACAGCAGAGAAGCCCTTTCCATCCTGGCACCAAAAGGTAAGAGAAGGGTATGAAGGAATTATTGGAAAGAAAAGACTACAAGAGGATAGGAGAGATAGAGATACTGATCCTCCAGGGATCCAGGGACAGTAAATCTGAGGCAATTTGGCAGAGAAGAGCTTGGGAAATGCTCTGGCCTAGCTTTCCTCCAAACTTTTTTTTTTTTTAGTTTTTTTGGGACAGGTTCATGCTATCTATGTACTTTAGGCTGGGCTTGAACTCACTATGTAGCCTAGTGTTTTTTGTTTTTGAGACAGGACCTCACTATATAGTTCAGGCAAGCCTTCAATTCACTATATAGTCCAGGCTGGCCTCAAACTCACAGCGACCCTCCTGCCACAGCCTCTCGAGTGCTACGATTATAGGCCTGTGCCACGACGCCTGGCTGTAGCCTAGTGTTGAACTCATGCTGATCCTAGTCTCTTAGCTTTCCAAGTGCTATGACTACAGGCATGTGCCACCATATCAGGCTTGAAGCTGGGTATTTATAAAGAAAAGTTTATTTAGCTTACAGTTTGAGAGACTGAAAATCTAAGATTGGATGGTCCTATCTGTTTACCCTGTAGTTAGGGCCTAATGTCAGATGGCATCACCATGGCAGGAGCACATGCAAAGAGGATCATATGGTAAGATAGGAAACCAGAGACTGTCAGGGGCAAGACTTGGTCTTTTTATAACTTACTCTGGTGGGAACTAGCCAAGGTCCTGTGAAAACTACATTAATATCATCCAAGGGTACTGTCCCCAGTGACCTCATTACCTTCCACTAGGCCCCACCTCTTAAAAGGTTTTCCACCTTGACACCACCACATTGAGGACCAAGATTCTAGCATATGAATTTTGAGGGGCACAAACCATGTAGAATTATAGCAAAGACCATACTTGGAAGTCTGAAGAAAGGTGAGGAGATAGGGTATTTTAAAAATAATGAGTGGAGGCCGGGTGTGGTGGTCCATACCTGTAATCCCAGCACTTGGGAGGCTGACTGGAGGACCATTGGGAGTTTGAGCCTGGTCTGGGCTATATAAGTGAGTTCAAGGCCAGCCTGTATAAAATAACAAGACCTTGTCTTGAAAACCACCCCCTCCCCAAAAAAAAGAAATGAAAAGAAAAGAAAAGAAAAAGAAAAACCAACGAGTGACAGAATACTAGCTTAGAGGATGGTGTAATAATGCAAGTGGTGAAGAGTGGTAGGATCCTGGATGTTTTTCAAAGGTAGATTTGCTACCTCTACAGGATTTGCAGATGTTGAATGTATAAGAAAGACAGACATTAATACTGACATTTAAAGAATTTAGTCTAGGGGCTGGGGATTTAGCTCAGTGGTTCAGGCGCCTGTTGTACAAGCGCAAGGACCCAAGTTCGATCCCCGGTACCAAAAAAAACAAAACTAAGTCATCTCCAAGTTTGAAGCACTCAGCAAACAGTGACAAAGCAGAACCACCAGAAGCAGACAGCTGATTACCATGAGAAGTAACAGTAATGCTGTATTAGCTAGTGCAGCCACTTTCTGTGTAGACATACATATACAACAAGAAAATGCAAATTGGAAGAGAATGGAACCTGTACCCTGTTGGCAGAGTCACCCCAAAGGAATGGAGAAAGTGGTAATCATGCCAGCTGGTGTAATTCTGAATTGTTTCAAAACCAACACATAATTGATGCCAAGTAAAATTGTGTAGCCATTAAAACATGCCATATTGAAGAAATAAAGTATAGGGCTGGGGATTTAGCTCAGTGGTTTCGCCGCCTGCTGCGCAAGCACAGGGACCCGAGTTCGATCCCCGGTACCAAAAAAAAGAAAGAAAGTATATTTTTTAATTTCAAAAAAAAAAAAAAAGAGAGAGACTATGTTTATTTGACCTGGCTTGGAGCTTGCTGTATAAAAACAGATTTTTCCTTTGGGGCATTTGTCTATAACAATGAGAGGCAATTGTTTTAACACTATACCTGTCTGTGGTGACAGATAACAAACACTTGGAGAAAAGAATAGGCTAACTTAAAAGAAAACATTGTGGTATGTGATATTCATATGAGTCTTTGGAAAGTTCTCTGCACTTGCATGAAGCTGTGTGCATGTTCAATGCTCAGGCCTTTGTGCATGGTCAGGAAAGACCTGAGAACCTCTAAACCCTCATTATTACTTAAATTTGAGGCTCTATCCAAGCAGGAAGTAAAGCAGAGTTGCAAACTGTTTGGCTAAAGGTTGAAAGCACGTCCCAACATGCACCCTGAGTCCCTTGGCTGACTGAAAGACTTACTGCTTGTAGGCATGTGTGAGGTAATATTCTCTCTCTCTCTCTCTCTCTCTCTTTCTCTCTCTCTCTCTCTGTACTGGGAATTGAGTCCAGGGCCTTTGCACTGAGCTACACCCTCAGCCCTTCTTGCTAAGTCACTAAATTGCCCAGGATGGGCTTGAGTTTGCAGTTCTCCTTGCGTCAGTCTCAGAGTGCTAGGATTACGGAAGTGCACCACCATGGCTAGTGTGCCAGGTAATTTTTTTTTTTTTTTGAGACAGGGTCTCACTGTAGTTTAGGCTGGCCTTGAACTCACAGTGATCTTCCTGCCTCAGCCCCGAGTGCTGAGATTACAGGTGTGCACCACCACGCCTGGCTATGTGCCTGGTAATCTTAACTGTCAACTTGACTGGGTTAAGAGACTCCTGGAGAGGTAATTAGATCATGGGGGCCCTCTACTCGTCAGTGGACTAATTCACTGATGTTCATAGCTGACTGTACTACTTAGGAGGTGGGGCACTGGGGTGGGCCTTTGGAGGGTGTATCTTTTTACTGGTGCTCTTCCCCTGTGCTCTGCTTCCTGGCCTCTATCAAGTGAGCAGCTTTGCTTCACTACATCCTTTTGCCATGTTTTGCCTTGGAGCCAGCCAATCATGGACTAGACCCTCTGAAACTGAGCCAGATAAAACCTCTCCTCCTTCAAGCCCAGCCTGTGCAATATAATAGCTTAGTGAGAAGCTGTCTCAAAAACTTGAAAATTTTAAAACAACTGGTGATATAGCTCAGTACTAAGCTCCACGGTTCAATCCCAGTACCACAAAAAAAGAAAGAGAAAGAAACAAGGGAGGGAGAAAGAAAGGAAAACTAATTTACAGAGTTATTTCAGAAAAGCCAGTAAACAAACCACCACTGTCAATAACAAAGAACCACAAAACAGAACCCTAAAAGAGGATCTAATTTTCATAGGTGCTATGTTATATTTTTATGTGTGTATTTATTTATTTATTCTTGCTGTACTGGGAAATGAACCCAAGGTCTTCACACTGAGTTACATCCACAGTCCTTTTTTATTTTTTATTTTGAGACAAAGTCTTTCCTAAGTCCCTAGGTTGGCCAGGCTGGGATGGAATTTGTAATCCTGTCTCAGCCTCGTGCTGGGAGCTTGTGCCACCACTCCTGGCTTCAGGGGTGTTTGTTTGTTTGTTTTGGTACTGGGGATCAAACTCAGGACTTTGCACTTGGCAGGCTTGCCAGGCAGGCGCAGCACCATTGAGATATATCCTCGCCTCCCCCCACCCTTTTTTTTCCTTCAGTACCAGGAATCAAACTCAGGACCTTGTGCCCGCAAGGCAGGTGCGGTGCCACTGAGCTAAATCCCCAGCATTCCTTTTGTTTTGTTTTGAGGCAGGGTCTCAGTATGTAGTTCAGGCTGGCCTTGAACTCACTATGTAGCCCAGGCTGGCCTCAAACTCATGGCGATCCTTCTGCCTCAGCCTCCCAAGTGCTGGGATTAGAGGCATGTGCTATCGTGCCCAGCTGTGTTTTTATTTTGGTTTTGTGGTACTAGGGAATTGAACTCGGGACCTTCACACTGAGCTATATCCCCAGCACTTTTTAATTTTCAGACAAGGTTTCACTACATCATTAAGCTACCCACGCTGGGCTTGAATTTGAGATCATCCTGCTTCAGCTTTCCACATAGCTGGGGAAGGTATTTTTTTAAAGCCAGTTGTGGCAGTGTATGCCTCTAATCTCAGCATTTAGGAAGCTGAGGCAAGACGATCATGAGTTTGACCCTAGCCTGGGAGACTTAGTGATACCCTATCTCAAAATAAAAAAAAATTAAAAGGCTGAAATTCTGCTCTGTGAAGGCTCTATGATCAGTATCCAGTGTTGCACAAAACAAAACAAAAATCACTTGAAAATAGTAAGTTATTCACATGTACATAGGATTCTCAATGTGATTTAGCATTAGACATCATGAAGTCCAGATGCAGTAGAGTAACATATTCAAGTGCTGAATGAAAAAACACTACCAACCAAAAATCCAGCAAAACTATCTATCAAATGTGAAGAAGAGACTAGGGATGTAGCACAATGTTAGAGCATTTAGGTTGGATCACAAGCTCAAGAACAAACGAATAAAACAAATAAAGAGATTAAGACATTCTCAAATAAGGTAATTTGTCACCAGCAAACTTTATGATATAATTAATATTAAAAGGAGTTATTCAGGCTGAAATAAAAAGATACTAGACAGTAACTCTAGGAGAAGTAAGAAACATCAGTAAGATGCCTACACAGATAAATGTAAGATAATATTGTAAAAGTCTGGCAAGGTGGCACATGCCTGTAATCACAGCACTCAGGAGGCTGAGGCAGAAGGATTGCTATGAGTTTAAGGGCAGCCTGGGTTACACAGTGAATTCAAAGCAAGCCTGAACTACACAGACTGTCTCAAAAAAAATATATATATATATATATATATAGTGTAATTTTTGTTTGTAACTCCTTTTCTCTTATCATATTTTAAAAACAATTATATAAGACAATAATTTTAACTACACTGATTGGCATGCAATGTAGAAACATGTAATTTGTGTGATAATAGGAGGCCAAAGGAGAAAGGAGGACTAAAGCTATATAACAACAAAGTTTTTTCATACTATTAAAATTGTCAGTATTAATCCAGATTAGATTGTCATAAATTAAGGTATTAATTGCAATACCTAGGATAACCTCAAAAAAGTACATAGTAGCCAGGCATGGTGGTGGATCCCTGTAATCCTAGTACTCTAGGAGACTGAGACAGAAGATCACCAGTTCAAGCCTAGCCAAGGCAATTTAGCAACTTTGTGAGATGCTGTCTCAAAATAAAAAATTTAAAGGACCAGGGATTTAGCTCAGTGGTTCTGCTGCCTGCCTTGCAAGCGCAAGGACCCAAGTTCGATCCCCAGTACCCCCCCAAAATAAATAAATAAATAAAATAAAATAAAAAATTTTTAAATGGCTGGGGATGTATCTCGGTGCAAGGGCCCAGGGTTCAATCATCAGTACTGCAAAATCTTTTTTAAAAATTAAAAATTACAGGGGCTGGGGATTTAGCTCAGTGGTGCCACCGCCTGCCTCACAAGTTCAAGGTCCCAAGTTCGATCTTAGGTACCAAAAAAAAAAAATTAAAAATTATATAGTAGCCATGCATGGGGTGCATAACTGTAGTTCTAACTACTCAAGAGGCTGAGGCAGGAAGATCACCTGAGCCCAGGAGTTTGAAGCCAGCCTGTGGATCATAGAAAGAGCCATCTGGGAAAAAAAAAATTTATAGTAAAACAAAATGAAATTAAAAAAAAAAAAAAGGGCCAAGGATTTAGCTCGGTGGTTCCGCTGCCTGCCCCACAAGTGCAAGGACCCGAGTTCGATCCCCGGTACCAAAAAAAAATGACATAGGAATTAAACTATAAAATAGAAAATATCTATTTAACAGAAAAGACAGCAGTAGTGGTGGAAAAGATATGGAGAAAGACACAAGACATACAGAAAACAAACAAAAAAATGGCAGATATAAATAATATTTTATTGCCAGGCATGGTGGCACACATCTCTAATCCTGGCTCCTGGGAGGCTGAGGCAGGAGGACTGCTCTGAGTTCAAAGACAGCCTGGGCTATATAGTGAATACAAGGCCAGCCTGACCTACCTAATAGGGCCCTATCTCAAAAACAGTAACAATAAAATAATAATAATAACACTTTATTAGTAATTACATTATATGTAATTGGCACTTAAAAAGCAGAAATTGGCATAATGGATTAAAAAAATCATGCTGTCTTGTATAAGAGACACACTATAGATTCAAAGACACATAGAGGCTGAAACTAAAAGGATGAAAAAAAGATAAATTATGCAAACAGTAACCAAACGAGATCAGAAGTGTATATATTAACATAAGACAAAAAATACTTAAAGACAAAAATTGTTACTGGAGACAAAGAAGGGCATTTTAAAAGAGTCCATTCATCAAGAAGATACAGTAATTGTAAACATAAATGCATTTAACAACAGAGTCCCTAAATACATTAAGGAAAAATTGGTAGAATTAAACAGAAATAAGTAATCAATGATAATAGTTGGAAACTTCACTATTCCATACTTAATGGACAGAACACCTAGACAGAAAAGCAACAAGGAAAGAGAAAATTTGAATGATACTATAAACCAACTACATTTGACAGATATCTATAGAAAACTCCACCCAACAATGAGGCCCAATTTTTTTTTTTTTTTTGTACCAGGGATCGAACTCGGGTCCTTGCGCTTGCAAGGCAGGCACCGAGACCCAATTTTTTAAAAAAACTAGGTCTCAATATGTTACCTAGGCTGGCAGCAAATGCCTGCTTCAGCCTCCTGAGTAACTGGGACTATAGCTGCAGGCCACCATATCCAGCTTTGAATACAAATTCTCTTAAGGGTCACATGACACCTTCTGTAAGATATGTTAGGCCAAAACAAAAGTCTCAATATATTTAAAAGTATTTAAATAATGTAAACTATGTTCTCCTATCACAATGGAATAAAATTAAATGAGTAACAGAAGGAAATGGGAAATTCACAAGTATGTGGAAAATAAACAACATACTCCTAAGTAACCAATGGGTCAAAAGAAATTTAAAAAGGACCTTGAGATGAATGAAAATGAAAATAAAACCTATTAAAAATTAATGGAGGAAAAATAAATTAATGGAGGGCCAGGGATTTAGCTCAGTGGTTTCGCCGCCTGTCTTGAAAGTGCAAGGACCCCAGTTCGATCCCCGGTACCAAAAAAAAAAATTGAATTTGAAAAATCCAAAGGTTGATTCCATGAAAGATCAACAAAATTGAAAAAACTTTAGCTAGACTGACCAAGACAAAAAGGGAGAAGACTGTTGGGTGTGGTGGTGCATACTTGTAATCCCAATACTCTGGGAGACTGAGGATCACAAATTCAAGCCTAGCCTGAGCAATTAATTTAGTGTCTGTCTTAGTTACCTCTCTCATTGCTGAGACAAAATACCTAACAAAGTTAAAGGAAGAAAGGTTTATTTTAGCTCAGTTTGTAGAGATTTCAGTCCATAGAGAGCAGCAACACAGAGGAGAAAACGTCTATGGCAGAGCAGACAGGAGGAAGCAGCACCAAGCCTGTCTTCTTTCTGTACCTTTATATTCCTTCCAGGCTACAAATCTATTGATTGGTGCCACCCACATCCATGATGGGGCTTCTAATATCCACACCCAGAATTATGCTAAACCAATTTAGTTATCACACACTTTTAATTCCAGTATCACACCCCTAGATCCAGCCACCTCCAAAAAGCCTCACCTATGAGCACTTGAGGCTTTGCGAGGACATCTAGATGCAGGCTATGACAGTGATTTAGGGAGAAAGTAAAAAATAAAAAGAGCTAGGGAGGTAGGTCAGTGTGAAGACTATGGATTCAATCTCCAATACTGAAGAGACAGAGACAAAGAAAGAGAAAGAGAGAATGAGAATAAGAATATACTCAAATATTAAAATCTGGAATGAGAGCTGGGTATGGTAGCACATGCCTGTAATCCCAGCGCTTGAGAGGCTGAAGTAGATGTATCACCAGGAGTTTATGATCTAATAATCCCAGTATTGGGCACATAGCCAAAGAAAATTGAGATCTAGGGCCAGGGATTTAGCTCAGTGGTTCCGACACCTGCCTCGAAAGCACAAGGACCCAAGTTTAATCCCCGGTACCATAAAAACCAAAAAAACGAAAATGAGATCTGGTTATTTGTTTGTTTGTTCTTTGAGACAGGATCTCACTATGTAGTTCTGGCTGGCCTTAAACGCACTATGTAGCCCAGGCTGGCCTCTAACTTGAGGTAATCCTCCTACCTCAGCCTCTCTAGTGCTGGGATTACAGGCATGGGCCACCATGCCTGGCTTGAGATCTGTATTTTTGAAGAGACATCTGCACTCCCATGTTTTTTGCAGTGCTATTCACAACAGCCAAGAAATGGATAAAGGGATAAAGAAAATGAATATACACTTAATGGAATACTAGTCAGCAATAAAAAGAATGAAATCTTGTCAGTTGTGAAAATATGGTTGGATCTGGAGGTCATTATTTTTTTTTTTTTTGGAGGTCATTATGTTAAGCAAAACAGGCCAGACACAGAGTTATTCAATCTTACTGCATTATTTCAATCTTATGTGGAATCTAAAAACACAGATCTCACAGAAGTTGAGAGTAAAATAGTAGTTACCAGAGGCTGGTAAGAGTAGTGGGGAGGGAGGAATGAGGAAAGGTTGATTTTTTTTTTTTTCTTTTTTTGTACGGGGCATTGAACTCAGGACCTTGCTCTTTCAAGGCAAGCATCAGAACCACTGAGCTAAATCCCTGGCCCAAGGAAAGGTTCATTAATAAGTACTAAATTAGCTGGGTGTGGTGGCACACACCTGTAATCCCACCACTTGGGAGGCTGAGGCAAGGGGACTGCTGTAAATTCAAGGCCAGTTTGGGCTACATAGTAAGTCTAAGGCCAATCTGAACTACACAGTGAGACCCTGTCTCAAAAAAAAAAGGTACTAAGTTATAATTACATAGGAGAAATAATTTCTGGTGTTCACTGCACAGTAGGGGGACTATAGGTAATGATAATATACTGTATATTTTGAAAAAACTAAAATGAAAGATTTGGAATATTTTTACCATAAAGAAATGAAAAACATTTGAAGAGTTAGATATGTCTATCCTGATTTTAATATTATACAATATACACATGTATCAAAGTATTGATGGGAGCTGGGCGTGGTGGCATATACCTATAATCCCAGCTCTCTGGGACGAGGGGCAGGAGGATCATAAGTATCAGCCCAGCTTGGGCAATTTAGCAAGACCCTGTCTCAAAATAAAACATAAAATTACAAAAGGGCTGGAGATGTAACTCAGTGATGCAAAGATTCTAGGTTCAATCGTCAATACTGAAAAAAATCTGTGTTGGGGCTGTAGCTCTGTGGTACAAGACTTGCCTAGCATGTTTGATGTGCGGCATGGAAAAAGAAAAGACCCCATATATGTCCCAATTTTTATGTGACAATTAAAAAGTTAAATAAAAATTTAAAAAGAACCTTAGGGATGGGAGTAGAAGCATGGTTACTCAGTATGCAGGAGAACCTGGTGCAACCCCCGGCACCATAAAAAAACTTATAATTTAATAATTAATAAGAACACAAATAAGACAGGCCTTTTGGCATAGGCCTGTAATTTCAGTTCTTTGGGAGGCTGAGGCAGGAGGATCAAAAGTTTGAGCTCAACATGGGCAACTTAGCAAGACCTTATCTCAAAATAAAACACACACACAAAAAGGTTTGGGGATGTAACGTATTGTGAAGGCTCTGGCACAACACACAAACACAGTGTATCTCTCAATTCACAAGAATTCAAGTGATTCTATACCTGTTTGACTTTTGCTTCTTGGAAGAAATCATCTGGATTCTTCTCATCTCTCAGACTGTGCTGGGAAGATAGATGAGATCCTAGGCATAAGTTCAGAAAGCTGAATAAACATAAAGCTGCAAAAGATGACAACCAAGATTTCCGGGATAATATTTTAAGTCAACTTTCCTTATAATTTATTTACTATTTAAATTTTTTATTTGTAGTAAAATATACATAAAATTTAATACTGGGGGTGGTGGTGATGTGGATCAAATCCATACCCTTAGTACATACTATACAAGCACTCTACCACTGAGGGACATTCCCAAGCCCAAAATTTACTATATTAAGTATATGATAAAAAAATTTTTAAGACATCCTTTGTATTTGATGCTTCTCTGAAAAATCTCAAGGCTGTCTCTTCATAATTCAACTTTTAGTTTAAATGTTACTTTCTCCTGGATTGTGTGAGCTCCTTGGGTTCAATTCTACAGGTCTAGGAAAAAAAATGTTACTTTCTCAAAGAACCATTCTGTCAACACTAGGAGTAATTTCTCCTACTTTTTCTCATCCTCCTCTTTCCTCTTCCTCTTTTTTTTAATTTCTCTTTTGAAACAGGGTCTTACTATGTAGTTCAGGTTGGCCTTGAACTCATTATGTACCCCAGGCTGGCCTCAAACTCCCAGCGATCCTCCTCCCTCAGCCTCCAGGGTGCTGGGATTACAGGTGTGTGACACCAAGCCTGATACACTATACTTTTTGAAATATTTGCATTTATTGACTTATTAACTATCTCCCTCTCAACACTAAAAAATAAATTCTACCACAGGAGGGACCAGATGTGTCTGATCTTCACATGACTGGAATACTGTAGTCCTTTGCTGTCAACTTTTATTAAATATTTCCTGAATAACAATTATAGTAATAATTTGTTTGTTTTTGCATTGCTGGGGATTGAACCCAGGGCCTTGAGGGTACTAAAGAAGCACTATACCACTAAGCTACAACCGCAGCCAGTCTTACAGTGTTTTTTTAAATTGCCAAGCAGTTTCATGTATCTCATTTGATCATTACAATTCTGACTAAAATGGGCTTGCTAGCCCCACTATACAGAGCCACAGAGAAGCATCGCACCCCAGGACACAGTTTGTAAAACAGCAGCACAGCTGTGGTGGTGGGACTGCTTTTTTCCAATACATTCACTCTAGTTCTAGGGCTAAGGGTATTTTAAATTACTTTGCCATTAAGGAAATGCTGACTCTGAAGGGTAGTAGAAACAAACTTCATATTTTTTTAAAAAAGTAGCCAGTTCCTGATGGGCACAGTGGCACGTGCCTATAATTCCAGCTACTGGGAAGGCTAAGGCAGGAGGATGATGAGTTTGAGACCAGCCAGGACAATTTAGCGAGACCCTCTCTCAAAATAATGATTGTAATAATAATAATTAAGAAAGGGCTGGGAATGTACTGTAGCTCAGTGGTAAAGCACCCCTGGGTTTCACCCCCGGTACTGAAAAAAGAACAAACATACATATAAACAAAACACGTAGCCAGTTCCTGAAGCTGATCTATCCCCACCTCCCTCATTCCCCCACCCCTCCCCACAGTCACACAGAGCAGAGTTTAAGGCACACTGGTTGTACTCTAAGTGTAGAAGAAAATACAACTACTCACTTGTTTGGAATCCTGAATTCCCTTGTTTAACTTGATTTGCTTACTGACCCCCTCTGCCCTAACAGCTTTACTCAGGTATAATGTTATGTTGTTTTTAAACTTTGCTCCCTGAGATAATCTCATTCTCTAGGGCAGTGCACGCGCGGCGCTGCCGGCTGTTTATCATTGAAAGCTCTAAAAGGTTCGCAATCACTGCTCTAGAGTATCTGCTTCACCTTTTGGATCTTCACTACAAGCACCTATAAAGCGAGCGAGCGCGCACACACACACACACTCACACACGCACGCACACACCTCCCCCCCCCCCAACACGTGTGACCCTTGTATACAGTTTGCGCTCGGCCTTCCACCCGGGCCCGGCCCACAGTAAGCCCCGCCCCTCAGTCCCTTTCCAACTCAGCCCCCTTGAATCTCGCCCTGCCCCTCCCCCCTTCTCTCGCGAGAGGTGAGCGATCCTGGCTGGACGGGAGGAAAGTATCTGCTCCGCTGAGGGGGGGAAAGGAGGAGCTGGAGACAGACTGTGGGGCAGAGCGCGGGCGGGCAGTAGGCGACGGAGCTACCAGCGGGTAAGTCCTATTAATATAAGCTAGTCCGTGATCTGACAGGAGTTTCCCCTTCAAGTCTGGCCAGTCCCAGCGTCCCGGGCCGGGGTCTCCCCTCCCAGTCTGTTGGACGGGGGGCGCTGAGGCGGTGGCCGGGCCCTGTCTGAGGAAGAGGGTGGGGCATAGACTAAAATGACCAGTAAGGGAGAAGGAAGGCACGATTGGCGGCGATGAGCGCTAATGAAAGATCATTTTTATCTTGGGGCGTGCCGCCCCTCTTCTCTCCCTCCTCCCGCCTCCTTCTTTTGGGGGGGAAGGCGGGGCCAGAGGCCTGAAGTGTGGGGAGAACTTGGGGTAAGTAGCCCCGGGGGGCACAGGGCGTGGCAAGGAGAGGGGAATTGAATTCTGAGAGAAGGGTAGTTTAGTGGAGCCAAAAGGAAGGATCGTGGAATGGGGTGGGATGAGAGAAAGTGGACCACTAAACTAGGTTGAATAGTCAGGACTTTCCAAAGAATGGGGTTAGGGGTTTGGCATTGGAAAGGGCAGGAGTACTTGGCAGGAGGTAAGGATGAGTAGGTGAAAACAAGGACCTTGATCTGGTGAAAGCATACTTTGGGCTTGGCTGCAAAGATAGGTAGGGATAGATCATTGGAAATGAGCGTGGTGACATTTCGATTGAGTAAAAATATCAGAGGCATGATAGTAGAGAAAGTTTGGATTTGAAGAGAATTATTAAGTGAATGAGTTTAGGAGCGCAGTGTGGATGAGTTGAGTCGCCAGAATGCATGACTTTAGGAATAGTGTGGGAATGGAGAGAAGTAAGGGAGGTGTTTGGAAGAGAGACGTCTGAGATGCACAGGTCTTTAGCCTAAGGACGGAGGCTGTGCTGTTGACTTAGGACTTTTGGTGGTTATGACACCCAGTCTGATGACCAACTTGGAAAAATGCTGGGCTCTAGAATGAGAGAAATAGAACACTCAACACTTCTCTGATTTTCTCCTTCCATTCCCCTTCCCAAATTTTATCTCTTCCAGAACACAGGGATGTGGGCTTGGTTGGGACTTAAGCAGTCCAAGTTGGAGCCCCAAAGGGACTTATATGTTGCTCTGAATTGCTTGTTATGTTCTCTCACTGGGGTATTTACTACCCAGGGAACCTCCAGCCCAGATTCCCTCGTTGCTACTTACCCAACTTTAAAAGTTTGTTTTCTACTTAACAGAGGGTGTTTTAACATCTCTTACGGTCCTGTCACATTAAGTGTAAGTTTGTGGAGGTGTGCAGGTTTTCCTCAGCAAGCTCACTTGATTTCTATGTTTAAAATTTTGCAGTAATGTAATTTCTGTAGAAACAGCAATCTTTGTAGACATTCTAAGTACAAATATACTAAAATGAAATTTTTTCCATTTAAGTGTGGCATCACTCATTCTTGAAAAGTTATTAAATGGATGGTTGTATTTAGTTTTAATTAGCTTATTTATTTTTAAATACTGTAAAATGTACACATATTTCAGGAAAGTGAATTTTTTTTTTCAATTTTTTTCACGTGTATCCAGACTCTAAAGACATATCATAATATCATAGGGCAAAGGTTGGGGAAATCAAACACAATTTGTATTTAAATGTGGAGATGTAAGGTAAGTGGAGGCTATTGTGAAATGTAGCGTGTCTGTAAGAAAAGAAGCTAAAGAAAAGTTTGGCAGCTATGCTAAGTAGTCTTGCCAGTTTGCATTTAATTCTGTATTACAGACAGGCCTTTGGCCTTTGTTTAATAGTTATGTATCATTTAATAATGAATTACACAGCCAATTAATAACTCGTTTACTATTTTGTAGATTTTTTTTTTACATTCCTTCTCCTTTTGCTTTTGAGAATTGAAATAATGTCTGAAATACCAATATAAGGCTAATATATGAAGAGAAACCAGACTATATAATTTTTGTATTAACCTTTGGTTTTCGGCAACCGTTTCAAGCTTTCCTCTTGGCCAGGACATTGCTCCTACAGCACACTGAGACCAATTAATTACTGACTCTTTAGCGTTAACTACTGAATTGAGTTCCAGTATTTCACATTAAGAACATTACCATAGGACATTCAGAACATTTTCACAGTTTGCTTGGCAGCAGGAAAAAAAAAATACGATGGGAGAGAGCACAGTCCCTTGTTGTTTTGGTCTTCTAGTCTAGAATTTGTGAGGGCTTTTACTTGGGCATATTAAGACTTTTTTTTTCTCACTAGTGTTACCACCCAGCAGAGAGCTAGAGAATAACACTGCACATCTTTCAATTTGTGGAACAAAGTTTACACTCTGGTGGTTTCAGTGTTGTAATTTTTAAACACCTTTGTTTACTATGAGTTTGAAATGTTAATAGCTGCCGTTTACTGTATCTTGTTCTCTTTCCTGTCCTCACCTCTAACCCCAAATGGAAATTATTATTTCTGACAACTCTTAAGTTACTGCTTTTCCCAGAGTAAATTCCCTGGCTCTGCCTGAACACAGCTGGTCTGAAGTTATTGTTTTGTGCATGTCAAGACTAAATTTTCTGAAGCTGCAGTGGGAGGTAGTCAGTGTTACCACAGCCTCCTATCCATGTCTGATAAGGAGGAGCCTTCTTCTTGCAAGGAAGTTTTAGGTGGAGCCAGTAGCACTGGTGTGTGAGTGCCTAGGAAAGACAGCTATCTTCTTGGGACCAGTTCGCAGGCTGGCATATGATTGTCCTCTATTCCTTGATAATGGTACTAACGGTAAGGGCAGATGTGTCTCTGAGAAACATAATCATAGCATTTGTTAAAAAAAAGAAAGTGTTCATTTCTTTTGTTGTTGGTTTCTCTGAAAACGGTTCTGACTTTGAAGTTCATGAAAAAAATCTCCTATTTTATTTTTGTTTTTTTGAGACAAGGTCTCACTATGTATTTCAGGCTGGCCTTAAACTCACTATGGCCAATGTTGGCCTTGAACTCATGATGATCCTCCTGCCTCAGCCTTCTAGGTGCTGGGATTATAGGTATGTGCTACCACATGCCTGGCTTCTATCAACTTTAAAAACATGTCAAAGAAAACATTTTTCTTTTTTCCTCTACTGGGTATTGAACCCATGGCCTTCACACTGAGCTACATCCCCATCTCATTTTATTTTTATTTTTTATCTTGAGGTAGTCTTGCTAAATTTTCCATGCTGGGTTCAAATTTGAGATCCTCCTACCTCAGTCCCCCAGAGTACTGAGATTTAGGTGTGTACCACCACACTCAATTTAAGAAGATCATTTTATTTATTTATTTAATTTTTAAATTTTTGGTACCAGGAATCAAATATAGGGCCTTGAGCTTGCCTGGCAGGCACTGTGCCACTGAGCTACATCCCTGGCCCAAGAAAATAATTTTTAAGCTTCTTGCCATGTATGTATTTACTTGTTTGTTTTTGGCTTTTTTTTTTGGTTTGGTAGTTACTATTGTTTTTTGGTTTTTTGTTTTTGGAGAGAAGATCTCACTGTGTATTACAGGCTGGCCTTGAACTTGTTGTGTAGCCCAGGCTGGCCTCAAACTCAATATCCTTTTCCCTAAAGTACTGGGATCTGACATGGTCTCATTTTTAAATGTTGCCTTCCTGTAAAAGGCTTCTTTTAGTTTTTGGGGGGGTTTTTTGGTACCAGGGGTCAAACTCAGGTTCCTCCACTTGTGAGGCAGATGGCTGAACCACTGAGCTAAATCCCTGGCCCAAGGCTTCTTTTAGAATCAAGTACATTCATGAAGTACACATCATATTTGAAATCCTTGATGGATGATCTTTTAATGTCTGAATGCTGTAAGGAAGAGAACCCCACTTCACGGATAACCTGTTCCATTCATTATTGGAGTTCTAGTTTATGTGCTATTGAAGCCAGCACCGTTATTGGAGTTCTGTCATCTGAAGCCACACTCAATAAAACCAATTCTCTGTCAACATCATAGACTTCAAATATTTGATGACACTTAAAGCCCCATTAAGACATCTCTCTCTGGATAAATACTCCAACGTCTTCTGTTTTTCCTTAGATGACATTTTAAATAAAGTTCAGCTTTTTTATCAACTTAGTTGCCTGAGTTTTTTTAGAGTTCCTTATCTAGATATGAAGATAGCATCTCAGATACAGTGTAACCAACACAAAATATAGGGTTAAGGAGATCATAACATCTTTTTTTTCTTCACTCTTTACTGCTATTCATAAAGTCTAAAGTCATATGAATTTGTACAGTTGGTGGGTTTTTTTTGGTATTGGGGATTGAACTCAGGACCTTGGGCTTATGAGGCAGGTGGCAGCACCACTGAGCCAAATCCCCGGCCCACAGTTTTTTAAACATAATTGAAAACTTTACATTTATCCCTGTAGTTATCATCCTATTAGTTTTGACTTATTATTTTTAGTATGACAGTGTTTTTTAGCCTCTCGATCATTCCTCATATCTTTGTATTATTGATGTGTTTGATAAACATGATGTCTGTGTTTTCATGTTAGGTCACTGGTAGAGCAATGCTATATATTAGTAGCCTATCATTATGTTAACATTAATTAACATTTTAGAGTAAAATATAGTTATGAATCCCACATGCTGTTTTATATCATCTAACCTTGTATTACTAAGTATCAAGAAGTGTTCTGTTAGCCAGGCACTGTGACACACCTAATCCCAGCGACTTGGGAGGTTGAGGCAGAAATATCATAAGTTTGAGGCCAGCCTGGGCAGTTTAGCAAGTCCTTTTCTCAAAGTAAAAAATAAAAAAGACTGGGAGTATAGCCCTATACTAAAACATTTGCCTAGCATTTGTTAGGCCCTGGGTTCAATCTCTAATACTGTAAGAAAAAAAAGTGTCCTGTTAAAATACAAATGTATTCTGTTTCTGACATCTCTGAGCTTCTAGGCCAGTGAAAAATACAAAATGAAGCTATATATTAGGTGCTGTTTAGCCATCTGATACTAGTGCTTATAGATCACTACATAGTTTGCCAATTGTTCATAAACAATATACTCAATCCATTTTAAAGTGTACCTGGGAAATAATTTGTTTCACCAGTCTATAATTTATGTAACCTACCTCCTATGTCCCCTCCCCCCCTTTTTGGTATTGGGGATCGAACTTGGAACCTTCTGCTTGCAAGGCACGCAGCAGAACCACTGAGCTAAATCCCCGGCCTTGTCCCATATTTTTAACATTATAATTTTTTCGTTCATTTTATTTTTTTTTTATTGAGACAGGGTCTTGCTAAGTAGCCCAGGCTGACCTGGAACTCATGGCGATCCTCCTGCTTCAGCCTCTGGAGTGCTGAAGTAGAGGCATCCACCACCACATCCGGCTTTTTCTCCGTTTAAAAAGCTTTTGATCCTGGGTGGGGGATTTAGCTCAGTGGTTCCACCGCCTGCCTCACAAGCTCAAGTTCTTGAGTTCAATCTCCGGTAACAAAATAAAATTTTGTGATCCTGAGTGCTTTCTTTTCTTCCTTTATTTAAAAAAAAAAATAATGAATGATTAACAGTCTTATTTATATTTGGACAGTTTTTGCCATTAGATGAAATTCTGTTTTGGAAACTTTTAGGAAGAAACTTATTCCATAATGATTTTAAGACAGAAATCAAGGAATTAAACTACTGCCTATTAAACAGTTATATTGTAGCTTTCCTATAATATTGACATTTCTAGAGCTAGGGATTTAGCTCAGTGGTGCCGTGCCTGCCTTGCAAGTGCAAGGTCCTGAGTTCGATTTCCAGTACCAGAAAAAAAAATATTGAGATTTCTAATTTAGAGCTTTTTTCTTTTTTTCTCTTTTTTTTTTTTGGTATTGGGGATCGAACTCGGGTCCTTGCGCTTGTGGAGCAGGTGGCAAAACCACTGAGCTAAATCCCCTGCCCGCTTTTTTCATTTTTGATTTAGAATAAAAACCTACATCAACTATACACCACACATGTAATTGCTGTTTCTAGTGGTAATTTGTTAGTATGGAAGTCTGACTTTCACATGCTGTGTGCTGGAGGTGAAATGGTGCCACAAACCCAGCAGAGCATCAGAAGACATCTCTAGGAACTAAAGATTTTGTAATGGCAGCCAACAACTTTCCTGCATGTTAATTTTAGACCTGACAGTTGAATTTATGTTTGAGCAATTTTAGCTGATAAATGCATTTTTAAACCACCTTCCTCTTTTGGGGTTTTAATTTTTACTTTCATTTTTAAAAATTGCAAATTGTGAATGGAAATGTTTGCACAGATTAAAGTAGCACACCGTTATGCAGGGACAGGATGCATTTTGTAAAGTCTGTATACCTTCTCATGCTTCTGAGACTTAGTCATGAGTTCTGGGAAGCAGAAAGATACACTTGGTGACTTCTCAAGCTCCTTTCTTGTCCATACATTCGTAAATAGAAACTCAGATCAAGGAACTTACTATTGAAGAATCAGGAAGAAAAATAGACTGTAAAGAAAATGAAATTGAAATAGTTCTACTGACTGAGTGCAGATGGATAAGTATAAGGAACATAAATGATGAGAAGTAACTCCTTTGAACTAAAAAAAATCAGAAACAATAAATATTTTGCATTGGAATCATTTGTTGTCTTAAAAATATTTTACCTTAGGGCCGGGGATTTAGCTCAGTGGTTCCGCTGCCTTCCTAGCAAGCACAAGGACCCGAGTTCGATCTCCGGTACCAAAAAAAATTTTTTTTACCGTGATATTTTCTCTTCAGCATTTCCCTGGTGGACACTTCATTTTGAAAAAAATGTTCTTTTTTTTTTATTTAAATCACAGTAATATAATTTCCTTTCCTTCTCTTGTTTGTTTTTTAATTTAGATTTTTAATTTTTTTTTCATCTTTCATTTTGTTCTCCGAATAAGGTGCTGAGTGTATACAATGAAGCAAAATTCAGTTCAATTTTGAAAGTAAATATTTGCTCTATATCTTCGTTAGTAAAAAGGAAGAGTGTTAAAATTTAGGAAAGTTTTTGTGAAAAGATAAACTTTTTATTTAGTTCTTAAAACTTAGTGGGCTTTTGATCCCCGGTACCAAAAAAAAAAACAACTTAGTAGGCTTACACTTAGGAAAGGTTTCTAACTAAACCAAAGGTGAATTAATGTATAGTAGTGGTCTTGGAAAGTCTTAAGTATTTACAACAAAACTTATTATAAACTTACAATTTTATTAGTTTTTGCTTTTTCTTTTTTTTTTTGCTTTTCTCATCTTTTGGTAATTGTAATCCTAAATATTCTCATAGAGTTGAAACTAGACTCTGTAAAAAGTTTATTTTTTCTGTTGAATACTGCATTCCTCCTTAATAAATATCAGTTTATGAAAGTCTACCGGGAGCTGAGGTTTAGCTTAGAAAGTTTGTGAGCTTGTGGCTTGGGCTTCTGTGTTAGCTATTCTTCCATAGCCACAACTTCTTACAAACCTCAGCTTCGTTTCTTTGAATTGCCTGCTGTTATCTCCTTATCTGGTAGAACACTTCTTTCTAAAGTACATAGGGAAAGGTTACATGCCAAACTGGTCAAATTTAATTAAATTTTATTTATTTATTTATTTATTTATTTATATTTTGAGATAGTGTCTAACTATGTAGTTTAGGCTGGCCTTGAATTCACTGGGTAGCCCAGGTTGGTGTTGAATTTGTGATAGTCCTCCTGCCTCAGCCTCCCAAGTGCTGGGATTACAGCTGTGCGCCACCATAGTCAGCTCAAAATTTTATTTTGGACTTTAAACTTACTATGCAGTAGAAAAAAGTTCATCTTTCAGATTTTAAAACAAGGGAAAGAGGTGGAGGTGTAGTTCAGAGGCAAAGCATATATTCAGCATGTTCAAGGCCCTGGGTTCTATCCCCAAAATACACACACACACACACACACAACTATTTTCTTGAAGTAAGAATATGCTTAGGGAAAAAAGGGTGTTTGTTTGTTTGTTTATGGTAATACTGGGAATTGATCCCAGGGCCTTCTAACTGAGCTAAATCCCCAGCACTTTTTATTTACTTATTTTTATTTTGAGACAAGCATGTTTCCTCTCTCTGTCTCTGTCCCTTCCTCCCTCTGTAGTACTCAGGACCTTCAAACTGAGCTGCATTCCCAGACCTTTTATATTTTTTATTTTGAGATAAGGTCTTGCTAAGTCACTAAATTACCCAGGCTGGGCTTAAGCTTGAGATTCTCCTGGTTCAGCCTCCCACAATGCTGGGATTACAGTCATGTGCCACCATGCCTGGCTAAGTGATTTATTGAGTATAATATACAATTGCTGTAAATTGTTTATGTTGGCACCAGGTTTCTTGCTAGTAATACTTAAAATTTATTAAGCTTGAATAACACTATGTTGGGTTTGTTTTAATATATTTCTAGTACCAACATGACTCCTATAGCACCTTTTCCTTAAAAAAGTTTTGCTCAAGCTTAGGCCTGCAGGTACATACCTATAATCCCAGCACTCTGGAAGGCTGAGGCAGGAGAATCCCAAGTTCAAGTCTAGCCTGGGCAATTTAGTGAATTAGCAAGACCCTATCTAAATAAATAGGGCTGGGGATGTGGCTCAGTGCAAAGGATCTGTGTTCAATGGCCACTACTGCAAAAAAACAAAAAACGAAAAACTTTTATTCAAGCAGTAGTTTGTTAGCCAGATTATGTTTGTAATCCTAGTACTCTGGGAAGTTGAAGCAGAATTGCAAATTTGAGCCCAGCCTGGTCAATTTAGTGATATAGCAAGCCTGTGGCTTAAAAAATAAATAGGGTAGGAATGTATGTAGCTTAGTGCAAAATCCATGGGTTAAAAAAGAAAAAGAAAAAAAAGCAATTGTTTGCTAATATTTTTATGCCTCTGTGTTTGAGACCAGTGAGCATCAATCAGTGAGTGTTGGAATATCCCCAAATAGATCACTGTGATGCAAATATTTTAGGCAGACTGAGAAAATAGATCTTTTTTCCCATGATTGTCATTGTAAGATACTGTAGCTTCTTCCTTCCCAGAACCATATTGATACTGAGGGGTTTTTTCTTGGTTTTTTTTTTTTTTTCTTTTTTGGTACCGGGGATTGAACTTGGTTCCTTACACTTGCAAGGCAGGCGGCAGAACCACTAAGCTAAATCCCTGGCCCCTGATACCTAGGTTTTAATATTAAAGTCTGTTGGGTTTATTGTTGTTTGCAGTCTGAGTCTATGAGGATTTAAAATTGATCCATGGTTTATTGTGTGTGGGTTTTTTGTTTTTGTTTTTTGTTGTTGAGGTACTGTACCACTGAGTTACAGACCCAGCCCCCCACCCTGCCTTTTTTGAGACAAAGTCTTACTGAGTTGCCAGGCTGGCCTTGAACTTGGGATCCTTTTGCCTCAGCCTCCCAGATTACTAATTATAGATATGTACCACAATGCCCAGCAGCTTTATTGTTTTAGGAATCATTTTTTGTGGTACTGGGGATTGAACCCAGGGCCTCATGCATGGTTGGCAAGCACTCCACCACTGAGATTATTTTTTAATTTTTTTCTTTTTTCTTTTTTTTTTTTTGGTACCAGGGATCAAACTCTGGTCCTTGTGCTTGTGAGGCAGGTGGCGGAACCACTGAGCTAAATCCCTGGCCCGATTATTTTTTAATTTTGAGACAGGGTTGCTGTAAATTGCCCAGGCTGACCTCAAACATGCAGTTCTCCTGTCTCAGCCTCCCCAGTAACTGAGATTAACTGTGCTATGATGCCTGGTTTGTTTTGATTTTTTGGTTGACACCATACTAATTTCCAGGACTTTTTCTACGTCTAAAATGCACATTGAGGAGATCGGGAGTGTAGCTCAGTGGTAGAGCACTTGCCTGGCATTCTCAAGGTTTTAGGTTTGAACCCTACCACTGACTGCAAAAATAAATAAGTAATGAATTTGAGACCAAATGTATGTGTGCATGTGGGTGTGTGTGTGTGCATGTATGTGTGTTTTGTGATACTGGGAATTGAACCACACTGAGCTACTTCCCTAGCTCTTCTTTTATTTGGGGGGAACACCATCTTGCTAAATTACTTAATTGCTCAGTCTGGCTTAAATTTGGGATTCTCCTGCCTCAGGCTAACAGAGTGCTGGGATTACAGGTATACCTCACCAAGACTGGTTTTGATAGGTATTTTTCTGTTGCTATTTCTTTGTTTCTTGTTAATTTAGTAAGTGTGGCTTCTTTGCTTTTGCTTTATTAACCCTCCTTGGGATAACTCAAAGTAGTTCCTTGAACCTTCAAAAACCTTAGAAAACAGGGCTGGGGATTTAGCTCAGTGGTTCTGCTGCCTGCCTCCCAAGTGCAAGGTCCCGAGTTCATTCCCCAGTACCAAAAAAAAAAAACCCTTAGGAAACCTTAAAAAACTAGTCAAGAAGGTTCCTAGATAAAGCTACTTCTAGATAAATTCTAAGCTTTGGCCGTGTGTTGCTTATGATTCAGCCAGATTTTCATCCACATCTGTTTTCATTCATTTGCTACAAAACTATTTGGTCTGTTTAGCTGGCTTTTCTTTGAAACCCATCCCTGCATGTCTAAGCCTGAAATCCAGAAATTAATTTCAACCTTCTGTTTGATTGATCTAAGGACTCTATTGTTCTTATAGATTTTGAAGCCATGGATCTCAGTTTTATCTCAGTATCTACCCATCCCTTTATACTCTTACATATCATTGAGGATCCCAGAGAGCTTTTTGTTTATCTGTGTTGTATCTGTTAATATTCAAGATATTAGGACTTAAAAGAGGAAGTTTTAAAATATTTATTAATTTATTTTAAAATAATAGCAAACTCATTTACATGTTAACATAAAAATTGTATCTGTACTTTTAAAAAACGGAGGAAAGAGCTTCATATCTCTTTAATGTCTGGCTTAACAGAAAACAGCTGGTTTCTGTAGTTGCTTCTGCATTCCATCTTGTTTTGTTTTGTTTTTTTGGTACCGGGGATCGAACTTGGGACCTTGCGCTTGCGAGGCAGGCTCTGGAACCACTGAGCTAAATCCCCGGCCCCTCTGCATTCAATCTTAAGATATGTTTTTTTGGTATAAGTATATGAAGAGAACAGGAGTCACACAGATATATATAAGAGAAAAAGGAAAGACTGTTTTCAGATAATTGTACATAGTCTCCTTTGATAAAATACCAAAATCTGAAAAAGGATAGTTTCTTAAAGGTTAGCTGTAGTATACATCTGAAACCACATCTGTGAACTTTTAATACTGTTACATTAAAGTGCATTGGTCTGTCTTGTGCTTGCTCTTAAAATAGATCTTTTGCCCATGAGTGATTTTAACCCCCATGAACACTCTGAAAGGGTCTCAGATATCTTTGGGATACCTGGAGCCCACTTTGAGAACTACTGTCTTATAGTGCCAAACTTGAAAAATGCAGGTGTTTTCCACATGGCAGAAATTATAACCTTTCCAGCCTTCTAGTGCTTCTCAAAGGGTGGACCAGTGATAATTTGCATCAGAATTACCCAGGTTTTTTTGTTTTTGTGTTTTATTTTTAATTGAAAGTGTAAATTCTTGGACCCCTGTGGCAAGAGAATCCAAGAGATCTAGGAATCTATAATTTTACAAGATGCCCAGGTCAATATGCAATATTTGAGAACTATTGAGCTAGCTTAACCTTATTTTAAGAAAACCTAATTTCATTTCTTTTCTATCTGTGTTTCTTCTTCTTTTTTTTTTTTTGGTACCAGGGATCGAACTCAGGTCCTTGCACTTACAAGGCAGGCGGTGGAACCACTGCGCTAAATCCCCAGCTCTGTCTGTGTGTCTTGTCTTGTCCTTTCCTTCCCTTTCTTTCTTTCTTTCTTTCCTCTTGTGTTACTGGAGGGATAAACCCGAGTATGCTCTACCAATGAGCTACATCCCCATCCTCCCTTTTATTTATTTTTTTGGAACAGAGTCTTGCTGATTTACTGAGGCAGGACTTGAATTTGAAATCCTCCTGCCTTAGCCTCCCTGAGTGTTGGGATTATAGGAATTAGCCACCATGCCTGGGTTAAAATTTGGGGGTTTTTGCTTTTGTTTTTTTGAGATGGGGGTCTCACTATGCAGTTGAGGCTGGCCTTGAACTCACTGTGTAGCCAAGGCTGGCCTCAAACTCACAGTGATCCTCCTGCCTCAGCCTCCCGAGTGCTGGGATTACCGGACTGCGCCACCATGCCTGGCTCTAAAATTTAAATATTCAAGTGATCAAGTTGTGGTATGTGTGTGTATCAAACCCCCAAGTTGAATCTAATCACTATGTATTGGATATATACTAATAAAAAAATTAAAACATTTTGAAAATTCAAGCAAAAAGAAATTTATACTTGAATGATCACATTATAAATGAATTTATTAAGGATTAGCGTATAAATTCTGATGTTCTTCATAATTAAGGTATCTTAAATAGCTACATATTTTGATAGCTATCATATATACAAGGAGTTAGCAGAGTATGATCAGATAATAAATGTTATGCTCTGTAGACATGAGGTCTCTTGTACCTACCCAGCTCTGCCATTCTAGCACGAAAGTAGCCATGGCTAATACATAAACAAATAAGCATGGATGTATTCTAATATAACTTTATTTATAGGTGCTAAAAAGTGAATTTCATTAATTTTCATGTGTCACAAAATATTCTTTATGACTTTTTTCAACCATTTAAAAATGTAAGCCAGGGCTGAGGATTTCGCTCAGTGGTGCTGCACCCGCCTCACAGCGCAAGGTCCTGAGTTTGGTCCCCAGTACAAAAAAAACAAAAAAAAAACAAAATGTAAGTCAGCCAAAGTGACATAGGCCTATAATCCCAGCACTTGGGAGGCTGAGGCAGGAGGGTCACCGTGAGTTTGAGGCCAACCTAGGCCATAGTGAACTCAAGGTCAACCTGAACTGCATAGTGACTGTCTCAAAAAACAAACAAATAAAAATGTTACAAATGCTGGGTGTGGTGGCACTTCTCTGTAATCCCAGCTACTCAGGAGGCTGAGAAGAGAGGATCCCTGGTCAATTTAGTAAAATGCTGTCTCAGAAAAATAAAATAAGGCTGGGATATAGCTCAATGGTAGAGCATTTGCCTAGCATCCGTGAGGCCCTGGGTTCAATCCCCAGTATAACAATCAATCAATCAATTTATTCTTAGCTGGTACGCCCCACAAATTAGGTCTCAGACTGGATTTTACCTGTGAACTGAAGTTTTCCAACCCTTTATATAACTAAATTTAAAAATAATTATAAAATATTCTTAAATATTAAAACAATGAACATTACAGCATGCTCCTTTATCCTTGGTTTTGCTTTTTGCAGTTTTAGTTACCCTTGTCAACTGTGTTCCAAAAATACTGTATTAAATGGAAAATTTCAGAAATAAACAATTCGTGAGTTTTAAGTTTTGCACTGTTCTGAATAGCATGATGAAATCTGGTGCTGTCCCACTCCATCCTTCCCAAAACCCTGGGACTGAATCATCCCTTTCTCCAGCCAGTCCACGAATCCATTCTGTATATTGGCTGTGAGTCATCAGTAGCCTTCTCAATCATCAGATAAGTGCTTGTGTTCAAGTAACACTTGTTTTACTTAGTAATGACTCCAAAGTGTAAGAGTCAATGCAAAAGGGTGCACACTGGGGCATAAAACATGGAAAAACAGATTAATTCTAGTACTGCATGGCAATGCTGCAAAGAATATAGGGAAGAAAATACTATATAGAGAGTTCAGTGCTGTCTGTGCTTTAGGTATCTACTGCAGGTCTTGGGACATATGCTCTAGGGAACTATTAAATTTTCCTAAACAAAAATGATACTCCCTTCACTGCCTGCGTTGCAAATGCAAGGTCCCGAGTTCGATCTTCGGTACCAAAAAAAAAGAAAAAAGAAAAATGATACTCCCAAGAATTGTAGTACTACCTCAAATTGCTGTTTCTGAGCATTCATTTTTATAATAAGCATACAAGAAACACTGTTGTGTGCTGAATTGTTGGAAATATATGATTCAGTTATAAGTACTTACACAATATGCAAATTGTCATACAATTTTACAAGAGTTATATGAAAAGATGTGGTGTACCTGGATGCATCGGCACATGCTGGTGATTTTAATTATTCTGTAAACTAAGGCAGGAGGATTACAAATTCAAGGCCAGCCTAGATAACTGAGTGAGACTGTGTCTCAAAATGAAAATAATAAAGGCTATAGTTCTGTATTGGAGTGCTTGCCTGGGTTCAGTACTACAATTTAAAAAAAAAAAAAGGTTGTGTCCATTTCATGTATTGTTTGGAGTGTGTAAGAACAGAAGCTAGACCAACCTCCATCTCTTGATTTCTTTTTTTGCTAATTCTTTGTAACTCTGCCTCAGTTTTCCAGTCTGTTAACAAAGTGCTTTACAAAACCCTGGTATAAAAAAGAAGGCTGGGCCGGGGATTTAGCCTAGTGGTTCTGGCGCCTGCCTCGCAAATGCAAGGACCTAAGTTCGATCCCCAGTACCAAAAAAAAAAAAAAAGGCTAATTATTTTTAAATTATAGTAGTATATGTGCTTTATACGTAATCCTACAGTAGTTGATTTACCGACTAAGATAATGTATGCTAAACTATTGTGATGCTGAGTAATACAATGGAAAATTAATCCAGAATTTACAGACAGAAATTTCAGTTCGTAAATAATCTATTGCCTAGTAAAACTTGAGTCTTCGTCTTCTAGGGTTCATATAACCAGCAGTATAGTCTTATAGTTCATATGTTTACTGGGATCTCTTCTTTAGTTAAGGCAATTTTAGTAATGTGAATCAGAGCAGCACTGAGTATCCTGCAGAGAATAAAATGCTAAGACTGCTGTGATAAAGAGCTTCAGTGTTTGCACACTTTGGTTAGCAGCAGCTAAATTACAATCTGAAACTTGGTATTCTAAAATAAATTATGTATGTAGTTCAGGCTGGCCTTGAACTCATGGCAGTCTTGCCTCAGTCTCCCAAGTGCTGGGATTACAGGTGTGCAGCATCATAGCCGGCCTGTTATGTTTTTAGAAGAGAACTGTTTGCGTGTAATTTATTTCTTGTCAATATCATAAAGAAATGGAGCCTTTAGAGCTCTGTTTGGATACCTAAATTTTTCAGCTTTTCTACAGCTGAGCTAAATAGCATTCAGTACCTGCTAAGCTTGGTTTTAGTTCTCTTTATTCCTGTTATGACAAATGGTTGAGACAGCGTCTGTTTATTTTTTTTGTTACTGGGAATCAAACTCAGGACCTTGCACTTGCCAGGCAGGAGCGGCACCACTGAGCTAAATCCCCAGCCCTGTGTTTATTATTATTACTGTTTACTTATACTATCAGTAATACCTGTCAGGGAGCATTCATGGCATTCTGAAAATGGATCCTCAAAGGTAACAAAGGAGAATTTTTTTTTTTGGTACCCGGGATTGAATTCTCATCCTTGCCCTTTCGAAGCAGGCGTGGAACCACTGAGCTATATCCCCTGCCGAGAAACATTTTTTTTTTAATGGTAGTGCACTGAGCTGTATCCTCAACCCTTTATATTTTTTTGAGACAGGGTATTGGTAAATTGCCTAGGGTGGGCTCAAACTTGCCATCCTCCTGCCTCAGCCTTAGGAGGAGCTATTTTAAATTGTTTGATTTACCCTGTATATCAATAAAAGCTTACGTTTCTACCATGTCTTTTCTGTATGAAACTATTAATTTTATAATTTTAGAAAGCCTTCCCACTCTCCCTGTAGTACTGGAGATTGAATGCAGGGTCTTTGCACTGAGCTATATCCCAATTCCTTTTTATTTTTATTTTGAGAAGGATCTTGCTAAAATGCCCAGTTCTGGCCTCCAACTCATGATCCTCCTGCCTCAGCCTCCTCAGTTATTTGTTTGCTTCTTTTTAGGTTTGGAATTGTGGTGCATATGCAATTTTATATCCTGTCTCTTTTCTTTTTTTTTTTTGAGACAGGGTCTTGCTCTGTAGCTCAGCTATCATTGAGCTCACTATGTAGCCCAGGCTGCCCTCAAACTTGGGGCAGTACTCCTGTCTCTGCCTTCCAAGTGCTAGGATTACAGAGATGTGCCCCACGCATGAATTTTTTTTTTTTCTGGTACCAGGGATGAAACTCAGGAACTTGTGCTTGCCAGGCAGGCGCGGTGCCACTGATCTACGTCCCCAGCACCCTGTCTCTTTTCATTTAATATGTAGCATATTTTCATGTCATTAAATAATTTTTAAAAATTAAATAACTTTCAAAATGTCATTCTTTTTTTTTTTTGAACTGGGGACCTTGTGCTTGTGGGGCAGGCAGCAGCACCACTGAGCAAAATCCCCAGTCCAAAATATTATTCTTTTTTTTTTGAGTTTTTAAAATAATTTTTATTTTTTTAAAGTTAATATGTGCATTACAGGAAACAAAAACACAAGAGGCAAAGAACAAAGTCATTCGCAATCACAAGCAGCTTAGCTGGATGTGTTCTAGTTCCTGTGTGTACATACACGACATGCCATTTTGTGTGACTGAGTTTGTACAGTGTATGCCATGCTTTTCTACACATCATGAATATTCATCAATTCAAAATCCCAAAGCTACAAGAGTATTTTTGATAACGAAGAACACACTACACCAACTCAATCTGTTAAAATGTTATTCTTAATATCTTAAATGTAGTTGTTTGTAAGGCAGTTTCTTAATTTATACTTATCCATTCTTCTTACATAATGTAATTCCTATTTATTTGATCATCCACATGACTGTGATGAACATTTTAATATGTAAAGGATCTATGTTTTTGGTTTTATCTTTAGAATAGAATCCTAAAAAAAAAAATTCGTTCAGAGGGCATAAAACATTTTAAGATACTTAATGTAAGTGTTGGCAAACTGCTTTCCAGAAGGATTGTCCAACAAGGTACTCCTCAAAGTACTGTATAAAGATGCTGTATATTTGATTGGCATTCACTTGTGCTGGAATATATATCTTTTTTTTTTTTTTTGGTGCCAGGCATCAAACTCAGGACCTTGTGCTTGCAAGGCAGACGTGGTGCCAATGAGCTAAATCCCCGGCCCTGGAATATATATCTTAACAGCTCTGGCCAAGGTTTTGTTAAGGCTTCAGTTAAGGTTTAACTTGACAGACACCCCCCTCTTCCTCATTCTTAGCTCCCTAAACAAAAACTGTAGAGCTTCCTTTATGTTATTTGGGTGATAAGAAGAGCATATGGTTGGGCAGGGCATTTGGCTCAGTGGTTCCACTGCCTGCCTTATAAGCACAAGGTCCCAAGTTTGATCCCCAGTACCAAAAAAAAAAACAAAAAAAAGAAGACCATAGGGTTTATTGGATGTAATCATATACATATATTGGCTGACACAAGGTAGTCATATATATTTAAAATACAACTTAAATGTGTGTACCCTTAAATGCATAAATACCTGCATAACAATTGTTTTGTGGACCTGGCAACTTTCTGCAAATAACTTTTAAGTGCAAACTTGAATATTGACTTTAAATATTTACTAAATATTAAATCACTAAATATTTACTGAACATCTGCTGTATAAGAGGAAAGATTTACTGAAGTTTTTTGTTAGTTTTTTTTTGGAGGGGGGGTTTGGTACCGGGGATCAAACTCAGGACCTTGCGCTTGTGAGGCAATCGATGGAACTACTGAGCTAAATCCCTGGCCAATTTTCTGAAGTTTTTACCCAGATCTCTATATATTCTATCCCATTCTCCTTTTCATCACAGATAAAGTAGTCATTTATTTTTTAGTCATGAAACAAAAGTAGCTCTCTCCTAATCACTAACGTATTACCATTTCTTTTTTTTTCGGTACTAGGGATCGAACTCAGGACCTTGTGCTTGTAAGGCAGGTGGCAGCACCACTTAGCTAAGTCCTCGGCCCCACCATTTCTTTAATAGCAATTATCTGCTGTTAATCTAAAATTGTTTCATTTGCTTATTGTCTCTTCTCTTTAGAATGTAAGTAAGCTCTATGAGGGCAGAAACCTTGCCTGTCTCTCTCTTTTTTTTTTTTGTCTAATTCATTTTTTTTTTTTTGGTACTGAGGGTCAAACTCAGGACCTTGTGCTTGTGAGGCATGAGAGGCACCACTGAGCTAAATCCCCAGCCTAATTTATTATTGAATTGCTTAATCCCAAAATATATGATAGGTTTTGTTTTGTTTTGTTGGTACCAGGGATTGAACTCGGGTCCTTGCGCTTGCGAGGCAGGCAGCAGAAGCACTGAGCTAGATCCCTGGTCCTAAATTAATGAATTTAAATTGACTAAATGTGCATGATTGAAAAAGTAATTGTGATTATTAATTTCAGTCTTACTAAATCCTTTACCAATACTATTAACCTCTCTTTTTTGGTGCTCTTATCTGTTCTTTGGAATTGGTAGCTAAAGAATTTGATAAACAATCATAGATAGTAGGAGGACTAGCAAGGGGTCTAAATAATATGTACACTGATCAACCTCTGATTCTGACAATTTTGGGGGGGCGGATACTGGGGATTGAACTTGGGACCTTGTGCTTTTGAGGCAGGCTGTGGAACCAGTGAGCTAAATTCCCGGCTCTCAACCTCTGATTAATTTAACTGTTAAATTATGGCATCACTCTTAACACTTATCTGGATTCTTTCATATCAAATGAGTAAAAGGTTTTTCTGTTTTGGTTAAAGTCTGTTGTCTTATTTTTATGTCCACTTTGCCTGACACTTAATAATTCCTTAGTAATGTCTTTTGAATGAGTGAATGAATGAATGAATGATAGAAAGTCTAATCCCATTCTAGATTTTAGTGAATCTTTTATAATTATGATTCATATGCCTTTCTCATTTTTTGTTTCTAGCAACACTTACTCTTTGTCATTAGGAACCTAACAACAGACCCTCATTGTAATTGTACAGGACTTTAATTCCTTACTTAGAGTTGGACCCTGAACATGCCCGATCTTCTCTAATTCCTTACTTAGATTTGGGCCATCTTATTAACATCAGTGGGTTACTAGAGAAATGATCACATCATAATCAGATTCAGAGAATTGATTCTGTAACCCTCAGTGACAGACTCCATCTTTATTTTATTTAAAAATAATATATATAGAATATCTGTTTGGTTTTTTTATTTGCACATTGAGCATTTTAGGATCTACCTCTGGCTCTGACACAATATTTAGCACAGACTTTTTGTTGTTGTTTCTTTGTTTGTTTTTGGTACCGGGGATTGAACTCAGGACCTTGCGCTTTCAAGGCAGGTGGCGGCATCACTGAGCTAAATCCCTGGCTAACAGACTTTTTGAAATGACTTTATTTATTTATTTATTTTTCTTTTGGTACTGGGGATCAAACTCAAGAAAATGACTTTAAGTATTAAGAATAATTCTCTAAACCTTGCTTTTTCTTAAGTTCTCTCCCAGCAATCAGATAACTTTCTCTTTTGTGTAAATCCTAATTTTTTGTCATTTATGCATTCTGGTTCCTTTCATTGCATGAACCTTTTCCTCATCTGACCCTGACCTCTAGGACAGAGCCTTTTAATTTTAATGTGCCTTTGTTTTCCTGCTGTAAGATCCTTACTTACCTTGGCAATGCCTCTTAATGTGTGTATCCCTCTTCTGTCATTTATTGTTTATAAAATCCTTGAGTTTCATCCTGAAGAATAGATTGAGGAGGCGACACACTGTGAGCCCAGACACATGACCTGCTTGTCAAGCAGTAGAGTTACAAATGACCTGTGAGTTAAATTCTAGTGAGGGTGGTGTCATTATTCAAGATTTCACTTTTTGTCTATTCAGTTTATACTACAGAAATGTGTTGCTGTTTGCTTTTGAGAGTATGTCAGTTTGACCTCTCTGATAATTAACAATTTGAGTGTCAAATAGAAATAACTGATATTCTCTGTAGGTAGTATTTACTATAGCATACTGAATGAAGGAGATTTAAAAAAAAAGATACTAGCTGGGTATTTTTAAAATGAAGAGATAGATCATTCTTATAATTATTAAATAATTAAATTTTCTTTAAAGCAAGAATGATGGAAATGACAAAGGGCAATAGATTGAGGGAATGATTTAAGAACAGCTGTGGGTATTTAAGAAAGAAAACCTTCTTCCTCCCATTGTGACCTCCCTTTGGTGAAAATGGTAAAACAAAGGCTAGCAAATTGGGAAGGAAGCAGGAAATCCTAGTTAGTGACTGTCAGTTGAACATTTAAGAGAAATGAAAATACTTACTTGTTTTAGATTTTAATGCTTTTTCTCCCCAAGTTGTTTTCTTCCTTATTTTTCCCCCCAAAACATGATTTTTCATCCTTAAATCCTAGTAAATATGCCATTAAATGAAATTTGGAAGCCGTATATTATCATGTGATTGTGCAAAGCCAAGTTAAGGTTTGAATTTTATGGTTTGAAAGACACCATTCTAGAATTTATTTAATCACTTCCAATGCCAGTGTTGTCCCTCTTCTCAGCCAGGACCCTTTCTTTTCCCTAAATAAGAAGAAAACTGAAAATAGCCCCAAATAACAAAACCTAAATTAAAAAGTAAGGAATTCTGCCTGGTGCTTGTGTTGTATCTACGACCCTAGCCCTTGTTGTTTACTTCCTGATTGAAAATACGTTGGAGGACCTTTTTGAAATAAAATTTTTGTGATTATATTAGGAAAACAAGTTCTGGCACTAAGAATCAAAATTATGTCTAGCACAACAGATAGGAATTTTTCCAGAGATGAATTGCTTTCCAAAAATGATCTGAGTGCTCAGCCATAATGGGCTTGGTCTTTATTTTTATTTGCTTTTATTTATTTGTATTTTTTGTACTATGTTGTGGTTCTAGAAAGTGCTAAAAAAATCATGTATTTAAAACAAACAAACAAACCAGAAAAGCCCATTGCCCTGGGCTACGTGAAGAAAAATGAAGCTCTCGTTTCCCAGTACCCAATCATCAGCTTGAGCTGGCCTCTCCTAGGAACAGAATTTATTGAAGCAATTTATCCTGGCTAAATGTGATATAAATCTGTGTACACGTATGTACATACAGGGTCTCTTCTGTTACAGCAGTGCTGCAGCATCAGTTTCCTTCATAGTTAGACCATGTTCCTATAACATTGAAAGATGACCAAGAGGTCCCTTCTATTTTATGGGACACCTCACAATTTTAAACACTAATTAGTTGTGGAATTACTGATTAGGTAACCAGAAATACTGGTTTCTTTTTTTTCCGGTACCGGGGATCAAACTTGGGACCTTGCGCTTGTGAGGCAGACGCTGGAACCACTGAGCTAAATCCCCAGCCCAGAAATACTGGTTTCTAACTCCAGAGTTATTCTTAAGAGAGTAGGAGAGATACTACCCACCTGTCTTCTTCATTTTAAACGTGATTTTCTGATTACTAGATTCATTGTAGAATGTTAACATTTTATTTTAAGGCAGAGCTACAATTGACCATACATTTTGGTTTATCTCTCGGATGAATTTGAAATTTGGTTAGAGTTCTGAAGAAAATTGTTCCCTATCTTCCCTTTTTCACATTCTTTTGTATACCTTTCTCTCATAGATGGATATTTGAAAATATTGTCAGGAGTTCATTTTATTAAAGATTGTTTTTATCCCTCTATCCATTTTTCTTTTCCACCCTTCTAAAATACTGCTTATCTTTTAGGAATATTTTTACTGTGATTTGCATTTCTAATCCTTATTCCTCTCCCGTTTCTATTTTATTCTTAGTTGGAAAATGAGAAATTTTCCCAGCACATTCAAATTAGAATTACTGTTCTTTGACAAAGAATTTCTAACAACATTTCAAGACTTTAGCTTCAGTAATTTTAAAAAGTGTAAAATTCTGTTAAATTCTTCAGAGAAACAGAAGGGATGGATGGTGATGCCTTTTAGTGCCATTTCTTTTATCCCCTGCAGCAGCATACATCTGTTGGCTGCAAGAGAGCAGCCCAAGAACTCTGGCCGAGAGCAGCACAAACAGCCGGAACATATTCACCCAGTAAACCCCCAAAGAGTCGACATTTGTTTTATTGCTGCTTTTAAAAACCTAGCCATAAATAGAATCAGAGGGGGGAAGGGCACCGATATTTCTCCATTTGCCACAGGGACGATTTGTGGGGGACCAGGCTCCCAGTGGGGAGAGAAGGTTTTTATTTTTATTTTTTTATTAATGAAAATCATTTCCCATGTAGCCCAATAGGATGGGTGCTTTGTTTTCTTTGGCAGTAATCTGGGATAAACGACCCTTGCCAACAGTCTCGTAGTTTATACACTAGGGAGCCTGATTATGGCCCTGTAAAATGGAGCACCCCTCCTATAATCCCTTAATTAATTAAATGACAAATTTTGGTCTTCTCTAGTTCAGAAATATGGCTTCCGCATCACACGTTCAGTGGATTTATTGACATAGGGAACTGCACTGAGTTGTAATTCAGCAGACTACAGAAATGTGTTATATACTGCAACAGAAAGGAAAAAATCTAGCAAAGATTTGAATTTCCTTGACTATTTAAGTCTAAATTTTTCTAATTAAAAGTTTCAGTTGAGGAACAGCAGGTCATATGCCACCTGTCTAATAGTCTCCCCAAAGTAGCCTGTGTTTATACATTTGATAGATGGCATTCTTGGAACACCTGTTTCTAGGCTTGATATTTTTGAAGCACATTTTTTTTTTGCTCCAGTGTATTTAACATAACTTTTCCCTTACCTCCCCCTCCTCAGCTCCGCTCTGGTATATGAAATATGGGAGACGACAGACCGTTTGTGTGCAATGCCCCAGGCTGTGGACAGGTACGTTTACAATATACTTTATTGTGAATGTCTCGTTGTGAATCAAAGTGGCTGTTTTATCACTAAGGCAAAGAGTTTAAAGCCGGTATTTTACGTGATCACTGGAGGTAATCAGATCAGAGGATTTGCAGTGTGTAAATCCAAGTTATGAGGAAGTATAGGCACTCTACCATAATGAAATCTGCCTTGCTTTCTTCCATATTGTTATTCTACTGGTGTTTGTTTTCCAGCACAGTGTTGAAGAATACATGTTGCTCTCTCCCCTTCCTAAAGCTATCCATCTAAATACAAAGCAAGTTCAGAAATATCTTCTCAACTTTCCTGGGTATAAAAGTCTGCTTAACCTATTTGGAGAGGCAGCTGATAATGTACCTATTGATTGTGGACCCCTGGCTTTATAGTCTATTTCGATTTTTAAAATTAAAATAAAATGTTTCTTTTGACTGTTGGTTCAGAGAATCATTGTTAACAGCTAAGGCAGATATCTACAAATCCAACATAGAACTTGCGATCTCATAGCATTACATAAACATTTCCCCTGTCTGATGCTGTGAAATGCACTGTTCTCTGTGTTAACTGCCACATAATTGTTTGCATATGTGTATATATGTCAGATTTTTTCATCTTATGCTTTCTTAATAAAGTAATTTTGTTAAAATTGCCCTTTTTTTGTATTTTATTCATTCATTTTCCTAGATCTTCTCCAAGTACCATGATCCTCAAAGAATGAAAAAAGAAATACAAAAAAAGTTTTATCTGTCTTCATTAACTCATTTTATAACCTGCAGGGTAACTTTCTGTTCAGTTAGAAATATGTCATGTGACTGTCCAGTGACACTTACTGGTGGTATGTGAGATTGCAGACTAGTTCTATTAAACATTGTAAATACTTAGACAAAAAAGAAGAGCTAGGTTCTAGAGAATCTGAAGAATGGAGTTTAAGAGGTAGATGAGAGGAGGATAGTGACAAGGAATGGACAGAAGAAAGGTTGCAGATTTCAGTAAATGGTGATTTCAGATAAGACACTAAAATAGCTATTGTATTCTGTAGTATTCAGCATCCTATGGTGTATTTCCTTCCTTTATTTTTTTATTTTTTTGGTTTTGTTTTGTTTTTTGAGACAGGATCTCAATATGTAGTTCAAACTGGCCTTGAACTCACTTTGTAGCCTGGGCTGGCCACAAACTCACAGTGATCCTCCTGCTTCAGCCTCCCAAGTGCTGGGATTAGAGGTGTGTGCCACTATGCCTGGCCTTGTCAGAGTTTTAAACTATTTTTGACTGTGTGTTTTCTTCTCCCTTTCTTTTTCTCTCTTCTTCCCTCCCCCTCCCTTTATTTCTTTCCCTTTTCTTTCTAATAGGGATCTGTTAGGAAAATAGAATAAATTCCTTTCACTTTTCAGTTTTATTAAGATATGCTTCTAAAAATCATCTCTCCAGATTTTTGTGTGTGAATTTGATAATGTTGTTCACCATGATTCCCACAACTAATACCTGGTACCCTTCACTTATCTACTTGAAAAATCTTTATTTTTCAGTTAAAGAATATTTTTCTCATACTTTTTTTTTTTTTTTTTTTGGTACTGGGGACCGAACTTGGGACCTTGCTCTTGTGAGGCAGGTGGTGGAACCACTGAGCTAAATCTCCAGCTCCTCTCATACTTACTGTTATATTTCATTTATTATTCAAGCTACTCAACCTTGTACCTTTTTTATATGTTGTATGCTTAAACCACCCAGACCTAAGGACTTCTCAAAGAAATAAAAAAGGTTGATAAAAATGAGAAATACAGAAGTAAAGCATCTGTTAAACTCTCTGCCAAATAAATAAATAGCATCTCTTTAGGCTGTCTTGTTAGAAAAGAGTAGTCGTCTCTGAAATTCGTGAGATTTCACAAGTTTGTGGAATTTGTGTTTGCTTTTTTCTGTTTTTTTGTTTTGTTTTGTTTTTTTGGTACCAGGGATCAAACTCTGGACCTTGTGCTTGCGAGCCAGATGGCAGAACCACTGAGCTAAATTCCCATCCCTGTTGGGTTTTGTTTACCAGAAGCCTTTTCCTTCTTTTTTTCCTCTTATTTCTGAATTATGTGTTGGTATTTTGGTTAAGATTCAGTATAACCGGGCCAGGGATTTAGCTCAGTGGTTCCACCGCCTGTCTCACAAGCTCAAGGACCTGAGTTCGATCCTCAGTACAAAAAAATAAAACGAGATTCATTATAACCTCTGGCTTATGTTCTGAAAGCACTCCCCCGCCAAGTCGAGTACAAAACTTAAGGAAATTAGAAATTTCTTTTGGATTCAAGTTACTTGTTTCATAGGAAAAAAACTATAGTTTCTTAGGATAAAAAACTATAACTTAAGACTTTGAAGAGATCATGATTCATCCCCTTACCTCCTTTTCATGTCAAAACTATGTTTAGGCCAGATTATAGTTCTGAAGTTATATTTAGTCTCCTGCCAAGTGTCTTCCAATATTTGGTAACAAATAGCTCTAAAGCAGGGTCTCTAGAAGATGTACTGTGTTTACTTTATGTTATATGAAATAGTGAAAATCTGGCAGAGAAGATAAATTTGGTAAAGTTAACTATCCTCTTGGCCTGTCATCCAACTTCCTTATATCCCTTGAGAATGGTTTCATTCTGGAGCCACTTTGAGGCCTTCAAGTTATTTGTAGTCCACTTAGCATTGTCTCAAATTACTTACTCCAGGAATACTAAAAAAAGGCTACGTATAAGTCCCAGTATGGGTAATAAAGACCATGATAATTTTTGGAAGACATGGTTTAGAATCTGCAACTAGAGAAGTCTCAAAAAGCATTGGTTTCTACCAGGTAGAGAAGGAATGAAAGCAAATGATTCTTGGAAAGCAAGCAAGCAAACAAAACAATAGGAATCTTGGGGCCGGAGATTTAGCTCAGTGGCGCAGCACCTGCCTTGCAAGTGTAAGGTCCTAAGTTTGATCCTCAGTACCAAAAAAAAAAAAACAAAACTGTAGGAATCTTGCATTATTTCTCTGCTCCTTGTCCAGACTTTACCTTATGTATCCCTAAATCATGAATCATCCTATGCTTTAATATTAAGGGAAGGTGAAATTAAAATTCACCTAAAATAAGCTAGTGGATTATGCTTTGCACTATATAATCAAAACCACCAGGCTTTCAGTGGATACGTAAACATGTTTTGGTTGCTAGGTCTTTAATGGCTGTTATTTTTGGATGCTGTTCATGATCCACTTCCCAAAAGTAAGTCTGATGTGACACAGCTGAGTTCTAAATATGCTGCATGTAATTTTTTTAAAAAGATGGCTGCTGTGAAGGATGTGTTGTCTGCATTCTTATCTGAAAAGACAGGTGATAGAGTTTATTAGCTTTCTTATTTCTATTCCCCTGTTGAGATTCTTTCTCTTGAGGCCTCATCACCCTCGTGAAGAGGAACTTGGGAAAGCATTTTTTTCTACTAAAAACTCTATGGAATGTGGTAGCAGGAGTTGTTAATAGAGTGGCCTCCTGAGAATAGGTTAGTGTTGTTAAAGCAACCGTGCCCCAGATACCCTATTGGCAGAGGACTGGTGGAATCGTGTTGTATGGTTTTTTAAATGTTTCTAAGATGGCATTTTTTAAAAAACATTGTGACTGTAAAATGACTTTACCTCTATGTTATCATTAAAATAATAGAAATATGTTTTGGTGCTGAATCTGGAAAGTCTTCTAAGTTGTTTGTTTGTGGGAGGTCTCACTGTGTTGCCCAAACTGTTCTTGGGCTCATGTGATCCTTCTGCCTCAGCCTTTTGAGTGGCTGGGACTGTAGGCATGCATCAACACATCTGGCTTAGTCTTTTAAGTTTTTAATGCTTTTGGAGGCTACTTTTATTTGAAGATGGATTACAAAGATGTTTTATTATATGTGGAATCAGGTATAAATACTTTGTCAGTAATCTTGAATTGGGATTTTATTTCATGTGTATGTAGTTAGATAACTTACCTTTTTGTTGGGTTTTGCCTACTTTTTATTACCAGGAGTCAACAAATTCCATATTCCTATATTCCCTCTCAGGCGCGACACTAGTTTGCAATACAAATTATGCAAATTTAAATAGACTTTCTGAATACCATCAAGTCTTTGAGCAGAAGCTGGTCATTTCAGTTTATTACATAGAATGTCTATTTCCTAAAGAACAGGAACATATTTACACTGATGAGATACCATTTATGGACGGTTATCATCATCCTGTTGTCAGCCATTGAGAAAAGTTTGCACTCTGTATCAGCTCTGTCTTTTTATTTTTTACTTTTATTTATTTTTATTTATTGTTTTGTACCGGGGATCGAACTCGGGTCCTTGCCCTTGCGCAGCAGGCAGGGAAACCACTGAGCTAAATCCCTGGCCCTCAGCTCTGTCTTTTTAATGGAAAACACTTTGGTTGTTTTTTCGGTTTATATAACTTTAAGGGGCTGAAGATGCTACTCTCAGATCTCCCATAGGACATTTATGTACAGGTTGAAAGTCTCTTCGTATCTTTGTGAGACATGAAGCCTACAACTAACATAGACCTACAAGGCCTGCTTTTATTTTCAAAAGCCAAGAATAGAAATGGACTCCTAGTTGTGGTGGCAGCTTCTTGTACCTCCTTATCTTGTCATAGTAGGAATAATGTTTATGGTGCTGTAGTCCTGGCTTCACTTGGCATTTAACCAACCTCCAAAGCTGTTTATTGCTTCGTATCCTCTGCTTCTGTGAACATTATCCCTTAAATCTCTATTGCTCTGTAATATATGAGGCAACAAATAGCTCCTATGATTGGTTAAATGCTGGCATGCTGCAAAGGTATATGTTTTATTGCCTATATAACACAAATCTATAGAGATTATTCCTGTTATCCCAGGCCTCCCATTAAAAGCACCATACTGGTACTATGGGATTCAGGATCTTTCATTCTATCCCTTTGGCAAGTTTCCCTATTTCCTGGCAGGAGCACAAAAGAAAAGCAAAGAAGAATGAGTTGGTGCTGATTATTAATTCTTTATGTTAGGGGAGCATCTTGAATTGGAAAATAATAAGGCAAGAAATGGCTCTAGTAAATACCATTTATGGTGGTATATGCTGTGTTTACATGCTACAACAGGTGAAGGCAATTTCAGGCAAACAAATAAGCCTTTTTTCCTTACCCTCTGCCAAGAGTTTAAAAAAATTCAAAATTTTATTTAATAATTCATATTTCATTCAATAATTCATCCAGTTCCCATCTGTTAAGAGTGCTTGCATGCTGTCAGGCAGCTGAAAATACACTGCATTGTACACAAACTAGCCCAAATGCTAAACTTATTTGTTGTAATATGTTGAGTTTATAATAACTTTCAGTCCATTCTGAGTATACTGCAGTTTTATGTAACATGTGATGTAAATAGACTGTCATATAGACAAAAATCAGTGCTGGAATTTTAAAATGTAGAAACTATTAACAGCAAATTCTTTTTTTTTTTTTTTTTTTTTTTTTGGTACCGGGAATTGAACTCAGGTCCTTACGGTTGCAAGGCAGTTGGTGGAACCACTGAGCTAAATCCCCAGCCCCTCAAATTCATTTCTTAATGTCAGATCTGGCAGTCTTGACACTGCTCTTAGGAACATGTGGTTGATTTTTTTTTTATATCTATCATGATCTTACTAAGAGCACAGTATATTAAAAGCATTCTTACTGCAATCTGTCCTCCCTTTACCACCCCAAAAAATCTATATGAACCTAATTGGAGTTATATCTGTGAAAGTATGGTGAATTTTTTTCTGTTATTCACTCTTGTTTTCCTTGGATACAGCTTAATACTTGAAATGAATCCCCAGGGAATTCCTGGTAGAAAATAAAATAAAATCCTGTATTTTTGTATCACAGTTAGGACTTCCTAAGTCAGGACAGGGTCTCTTCCTAGTCCATTTTATAAACTAACAAGTTTATAAAGTGCCTTCTGGATCTGAAAGCCTGTCCTTCATTTATCCTTTTGTCACCCTCAAAAAAATCACATATGGCCAAGTTTTTGACTTACAAGATACTGTCATTAATGTAGACTTCTTCATTCTTATATCAAATACTCTTCCAGCTAATGCAGCAAATTAAAAAACAGCCAGTGTACTCCCTTTCTCTGTTTAGCTTATTTCTTTAATGCAGATTGACTTGCTCCGCAGTCTCATTCTGTCTGAAGTCCTTGTTAGGGCCTCTCTGTATGTGGATTCATAACACATCTGTGTGTACATCTACAGTGCTGTATAAATAATAATAAGTAATCACCAGATGGCCTATAACTGCTCCTTTGGACCCATTGGGTCTCTTGAAGCTGTTAGTAAAGTCTTCTGTCGTTTTGCTGGGGAAAACTTGTCATAGATTTATTTCTAAAAAAATTCAAACTCACAACTGGGTGTTTAGGACTGGATATTGCTGACTGTGTTGTAAATATTTAACAGGCTTTGTACAATGACAAGTAAAAGCGCCATTACTAACCACACACAGTGACTGTGGAGCTCTTCTTTCCTCCCGGCCATTTAGAAAGGAAAAGAAATGCCGATAAATTGTGCATTATGAACAAGGTGCTAAAAATGCTCTTCGGAAAATGTTTCTGAAGAGAGGAAAGAGAACCTCAACATTCTGCTCAAAGGGTTGTAATTGGACAAATTTAATCATTTTAACCATATCCCAGAATCCCCCTTTAATACCCCTTTTAAAAATTTGACTTTATAATACTTTAAGAAAAGTTCTTTCAGCTGGAGCTTGGTCAGAGCCAGATTTTGATCTTAATCAAGTCTTTATAACCAAAGCTAAACTGCTATAAGAGGATTACAGTTGCAAGTGTTAGTAGTAGACATTTAACTAAATTTCAGGCTATTAGTGATGTCTAGAAATGTCAGACATACTGTATATATATTTTTAATTTATTTATAAAGCAAAATATCTTTATTTTTGTCCTCTTTCCATTTTTATGGATAGTTGTTTTTACTGTTGTTTGGAAAAAAAGCTTTTTTTCTGGTTTTCTGTGCTATGTTTTGTTATTACTGAAACCTTTGCTGCAGTACCTATTTGAGAGTACTTGCTTGGTACAACATTACATATCTTTAAAAATTAAAGTAGAACTCATTACCACTAAATTTTTGTGGTTTGTTTTTCTTTCTGTGTTTATAGTTATCTGTTGAGAGCTGAATCTGTTTAACCATAGAAGTGCATGCTGTCCTTCAAATTATAGCACATGACTATTACTTTTGAGTGAGGATATATAGAAAGCTTTTTTCTTTCAAAAATCTCATCTTCAAAAGATGACATACAAATTGTGAGGGGGAAATGCTATTAATAGTTTATTGGGGCCCGGGGATTTAGCTCAGTGGTTCTGCCATCTGCCTCACAAGCACAAGGTCCCGAGTTTGATCCCCGGTACAAAAAAAAAAAAAAAAATCAATAGTTTATTGTAAGGTGGTTTTGCTTTTTAAATTTTCTCTTATAAAATTGTATTAATGATAGGATTTTAAGAAGGCATCTTGGAGAAAAGATGAGAGCTTTGGGGTTTATCTCTTTTGTAACAGTATCTTTGTGTTTTATTTTGAAATTTCTTTGTTCAGTGAAATTCACTACCAAAGATTGTGCTTGGGTAAGAATCTGGACTATTTGCAATGGCCACGTGAAAGTACAGAGGGAATGAAAATGGATTTTGTAAAATTAGCTCATTCCCAGTCTGGCATACCATGTGCTCTGTGCGGCTGCTTATTCTACCAGCAGATTGAAGTGCTGAACCAACTTCTGCTCTAAAGGCTAAAATTACCAGCCATCATTCCAGCTTTTAAACCTTGCTGTTCACATCGATCAGGCCAGATTTTGAGCAGACATAGCTTTGTCTTTAGATCCCATGCAGAATTTGCAATTCCCTGAGTTGGAAGGAAAGAGTTCTTCCTTTTTGGCTTTGAAAAACTTGAGTGGCTGTGCTGGGAAAATCAGCAAAATAAATCTATAGCTTTGCTTGTGTCCTTTGATTCACTGTAGAAAGCTGAATGTTCTGTTCAGCATTCAGACTGGCTGTCGCAGTTGAAGCTCTGCTTATCAAAGACGTGGTCACTTGAAGAGCCATTTATATTATTCTAGAGAGAATCATCCTGTGGCAAACGGAACACCCTCATCTTTTTCCCACAGGTCAGATCTTTTAATACTGGGCAATTATCCCTTGATTTTCCTGAAAAATAGCTCCACCTACCATAAAGATTTGCACCAGCACAGGTTACACAGCAGGTTAGCGACAGGCTCTGATTCCTTAGCTACAGGGAGAGGTGTCAGGGTGACATTTGTATGGCAGGGGCTTAATGGTGATGATTTTTCTGCTGAGAATCGTAATGTCCATTACAAGCCTCTTGGGTTCTCTTTCTCTAAGGAAAATAAATTTGTTTTTGTTGCTTGCATACCATATAGTGATAAAGTACCATTGTGAAAGCTGTCTTTCTCTTCTTCCTTCATGTCCTCAAGTTTCGTTCTTTGTCTTTAATAACTATCCTACCCAGATTGAGATCGAGTCCTATAGTTTTATAAATTTTTACAATTTTTACTTTTTGCCTTCCTCTTCTGTACAACTTGTCTTGACTCTTAGCCCTTGTACCCAGTGAGGATTATGAACCAGTGTTTCTTCTGTTTTAATTAATATATTTTATTTTTTAGAGCAGTTGTACGTTTGCAGAAAAATTGATGAAAGTAGAGTTCCCCTCAGTTTTTCTCAAAATTTTGCCTGTTACTGTATGAATATCTTACATCAGTATATTACAATTGATTAGCAAATATTGATATATTATTATTGACTAAAGTCCATTTGGTTTTCATTAGAGTTCTCTCTATGTGTGTATCCTGTGGATTTTGGCAAGTGTATAATGACATGTATTTGCCATTCCAGTATCATGCAGAATAGTTCCACTACTCTAAAAATACCAATAATTCTCCCTCCTCTTCCTTCTTCTTCCTCCTGAACCCCTGGTAACTTTTTTTTTTTTTTTTTTGAGAAGAGTCTTGCTATGAAATTCAGGCTGGCCTTGAACTCACTATGTAGCACAGGCTGGCCTCAAACTTGTGGCAGTCCTCCTGCCTCAGCCTTCCAAGTACTGGCTTTCTGTCTTTTAAAAATGTATTATCTACCTATCTTCTGTTTATTTTGTAGTGTTGAGGGTCAAACCCAGAGCATCATGATTGCTAAACATATTCTCTACCACTGAGATACACCTTCAATCCTACCACTGATTTTTCTTTTTTCTTATTTTTTGTTTTCCAAACTGGGATTGAATCCAGGGTCTTCACACTGAGCTATGTTACAGCCTTTTTAAACATTATTTTTTTCTTTTTTCTTTTTTTTTTTGTACCAGGAATCAAGCTCAGGGCCTCATGGTTGCCAGGCAGGCGCTGCACAGCTGAGCTACATCCCTGGACCTATTTTTTTCTCTTTCTTTCTTTCTTTCTTTCTTTCTTTCTTTCTCTCTGTCTCTCTCTTTTCTTTTCTTTTCTTTTCTTTTCTTTTTTTGTGGAACTAGTGATTGAACTCAGGACCTTGCGCTTGCCAGGCAGGTGCTGGTGCCACTGAGCTAAACCTCCGGCCCCCTATTTTTTTCTTTTGAGGTAAGATCTCACTAAGTAAGTTACCCAGGCTGCACTTGAATTTGTGATCCTCCTGTCTCAGCCTCCCAGAGTGCTGGAATTACAAATATGTACCTCCACAACCAACAAAAACTAATTTTTAAAAAAAATTTTGAGACAGTGTCTAAGTTGCCCAGGCTGGGCTGAAATTTCTATTTCAGCCTTCCAGAGTGCCAAAATTACCACCATGAACCACCATGCCAAGCTAAAAATGAATTCTTTACCAAATGGAAATGTAGGCAAAACTAGGAAACTGGGACCTAGAAATCATGGATTTAGCATCTTCTACAGTAGGCCCCAAGAAGCATTTTGATGTCATCTTTGTAAATTCTAGGCTGGGTACCTACTCATGAATATTCCTTTCTTTCTCATTTTTCTTTTTTTCTTTTTTTCTCTTGGTTTGTAGTGCAGGCTGGCCTTAAACTTGCGGTGATCCTCTTGCCTCACCCTCCTGAGTGCTGGGGTTACAGGTGTGTGCCACACCCAGCTTTTCTCATCTTAATTTTAAGCCTATAAGCTTGCAAAGTCAAACAGTGGTGTTTGGTTATGTTTGGATACTGCCGTATAGTGGTGGAGTTTTTGTTCTATTGGCTGCCATACTGTTTATGATTAAAGGTATGTTAACAGTACAGAGAGATGTATGATCTGCCCAGGGATTGCTCACTTACTTTTTCACTCACATTCTTGGCATATAATTGCATGAAAAGTCTTACCTATTAATAATAATATTCTTCTGGGCTGGGGATATACCTGACTGATAGCTTACCTGCTTACTATATGCCAGGCCCTTGGTTTGATTCTTAGCACCACCACAAAATAAATAAAATAAAACAAAATAAAATTATTCTTCACTCAGGTGTCAAATCCTCTCCTCCTTTGACTTCATATCATCTCTGTATATTGGCTTTTTCCTTTTCTCTTACAAACTGAGGTGTGTAACTGAGATGTGTAATTTCATGTATCATTACTGATGAATGTGAAAATATATGGCTGAAAATATATACCTGGAAACATTTATATAAAATAATTTAATAAAAATATGTAGAAGTACATTTAAAGCATCAAAATAGATGAGATAAAGCTGGGTATAGTGCCTGTAATCCTGGGAGGCTGAGGCAGGAGGATTGCAAGTTCAAGCTTAGCCTGGGCGACTTAGCAACTTAGTAAGACCCTGCCTGAAAAAGAGGTGTGGTGAGGGGCATAACTCCGTGCAAAGGCCCTGTGTTCAAACCCTAGTATGGGGTTATAGGGGAGGTCAGGTAGTCTGAGTTGATATTTATAGTTAAGAGATTTTGGTTGGTTTGTTTTTTTCTCTTTTTATGTTTTGTCTGAATGTCTTTATCTTTCCCCTGGAAAATCACTTAATGTATACATTTTCTTTTTTATTTTCATAATGATTCATTGTGTAACTGTGGACTATGTGAAATTAGCTCTGCATTGAATTGTCGGAAATATCTGACTAGAATCTTGTCTTTTCCACCATTGATCATGAAGTTAACTTCTTGGCTTCAGAACTGAGAATGCATAGTTGGACAAGGTCACAACCTTCCAAAATGATCACTCTAGTGTGCAGAGACTTCATTTGTTTCTATATCTGGATGCTTCTAATAGATCAGTTACATATATATATATATATATATATATATATATATATATATGCATGGGTGTGTGAGTGAGATGCCAGGAATGCCTATAAACCTAAGTACAAAGAAAAGGTGATTCAGGGCAGCAACCCATAGAGCAAAACTGCAAGCTTGGTTAGTTAGAGGTTATTAATAGATAATGGCATTTTAATCAGATGATTGAAGATACAGATGTGTGTGTATATGTATATATAATATAAATATAATATATATTATAATATATATATGTTTTGGGGGGGGTGGTACCAGGGATCGAACTCAGGACCTTGCGCTTTCGAGGCAGGCACCAGAACCACTGAACTAAATCCCCAGACTTTATTTATATATTTTTGAGGAAGGGTTTTGCTACATAGTTATTGAACTCCTATGGCCTTGAACTCCCTATGTAGCCCAGGCAGGCCTTGAACTCTCAGTGATCCTCCTAGTTTAGCCTCCCAAATGCTGGGATCTTAGGCATTTGCCTCCACACACAGCTTAAAATGCATTTTAATTCTGACCCTTACTTACTTCAAATTGTGTCTCTGATTACAAACTTACTGACCAAAGGTGGAGGGGGGCTTTCATTGGAAGGTTATTGGCATCAAGTAAAAAGAAGTATTGAGATAGTTTTAAAGTTCTCCGTAGTGGTATATACATGTAGTTAGCTATATAATACCAAATTAGGCAAATAGTATTATAAACATCTGCTACTTCAGTGAACATCATTTTGTTTTACACAGAGGCAATCTGTGTACATTATTTTCTCATTGTGTTATGTTCATAACTTCAGATATTTGTCATTTTACTTTATTTCTGTGTATTTCTTTCTTTTTTTTTTTTTTTGGTACCAGGGATGGAACGGGGGACCTTCCACTTTCGAGGCAGGCAGCAGATCCACTAGCTGGGGAGCTAAATCCCCAGCCCATTTTTGTGTATTTCTTAAGATTAAGGAGAGTCTAAAGTTTCCTTTGGCTGTATTGAGAGGAGACAATAAAAATAGTTACTCTAAAATTCTCAGGGAGTGGCCCGGGGATTTAGCTCAGTGGCACCACGCCTGCCTCACAAGTACAAGGTTGTGAGTTCAATCTCAGGTTCAGAAAAGAAAGAAAAGAAAAATATTTTTCAGGGATCTATATATCTAAATGTTTTATAAAGGACCATATTAGATTCAGCATGTTAGCTATTCCATCTTCACTCTTTCCGTTTTTTCCCTTGTAGATTTTACTTAGATAATTGCAGTACTGTAAAGGGGAGGCTGAAGCTACAGCTAGACAGGCTCAGTTGACACACATTTGACTGCCCAGAAGAGAGAGGGTTATGTACCGTACCTGGCAGCTCTCAACATGCCAGCAGTTAGTTTGAACATACTGTACCTTGTTGGCTGTTCTGTTAGTCCTCAGGGAGGCATTTTGCTCCTCCATAGACAGTAATCAGCTTGTCAGAGTGGAATGGCTTTTTGTTTTTTCCTTTATCTAGGAAAATGCAGTGGGCTAAGCCTTTCTGGGAAGCAATTGCTTCCTCTACTGCATGAACAGGTCGTGGATGCTGCCTCTAAACAAAGAGGAGGTAGATGGTGATAGAAAAATCCATGCTAGGGTGTAATTGGATTGGAGCTGTGTCAAGGAGGCAGTTCTTGCTTGGAAGATGGACTTTGTTATGCCATGCTTTTTTTGTCTTAACATTAAAATAATAAGCAATAGATACTCTTCTTCAGGCTTAATTTTTCAGGCCCTGTTCTGAGCACTCTGAAAATAAATGTACAACAAGCTGTTCATTTCTGTACTTTGTTTTTATTAATAATTTTATTTTTTATTTTATTTTTTTGTTTTTTGAGACAAGGTCTCACTATATAGTTCCAGCTGGCCTTGAGCTCACTATGTAGCTTAGGCTGGCCTCAAACTTCCCACAGTCCTCCTGCCTCAGCCTCCTGAGTGCTGAGATTACAGGCACGCGTCACCATGCCCAGCTTTAGAATAATTTTAAACTCACAGCAAAATTAAGTGGAAAGTACAAAGTTCTCATATATTCCTGTCCCCACACACATATGGCCTCCCCCACTATCAACATACCTCACCACAGTGGTGTATTTGTTATGCTTGATGAACCTATATTGACACATTATCTCCCAAAGGCCATGCTTTCCATAGGGTTCACTCTTGGTGTTGTGGATTCTGTAGGTTTTAACAAATTACGAGTATCCACTACTTTTGTATCATACAGGAGCATTTCACTGCCTTAAAAATCCTCTGTGCTCTTCCTGTCGCTCCCTTCCCCATTGAAACTATTGATATCTTTTTTTTTTTTTTTTGTACCAGGGATCGAACTCGGGTCCTTGCACTTGTGCAGCAGGCGGTGAAACCACTGAGCTAAATCCCCGGCCCTAAGAAATTTCAAAGCTTTATTGCTTCTTTCTTTCTTTTTTTTTTTTTGGTACCGGGTATCAAACTTGGGACCTTGTGCTTGCGAGGCAGGCTGCAGCATCACTGAGCTAAATCCCCATCCCCTTATATTGATATCTTTTACTGTCTCTATATTTTTATCTTTTCCAGAACTTCATACAGTCAGAGTCATACAGTATATAACTTTTTCAGGTTAGCTTCTCTCACTTAGCACTACATTAAATTTCCTCCATGTCTTTTTATGAGTTGGATAGCATTGTTTTTGTTTGTTTTTTTGAGACAAGGTCTCACTATGTAGTTCAGGCTGGGCTTGACCTCCCTGTGTAGCTCAGGTTGGTCTCGAACTCACAGCACTCATAGCGATCCTCCTGCTTCAGCCTCCTGGGTGTTGGGAGTACAGGTGTGCACTGCCACACCCAGCCTGGATTGCATTTTTGTGGGTGGGTTTGTTTGTTTTTAAAATGGTACTGGAGATTGAACCCAGGGCCTCATGCGTGAGTACTAGACAGTGTTTTACCACTGAGCTCCATCTATCTTTTTTTTTTTAATTTTTAAATTTTGAGACAAGATCTCACTGAGTTGCCCAGGCTGGCCTCAAAGTTGGAATCCTCCTGGGCCAGGGTTGTAGCTCAGTGGCTCCGCGCCTGCCTGGCAAGTGCAAGGTTCTGAGTTCATTCCCCAGTACAAAAAAAAAAAATTGGAATCCTCCTACCTCAGCCTCTTGAGTAACTGGGATTACAGATGTGCACCACCATGTTCACCTTGATTAGCTCATTTCTTTTTAGCACTGGATAATACTCCATTGTCTGGATGTCAGGTAGTTTATTCATTCACCTACTGAAGTATATCTTGATTGCTTGCAAGTTGTGGCAAATATAAGAGCTAACATCTGTGTGCAGCCTTTTGTGTGGCCATAAGTTTTTAATTCATCTGGTTAAATATCAAAGATCATGATGACTGGATCATTTGGTAAAAGTATGTTTAGATTTACAAGAAACTGCAAAACTGTCTTCCAAAGTGGCTGCACCATTTTTGCATCCCCACCCACAGTGAATATGAGTCCTATTGCTCCATGTCTTCATCAGCATTTGGTGTTGTCAAGTGTTTTGGATTTGGGCCATTCTAGAAGGGTATAGAAGTGTGATGGCACATGCCTTTAATCCTAGCAAGAGAATCACAAGGTCAAAGCCTGGACTACATAGCAAAACACTGTTTCAAAACACCAAAAAATTTTTTTAAATTTAAAAGAAAAGATTTCATTGTTGTTTTTAATTTGCATCTTGAGATCCTCCTGCCTTAGCTTTTCTGTGTGCCAGGATTACAGGCATGTATCACCATGTGTAGCTTTTTATTATCCTTTTAATGTCCTTGAGAGCTCTGGCTGAAGGAACATTTTTCATTTTTTATTAGTAGTAATTTTTATCTTCTCTCTTTTTTTCTCACATAGCCTAGTGACTTATTAATTTTATTGATCTTTTTAAAGAACTGCCTTTTGCTTTTGTTAGTTTTTTCTGTTGATTTTTTTACTTTCAGTTTCTTTGGTTTCTCTTCTGATTTTTATTATTTATTTTCTTTTGCTTACTTCAGATTTAATTTGCTCTTTTCCCTAGAGTCCTAAAGTAGAATCTTCAATTATTGGTTTTAGATTTTTTTCTTTTCTAATATATTTATTCAGTGCTATAAATTTTCTTCTAATCTCTGCTATTGCTGCATCCCACAGATTTTGATGTTGTATTTCATTTAGTTCAAAATATTTTAAAAATTTCTCTGGAGATTTCTTGTATCTTGATTTCTTGATTCACATGTTATATAGAAGTGAATTGTTTAATCTCAAGGTGTTTTTAGATTCCACCCCCCCCCTTTTTTTTTGGTACCAGGAATTGAACTCGGGACCTCAGGCACTGTGCCGCTGAGCTAAATCCCTGGCCCTCCACCTATCCTTTTTTTTTGGTACTGAGGATTGAACTCAGAACCTTGTGTTTGTGAGGCAGGTGCAGAGCTACTGAACTACATCCTCGGCCTCCACCTGTCTTTTTTTTTTTTTTTTTTTTTTTTTTGGTACCTTTTTTTGGTGCCAGGGATCGATCTCAGGTCCTTGAGCTTGTGCAGCTGGCAGTGAAACCTCTGAACTAAATCCTCGGCCCCCCTCCACCTATCTTTATGTTACTAATTTCTACTATAACCTCTTGATTGTGGAGAACAGACATTGCATGATTTTTACTCTTTTAAATCTGTTAAGGTGTGTTAGTTACTTGGTCCAGAATGTAATCTATCTTGGTGAATGTTACACGCAAGCTTGCAAAGTATGTATAGACTGCCATTGTTGGATAGATGTTTAATAATATGCAGTTGACTGATGGTGCTATTGTATTCAAGCATGTGCTTAACTACTTTAGTGATGAGTATAAGGTCTGTGTCTGAATTCTTTTTTTTCTGTCCATTTCTGATAAAGGGGTGTTGTAATCTTTAACTATATTAGGAGATTTGTCTATTCCTTCTTGCAGTTCTGTCAGTTTTCCCCCCTCATACTTTGTTGTTTTAGGCTCATTAAGGGTTATTGTGTTCTCTTAGAGTATTGACCACTTTATCACTATCTAATTCCCCTTTTTATTTCTAATATCTTTCTTTGTTCTATAGTCTGCTCCATCTGACATAGTTTTAGCATGGTATATCTTTATCCATTACTTTCTCTTATTTTTCCCCCCACCATGCTGGGGATCAAACCTAGGATCTTGCACATACTAGACAAGCATTATGTTACTGAGCTACGCTCCCAGCCCAAGGTTTGTTTGTTTGTTTGTTTTGGCCTTTTTCTCAGCATTGTAAATAGTTTACTCTGCTCTGTTCTTGCTTATATGCTATCTGAGGAAAAAATACAGGTATTTCTTGTCTTTGCTCCTCTATGGTTATGATTTTTTTTTCTTTTTCCTCTTCATTCAAGATTTTTTTCCTTCATTTCTGATTTTTCTCAGGTTGGAACATGATATGCCCAGGTGCAGGTTTGGTTTTGGGGTTTTTTTGGTGCTAGGGATCGAACTCAAGTCCTTGCACTTGCACAGCGGGCAGTGAAACCACTGAGCTAAATCCCCAGCCCCAGGTTTGGTTTTTTTTATCGTTGTTGCTCTTTAGTTGGTATTGGATCTATAGTTTGGTATCCAAATTAACTGTGGAAAATTCTTAGTCACTGTTTCAAATATTGCTTCTTTTTCTTTTCTCTTCATATTCCTATTATGCATATATTATATTTTAAATAATTCTCCCACAGTTATTTTGTCTTTTTAAAATCTCTTTCATTTTCAGTGTTAGACATTTCTAGTGTCATATCCTCAAGATCAAAGATTCTTTTTTTCTAAGCTCAAAGATTCTTTACTTATTTCTTTACTCAATTTACTAATTAAGTCCATCATAGGCTTTCTTTTTTGGGGGGGGGTTACTGGGGATCGAACTCTGGACCTTGTGCTTTCAAGGCAGGTGGCAGAATCACTGAGCTAAATCCCTGGCCCTCCATCTCACTTCTTGTAATATCCATCTGTTTTTCCATTAAAGCCCTTGGCATGTTAATTATAGTTTTTTGGAATTCCTCGTCTGATAATCTCAACATTTCTGCTGTATCTGTAGATTCTGATTCTAATGTTTATTCATTCTCCTCAGAGCATACTTTTGCCTTTAAATATTCTTTGTAATTTTTTTTCAGTACTGGGAATTGAACTCAGTCCCCTCACACTGAGCTACATCCTTAGCTCCCTGCCTTCACTTTTTTTGAATCAGGATCTCTCTAAGTTGCTAAATTTCCCTGGCAAGGCTTGAACTGACAATCCTCCTGCCTCATTCTCTCAGAGTGCTGGGATTACAGGCTTGTGCCTGGCTAGGTCTCAGTCTTTTGATGACCCTGTGCCTGTAGAAGACTATAAACTTCATCAGTACTTCTCACTTTGTGTGTGTGTGTTTGTGTATGTTTGTGTGTGTTTGTGTGTGCTGGGAGGGGGTTACTGGGGATTGAATCCAGGGCTTTTGCACTGAGCTACATCCTCAGATCCTTTTTAATTTTTAAAAATATGTATGTTGGGCTGGGGATTTAGCTCAGTGGTTCTGCTACCTGCCTCAAAAGCACAAGGTCCTGAGTTTGATCCCCGGTACCAAAAAATATATATATGTATGAATGTACGTATGTTTTTTGAGACAAGGTCTAGCCTTGAATTCACTATGTAACTAGGCTGGTCTCTACTGGCATCCTCCTGCCTCACCCTCCCAAGTGCTGTGATTACAGATGTGCACCACAACACTGGGCTTTTAAAAAAATTTTTGAGATAAGATCTCACTAAATTGCCCAGGCTGAGGTTCTTGGGATCCTTCTGCCTCAGCCTCCCATCATGCTGAGATTAGAGGTGTGTGCCACCATGCCTGCTTCAGTTTGATATTCTTTTCCCCCAGGGGTACTAGGATAGCTGAGGGGGAGGGGGAACTAGAGTTAGGAATTACCTTTTTCCCAGGTCAGTTAGGATCTGATAAAAACCCAGGAGGTTAGGCTTAGATATAATAGTTTCTCCTGAGAGCCTTGTTAAGAACAGAATACTCTACTGTATTTTACGAGTGTTACTTTTCCCCTACCAGTCCCAATCAGAAACAAGAAAGAATTTTTCTCTGGTATTCACTCTAAGAACCTGGTAGAGCAAGCTCCTGGATATAAAACTCACGCCACAAAAGTATAACTCCACTATAAGTCCCCCTGGAATTTTTTTTTTTTTTTTTTTTTTTTTTTTGGCACCAGGGATCAAACTCGGGTCCTTCTCCTTGAGAGGCAGGTGGTGGCACCACTGAGCTAAATCCCTGGCCGACCCCTGGAATTTTTAACTCAGACCTGTCCACACTGAACCTCTAGCTTCATCAGTTACAGTTCAAGTAACTTTCAGCCCCTGAGTTCCTGTACTTTAAAAGTCATGATTCTTTGTATCTGCCTGTTTGGAGGGTTGCAGTTTGTCCTATGACCTCACTTCTCTCAAGGATCTAAGAATAGTTGTTGATTTTTTAATTTGTTCAGCTTTTTCCATGTTAGGATAAAGTGGTGACTTCCAAGCTTCTGGGATGTTAGGCCTTAAACCAGAAGTCTAAATCCTTTTGGTTTGTGAACCAAAGAGATATATTTTATGCCAGACATTATTGTGCACGCTTGTACTTCCAGCTACTTGGGAGGCTGAGACAGGAGGATCACTTAAGTGCATCAATATGAGACCAATCTGGGCATAACAGTAAAACTGTCATCTCAAAATAAATCAGAAAAAAAAAAGGAAATACATTTTTACCTTGCAACTTAAAATATATCTTTATAATAGAAATTAGAAAGCAATACAGTGGTACTCACCCTTTCCTAATGTGATTGTGATGGACTCCATTTTTGTTGTTGTTTTAGTCTGAGTGGTATTTTCTTTTCTTTTTCTTTCTTTTTTTTTTTGGTACCGGGGATCAAACTCGGGTCCTTGCACTTGCGCAGCAGGTGGCAAAACCACTGAGTTAAATCCCTGGCCTTTCTTTTCTTTTTTAAAATGTTCGTTACAAAAAAAAAATGTTGGTTATAAGCTAATGTAGTGGCACACACCTATAATCCCAGCACTCAGGAAACTGAGGCAGGGGGATAAAGAGTTCAAGGTTGGCCTGGACTATGCAGCGAGACCCTGTCACTCTCACATACACACACACTCCTAGTTACAAACCATTAAATTTATTTCACTACCCACCAATAGGTTATGTTTCAGTTTTAAAAACACTGTTTTAGCCTATCCTGGGCTTTTCTTTTGTTATTGTTGTTTTTGCTTTGGTTTTGGTTTTTGGTTTTTGAGACAGGGTCTTGCTTTGTAGTTCAGACTTGCCTTGAATTCGCTGCTTAGCCCAGACTGGCCTCAAACTCACAGTGATCTTTCTGCCTTGTGTCAGGATAGTGAAAGGGTGAATAATTTGTACCAAAAAACAGTAGAGGGGAGGAAATGGTTTTGATGTGTCATGGCACAGTGGGGCAACTAAATCTACAGGATTATGCATTTCAAAATAACTGGTGAAGAAGAATTTGAGGGTTCTCAGCACATAGAAATAATATTTGAGATGAGAATACTAATTGCCTTGGGCTGGGGTTTTAACTCAGTGGTTTCGTGCCTGCTGCACAAGCACAAGGTTCAATCCCTGGTACCAAAATAACAACAAAAACAAAAAATAAAGTACAGAGAATCCTAATTGCCTTGATGATCTTTACACATTTATAATGTATCACATTATAAGACTGTACCCCAAAAATATATACAAATATTATATGTCAATTTTTAAAGGGTGAAAAGGATATATTGAGTCTTAGTCATTTCCTCTGAATCTGTGTTATGCTTTGAATATCTACTCTAAAACTTGTAAAAATTTTTTTTGTTGTTTTGGTGCTGGGGATGGAACTCGGGTCCTTGCACTTGCGCAGCAGGCAGCGAAACCACTGAGCTAACTCCCCGGCCCTACTTGTAAAATTTAATTGCTATAGTAGTAGCATTAAAAGACCGGACCTTTGAAAGGTGATTGGATCATCAAAGCACCATCCTTATGAATGGAGGTCATTGGCTCAAGAGTGAGCTTCTGAGCAAAGGATGAGTTTAGCTGATTTTTTCTGTCGTGTTCACCTGTACCCTCACTGTGTATCCCTGATAGCACATATTCTTGACCTTTCTAGTCTACAAAATTGTGTGCCAAATCAACTTCTTTTGTTGGGCTGGGCATGTGACTCAGTGGTAGAGCACTTGCCTTACATGCAAGAGACCATGGGCTGTGTCCTCAGCACTACACATGCACACCCAAAAGGTACAAACTTCTATTGTGCATAAGTCAGTCTCTTAACAATAGTAGGAAATAGACTCTGGCTGTCATATAAAGCAACCAGAAGTAGCTCATTGAATTTATCTAGGAAATTGGTACCTCTTTTTGTGTTCTGTTTTATTTTAATTTTTTTCTTTAAAATTGCATTATTTGATATCTTCTCTTAATCCATTTTTTGGGCATGATAACTTGAGATGTAGAATTGACTAAATTTCTAAATAGAGCTTAATTTTCCTTGAAAACAAGTTACAATGGGACAGAAAACAATCTTAATTGGTCGCTTAACAGGTATTTTACATGCTGCCTGTCTACTTTTTAGGTATTATGATATCCTTTAGGAATTAACACCAAGTAAAATGGACGTGGTCCCTGTCTCAAGGAACATCAACTACCTGCAATTAACCTCAACTATGTATAACCTTAGAATTTCTTTGATCTTACAAATAGTGAAAAGATAAATGTAATTATTATTTTTGTCTTTTTTGTGTGTGTTTTGTTGTTGTTTGCTTTGTATTTTGGTTTTTTGAGACAGGGTCTCGCCATTGTAATTCAGTCTTGAACTCACTTTGTAGCCCAGGCTGGCCTCAAACTCACCATTAGTCCCCTGCCTTAACCTCCTGCATGCTGAGGTTACAGGCATGTGCTTCTAGTCTTCTCTCAATGGTCGCTCTTTACTCTCTTGTTTCTTTTTCTACAAAGTGACCTCCTGCTCGAGTCACAAAATCCCTCTTATCACTGCTGTATGCATATACGTTCATTCTGCCATGTTAAAACCTCTGGAAAATCAAATGTTTGGTGGTAAGGAATCAAAAGAAAAGGGTAAACTGAAACCGCAAGAAGTAAGTACACCTTGGTGTAAACTAAGTCTGTTTGATCGCTCAAACAATTCCATTAGAGCACTCTCTGTTATGAGTTTACATAGTGCCTCCTGGGTTCACCCCCAGTATTATAACTTAGTCTACCTAGTGTACAGAGTATTCAAGAAAAAAAATTAAAGTCCCCTAAGTGAAATTTTATGTAGTTAGAAAATTCAGATGATTAAAGACTGCATACATAGATAGAAGGTAAGAATCACACATCCAATTCAACAACACATCTGGGGCCAGGTATGGTGCCACATGCCTGTAATCTCAGCACTCGGGAGGCAGGAGGATGGGCATGAGTTCGAGGCCAACCTGGACTACATATGAGTTCAAGCCCAGCTTGAACTACATAGTGAGAGCCTGTCTTAAAAACAAACAAATGGGTTGGAGGTGGGGAGAAGAAAACAAATCAACTTCATCTGACACCAGGGAATTAAACTCCTACTAAACAAGGTGTTCCATAAAAAGAAACAATTTGGAGCCAGGCATAGTCGCACAGGTCTGTAATCCCAGTACTCTGGGAGTCCAAGGCAAGAGGATCATAAGTTTGAACCCAGTCTGAACAATTTAGTAAGATCCTAGCTCAAAATAAATTTTAAAAAGGGCTGGGGATGTAGCTTAGTGCAAAGGCCTTCGGTTCAATCCCCAGTACTGGAAAAAGAAAAAAAGAATTTAGGCTGAGTACAGGAGCAGGTGCCTGAAATCTCAGTGACTCAGGTGGCTAAGTCAGGAAGATTGCAAGTTCAAGACCAGCCTAGGCAGTTTAGAAAAACCCTGTCTCAAAGTAAAAAGAATTGAGAATGTAGCCCAAGGCAGAACAGTTACCTAGTATGTGTGAGGTCCTGGGTTCAATCTCCAGCACTGCCAAAAAAAGGTGAAGGCATATAATCTCTGGCCCTTGGTTATTTAAGAATACATGATTTGGGCCGGGGATTTAGCTCAGTGGTTCCACTGCTTGCCTCAAAAGCACAATGTCCCGAGTTCAATCCCCGGTACCCAAAAAAAAACCCCAAAAAAACCCAGAATATATGCTTTGTGGTAGATGGGATAGTTCCTCTCAAACTTCTGTAGGTGAGGTCATTTGTAAATGATAAATCAGATGCAATGCTGATCTTCTGTTTTCTTTTTTGGGATCAAACCCAGGACTTCAGGTGTGCTAGGTTTGTGCTCTATCCCTGAGCCACACCTACAGCCCATTGTTCCTATTGAGTGATATTTATTTTCAGGAGCAGAGAGTTAAGGGGTATTATGGTTGTAGGTGTAATAACTTGGAATTTAAGTGTCACCTATAGTTATATTTTATCTGTAGGCTCCTTTGTTGCTCTTAGCATGGGGATAATTATATTTAGAATAAGAGAAGATTTTATGAGTATTAGGCTGCTATAACAAATTACTATAAACTGGGTGGGTGGAAACAAACAGAACTTTATTCTCTCAGTTTAGGAGGCCAGGAGTGTAAAATCAAGGTGTAAGGCAGGGCCATACCTTCTTGATTCCATGAGAATCTTTTTCTGGCCATGTTAATCATCTTTTCCATCACTGTGACAAAATACCTGAGACAAACAACTTAAAAGATATTGTTTCAGTCCATGGTCACCTGGGTTCATTGCTCTATGCCTAAGGTGAGGTAGAAACATGGTGGAAATCCATGGCAGAAGAAAACTCTTCACCTCACAGCAGCCAGGAAGCAGAGAAGGCAGACTTCCGCCCTTTCACTTTTGTTCCGCTTGGTGGGCAACCAGCCTAATGGTTCTGCCCACATTCAGGGCAGGTTTCTCCTCACAGTTTGCTGTATCACATGCCAGTCATCCCTGGAACCACCCTCAGACACACCCAGAAGTGTGCTTTGCTATTTCCTAGGTATTTCTCAATCCAATCATGTTGACAGTCAAGATTAACCATCACACTGCACACTGGTCTTTTCCAGCTTCTGTTTGCTGTCAGCATTTCTTGGCTTATGACCATACCTCTCTGACTTCTACTTATGTCTTCACATTGCCTTCTTTTCTCTGTGTATTAAATCTCCACTTAGTGCCTTTTTTTTTTTTTTAAGAACATGTGGGGTGGCAATGAGGGCCACCTCCTCATCTGGACAATCTAACCTCATCTCAAAATCTTTAACTTAATCACCATATAAAGTATCATTTGCATGTTCTAGATATCAAAACATGGACTTACCTTTGGGAGCTATCATGGGTTGAATTATGTCCTTCAAAATTTATATGGTGAAGTCCTATCCCCAAGACCTTAGAATGTGACCATATTTGGAAATGGGGTTGTTGCAGAGGTAGTAAGTTAATATATGGTCTTACGGGTATAGCATGGGCCCCTAACCCAGTATGTCTGGTGTCCTTATAAAAAGAGAAAATTAGGGCCCAGGATTTAGCTCAGTTGTGCCACCGCCTGCCTTGCAAGTGCAAGGTCCTGAGTTCGATCCCTAGTGCCACCAAAAAAAAAAGAGAGAGAGAAAATTAGACACAGACATGCACACACAGAGAACGTCAAAAGATTGGATTTATGATGTCACAAGCCAAGGAATGCCAGAGATTGCCAGCAAACTACCAGAAGCTGGGAAGAGAAACATGGAATACATTTTCCCTGACATTCTTCAAGGATGCAACCCTGCTAATCCCTTGATATTTCAGACTTCTGTTATCCAAAACTATGAAATAATAAATTCTGTTGTTTAAAACACACAGTTTGTGGTACTTTGTCAGGGCAACTCTAGTAAACAAATAGGGAAAGTATTTCAGTCTGCCACACTTGAGTTGAACTCTGCAATTTGCTATAGTGAGTTGCTATCCAGAGGCAAGCTACAGCCTTAGTTCTCCCTGACACTATCAATGTGTTTAATGACCTTGGTGTATTTATCCTTTCTCTCCTTTCTTCCTCTAACAGATGAAGCTGTTGTAATATGATATGAAGGCTAATAGGATCTCATTGGCACCTCCTGGTTTGTCTACATTCCAGTATAATTAAGTGGGAAGTATTATAATTGGAACACTTCATTATCACTTTAGACTACATTCAAAAATTGAATTTAGGTTTTTGCAGATGTCTCTAGTAAGGGACTTAGTATACACAAAGCATCAGTTGTCTTGTTGTCTTTTGCTGGGCTATCTCTAACCAGCCCATGAATAATTTTTTCAACCCATTCAGGCCCTCATTTGCCTTTGTGGATTCAGTTCAGTAATTTTTAGGTTTTTTGTTTTTGTTTTTTGTTTGTTGACACAAGTTCTCCCTTTTTAGCCAATTGTGGCCTTCAATACATGATCCTCCTATCTCAGCCTCCTAAGTGCTGAAATTATGGGAGTGTGCCACTATGCCCTGGAAAATTTTTTTGAACATCTGTAATGTCCAGGCACCATGCTAGGCACAAATGACAAATATATGAGACATCCACATAGTCATTGTTTCCTAGGGAAGCCAAACACATAAAGATGCAATTATAGCCAGGTGTGGTGGTACCCACTGGTAATCGCAGTACTCAGGAGGCTTAGGCAGGAGGATAGCCATGAGTTTGAGGCCAGCTTGGGCTACATAATGAGTTCAAGGCCAGCCTGGACTACATAGCAAGACCCTGTCTTGAAAAAAAAAAAAAGCAATTACGTTGTAATATAAGTGTAATAATGTCTCTGCCAAGTACTTAGGGGTCTGATAGATACCAAGGATGGCATCTTGAAGGAAGTGATGCTTTTAAAAGATTAATAGAATTTTGCTACACAGAGAAAGTAGAGAAGACCATCTCACACATTAGAGAAAAGCATATGTGAAAGAATGAAACAGCCTATGTTCCAAAACATTGCAGGCTGCTTGATCTTGACAAAGTACAAACTGAGTGAGAACAGCAGCAAGAGATGGCTGGATCAGGACAGTCTCCTGAGTTCTTGTTGTTCTACTGTACCAGATCACTGACAGTCAAGAAGTATGTGGGTGCGTGTTACTATTGAATGGCTTAGATTCTGTTCTTTTTCTCTGCCTACATTCTTTTATAGTAGACTTCTAGTAAGTGGCAAGCATTCTAAAAAATATCTCTTTAAGGCTAAAGGAATTTCCTATTTTCTTGGCTTCACAAAAATGTAGCTTTGGGGCCAGGGATTTAGCTCAGGGGTTCCGCTGCTTGCCTTGCAAGCCCAAGGTCCCAAGTTTGATCCCCAGTAGAAAAAAAAAAAAATGTAGCTTGGGCTGGGGATGTAGCTCAGTGATAGGGTGCTTGCCTAGCATGAGAAACACCCTGCATTTGATTCCCAGTACTGCCCCCTGCAAAAAAACTTTACAAGGTAGACACAAAGATAACCAACTAGCTGAATGTGTCAACAAATCAGACTTTTTTCTGCATTAAATTAAGGTGCCAAAGCAGAATCAGAGAACCATACAAGCTTTTGGTTTATTCAGCAGACCTGAATAAAACAGTGTGAGGCTTTGTCTTTTGCCTGTTTCTTTGAGGTTTTATTTTGTGGGGATTTTTTGGTACCGGGGATCAAACTCGGATCCTCATGCTTGTGGGGCAGGTGGCCTAACCACTGAGCTAAGTCCCTAGTCCTTGCCTGTTTCTTTACTAGCCTGTAATTTCTTCTGTAATTACTGAGTCTCAGGGATCTTAACCTTAGATAGCTTATTTAAAACTAAAACAGAACCTTTTAGCCAGGCATGGTGGTACATGCCTGCAATCTCACACTCAGGAAGCTGAGGCAGGAGGATTGCTGTGAGTTCGAGGCCAGCCGAACTACACAGTAAGACCCTATCTCAAAAAACAAAAACAAAGGGCCAGGGATTTAGCTCAGTGGTTTCGCTGCCTGCTGCGCAAGCACAAAGACCTGAGTTTGATCCCTGGTACCAAAAAAAAAAAAAAAAAAGGACCAGGAATTTACCTCAGTGGTGCCGCTGCCAGCCTTGCAAGCTCAAGGTCCCAAGTTTGATCCCCTGTACCAAAAAACCAAAAACAAAACAAAATAAATGAATAAAAAGCTTTTTGCTGAATTTTGGAATTATTATTTTTATTTTATTTTATTTTTTATTTTTTGCTACTGGGGATCAAACTCGGGTCCTTGCACTGGCGGGGCAGGCGGCGGAACCACTGAACTAAATTCCCAGCCCTGGAATTATTTTAAAGTGTATGTGTAGGGCTGGGGATTTAGCTTGGTGGTGCCACGCTTGCCCTGCAAGCACAAAGTCCTGAGTTCGATCCCTGGCACTGCAAAAAAATAAAAAATAAAGTGTATGTTTGTATTTTTTTTTTTACTTATTTAGTTAGTACTTTGTTGTTGCAGTATTGAAGATTGAACTCGGGGCATTTACTCTGAGCTACTTCCCCAGCCCTTATGTTTTATTTTGAGATAGGATCTTACTAAGTTGTTAAATTGCCCAGGCTGGGCTCATACTTGGCAGTCCTCCTGCCTCAGTCTCCCACACGCCTATAAAAATTCTTGTTGACATTATTATGCTCCCATCCCTTTTTTAAATTTTAAGACAGAGTCTCACTAAGTTGCTCCGGCTGGGATTAAACTTGAGATCCACTGGCCTCAGCTTCCTGAGTAGCTGGGATAACAGGTCACTGTGCCCAGCTCTCATCTTTATATTTTCTTTTGGCTGGATTGTTAGAGTACTAAAGTGCATAAGCCATCAAAGATGGGCAGTTTTGGTTATTGTAGGCTCTGTACTGACTCATATATACTCTTTTAGCTTAGATTATAAGCCTTCAAAAACTCCTGTGTTTTGGGCCGGGGATTTAGTCCCATCACCTGCCTTGCAAGCACAAGGTCCCGAGTTCGATCCCCAGTACCAAAAAAGAAAAAAAACAATGGGCAGTGGATTTAGCTCAGTGGTACCGCACCTGCCTCCCTCACAAGCACAAAGTCCTAAAATCCATCCCTGGTACCAAAAACAAAACAAAACAAACAGGGCCAGGGATTTAGCTTAGTGACACCATGCCTGTCTGGCAAATGCAAGGTCCTGAGTTCAATCCCCACCCCCACCCCCACACCCCATACCAAAATAAACAAAGAGTAGTATAAAAGAAGCTGGGCATGGTGGTGCATGCCTGTAATCCAAGCATTTTGGAGGCTTAGCCAAGAGGATCATCATGAGTTTGAGGCTAGCCTGAACTACATAGCAAGACCCTGTCTCAAAAAACAGAAAAACAAAGTACTGAAAATGTGCTGTCTCCAAATATCTTATTGTACTCTCAATCTCTGCTTTCTTAACATAGAATTTTTTTCTGAGTTGAAAATTTTCATCTTTTCACTTAAAGAAGGCATTTTACAGTTTTCTTCAGTATATCCAAATTGCCAGCATCATTACTCTTATTAAGTAAAGTAAAGATTGTTGACATACAAGTACTATGCTACCATGATAGTCTGAAAACTGATTATTGAGATAGAAGTTGACTAATGGGTGGGTAGTATATACTGCATGGGTACTCTGGACTAAGGGAGAATTCACACTCAGAGGAATGTCAGGATGTAGCCCTGTGATAGAGCATTTGACTAGGATGCACAAAGCCCTGAGTTTGGTCACCAGCACTGCTAAATAAACTACACATTATTTATTTTTGGAATTTTCTATTTAACATTTTCAGACCAAAGTTGACACTGTGGAAAGTGAAATGATGGATAAGGGGGAACTGCTATACTATCCTCTTTCCTCCACTACCCAGCCCCTATTGGAGTTGGCCTATTGACCTTTGGAGCTCAGCTTCCTTTTGCTGTGATTTACTAGGCATCTTCAAGTTACTTGGCACAAGATACCACCCAGGAGGCTCGTGAATTTTCACATTTGTCATAAATGGGAGGGAAAAAGGAACCAGAATAAAACAAGTGATGAGATATGGCTGAGTGTTTAAAACTTATGCTACTTAGAGGAATAGTTACATCATTGGCAAGCATGATGTAGAACAGTGCATTGATATTAATCCCAGATCATAATGATAAAGACCAAACAATTCAGTATTGATCATGACTTTAAAAACTCAATTCTGCTGGGGATTTAGCTCAGTGGTTCCGGCCGTCTGCCTCGAAAGTGCAAGGTCCTGAGTTTGATCCCTGGTACAAAAAAAAACAAAACAAAAACACAACCACCATGATCTTATCAGAAAAATCAGGAAGTGGTGAAGCTCATGGTGTTAGATAAAAACTCAATTCTTCTGGGCTGGAGATTTGCTCAGTGGTGCCACTGCCTGCCTCGAAACCGCAAGGTCCCGAGTTCAATTCCCGGTACCAAAAAAAAAAACAAACGTATTTGAAGAAATAAAGACCAAATTTTTTAAAAAATCAGTTCTTTCATTGGCTGGTTGAATTGATTGTAACACACCTTTTCAGTTACTCCAGCATATGCTATATAAGGAGAGGAATCCAGTTCTTTTTTTTTTTTTTTTTTTATCTGGGATCGAATTCAGGACCTTGCACTTTTGAGGCAGGCACGGTACCACTGAGCTAAATTCCAGGCCTGAGGAATCCAGTTCTTGACACTGCTTGGTACCCATGGAATGCTAATACTCTTACCTATAAAAGTCAGGTAGTTGGGATCTTAAAAGAAAGTGCTCCAGGGCCGGGGATTAAGCTCAGTGGCACTGCACCTGCCTCATAAGCACAAGGCCCTGAGTTCAATCCCTGGTACCACCAAAAAAAAAAAAAAAAGAAAAGAAGAGAAAAAGGAAGAGAGAGAGAGAGAGGGAGGGAGGGGGAGAGAGAGAGAGAAAGAAAAGAAGAAGGAAGGAAGGGAAGGAAGGAAGGAAATGCTCAAAAGGATGTGCTAAAAATTATCAGTAGATGTTTGGCAAGTGAAGAAGGAACTTAAAACAGTGCTGTTTTTAAATTAATTTTTTTGTTACTTTTTTAATTGACACTTTTTGCACAGGGGATTTTAGTTGATAAAATTCAATGATAGAGTCAAATACCTTAAGAAAGTAAACTGACCAACAAAGACATGGCACTGGTGTCCTTTCATTCAATGGCAGTAGAACTTTGTATAGCATATTGAAACTGTCTTAGGTGTCTTTCTGTAATAAAGGGAATCTGGTGTCAAATGAGGGGGGGGTGCAGTAATTCTCACATACTGGTGTAATGAAATTTACTTGGAAATGAAGATGGAAAGCATCATATGTTTCTGAATGTATGCCTTGTTAAGATTTTTGAAGCTTAAGGTTATAAAGTTTTTCAGTAGTTATTCTCGTACCACTTGATAAAACTGTATCCAACCACTAAAGGAAAAATTTTGTCAGCTGCCAGAATCTTCTCTTTTATATATTCATACAGCTTTCTCAAACAGACAAATAAATTTACCTGGTTACAATTTGGTGGGGGTTTTCCTCTTCTGTTTGTTGTCTTTCATTCCCCTGATGGTATTTTCTCTTAGAGTATTTTAGGAAGAAGTTTCCTGTTCTTACTTTTCCTCTATAAATTACCTTGCTTACACATGCAGCATATGAACTGGTGCTGCTGCTGTGGTTGTATTTATTTGTTGAACAATCCTGTACTTTGCAATGATTCATTCAAGAGCCCTGAAGCATTCAAAGCAGGATGTGTGACTCACTTAGTAAACAGCAGCAGGAGCCTAGGACTTGACTGAGGTAGAAATGAAAGTCATATTGGCTTTGACGTATGTGTATGTGTGTATTCATTCCCTGCCTTCTTTTTCTTTTCCTAATTTTCCAAACAAGTGATACTGTGCCTTAGGAATAGAAGCGCTGCAGTGAGGATGAGAAGCCTTGTCAAGATGATTGCAGGGCCAGGAATGTAGCTCAGTGGCACAGAATTCAATCCCCAATACCAGGGGAGGAAAAAGATGGTTGCAGATCTCTTTCAGAATACGTGATCTGGGCCTGGAATTTAGCTCAGTGGTTCTGGCGCCTGCCTCACAAGTGCAAAGTCCCAAGGTCAATCCCTGATACAAAAAAAAAAAAAAGAATATGTGATCTGTTGCATGATTAGTTTTCAAAAAAGGATCAATTATTCTTTCCACTACCTGTTCCCTACTGATATCACTGTACAGTGCTTACCCCCATAGTTTCTCAGGATTGGTGGTTTTTTCTTAATATTTTTTCATCAAAATATGCTGAAGTATAAATGCTATTAGAAAGCTGTTCCATTCATGAAGTGCTGCCAAACCTAGAAACTTTTAAAAAAAGGAGTAGTTAGGTTTTTGCCTAAGTGACTTTTCAGACTCTCACAAATGTAAACCGGGTGTGGTGGCCCACGCCTATAATCTCAGCATTTGGGAAGCTGAGGTAGGAGGAACCCCATAAGTTTGAGTTCAGCCTGGGCTGAGACCTGTTCAAGACCAATCTGAACTTCATAGTGATACCCAGTCTCAAAAAACAGTAATAAGCCCGGCATGGTGGCACATTCCTGTAATCCCAGCATTTGAGAGGCCAAGACAGGTGGATGGGGAGTTCAAAGCCAGCCTGGGATACATAGTGAGTTCAAGTCCAACCTGCACTAAAAGCGAAACCCTGTCTCAAAAAACAAATAAAAAAAAAAAAAAAGCATAAATATAAACTCAGCTCTTTGCTGGCTGCCTTGCAAGCACAAGGTCCTGAGTTTGATCCCTGATACCAAAAAAAAAAAAAAAAAAAAAACTCAGCTCTTTATATTCTTCCTTGATAGGTTAAGGCCTAGGCATTCAGGACTGATTTCCTAATAACTGAAGAGTTTTTTTTATTGTTTCCTTCCCCTACTGTACTCTTCTAAAACAAGGAAAGAGATCTGAATCCATTGTAGTCAGGATATAAGAGCATTTAAAAATGTTTCCACACAGAAGCTGGAGCTGTAGTAGCCAAAAATAACATTTCAGGAATGAGTCTGGCCAGGAGTTGAGTACATATTGCACAGAAGTCACAATGCCTTACCAAGGTTTTAGCTTAAAACTGTTACATTCTTAATATCCATATGCTTGAGCCTGGCTCAGAATCAAAAGGCAAAAATTTAGCTTTAATTTGGCCTGAGCTGTCATTTGTCCTGAGTCTTCTTTTCAGTTCTGTTCAGTGCTGCTATTTAAAAATACATCCACATGGGCCGGGGATTTAGTTCAGTGGTTTCACTACCTGTGGCACAAGCGCAAGGACCCGAGTTCGATCCCTGGTACCAAAAAAAAAATACATCCACATCATGTATAGGTACAAGCACCCAATGATAAATGTAAACGTACTGTATACCTAAAATGTACCAATAAAGGAATTAAAAAAAAAAAAAAGGACATAGGAGGAGTCAGGCTCGGAGGAGGAGGGAATTCAAAGGCAGATGCAGGGGTTGGAGCGTCATGCTTTAATGAGAGAAGAGGCCATAAGCTGAGGAGGGCAGGTAGCTTCCTTTATAGAATCAGCCTGTGGACATCTTTACTTTAGTGAAACTGATTTCAAACTCCGACTTCCAGAATTGTCAGACAATAGATTTTCTTAGTATTGAGTGAAAAAAATTTAAATAAATAAATAAATAAAATACATCCAAAAGGGCCAGGGATTTAGCTCAGTGGTTTCACTGCCTGCTGTGTAAGCGCAAGGAGCCAAGTTTGATCCCCAATACCAAAAATTTAACAATTAAAAAAATAAATAAAAATACATCCAAGGGGGCTGGGGATTTAGCTCAGTGGTTCTGGCACCTGTCGTGCAAGCACAAGGTCCTGAGTTCAATCCCCAGTACCAAAAAAAAAAAAAAATGCATCCAAGGGCAAGGGATTTAGCTCAGTGGTTCCACCACCTGCCTTGCAAGCACAAGGTTCTGAGTTCAATCCCTGGTACCAAAAAAAATAAAATAAAATAAAATAAATAAAAATACATCCAAGAGAGTTGGCTAAATGGAATTAGGAAAAGAACTATTTCTAAATATTGACTTATTTAGAATTATTCCATTAAAAAATTACTTTTTTAGTGCAATGCTTATCTACCTTAAGCTTTGGAAAGGGAAGGAGGGAGCCAGGCATCATGGCACATGCCTATAATTCCAGCACTCAGGAGGCTGAGACAGGAAAATCGAGAGTTTGAGGTTAGTTTGGGCTACATTTTGAATTCAAGGCTAGGCTAGACTATATAGGGAAAAAAAAGACAAGAAAGAGAAAGAGAAAAGAGAAGAAAGAAGGGACTAGCTGAATACATACATGCTTCATGCCAGGTACTATACAGTTTTATGTACTTATTTTAAAACATAAGAGAAGGATACTTATGAGGAAGCCTTCTTGGGGTACCTGAAATGTTTCCTCTTTTTTTTCCTCCAGTACTGGGGGTTGAACCCAGGGCCTTACACTGAACTACACCCCTTTTTTGTTTCTTATTTTGAGACAAGGCCTCACTAAGTTGCTAAATTGCTCAAGCTGGGCTCAAATTTGCAGTCCTTCTGCCTCAGCTTCCTAGAGTACCAGGATTACCACAGCGCCTGGCTCATATCTTAACAAAAGTGATGGGCCAGGGATTTAGCTCAGTGGCACCGCGCCCGACTTATAAGCGCAAGGTCCTGAGTTTGATCCCCGGTCCTGGAAAAAAAAGGAAAAACATAAGTGATGATTACACAGATATTTACTTATATACAAATCCATTGAGACATATATTTAAGATTTGTGCATTTTCTATATATTATACTTCTCTTTTAAAAATTTAAAAATCCACCAAGGAACACAAATTAAAGCAAAAGCATTATATCAAAGAGAAAAAAAAAAAAATCTAGGAGCCAAGGATGGTGGTGCTCATCTGTAATCCCAGGCACTTGAGATACTGAGGCAGAAAGATCACAAGTTCCAACCTGGGTAATTTTGGGAGACACTGTCTCAAAAAAAAAAAAAAATTAAAAGGGCTGAGGATATAGCTCAACCCTTTTGGATTCAATCCCAGTACTGAAAAAAAAAAAAAGTTAAGACTTCATTCACTGAGATTTGGTCCTGATTTACAGTTACCACCATCTTTGTTCTTAACTTTTACTTAGCTCCTTTAGTTAGTTTGCTAGGAGGTAGGATTCCAGATTCTCCTGTTACAGAAGGATAGCTGAAGGGAAACTTCCTAGAAATGGAAAAGATTTTTACCAAATATGTCTCATGGAAAATTAATTGTTAATAAGAAACTATACTGGGCCGGGGATTTAGCTCAGCGGCACCATGCCTCCCTCATAAGCAGAAAGTCCTGAGTTCGATCTCTGGTACTAAAAAAAAAGAAAAGAAGAAACTATACTTACTATACTTTCCCTATCCATTCTGGGACTAAAATCAGTTTTCAGATTGGCTTCCTCATAATCCTGACATTTTATTTTATGCTTCTTAACATTTATTCTTAACATTTCTTAAACTTAAAAAAAAAAATCTTTCTTCTTGCTTTTAAAAAAAAACTCCATCAGGGAATGAAAATGAAAAGTAGCCAAAATTGTTTTGATTAGCTTCTTCCTTATTATCTTGTTACTAACAAGGTAATGGGTAAGAATTCCATTTAATCTCTTCTTCACCCAATTACAGTGCCTTCTGTCACCATCTTCCTAATTTCCCTATCCTAAATATTTGCAGATCTGTAGTACATCAGCCATTTTATAAAATGAGTTTGGAAGTTTTCTCCTTGGGTTTTTTTTCTTTCCAAGTTTCAGGTCGAAAAACATGTGTTAGTTTGGCAAGGGAAACTAAAATACAATCGTTTTTCTTATTTCTTTCTGTAACTCTGTAGCAGGGTTTCTCAACAGAAATACAGCAGACATTTTGAGTTAGATAATTCCTTGTTTTGGAGACTAGTTTGTGCATTATACAGTATTTATCAGCATCCCAAGCCTCTACCCTCTGGTAGCCTCTGTGTCAAGCAAAAATGTCTCTAAATATTGCCAAATTTTACCTGGGAAACAAAGTTGTCCCTGGTTGAGAACTATTGCCATAAAACGTAAGCTATGTTTACGGAAAATGGATTAAAGGGAAAAGACTCAAGATTGGCATGTGATTAAAATTCCCGTGGTAATTTTTTTTTTTTTCTCTTTTTGGGATGAAGCCTCATTGTTTTCCAGCCGGCCACAAACTCCTTAACTCAAGTGATCTTGCCTCAGCCTCCCAGAGTACTAGGATTCAGGCATGTGCCATCACAGCTGGTCCATAAAATTATTGAGATATTTTACATTCTTTTCTTTTTTTATACTATGTATCTTCAGAATCTAGTGTGTATTTTGAGAAAGAGTACATCTCAGTTCAGATTAGCCATATTGCAAGAACTTAATAGCTGTGTCTGGCTAGTGCCTTCCCTTTTGTATAGTGTACATCTACATGTTCATGATCTTTGGAAGGGGCACTAATTAGCACATAAGGCTTTCTCTACCCCTGTTTGTATATGCCAAGGCATCAAGAAACTGTCTTGGAGCCGGGGATTTTTAGCTCAGTGGTTTTGCTGCCTGCTGTGCAAGTGCAAGGACCCGAGTTTGATCCCTGGTACCAAAAAAAAGAAACTGTCTTGATTCATTTACTTGAGCAAATAAGACTAAATTTAGTCAGGTATGGTATTTTATGCCTGTAATCTCAGCACTCTAGGATCTGAGGTAGGAGGATTTTAAGTTTGAGCCCAGCCTGGGCAATTCTATGACTTAGAGCAACCCTATCTCAAAAAAATTTTTAAGGTGGGAAAGACCCTAGGTTCAGTCTTTCCCAGTACAGGAAAAAAAATAACAAAATAACAACAAAACCCTAAATTACCATATAAATCCTCTCTCAAGATATATAAACTGCTTTTCTAATCCACTGTGTCTTAAATTGTTCAGTCCCCATTTTGAATAGTATCGGCCTTCTGCTGCCTTGCAAAGAGATAGTAACTACACATATATTGAAAATTATCATCATTTACCCTACAACCAGAGTGAGTGGCTGTTTGCCACTCATGGATGAGACTAGAAAAGAAAGTCCATTGGCTGTATTAACAAATAGAGGAGGGCTGGGGATTTAGCTCAGTGGTTTCGCTGCCTGTTGCGCAAGCACAAGGACCCGAGTTCAATCTCAGGTACCAAAAAAACCCCAAAAAAACAAAAAACAAATAGAGGAGCTAGATTCTTAGATGGGCAATTTTTTTTTTTTTTTTTTGAAACAAGGTCCCTATGTAGTTCAGGCTGGCCTCGAACTTATGGTAGTCCTCACATGCACCACCTCGTCAGCTAGATGGGCAATAATTTTAAAAGGAAAAGCTTCTGGGAGCCCTTCCTCCCATTCTTCCATCTTCCATTTTAAACCAATGGAATAATCTGTACTTTTACTAAGATCAAAATTTTTGTCTCTTAATAATTGTGGCTATTTTAACTGAAAAATTGCTTTCAGAGAGATGATTCCCTAAGCTTGAAGTTCAATAGTGATCTGTTGTCATGCCCAAGGCCCTGGCTTCAGTGCCCCACCACAGGGGTGGGGGGCAGTGGGGAGGATGACACAGCTGTGACTGATGGAAGCTTGGAACACTGATCTAGTTTTTTTTTTTCCTACTACTGGGCCTCACATTCAAGGCAAGTGATCTGTCACTAAGCTATACCTCTAGCCCCTGATACAGAGAATTCTTAGAGTTAACACTTAATAAATGAGAGAAAATAGAATTGAATATTCAAAACAATAGCCAGATTGCCACTGACTTTGACAAAAGCTTAAGTAAGCTTTTATTCTCTCCCTCCTACTCCAGATTACTAGAATTGTATTGAAAATAGTAGGAACAAACCAGTCACAGGGTCTGGGGGTGTAGCTTAGTGGCACTGCGCCTGCCTGGCAAGTGCAAGGTCCTGAGTTTGATCCTCTGTACCCAAAACAAACAAACAAAAAGCCACAGACCACAGGTGCAGTGGTACACATTGGTATTACAGGCATGTACCGCCACCCCTGACTAATTGAGCCCTTGATTTTCATTAATAGTATAACTGAGCCAGAGTAGTGACACTCGCCTATAATCTCAGCACTCTGTGAGGCTGAGGTAGGAGGATCCCAAGGTTGAGCCCACCAGGACATCTTAGCAATCTAATGAGACCTTGCATCAAAATAAAAAGAGGGGCTAGGAATGTGGCCGAGTATAAAGGACCTGGGTTCAATCCCCTGTACTACCAAAAAAAAAAAAAAGATATAGTTTAGCCAGATGAAGTGCAATGCACATATAATCCCAGCTCCTTAGGAGACCAAGGGAGGAAGATCTGAATTTCAGGGCCAACCTGGGAAATTTATCAAGACCCTGGTGTTTTTTTGGTGTTTGGGTTTTGGGTGTTTGTTTGTTTGTTTGTTTGTTTTGGTACTGGGATCGAACTCCGGACCCTGTGCTTGTGAGGCAGGTGGTGAAACCACTGAGCTAAATCCCTGGCCTGTTTTTTGGTTTTTTGAGTCAGGGTCTCACTGCATAGTTCAGGGTGGCCTTGAACTCACTATGTAGCCCAGGCTGGCCTTGGATTTGAGGTGATCCTCCCGCCCCAACATCTCCTGAGTGCTGGGATTACAGGTATGTGTCACCATGCCTGGCCTTCAAGGCCCTGTTTTACAATAAAATAAATGAGGATATAAGGATGTAGCATAATGGTAATATGCTCCATTAGCATGTGTGAGGGCCTGGGTTCAATCCCCAAACTGCAAAAAAAGAAAAGAAAAGAAAAGCTGGTTAGAGCCCAGCCTAGGCAGTTTAGCAATTTGGCAAGACCGTGTCTCAAAGTAAAAACATTTTAAAAGGGCTAGGGATATAGCTTAGTGCAAGGTCTTGAGTTCAGTTTCCTGTCTCTCTGTCCACTTTGAGCAAACTACATTTCTGAAGAAGAGGACTTATTGCTTTAAAGTCATTCTTTTAGCTTCTAGAACACTGTACACATATTCTCAAACTACTTACCTGAAATTTCCTTGCAGTATACCTATAAACATTAAAAAAAATATATTGCTATGGTATATCATGACTAGTACCAACAAATGTGTTTAATCCACTGTTCTTCATGTCTTCCTAAAAAAGATATTTTTTCTCCATTTTAGCGTAAGTCCTGCTTATTTCCTTTTGTCAAATACAGTACCAGGAATCCCAGACCCCTAGCAGCCTGCAAACATCATGCCTTGGTTAACAGACTTCTTGGATCTTCATTATGTCTTGGGCGGAGACAGGTGGAGAGTCCCCACAGTCCCAGGCCTGACTCTCCCAATGACGCAGATGGTTGTGGAAGAATCAGAGACCGAAAGCATAGAAGCAAAGTTGTACTTTTATTCAGCAAGCATGCAAGAATACAGCTGCCTTCTCTCCGAGAGACAGGCAGGGGTGCCCGAAACGGAGCCACTGTTGAAGATGCTGGTTTTATAGTAGTTGGGGCCTATCTTGCCTCTGGGCTGAGGATGCCCCTACTTGATTGGTTAATGATTAACTTAGCTCGTTACTAGGACAACAGGGAAGGGTCTTTGGGGGGTGGGGTCTTTTACATCTTAGGGCCAAGGGTTTTTTTCCTCTTGATCTTAGCAAACCAGGCTTTTCAGGGTACAGCGTGAAGAGGAGTTTTGAGCACAGACTGTCAGTGGTTAAGCCTGTTCTCCCAGCTATCTGAACTGGGGGGGGCGGGGCGGGGGCGGGATCCCTCATCCCTGCCTACAGGTCTCTATCACACTTTTAATTGAAAATACCCTTCAGGGGCTGGAGATTTAGCTGAGAGGTGCCGCCACCTACCTCACAAGCCCAAGGTCCTGGGTTTGATCCCAGGTTCCAAAAAAAAGGTGGTGGTGGGGGATTTAGCTCAGTGGCACTATGCCTGTCCTGCAAGTGCAAGGTCCTGAGTTTAATTGTCAGTACCAAAAAAAAGAAAAGAAAATGTCCTTCAGGCCTTTATGCCTTCCCCAGAAGGATTTGGATTTTTTTTAATGGATTTTGAATCTTAAACTTCACAAAATGTGAACTGGGAGAAAAGCTATGTCTGAGTAAAATAACAGAGCTGAGACAGTTTAGTGTTGTTTTCCTAAATGGATGGGGCCAAGTCCTGTGTATTTGTTTTTCCCGAAGAGTTGTGGGAAAGAGGGCTGTAGGTATATAGGAATGTATCAAGTGAAGAAAGTAGAAATGGGACAACCAATCACTCTATTTTATTTTTTTATTATACTGGGGATTAAACCCAGGGTCTTGGGGGTACATTGGGCTACATCCCCACCCCAGCCTCCTTTTGTTTTAAATTTTGAGATAGGGTCTTGGTAAATCATTAAATTATCCATGCTGGGCTAGAACTCAGAATCCTCCTTGCTTCGCTTCCCGTAATGTCCAGCTCCCATCATTAGTTTTAGAAACAAAGAGACAAACAGAACCCCTGGTAAAGGAGCTGTAGAAAACTGCAACATGCAAGCAGTTGCTGTGTGGCAGGCATGTTTTAATGAAGGAACATGACCAGCAGCCTCTAAGAGACTTTTGAGGGTACTATTCTTTTGAATTACTGCTATTCATCTATTCCTTTCACCTTCTTTTAAAGGGATGGGAGCATAAATTAGTTCAGTAACCCTATCTTACTTAGTCATAAACTAGGGTGAACTTCACCTCTTCGTTGTCCTTTCATCCCAACCCCTAAACAAACACAATCTCTATACCATCTCCTTTTCTCTTCTGTTATCCTGCCTACAGGCTCCTCCCTACCCTTCATTTTTTTTTCTTGCACTTTTATTCTGCCTTTATACAGCCAGCAGCATTGTATTGGCCTCTTTATGGCTGATGGAGCCCAGGCGAGCTGCCTGATGAGCAGACCCAGCATTTGGCCGAAGGGGCTGGTGCGTGCCATTATTGCTGGCCAATGGGCCCTGGTCCTATACAGCTCCATCCTGGCTCATTAAAAATCTGAGCCAAATAGCCGTGCAGGCAACTGCTGCAGACTGTGGGGGCCAGGAAGTTAAATGGTTCTCCTAATCCTGCATAATTTATCTCCCTGTTAGCTTCCCCATAAAACAGTCCAATCAGCCCCATCATGGAGAGCTTCTTTCTGAAATTTCATATTTTTGTGATGACCATTGAGTGCTTAGCCTTCCCCTTCTTCTCTCTTTATTATTATTATTAAAAATTGTTTTCCCCTTGTTCACTACAAGTTTGCCTTAATGTTTTTTTCATTTGGGGCCTCCTGCCTGGACCTCACTTCACCAACAATCTGTCCACTTCTCTTCTTTGGACCGGATATTATAAAGCAGTTGGTGCCGTGGTCTCCCCCTCTCCTCTCCTCCCTGCTTTCTACCACCAATTTTCCTCTGTCTCTTCTCCTTTTTCATTGCTTCCAATTTTTTCTCTTTTTCCGTTACCCCTTTCGAGGGACCAACCTCACTGCAGCATATTTTTAGAACATTTTTAAAGGGAACTGAATTGATGTTTGTTTGTTTGTTTTCACATCTCCATTTCTGTTTCATTTCAGAGATTTACAAACGAGGACCACCTGGCAGTTCATAAACACAAGCATGAGATGACATTGAAATTTGGCCCAGCCCGAACTGACTCAGTCATCATTGCAGGTATTTGCTGTCCTAAAAGCCACGTGCCTTGCTATCACCAGACAGTTAAGATTAATACCAGGGACCAGATGTACTGGGAGCTGTACTTCCCTTCTCCCATCAAGAGCCCTTATGTGATCTGCATTTAATCAGGAAAAAGGAACACTAAAAGCTCCCAAGTTTCTATTGTGCCCTCCACTCTGATTTTTAATAACAAGATTGTGTTCTGTGGTTTTTGACAATAGCTGCATTGAGGTTTTTTTCTAGCTTTTGTCACTGTATTCTCTCTTTATTAAGACTTTGGAAGATTTTACAGACAAAAGATGCCTTTGACATTTCTCCCTATCCACAGTGCATGGGTGAACAAAAGACGGCAAAAAGCTGACCTACCCTGGCTGCTTCTTTTCCACTGGGTGTCAGTTTTCCTCCAGTAGCAGATTATCAGTTCATAAATTCAGCTTTCCTTGTGAACCCAGACACCATTGAGGGGACATTTCCAGAACTCAGACATTTGTTTGAGTCAATGGGACTTTTTTTAAGCCAATTTGGGTGACCTGGAACCTCTCATCAGTTGTTTTAGATATTGTCTTGCTTCCATGCACCATTCCCAAGGGAGCATTCATAGCAACTGCTCTCACATCATGTAACAGTTCTTTTGTGCTATTTGTACCCAGACAAACAGAAACCAAAGTGGCCTTTTTCTTTTGATACCATGAGAGATGGGGATTTAACCCAAGCTAAGCAAGCTTAACTTAATATTTAATCAGTAGTGTATTTAGTTGGTGGTTATTACGCCAGTTAATACATCAGTTAAGGCATAACCAAAATGGTACCCTAGACTTGGAGGAGAGACAGAACCTCTTCTCCATGCTAATATATGAGATGAAAGGGACTTGACTTTATGGATTTCCTATTCCTTATTACCTCAGCAAATACTTACTGAATATCTACTGTATATACCAGATACTTTGCTAGAAGCTTGTAGATTTGTTTTTTTGTTTGTTTGTTTTTGTTTTTTGAAGCAAACCCTTTATTGGGACAGGGATTTAGCTCAGGGTTCCATCGCCTGCCTCGCAAGTGCAAGGTCCCAAGTTCGATCCCTGGTACCAAAATCCCCCCCAAAAAAACCCTTTGTTGGTGCATTTTATTGTTTTTGTTTTTGTTTTTTGGTACCGGGGATCGAACTCGGGTCCTTGCTCTTGCGCAGCAGGCAGCGAAACCACTGAGCTAAATCCCCGCCCCGTGCATTTTAGATATACATAATGATAACATTCATCATAGGGAATTTGTACCTGTATGTAGGATATCTTGCTTCTTTCTTTTCCATTCCTCCCCTCTTCAACCCTTTTTCCCCTCCTTATTTACAAAAGCTTTGTTTACATTTTTTCCTTCTATTCTCTTTTTTTCTTGTCCCTTCTTTCCTTTCCTCCTCCCCCTCCCTTTTTCCCCTTCTCATTTGAACATTTTCTTCCTGTTTCCCAATATCTGTTTTACATTTTGGTCCTTATTTCCACTTTTGGTTGAAGTTCATAGATTTTTAATTTCTGAAAAAAGGATAAGTGAGGACAATGCCATCAGCGATTTTTTTTTTTTTTGGTATCAGAGATTGAACTCGGGACCTTGCACTTGTGAGGCAGGGCCATCAGCAATTCTTTAAAAAAAACCTAGGGGAGCCGGGCATGGTGGCACACACCAGTAGTCCCACCACTCAGGAGGCTGAGGAAGGAGAATTGCTGCAAGTTCAAGGCCAGCCTGAACTACACAGAGAGACCTTGTCTCACAAAAAACAGAAACCTGGAAGAGATCTTAGGTAGAGTGTAAGTATATAGGTAGGTAAAACTTAATTAAATCAGAGTACCTATGCACAAAAAAATTTGGCATTTGCACAAATCAACAATATAAACAGTGTGAATACTAAGAGAGTGAATACTAAGTGAAATTAATCCAAGAAAGTTTATGAAAAAGGTAAACTTGGGGCAAGGCTATCAAGTTGGAGTAGTTCTAAACGGATGGAAAGGTCTATGCCAGCTCTCCAGGGGTGGTAATAGAAGGTGCTTTAGAACAGTTCCAAGAAGAAAAAGTATACTGTTGGGCTGGGGATTTAGCTCAGTGTTTGCCGCGTGCCTTGCAAGCGTAAGGACCTGAGTTCTATCCCTGATACCAAAAAAAAGTATACTCTTACCTTTTACATTCAATTCTGGAGTCGCATGACTTGCACATGACTTGAGCTGTTCTAGCTATACTGATAATCCTCATATCTCTAATTGAGACCTGCTGTGTCATATGTTATTCAATCTCCTTATTAAACATTTTTACCTGGAATCTTTATGTCAGCAACTAATCTTACCTCTTTGTCCCTCAGACTATCTCCTGTCCTTTGTTATTAACTGATACCAGTATTCTAAGTCTTGAGTTGTATTATTCTTTTTTTTTTTTTGAGTTGTATTATTCTTTGTACAAAATCTCTCTGTTCTGTCCTTGTGTTAATCACCATTCTGTCACTGTAACAAATACTTGAGATGAATCAATTTAGAAAAAGCTTATTTTGGATCATAGTTTTGGAAATTTTAGTCCATGTTTGGTTAGCTCCATTGGTGGCTAGGCAGCACATCATGGCAGAGAGTGAGTGGTAGAGCAAAGCTACTTTCTCAAGGCTGAGTCACCAAAGAGAAAGAGCAGAGTCCCACAGTTCTTTCAAAGGAAGGTCCGTTCCCAAAGACCTAAACCTCCTACTGGGCCCAGCTCTTAAAGGATCACCACTTCCATAGTGCCAGGGGCTGAGAACCACTACTTCAATACCTGATCCTTTGGGAGAAGTTATCCCAACCCCATAGTATTTCTGTTCTTCCTGCTACCACTCTCTGCTTATATTCCTCCAAAGTCTCCTAGTTTCCTTCCTTGACTGTTCTCATTCTTTCTTATTTATTTATTTATTTATTTATTTATTTATTTATTTATTTATTTTTTGAGATAGGATCTCGCTATGCAAATCAGGCTGGCCTTGAGCTCACTATGTAGTCCAGACTGGCCACAAACTCATGACAATCTTCCTGCCTCAGTCCCCTGGTGCTGGAATTACAGGTGTGCACCACCACACCCAGCAACTGTTCTCATTCTAATCCTTTTTGCAGACTGGAAAAACTAATATTCAACCAGACTCACGCCTGTAATCGTAGCTACTCAGAAGACTGAGGCAGGAGGATTGCAAAATCAAGGCCAATCTGGGCAACTTAGCAAGTCCAAGTCTCAAAATAAATAAGAAAGGACTGGGGTATAGCTCACTATTACAGTACTTGCGTAGCATCCATGAGCCCCTGAATTCAACCTCCAGTGGGGGTGGGGGGCAGTCTTCCTTAAATTTTAATTTTGTGTTCATGATCTGTCATCATCTTCTTATTTTCTCTTACTTTAAAGCTGTTTATACCTTAATATCCAGGCTTTCCACAACCTTGTCTAATGGTACTCATCCAACTTTATATGTAAAGAGCTTATCTTTTGACCTAACATACCTTTTCCTCCTCATCCATATAGGTGAACATATCCTGCCTTTCTCCATACCTCAATGTACATTACTTCTCTCTCTCTCTTTTTTTTGGTACCAGGAATCAAACTCACAGCCTTGCACTTGCCAGGCAGGCGCTGTGTCATTGAGCTACATCCCCAACTCTACATTACTTCTCTTAGCCTCCAAATATTCTTTTCTCTCTACCATCTAAAGCCATTCAACTCCCATTTCTTGAAATCTTTCCTAACAACCCTGTCATTAATGTGCCTTTATTTAATTTCTGTAACAATTTTATTCTCCATTGCACATAGCACTTATTTTATACACTGTGATGTTGTCTATTTGTATTAGTTTTATTTCCTCAACTAAAAAGCATTCTCTTAATTTCTTTGGACAAGACCCATGTATTATATTTGGGCTATTCTCCTGTCTCTCCCTGGGATATACAGCCAAGTGTATGCGCATAAAACCAAAACATATACTGTATAAAGTATTCAATAAACACTGATTTTTTTTTTTAGGAATCATCAGAGCAGGCTTGGGGTTTTCTTATGTACTTTCAAACTGTTTGTTGAGGAACCGGAGCCCATTGAGGTTAGAGGCCATCTGGAAGGTGAGGAACTAGGTTTAGCACAGGATAGCCTTTAAAATAAATACCAGAAATGAGCCTGAGTAGCAGAGTATGGGGGAACTTGTATGAACCTGAGATCACTGGTCCAGACATCTTTCTGCTGGGCAGGAGATATAGCTCAGTAGTAGACAATTTGCCTAGTATGCTAGCATACCCAAGGCTCTGAGTTTAATCCACAGCAGCAAAAAAAGAAAAAAGAAAGAAGAAATCCTTCTACCCTCTCCCTGCCCTTAGCTGCCCCTCCTGTTCCACCTGAGTTGTGATGTAGTGTGTGCCCTTTCTGAAGCACTCCAAGCATAAAGGATGATACACTTCTACTACTCCAGAATGGAATAGTGGCTTTATCGTTAGCCAACCAAAGCTGCCTAAGAACCTTTTAAAACTATTTTGGGAGGTAGTGGTAACTTTTCTAAACATTCTGATTCAGAAGAGGTTTTGTTTAAGTTAAAAAAAAAAATTATGTTGTTTGCATGGAAAATCCCACTGGACTGTTTTATCATGCAAGAAGGACTGATTTTGACTGCAGTTCTCACTTCTTAAAATATAATTTAGGGCTGGGCATATAGTTCAGTGGTAGTGTATTTGCCTAGGGTTCAATCTCTGGCAAGGGCTGGGGCCTGGGTTTGATCCACAGATTTGATCTTCAGCACTTCAAATATATATTAAAAATGATCTACAATATATTAACTATTATATATTAATTATATATTACATGATTTAAGTAGTATTCTATCAGCCTAGTTGTTTGGGGTAGGAAATGAATCTCTGTAATAATTAAGAAAGAAAAATCAGGGGGTGGCAATTTAGCTCAGCGGCACCATGCCTGCCTCACAAGTGCAAGGTCCTGAGTTTGAACCCCAGTACCAAGAAAAAGAAAGGAAAATCATCATAATAGGGCACCAGCCATGGTGGCATACATCTCTGATCCCAGCACTCTGGAAGTAGAGGCAGGTGGATTACCTCAGATTTGAGGCCAGCCTGGGCTACATAGTGAGTTCAAGGCCAGCCTGAACTACATAGCAAGACACTGTCTCAAAAAACAACAACAAAAAAAGAGAGAATCAAGGAACAAGATTCAAGTGTAGAAAGGCAGAGTGGAGGGAGAAGCTCAAATTTTAAATTCACATTACTTGAAAAGTTCCCATGGATTACCAAGACTCTTTGTCTCCCTAAGCGCAGAGAGAGGCACTATGTTAAGGTAAAAGGTTTGCACAACCCCTGTGGGGATATTTTGGTCAGCAAGTCTAAATCCAAATACCCTCGTTTCCGGAATTTGCTCTGGGCCCAGGTCTCTGTGAATTGAGTCCTATTGTTTGCAGTTTCCTTTTCTAGCTCCTGGTATTGCTGTCATGTTCCCTAGCCCCTATATTTGCCTAGAATGCCTTCAGACAGTAATAGACCTATACCTCCATGACCACTAGAAATCAGGCACCGGAGATCGAACTCAGGACCTTGGGCTTTCGAGGCAGGCACTGGAACCACTGAGCTAAATCCCAGGCCCTGGGCACCATTTCTTATGGTAGCTTTAGCATATCTAACTCAACCATCTGGTTCTCAGTTTCTTTTTTTTTTTTTTTTTTTAATTTTGTTTGTTGAGACAGGGTCTCACTATGTAGTTCAGGCTGGCCTTGAACTCACAGCAGTCCTCCTGCCTTGGCTTCCCGAGTGCTGGGATTACAGTCTTGTGCCCCTACACCCAGCTTGGTCCTCAGTTTCTTCTCTTCATCAGATATTGACATCCATGTGCTTATTCCTACTCACTTCAGACCTAGCAGGGAGTAAGTTTAAAAAGAAAACATTGCTTAACTGTATACTACTTATAGAACTTATATAGTACTTATAGAAAACCCCAGCATAGGTGGTTTTCTTTTGTTTTGTTTGGGGACAGGGGCTGGTGAGTGCTGAGAGAAAGGTAGGTAACGGAGAGTCACACAACAAAACACTGTCCTGTCTTCCCCCTGCCAGCCTCAGGCAACACAGCACAGACACCCTCTGGTGGCCTAGCAACCAGCCTCCATCTGCTATAGCTCCTTAAAAGCAAATTTGTCCTAACACAGACCCCCTGTTTCCTTATAAAAATGCATTTTCTATGTACTCTCAAGTTTTAATTTCAGATCAAAACTAAAACAGAATTTTCTTGTCTTTTCATGTCTGCAGATCAAACTCCTACTCCGACTAGATTCCTCAAGAACTGTGAGGAGGTGGGGCTCTTCAATGAACTAGCGAGCTCCTTTGAGCATGAATTCAAGAAGGCTGCAGATGAAGATGAGAAAAAGGCAAGAAGTGGAACTTTTTTGTTTTTGAAGCAAAACCTTTAATTTTGATATACATTTTAGATACACATAATGATAACATTCATCACAGGGAATTTGTACCTATACATGGTATGTCTTGCTTCATTTTTTCCCATCCCCCTTGACCTCTCTTCCCCTCATTTACAAAAGCTTTGTTTCCATTTTTTCCTTCTATTCTCTTTTTTTCCTTGTCCCTTCTTTCCTTTCTCCCTCTGCCCTTCCTTGCTCCCCTTCTCATTTGAACATTTTCTTCCCATTTTCCAATATCTATTATACATTTTGGTCCTTATTTCCACTTGCAGTTTCTCACACTAGAGAAACAATGTGGTATTAATCACGTGTGTCTGATTTATCACAAGAAGTGGGACTTTTGCCATAAAAACCCCACATTGGTGGTACTTCAGACCTACATAATTTTTATTGTTTCTTGGGATAATTTAATTGTTTAAAACATAAAAATTGTGGCAGTGGTTCCATGGAGCCAGATAATACTAATCTTAGTCAAATATCTAGTTCTTTAGGGGACCTGGATGATGGATCAGCACAGTTCTGTCTTCACCAAAAATCAATCCTCCTGCTCTCCAATGTAGTATTATGTCAATAATCTGTTTCTGAAAAATGAGTTGGGCATTGTGGTGCATATCTGTAATCCCAGCTACTTGGGAGGCTGAGGCAGGAGGATCACAGGTTCAAGCCCAGCCTGGGGAATTTAGCAAGACTCTATCTCAAAAATAAAAACAAGGGCCGGGGATTTAGCTCAGTGGTTCCGGCGCCTGCCTCGAAAGCGCAAGGTCCCAAGTTCGATCCCCGGTACCAAAAAAATAAAAATAAATAAATAAAATAAAAACAGACAGTTCATTGGAAAACCTTGGGTTCAACCCCCTGTACCCCCCCCAATAAAAAAAAGGTTTAACCCTTTCCTACACTTTAGCTTGATTGACATCTCTGGAAGGCTAGTTCATAGCTGATGAGGCCTTTTCTCTATGGGTATCCCTTGGTGTTTCTTCCTGCCTGCCTAGGAGTGGTCTTTACCTCCTCTTAATGAGAAGCACAGACACAGTGCAATACTGTCTCCGGGAGTATTTAATGAGCCTGGAACTTTACTGAACCACAGCTTTTCTTTTTTTGCGTTTTGAGACAGGGTCTCATTGTATAGTTTATGGTGGCTTTGAACTCACTGTGTAGCCCAGGCTGGCCTCGGAATTCACATCAATCCTCCTGCCTCAGCCTCCTGAATGCTGGAATTATAGGCATGGCTCACTACACTGAACCACAGCTTTTCTAGATGGCCCTTGGAGATTTTAAATTTCTGGTTATATTTATAGAACCCTTTCCTTCCCACCTATCTCTGACTTTAGAGATTGCAAAATTAGCTAAATTGGGCCTAACATCTTAGCAATATTGAAAAAAATGAGGCAGAAATGAAACCATGTTTGCCATTGCCCTGCCTTATTAGCTTGCAGAAAAAGAACCGTTACTACCTTCTTTAATTGTAGTAGGCACCAGATTATCGTTAGTTTACTCAGCCGGCTACCCAAAAGGCTTCTAGCAAGGAAAGAGGTTGAAACAAACTCCTCTTTCACGAAGATGCCTAAGATATAGGAAGAATAGAACAAAGAATCCACTTTGTCATGAAACCAAACTGCAGTGCCAGCTCTCCTGTTGTGGTGTGGTGTCAGAGCAGTTACCTCAAATGGTTTACTGTTTCCTGAAAAGCCATTCACAGCTACACAGTTCTGTAAGGTGATCCTCCACTGCCAGGAAGATACTCTCTACTTACTGGCTTCTCCAGGCTTGCTCCAAAGACCAAGTTCTAATTTCTTCACCGATCAGATAATCAGCCTTTTCTTTCTCTGTTACCCCAAAACCCTATCTGTTTGAAACATCTACTCCTCAGCCCCAGATTTTAGGGTGAGATAATCATCAACCATGGTGAGTTCCCCAGAAAAGACCTTCTGTATCTTGTTTGCAGTACTTTAATAGCCAGTTTGTCTTCATTTGCTCTTGATAATTGGGTAATCTAGTCATTCTCTTTGGCAGAGAAAGTACTCAGTTCTGCAAGGTGATCTGCCACTGTAGGCAGCCCCCAGGAGAGCAGGTTGGGATTCAGCAGGCACTTGATTCAGGAATCTTTTTATTCCTGAACAAGATTATAATCAAAATATTTGTATGATATCTTTTTTGTCTGTTTTCAAGTCTTTATAATTAATTATCACCAGTGTTATCTTTATTTTATAGTTAGGGAAACAGAAACTCTTGGAAGAGAAAAGGATTTGGAGAGGGTTATACATAAACCATAGGGCACACATTTCTATGACTGCAGTTCAGTGCTTTGACCGAGGGCTGAATATCTTTTTTTGTTTTTTGGTACCAGGGATTGGACCTTGTGCTTGCAAGGCAGGTGGTGGAACCACTGAGTTAAATCCTTGGCCCAAGGGCTGAATATCTTAAAAGCATGTACCCTCGTCTTGTAACTAGGAAGATATAGGTTCAATCTGAAGGGAATCATGAGCTTAAACTCTGTTCATTCTCTTCCTTACAGGGAGCTGCTGGGCCCCTGGACATGTCTCTGCCTTCCACCCCAGACATTAAGATCAAAGAAGAGGAGCCAGTGGAAGTAGACTCATCTCCACCTGACAGTCCTGCCTCCAGCCCCTGCTCCCCACCACTGAAGGAGAAGGTAAAATTCTCTACAAGGAGTCGTCACAAATGTTAATTGATAGAGTGAGTTTTGATTCATAAATAGTGTAAGACATAGGAGGATTGATTGTATTTACTTGTTTGTTTTGACACAGTGTCTTGCTAAACTGCCTAGGTTGGGCTCAAATGTACAATCCTCTTGCCTCAGCCTCTCAGAGTGCTGGGATTATAAGCATGTTAAAGTTAAACTTTTTCTTTTACCCAGCAGTTCTAATTCTGAGTCCAAATAGAAGAGAAATTAGTGCATATGTGTACCAAAAGAAGTTTGTAAGAATGTTCATAGCAATTGTATTCATAAGAGCCAAAAACTAGAAACATTCCAAATGTCCATCAACCAAAGAATGAACAAATTGTGGGAGTCTGGGAGCATAACTCAGTGATAAAATACCTGCTTATTATGTGCAAGGACCAAGATTCAATCCCACCACGATGGATGGATGGATGCATGTGTATTTCTAAAATGGAATACAATATGACATTAAATAAGAATGAGGCTGGGTGTGGTGGTGTATGCCTATTATCCCAGGACTCTGGGAAGGCTGAGGCAGGAGGATTGCAAGTTTAAGCCCAGCCTGGGCAATTTAGCAAATTAGCAAGACTCTGTCTCAAGAAATAAAAAGGGCCGGGAAGGTACTTTAGTGTAAAGGACCTGGATTCAATCCCAAACAAAAACCAGTGAACTGGACTAGTGATGTAGCTCAGACCTAGAGCATTTGCCTACCATGTGTAAAGCCCTGTGTTAGATCCCCACCACTGCAGAAGGAAAGAGAAGGCGGGGGGGGGGGGGGGGGGTAAACTAATGATTACATAGCAATGTGATTAAATCTTACAAACATATTGAACAATAACAACAAAAAAGGCACAAAGTACATACTATATTATTCCATTTATATTAAGTTCAGGAAGATCAAAAGTATTTGATGGTAGAACCCTGAGCAGTGTGTGTACTAAATTAGGTGTGGTGGCACATGCTGCCACTAGTCCTAGCTACTTGAAATGCCAAGACAGAAAGATCACCTGAGCTCTGGAGTTCAGCAACTTGAGCGACAGCAAAACCCTCTCTCAGGGGAAGAAAAATGAAGGAAGGTCATGGAGCCTGGTGTAGTGGCATATGCCCGTAATCCCAGCACTCTGAAAGGCTGAGACAGGAAGCTGAAAGTTCAAGCCCAGCCTGGGCAATTTAGTAACGTAGTGAGACCCTGTTCCAAAAAATTTTTTAAAAGAGGGCCGGGGATTTAGCTCAGTGGTTTCGCCACCTGCTGCACAAGTGCAAGGACCTGAGTTCGATCCCCAGTACCCAAAAAAAAAAAAAAAAAAAAATTTTTTAAAAGAGAGGGAGGCGGCTGGAGATATATCTCAATGCAGTGGCCCTGGATTCAATCCCTAGTTTTCCTAGTTCTGTGAAAGAGGGGGAGAGGGAGAGAGGGAGAGGGAGGGGGAGCATGGACTGAGAAGGTACACAGGAGAACCTTCTGGAGTGCTGGAAATGGTCTCTATTCTGATTTTACATATGCAAAAAGTCCCTATTGTTGTAATAACTTTTAGATTAATACACTTACAGTTTGCATATTATACTTGAGTTAATAAGTGAAAAAGAAAAATTTATGTAAGTTAGACATTAATTTAGTAAACAGTCTTAGCGGGAAGTAACTCAAAGGGAGTATCTACTAGAGTAATCAGTAGGGTGCTCGCTTCGACAGCACATATACTACAGTAATCAGTAGGTTTCTGACTACTATTGTTTTCATTACTTTTTTGTTTTTGTTTTTGTTTTTTTTGTGGTTTTTTTTGGTAACGGGGATCAAACTCGGGTCCTTGCACTTGTGCAGCAGGCAGTGAAACCAACTGAGCTAAATCCCCAGCCCTGTTTTTATTACTTTTTAAATGAAATATTTTTAGAAATTTATTAAAGTATAGTACATATACAGAAAAGTACATACACAGCTTACTTAATTTTGACAAAGTGAATAGCCTTTTAGACTGAGAACCTAGATTTTAAAAATATCAGAACTTGGGCCGGGGATTTAGCTCAGTGGTTCCAGCACCTGCCTCGGAAGCACAAGGTCCCGAGTTCCATCCCCGGTACCAAAAAAAAAAAAAAAATCAGAACTTCAGAAGCCCCCTTAGATCTCCTTCCAGGGCCTACTGCTCTACCAGTGGTTATTAATTTTAACATCTATTGTGGATAGAACATCTGTATCTCATTTTCCCTCCAAATTTGGCTTGATAACTTGTCAGAACTACCTTTCCATAAACATTACAGCTTTCTCATCAGCAGCCAACTCCCAGAGACGGTCTGGGCTGTCTTTCAGGGCCAGTATGGCCATAGGCAGTTTAAGATGCTGACAAATTAAGAGGAAGAAGCACTTTGTTCATTGCAATTTGATTATTGCTCAAGCTTCCATAGGTCTTTTTTTGGAATATGCTTTATAGGAATATGCTTTATAGGAATATGCTTTATAACTGGGTTGCCTTATAACCAGTATAACTGTCTCTTCCCCTTGGAGGTCTGAGGACACCTGAGCATCAAGTTCAGAGGAAGAGTGTCTAGATCATGAAAAATTACAACAATCCCTCAAATTTAATGATACTGTAGTACATACTTCTCCAAAGATTTCAAATTATTTCCCACTTGTCATCTCATTTATGTAGCCATAATCCCTGAAAGGTAAATGGCTAAGAGATTTGAACTCAGCATTCCTACTGAATACATGGGTGAAGTATGGGCACAGGATCTCGATGGAACCAGGTCATGATTTATATAAGTGACTGTAATGTTTTTTCTAATAAGCTTGCAGTAAGTTTTACTAGCTACTGTATATATTTTCCTATAAATATATATTTTCCTAGCAGCCCTTAAAGTATTGTGATTTGTTGGTCTCTTCTCCTCAGGAGGTTGCCCCAAAGCCTGTTGTGATTTCCACTCCGACACCCACCATCATACGTCCTGGCTCCCTGCCTCTCCACTTAGGCTATGATCCACTTCATCCAACCCTTCCCTCCCCAACCTCTGTCATCACACAGGCTCCACCATCTAACAGGCAAATGGGGTAAGTAAAGAGAGCAGGGAGGAATAGTGAAGTCTGAATTTCTTTCAATTTTGTGAAATTATTTGATAAAATAAGAACTGTTTTTTTGAATACCCAAGGAGAATGAGTTAACTAAGATTGTTCCTCAAAATAAATATTTAAAAAATAATAATACATAAATAAATATTTAGAGCTAGGGATGTAAATCAATGATAGAACACTTGCCTAAGGGCCTGGGATTTAGTTCAGTGGCACCACGCCTACCTAACAAGCTCAAGGTCCTGAGTTCAATTCCCGTACTTTAAAAAAAAAAAGAACACTTGCCTAGCATGTGTGAGGCCCTGCGTTTGATCTGTACCACCACAAATAAATAAGTAAATAATTCCCCACAAACAGAATCTCCTTTACCTTTTTTAGTAGTTAAGCACATGCTTATTTGGGGATAATACATCTGTAATTTGGAGGTTTAATACTTCTTTAATCTAAAAAAGAAGAATCCAGGGCCGGGGATTTATCTTAGTGGTTTCACCACCTGCTGCGCAAGCACAAGGACCCAAGTTTGATCCCCAGTACCAAAAAATAAAAATAAAAAAATAAAAAAGAAGAATCTTTAAAACGTTTGGAAGTTCATCACAATGGTGGAGGTCACACAAGGAAGTGTATTTAGTTCTCAGCTTCCTTCCTTTGGAGAGAATGAAAGGCTAAACCCCTTAACTCAATCTTCTTTGTTTTTTGTTTGTTTTGTTTTTTTTGGGTACCAGGGATCAAACTCAGGTCCTTGAGCTTGTGTAGCAGGCGGCGAAACCACTGAGCTAAATCCCTGGCCCAACTCAATCTTCTTTGAATCTAGTGTTCCCCTCAGTCCCAAGTCAGGGTTCTTGGTCTTTGCTACCCCTAATTTTGTTTAAATTTCTTTCTTTCTCCTTTCTTTCTTTCTCTCTCTCTTTCTTTCTTTCTTTCTTTCCTCCCTCCCTCCCTTCCTTTCTTTCTTTCACAGTGCTAGGATCAAACTCAGGACAGATCAAACAAAAGCAGGCACAGTGCCACTGAGTAAATCCCTGGCCCCCTAATTTTGTTTATATATCTGTCTTTCCTCCTAGCATGATCCATACAAGTTTTCTGATGGGATGGCTTGAGATCCCAGGTACCCACAGGTTAAGAGGTTGTTATCAGGATTGAGCTTCTTAAAGCTTATTATTCTCTGGACCCACTAGGAAAATAAAAAAGAAACTTCTCTCTTGAACAGAAAAGCAAACTGTGGAAAAGAATAAGAGAAACTTATTTAGATTTGACCATTTTATGACATAATTCATCTTTGCAAAATGACAACTTTGTCTAGCTTCCCCTTGCCTAAGGCAAGATAAAACTTATACAGGCCAGTGGTAGGGAAGTTTAGTTAATTATTCTAAACCCTTAAGAAAATTACCCTTCTACTTGCTTAATTGGCAAGGTATAGAATTTTCCATGCTGGAAGTATAGCTCAGTGGTATAGTATCCTCCAGGCCCTGGGTTCAGACCCCAATACCACACACACACAAATAAAGAAGATTCATTTTGCCATTTCTTTCCATCTGTAAGTTAAGTACCATTCCTTGCTTTTCCCGTTTAAAGAGGGTGTCAAGACCTTACAATGCTGCTGTATGCCTTCCCTAACCAGAAAAGACTGGAAAATCTGTTCTAATTATAGGAGGAAGAGCCATAGGCAAAAGATCTGTATTTCACTTCATGTCTCCTGTAGGTCTCCCACTGGCTCCCTCCCTCTCGTCATGCATCTTGCTAATGGACAGACCATGCCTATGCTGCCAGGGCCTCCGGTACAGATGCCTTCTGTTATATCGGTGAGCTCTGTAGTTGGGGCAGCCAATCCTACCAACACACTAATTCCTCCTTTCCACCTGAATGGTCATAATCACAGAGGGACCCCAGGGAAATGTGGGCTCTGGTCTATATTAGTTGAGTATGGCAGCCTGCCCAAACTCTTCACTAATCTCTGGCAATCCAGCACTGTGGAACACTAGACAAAGACTCATCTGGACAATTGGCTCCTGGCCTAGGAATTGATCTTGCCAGCCTGGTGATTGGTTGATTTCACTTGGCAGATAGCATCCCTCAAATTGCCACCACTTTCCTCAAGATGTAACTGTACCCTTTCGCTGAGCAATTTACCTAGCACTGAAGGATTAGATTCCCTATCCTGTGGTGCTCCATGGGAAAAGTATTTCCCAAGCTGTCCCTGCAGCCCTTTGGGAAGGTTGTACAGAACAGGCCTAACATGCCAGTGCTTCTGAGACAATAGTATTGTATCTCCTGGGTTTCTGTCTTTCTCTTAATCCAGCTGGCCAGACCTGTGTCCATGGTACCCAACATTCCTGGTATCCCTGGCCCACCAGTGAACAGCAGTGGTTCAATTTCTCCCTCTGGCCACCCCGTGCCATCAGAAGCCAAGATGGTGAGTATATCTCAGCTTGGGGTAATGTTGGCCCTTCTGAAAGAAGTGATATCAGCCTAGGTTTTTTTTTTTTCTTTTTTGGTACTGGATATTGGACTTGGGACCTTGCACTTGCAAAGCAGGCAGCAGAACCACTGAGCTAAATCCCTGGCCCTCAGCCTAGATTTTTCAAGTGAGCTGAGCAAAGGAACCTTCTGGGGCTTGCAAAACTAAGGACACCCTGCTGTGGGATCTGGAAAAAAAAAGAGACCCTGATTCATGACTCTCATCTCCTCTCCCCACCTTAAGAGCCTGGTACATAGACCATGGCAGTGAAAAGAGGAAGCACAGATTGTTTGGAATGGAATACTTCCCATTTTCATTCCAGGGTGACAGATGGAGGGTGGGTGAGTGGGCAGGGGAGCTAGACAAGAGGTGAATAGCTACATAACCAGCATCTGGCCAGGCTCCAGGAGAGAGCTTTCATCTGGCCTCTTTTACTTCAACAACCCCTAGGCACCAACTGTGCCCAGGCTGATAGCCAGGGAACAGAGTAGGCATTTTAGGGGTCCAGGTGCATCTCACTGTCATTTTCTTTTAATTCCTCTGTTAAGGGAAAACTGGAATGTAAATTTTAACATTCTGTATGGTCAGTAATAGAATCTAAATCCATCCCTCTCATCCTTGATAGAATATGACCTTTGACAAGATAGTTTTTCTTACTCTTTCCCTGCAGAGACTGAAAGCTTCCCTCTCCCACCAAGTCTCCTCAATCAATGGTGGTTGTGGAATGGTGGTGGGCACTGCCAGCACTATGGTAACAGCCCGTCCAGAGCAAAGCCAGATCCTCATCCAACACCCTGATGCTCCATCTCCTGCCCAGCCACAGGTCAGTATGGCCCTTGGATGGGAGGAACCAGCTGTGATACTCTTATCCTTTATGTCCTGTCTCTTTTACAGGGGTCACAAAATTAGAGAAGAATGGATTTCAGCTTTCTGGGTATCTTCCTGCTACTTTGGTTCTTGTGACAGTTTGACTACAGCAAAACACATCCTTTTTTGGGGGGAGGGGGGTACCAGGGATCGAACTCAGGACCTTTTGCTTGCAAGGCAGGCAGCAGAACCACTGAGCTAAAATCCCCAGCCCCAAAACATCATTCTTCACCCATGTGTTAGATGCACACGCACATAGAGCTGTTGCAGAGGATACCTCTGATTTTGTTTCTTGGGTTTTTTTCAATATATGAATGCTAATGTGTTTGCATTTCAGAATCCTCTGAAATATAACAGGTCACATCAAGTCACACTGTGGATTAAGCAAAGAAGGTTCCCTTAGTTCCATCTATTAAGTCTTAGGAAAAAAATAATGACTTACCTGACGATTTTATTTAAAAAAACAAAACACCATGCCGTGGATTTAGCTAAGTGGCACTGCGCCTGCCTTGCAAGCACAAGGTCCTGAGTTCCATCCCCAGTACCAAAAAAAAAAAAACAAACCCCTCAATAACAATATACTAATACAATGTGATGTTACAGTATTAAGATGGCTCAGTAAGCCAATGGGGGTGGTACATGCCTGTAATCCTAGCACTGGGAGGCTGAGACAGGAGGGTCACAAGTTCAAGCCTAGTCTCAAAATAAAAAAAAAAGCAGGGAATACATCTCAGTGCAAAGGCCCTGGCTTCAACCCCCAGTATCCCCTCCCCCCAAAAAAGGTGCAAGTAAAAGAATAAGAAAACACAAAAAGTCTTCTCATTACCAAGTAAGTCACTTTAGCACAGAGAAGTAAAAACCTTCAAAAAGCCAGAGGAGGCCTGATTCTCTTCTCAAGGAGATCTCAATTTTAACAAGATTCTTTGGGAAACTGAGTAGTCATCAGTTTTCATAATAGTCTGCACTGGACAGGTGACAATGACCCGAGATTGGTTTCTGGAGTCACATTCTTTGCCCAGTCTCTCTTTTCCCCATGTCACCACCTGCTTCATCAGTTACCACCACATGTACAGACATTTCATGGCCATATGCTGCCTTAAAGCTTGGCCAACAATACAAGCTTTCATTTGAGTTTTCTTTTGTATTCCCCACCCCAAAGCCAGGCGGTCCAAGAGATGGTAAAGCAGTAGCCTCCTCCCTGAACTACACTGCTTTCCTGGGGAAAAAACATGGCTTCCTTTTTTTTTTTTTTTAAATGAAAACTCTTTATAGTAAAGATTCCCATCCCGACAAATGATGACATACCTTCCCCTTGAGCTGGGTGGGGTGGTCCATGCCTGGGATCCTAGCTATTCAGGAGACTAAACAGGATCACAAGTTTGAGACCAGCCTGGGCAATTTAGTGGGACCTGTTTCAAAATAAAAAAGGGCTGGAGACATAGTTCAGTGCAAAAGCCCTGTATTCATTTCCCAGTTAAAAAAATGAACAAAAAATCAAACCTCCTATACAAACTACAACAGTCCTCATTAGGGCCCAGGGATTTAGCTCCGTGGTTCTGCTACCTGCCTCACAAGTACAAGGTTCCAAGTTCAATTCCCAGTACCAAAAAAAAAAGTCCTCATTAAATTTTTTTTAAATATATACTTTATGGGCCAGGGATTGAGCTCACTGGTGCCATGCCTGTCTTGCAAGCACAAGGTGCTGAGTTTGATCTCTGGTACCAAAAGAAATGCACTTTTTAATACTATCTAGGTAATAACATTTCCTTTTCTGCATCTCCAGGTGAGCTGGCCACCCTTGTGAGTAGAGATGTGATGTTTTACTTGTTGCCTTTTTGGGGTTTTTTGTTTGTCTGGGGTTTTTTGGTATATTTTTTGGTATGGGGGATCGAACTCTGGTCCTTGTGCTTACGCAGCAGGCGGCGAAACCACTGAGCTAAATCCCAGGCACTTGTTGACTTTTTGGATTGTGTCAATTGGAAGAAAACACATTGTGTTACATTTTGCAGCCACCCTAGGTTGCTAAAGTATATTCTGTAGTAATTCTTTCAAAGAGGATACATGAAAAATAAACTTTCTAAATTCACCAATATAAAAAAAAGTTGAGGCCGGGGATTTAGCTCAGTGGTTCCACTGCCTGCCCTGCAAGCGCAAGGACCTGGATTTGATCCCCAGTACCACAAAAAAAAAAAAAAAAAATCATAAAATCTAGTAAACTGGTTCTTGAAAAAAAAAAAAAGTTGAGCCAGGGATTTAGCTCAGTGGTTTTGCCACCTGCTGCGCAAGCGCAAGGACCCAAGTTCGATCCCTGGTACCTAAAATAAATAAAATTAAATTTAAAAGTCTTTATTTTTCCCTCAAAATCAAATGTCAGTTTGGCTGGATACTAGATTTGAGGCTGGAAGCCCTTCTCCTGCAGGGCTCCTATTCTACTGCCCCACTGACTTCTAGCATCCATCATGCTGTGGAAGAAGTCTGCCATCAGCCAGATTCTTGTTCTTCTGTAGGTGATTTCTTTTTTCTTGAGAAGCCTTTAGGATTTTCTCTTTCTCACTGGGACTCCAGAATGTCACCAAGATGTATTTAGGAGTAAATCTTCTCTTGTCAGCTATGCTGGGGATTCAGTAAGCTCTGACAACCTCAAGACTCTGTTCCTTCCTTAGCTCTGAAGTTTTCTTCAGTTATTTCTTTAATTATCTCTTCTGTTCCATTCTCTTCAGTGTCTTTTTCTGGAACTTCTATCAAATGGATGGTGAAGCTTCTGCATCTATCCTCTCTTAACTTTTAGTTTTTCTTTATTTATTAGCTGCTTGGACGTTTGCATTATTTCCTTAGATACTTCTTCCATTTGGTTGTCTAGATTACTCATTCCTTCCTCATGTATACCTACCCTGCTATGTAGATCATCTACTGAATGTTTAATTTCCGAGACTTCTGGATGGTATTTCCTTATAGTCTCCTCTTGTATCTCTCTGAAAATGCTGATCACTCTTCTGAAGTTTTCTTCTGTTTCTTGGATAAACTCTTCTTCTTTGGATGTCAGCTCTTCTATTTGCAGGGTCTGTGTCTCTCTTTCTGTTTTTCCTAAAAACTTAGTGACTCCTGAAGGAGCACTCAGATTTTCACATGAACACTTTTCATGATCATCAGAACTTCTCTCTGTTGATTTTGAGAGAAAGGTCAAATAAGATTGGACAGCGTATCTCAATTCCTTGACCTCTGGAACCAGCTGTTTCCTCTTCTTCCTCAGTTTTGTGTACTTCCTGGGGTTTCACTAACTTTTCCTTCTTCCTAACTGAATAACTACAGGCAATTTCCTCACACAACACTGAGGCCTCTTCTCCCACTATGCTTGGATTTCCTTCTCCCTCCTGCTGCTGCTCCTCCTCTTTTTCCATTTCTGAGTTTTCTTCTTCCTCCTCCATCCCTAAGCTTTCTTTTCCCTTTTCCTCTATCTCTTCCTCCTCCATCCCTGAGTTTTCTTTCTCCTCCTTTTCCTCCTCCTCATCCCTTCAGGTTTCTTCTTCCCCCTGCTCCTTCTAAATCCCAGAGTTTTCTTCTCCCTCCCAGGCCATGAGGCCTCCTACTCCTCCATCTTGGGGCTTTCTTTCCTGTCCATTCTGAAGACCCTGAGCTCCTCCCCTTAGACTTAGCAACCTTAGCTCAAGACATCACTTTCTGGGCCTCCAGCTTCACATTTTAAGGCTTCTGGAGGTTTATCCCCTTTTCTTTGCACCCTATATTCTCTTCCTCCTTGATGGGAGTTTTCATTCTGTGGGAGAAATCTTTCAGCAAATATTTCATAAAAGCCTTTTGGCTGGTAGAGGTTCTGCAGGTCTGAAAATGTCTTTATTTCATCATCACATTTAAATGCTAATTCGACCTTGTATAGAAATTTAGAGTCAGGCTGAGCATGGTGGTATACTTCTGTAATCCCCGCACTTGGGAGGCTGAGGCAGAAGGATCGCTGCAAGTTTGAGGCCAGGCTGGGCTCCATAGTGAGTTCAAGGCCAGTCTGAGCTACATGGCAAGACCCTGGGGAGAGAGAGAGAGAGAGAGAGAAAGAAATTTAGGGTTAAAACCATTTTCCCCAAAAGTGCTAAAGATGCAATCCCATTGCTTGCTGACTTCCATTGTTGTTGACAAGTCTGCAGCCAGAGTTAGGAATGCCCCTTCATCTGTCAGTGGTTTTTCTTCTTTATTCTTCCAAGTTCTCAAGATTTTTTCTTTTCCCCATTTCTTTTACTGGCTCATGCTCTCCAATTCTCTCTGTCCTCTCTTTCTGGAACCTCTACCTGGACATTGCATTGTCTCTACTTCTCACCATTACTGCACAAGGCTCCTCCCATATTATTTTTTTACTTTATGATTCTGAGGTAATTTCTTACCCCAGGCCCCATTGTGATTTTTAGCTTTGTCTACTTTGCTACTCAGTTCATCTAGTTTTCTTTTAAAGGTCAGTCTTTCAGTATCCTCATGTATTTTGAGTTCTCTTCTATTTTCTCCACCAACTCTGTTTTTGGTAAAGCTACTTCTTTTACTTCCTGCTACTCCTTCCTATTAAATTTTTCACTTCAGATATTTTGATTTTTGCTTCTAAAATTACCCTTATATTATCTGTAAGGGTCTTCATCATCTCTTCAAACATGAGGTCCTGCTTTTCCTTCAAGAACTCAAACTTACAATGAGACCCTGTCTCAAAACACTAAAAAAAAATTAAATAAATAAATAAAAATTTAATTTTAAGCCAAGGTCTCACTAAGTTATTACATATTACATTGCCCAGGCTGGGCTTGAACTTCTGATCCTCTTGCCTCAGCAAGAGAACTGGGTATAGAGGCCTGCACCACCATGCCCAGCTATATTATGGGGGCGGTTTTTTGGTACCAGGGATTGAACTTGGGTTCTTGTGCTTGCAGGGCAGGCGGTGGAACCACTGAGCTAAATCCCCAGCCCAATATTATGTTTTCTAGTTGGTTATTCATGATGTAAAAGCTTATTTTTTTGTAGGATAACTTTGTATGCAGAAAACTTGCTGGTCTTATTGATTCTAATTGTTTGTCTCTAGATTCTCTTATTTTTTTCAATATAGGTGAGAATTTCTTTTGCAAGTAATAATATCTTTATCTAACATGATCTGTCACTTTCAATACAACTTATTTTTTGTCCTTACTTGATATAAAGCAGAAGGAATATAAAACTGTAAAGAAATGGAGACATTATAGATTCTTCTTATGCGATCTGTTACATACCCTCTCTACTATAGCCTGGAAGAATCCAGGATTCCAACACTCAGGAGGCTGAGGCAGAAGGATTACCATGAGTTCAAGGGCAGCCTGGGCTACATAGTGAGTTCAAGGCCAGCTTGAACTTCTTTTTGTTTTTTGTTTTTTGTTTTTGGTACTGGGGATCGAACTCAGGTCCTTGCGCTTGAGCAGCAGGCAGCGAAACCACTGAGCTAAATCCCCGGCCCCAGCTTAAACTTCATAGTGAGATCCTGTTTCCAAAAAAAAGGAAAGAATCCAGGAGATATTTTTTTGACTAAAGCGCTGAGAAACATCTTTATGAAATGAGTACCAATTTTTATATTGGTACATTTTAGATGTATATAGTAACATTCAGCATAGGGAATTTGTACCTGAATATGATATATCTTGCTTCTTCTTTTCTTTCCATTCACCTCCCTTCCCTTCAACCCCTCTTCCTCTTCTACCAGTTTTTAAAAGTAGAGCTACTGTTACTGTTCTTGGTCAATAAAAACCTTTTGTGGATACTCTAAGGTAAAATAAATAAATAAATAAAAACTCAAACTTGTTCCTGTCACCTGCTGATGAGTCATGTACTCAGAATCTTTGTACTTTGAATCTGGAGCCACTGCCTCTTCAGGCTTCATGGATGCTTTCCTTTCCCTCCAGGAGACTTTTTCCTGTTCCTTTGCCCATCTCACCAGCTTGGGTCGGACCCTGGATGTTGTAGCTGTGTTTTCAAAACTGGTTTTCTCTTCTTAAAGAGTAAATTTGTTCTTGCACACTGGGTAGACTCCAGAAATTCAAAATTTTAAAAGTCATTCACTCTGTTTCAGCTGGGGTAAGCCACCCTTGGCAGCAGGACACATCCACCCTGCAGGTGGCCCAGCACCAGGACTGCTGCACATGAGGCCTTCTGGTTAAATGAAGGAACAAGGAGCCAGTGACTTCCTTTCTAGTCATCACTGATTCCTTTTCTTCCACTCTACCCTTCTTTCTCTTGGCCTGTTCACTCATCTTCTCCTGCATGAGTTCCTGAGGTGCCTATGAGATAACAGGAACTTATTCCCTTTTCATTTTCCTTTTACAAGTGCTCTGTAAAATTAAAAAATAAAAAGGTGAAATTCTCAGATGAATTTTTGTAAATTTCTTTTTATTTTTTCCAGTTTTTGTTGTTGTTGTTCTTGGGTTTGTTTTATTTTGTTTTGGTTTCTGAGACAGGGTCTCGCTACTAGTATGTATTCTAGCCTGGCCTTGAACTCACTATGTATCCCAGGCTAGCCTCAAACTCACAGCCATCCTCCTGCCTTAGCCTCCTGAGTGCTAGGATTACAGGCATGTGCCACCACACCCTGCATGAATGTTTGTAAATTTCTTTTAAAAAGGGTCTTCCCTTAGTACAGTGTTCCCAGGTCACTAGTTCATTAAAGGAGTTTAAAATTTCCTCTCCATTTTTTCTTTCAAGAAAGGTAATGTTAGCCTAAATAAATAAAATCATCTCGATTAATGGAGAATATAATTCAGTGGAGTCTGGAGTGGAGTTCAAAAATCTAGTTTTTAAAACCTCATGCTAGGGGCTGGGGATTTAGCTCAGTGATTTCGCTGCCTGCTGTGCAAGCACAAGGACCCGATTTTGATCCCCGGTACCCCCCCCAAAAAAAAAACCCCTCATGCTCATTGATAGGAGCCCTGGCATTAGGCAAATACTAGTGTAGATATTCCATACCAGCCACACAGATCTGAGAAGTTACTTTTGGCATTGTTTTACAACATATAGTTTCTTTTGTACAGATGCCTGGCCTTTACTTTTTCTTCCCAGTATGGGGATTGAATCCAGGGTCTTCACTACATCCCCAGCACCAGTACCTCTTTATTTTTTATTTTGAGACAGGGTCTCACTAAGTTGCCCAGTCTGGGCTTGAATTTGTGATCCTCCTGCCTTATCCTACCCGAGTGCTGGAATTACAGGTGTATGCCACCACACTCACCTACATTTTGCTTAATTTTGGCCACTATTAGAAAATCAGTCTGCCCTCTCTATGCATACCAGCTAAATGAAATAAAGGGAAGATGATTCAGAAGGGCAGTTGTGGCAAAAGACTTCAGGCTGAAGTTTAAAAACAAAAGACAAATATCATTAGTTTGTGGAAAAGGAGTAAATTTTTCTCTATTTACAAATAAGGGAGGGGCTTGCCACAGATAATTAATTGTCAATAAAAAGAATGTACTAATCCATATCTCTCCATAATATTGCATATCTCTGTAAAAAGAACAAATATATTTTCTCCTTTTCTGAAACCAGTTAGAGCATGCAATGTTTGTACTTATCGCTTATCCAAATCAATGGTTCTCGGACTTTTTTGTGTCTCCCTAAATGTTCCTCTGACACTCCCCTAATTCGAGTTCGCTGCCTACAAGATTCCCTGCTGTTGAACATAAAATGATCTGTGCCAACGCCTGCCTCAAAAGCACAAGGTCCTGAGTTCGATATCCGGTACCAAAAAACGCCCCCAAAAACCCCATAAAATGATCCTACTTTCATTTTCCGTCTGCTTTAGAAATAATCAGGTTCCAACTGAACTACAGTTTTTAGGAATTATACTTCAAAGACTAGAGAAATGGGCAGCAGAATGAGGAACTACTTACTACAAAAATGAAGCTAAGGGACATAGTGATGAGATTTGTGTGGTTACCATCCACTTAATAATGGTAGGTTTGATTTGGAAACCATTGATGTTCCCATCAAATAACTCCTCTTCCTTTCTGGGCCACAGGTCTCTCCAGCCCAGCCCACCCCCAGTACTGGGGGACGCCGGCGGCGCACAGTGGATGAAGATCCAGATGAGCGTCGGCAACGCTTTCTGGAGCGGAACCGCGCTGCAGCCTCCCGGTGCCGCCAAAAGCGGAAATTGTGGGTGTCTTCACTAGAGAAAAAAGCAGAGGAACTCACTTCCCAGAACATTCAGCTGAGTGTGAGTGGGTCCTGGAGGATAATTGGGATTGTCGAATCTGGAAAGTGGGATTGATTCAGAAAAAAATGGGACAATATAATTAAAGATGATAATTCTTTAGTTAGGACACGTTGAGAAGTTGTGCCAGGAAGAATGCGGAATCTCTAAACAGTTGAGATCTCTTCCCTAGTAATTGGCAGATTCCATCTACTACAAAATCTGCTATTAGGCCCAGTTGGGTGAAGGGAATTAGAAAAGTAAATCATCAGTAGAAACTGAGTGTGGTGGCACACACCTGTGATCTCAGCACTCAGAAGACTGAGACACGAAGATTGCTGCAAGATCAAGCCCTGCCTGAATTACATAGCATGACCCTGTACCAAAAAATAAAAAAGTTTCTGCTGAGACCTAGCCATGGTTATGGAAGATCTACCTCATTTTTTAACAGTCATATATTAGTCCATTTTATAGTGTGGTTGTATTGTAGGGTATTACATTGATATTGTTCTATTTTTACTAGAACAATAATGTTGCAGTGAACATTGCATGCACTCAGGTAAATAGTTCTGCTAAACAGATGCCTAAACCGGGTGTGCTGGCAAACACCAGTAGTCCCAGCACTCAGGAAGCTGAGGCAGAGGATTGCAAGTCAAGGTCAGCCCGTGACACGTAGTGAGTTCAAGGCTAGCCTAGACCATGTACCCAGACCTGTCTCACAAATGAACAAATAAAATACATTAGACTCCTGGATGTAAGTTTATAATCACATTTGCCTGTGGAAGAGTGATCTTACTATTACAAGTCCCTCTTCACAATAGGCAGTTCCTGTCATTGAATTAATGACTGTATTGGCCCCAGGCTATCTGAATTCTGGCTGGATCTGAAGTCCGAGTCCAGTTTGAGGAGGAAAATCTAGGCAGCACTCTGCCCTCATACAGAGTTCAAGAGTGGAAGCTAAATTTTCTCCATACTCTTTTCTTCCCTCCCCCCTCAGAATGAAGTGACATTACTACGCAACGAGGTGGCTCAGTTGAAACAGCTACTGTTAGCTCATAAAGACTGCCCAGTCACTGCCCTACAGAAAAAGACTAAAGGCTATTTAGGTGAGTAGCTCACAACCTATGCAAAATCAGTCAGTCAGTAAATTGCATGTTCTGGGTCTCAACTGTTTATAACTCTGTATTGAATGTGCTGAGAATGCTCAGACTGATGAGTGAGCAGCCTTGTGGAGCAACCAGTCCTACCCACCCCAAAGAAGTTTTGACAACAATATAGTTACCCTAATTATGTACATTTAGTTGGGGGGTGAAGGTTAGTGATATTTACTGAGTGCCTGTTTTGTTTAGGGAGTCTACTATCTTCCCAGTTCTCTCATGAAATAGATGTTACCTCCATTTATGTGTGAGAAAACTGTACTCAGATCACTTACTGGAAATTACACAGCTGGTAAAGTGGTGGGGCCAAGATTTACCAGGCATTTCTTATTCCAAAGACATTCCCTTGGTCAGGAGAAGAAATACACAGCAAGGGCCGGGGATTTAGCTCAGTGGTTTCGGCGCCTGCTGCACAAGCACAAGGACCCAAGTTCGATCCCCGGTACCAAAAAAAAAAGAAAGAAAGAAATACACAGCAGATGATACATTGGGATTGAAGAACTGGGAACTGAGGGTATATTTTCTTTTTCTAATGATAGGTCAGTATTGGTTTCAGTTTGTAATCTATGAGCAAACACAAAATAGTGCTAAAAAGGGCCAGGGATGTAGCTCAGCGGCACTGCGCATGCCTATCAAGCACAAGGTCCTAAGTTTAATTCCCAGTACCAGAAAGCAAAAAAAAGGGTGCTAGGGCCGGGGATTTAGCTCAGTGGCACCATGCCTGCCTCACAAGTACAAAGCCCTGAGTTCGATCCCTAGTACCAAAAAAAAACATGCTAAAAAAGATGGCCACAGACTTGAACTCCACATAAGCACAGTTCTGAAGTTAATATTGTGAGTAAGCTAGGCCTTGTGGTGCCTTCTGTGCCAACACTCTGGGAGGCTGAGGCAAGAAGATTGAAAGTTTGAGCCCAGCTTGGGCTACCTAGAGGGACCTTATCTCAAAATAAAATATAAAAAAAACTGGAGATTTGGCTCAGTGCAAAGACCATGGGTTCAATCTCAAGTACTGCCCCCCCCAAAAAAATCTACAATGAATAATTTGCTTATGGGTAGTAAATGCTAATAAATGCCAGTTTTCCTTTACAGTTAAATTAACTTCATAGAAATGTTGGCTGTCAGATTTTGTTACATTGAATTATTTTGCCACTAACCATCTTCATCATTTCAGAGATGTGTTCCCATAGAAAAAGAATAACCACATCACCAATTTTAAAAAGTCTCTATTTAAATTTTTATATGTACTTCGGGCATATTCATTCATTAAGCAGATATTGATTGAGTGCCTCTTCTGAAGTCAGGCACTATTTTACATGCTGGGGATATCATAAGGAACCAAATAGATTAGATTAAAACCTTGCCCTTCAGAAGCTTATATTTAGTAGTTGAGACACACAATAAGTACAATAATATGTGGTATATTAGATAATAGTAAATACTAGAAGAAGGAAAAAAAACAGAAGGGGTAATATGAAGTGTTGGCCACAAGATTGAAATTTTAGATGAGCTGGCTTATGAATTGAGACCTGAAGGAAGTTAGAGAGCTAGCCTTGCATTTGTGTGGAAGAAAAGTGCTTCAGGCAGAAGAAGTACAAACACAAATACCCAAGGAGGAGGGAGCCTGCCTAGTACCTTCTAGGAACAGCAGGAAGGCTGGACTGGAGAGCAGCTAGAAATGAAGCGTTTCACATTGGGTCTTGCCAGTTACAGTAACCATATTGGCTTTTACTCTATACTGGGTACCATTAGAGAGTTTTCAGCAGAGGAACAGTATGACTAAGAAAAGGATCACTTTGTTAGAGACAGTAGGAGTGTCTGGGCAGAAGCAGGCAGTCCACCTTCGAGGCCACTGTAATATGTGCAGGAAATGATGGAGTCTTCGCCAGGATGATGGCAGTAATGTGAAGAAAAGGGGGTGAATTCAGGATATATTTGCAGTTTGAGTGGCAGGATTTGATGACAGCCCAGGTAGAGTGGTTTATATGAAAAAAATTGCACCAGAGTTTTTGGCCTGAGCAGCTGCAAGAATGGAGTTGTCATTAATTGTGACACAGGAAGGTCTAGGAGGAAATGCTCTGGGAGGTCTATCAGGGGCTCAGTTTTGGACGAGTGAGGTTAAGAAACATGTTAGGCTTGCAGAGGGAGATGTCAGGCAGTTGGTTATGTTGGTTTGCGGTCAGAGGAGAGGCTAAAGGTAACATTTTGAGAGTCAGTAGCATATAGTCAGTTTTGAAAGCCATGAAACTTGATAGATTCTCTCCCACGGAGAGAATGCCCAGGAAAGAGAAGGACTGGACCCTAAGATACTTCAACATTCAGAGGTCAAAAAGATGAGAAGGAACCCACAAGAAATTGAGAAGAAGAAAAAAGAAATTGAGAAGGTACAACCAGAAAGGCAGGAAACCAGCTGAGCAGCTGAATGTGATGGTCTATAAATCAAGATAAGAAAGCATTATATAAACTCTAGTGATCATCTATTTCAAATCTTGTTGATGAGCTAAGGGAGACAAGGACTGAGTATTTTTCAGTCGTCAGTATGCAGCAAGTTTTTGACTTAGTCTCTGCAAGAAGTCTGACGGGTAGTAAATCCATTAAACTGCTTCTTTGTTACAACAAAGATGTGTGTAGTTCCTGCTGTGTGGTTTCAACATTATGGTAGCTACTTTACACAAGACAAATAAGACACTGTCCCTGCCTGTGAGAGACTCATGGGGCCGTTGTAAACTGAGGTAAAGACAAATATCCAGGTCAGAGCCACTGACTGGGAGCTTCCTGAAGACAAGGTCCCACTTTATTCTCTATACCTGACACACAGATGGTGGCCCATAATATTTGATGAACAAATGAATGTGTCCTCTGAATGCACAAAAGATGAAGCCATTGATTTCCTTGACAGTAACAAAGATAGTTCACAGAGAAAGTAATATTTAATCCTGAAAGATGACTCAGGCATCAAGAGGTCAAAAGTAATCCAGGCATGGTGGCATGTACCTATAATCCCAGCATTTGGGAGGCTGGGGCAGGAGAATCATGAATTCCTCCCTGAGTTCAAGGCTAACCTGGAATACATAGAGTCTGTCTCAAAAAACAAAAGAAAAAATGTTTAAGTAAAAAGAAAAAGTAAGCCAAGCACAGTGACATACACTGGTAATCACAGCACTTAGGAAAGCTGAGGCAAGAGGATCCCAATTTGAGTGCTTCCTGGGCACCTTAGCAAGACCCTGTCCCAAAATATAAAATATGGCCAGGTAGGATGGCATATGCCTGTATTCTCAGCACTCTGGGAGGCTGAGGCAGGAGGTTCACAAGTTCAAGCCCAATCTGAGCAACTTTGTCTCAAAACAAAGCAAAAAATGTTTTTAATGATGAGACATATAGCTCAGTGCAAAGACTCTGGGTACAGCCTCAAGTACTGCAAAATAAAAATAAATAATATAAAGGACTAGGAGTATAGCACATGGTAAAGTACCCCTGGGTCATTACAGCAAAAATAAATAATATAAAAAAGAGGTCAAAAATACAACCACCTATTTCCCTAATTCCACACGTCTCTGCTTAAGCAGCCATAGTGGCTGTCTGATGCTTGATAAAACTCGTTGACCAATGAACATCATGGAGTTCGTGTTCAGTAGTAAAATGTTATCTATACATGCACACCCTTGTTTATAGCAGCACAGCTCATAATAGCTAAATATTTGGAGCAGCCTATACATCACAGATGAATGGATAAAGAAAATGTGATGCACACACACATTGGAGTACTACTTAGCCATAAATAAAGATAAATTTCAGTCATTTGCTGAGTGTGGTGGCACATACCTGTTGTCCCAGCGCTCAGGAGGCTGAGACAGGAGGATCACCTCCAGTTCAAGGCCAGCCTGGGCTACATAGTGAGTTCAATGACAACCTGAACTACTTGGTGAAACCTTGTCTCAAAAACACCAAAAAATAAATAAAAATAAAGATAGGAATAAGAGGAAGAGTGTTCAAAATAGGGTAATGAGGGGCTGAGGATTAGCTCAGTGGTTTTGCCGCCTGCTGCGCAAGCCCAAGGACCCAAGTTCGATCCTGGTACAAAAAAAAAAAAAATAGCGTAATGAACTATGGAGAGACCTAGAAGCCACACAGTATAATTATCATCCTGGAGATTAATAGATTAATTTTAGCCTGATTCTTGTTTCCCTTCCCATTCTGAATCCATTCATAACTTAGAAGCCAGAATTCAGGGGAGTTTTCCCCCCAAAAAGATGTTTCATTTTCCTTTGGAGTCCTTGAATTATCACAAAAGTTAGTCCTGCCTATTTCCCTCTTCTGTTGTCTAACCACATGCTTTCTGCTCTTTGCCCCTCTTCCTGGCAGAGAGCCCCAAGGAAAGCTCAGAGCCAACGGGTTCTCCAGCTCCTGTGATTCAGCATAGCTCAGCAACAGCCCCTAGCAATGGCCTCAGTGTTCGATCTGCAGCTGAAGCTGTGGCCACCTCGGTCCTCACTCAGATGGCCAGCCAAAGGACAGAACTGAGCATGCCCATGCAGCCGCATGTGATCATGACCCCACAGTCCCAGTCTGCGGGCAGATGATGCCTCCCCTGGTGGAGAGGTCCCAGCCAGAGCTCGCCCACCCAAGAGCCAAGAGAGATGTCATCCTATCCCCTCCCATCTGCCTTGGACATGGCAACACGGGGGGCAAAATTGTGTGTTGTGAGTATGGACAGACATGGGGCTTTTCTCTTAGCCACACAGTCATGTATGCTTGATACGTGTACTCGGGGTCTCCAGCTCCAGAGCCACATAGATCATCCCCCAAGGGTGGGGTTGCTGATGTACCACAGCCAAAGGCCTACCCAGATTGTCCGAGCAATCACCCATGCCCCATGCACGTGTATCTGTCTCTTTTAACACTAACCCTTGCACTTCTAGGTTTGGGGTTTCTCAGTTTCTTCTCATAAGCTGTGGCTGTTACCTTCCTGTTCCTTACCAGCATGCCACTTCCTGCTACGCAGAGGAAGGCTCCATTTGATGGCAGATCACCCTCTCTCCTATCCATCCCTACCCCCCCTACCATGGACTCAGGACATTGTCTCCCAGTAGCTACTAATTTATCCCTTTTTCCCCTTTCCAAATTCTACTTAAAACATTCACTTATAGAGAATATAAGGTTACTTTTGATGTATGAAATAGCAGTATTTTTCTAGCTCTTCCATAAGCTCTATTCCTTCTCCCTACGTGCCACTGGGGGGAGAAAAAAAAAAGGCAAAGCAAAAAGAAACAAGGAAAACCCCAAATTCTAGTCCTTTTTCCATCTATTTCCAGAGCTATATGGGTACCTCATTTTGTTTCTTGACTTGACTTTCCCTGGTCTAGTGGTGAGGTTTTTTCCCCATCTCCACTAAGCCTTGGTAACCTCATTTTGTGGCCTTATTGTTAAATATTACTTGGCAGTGAAAAGGGAATTAGGCAGGGATCTGACTAGTGATTCCTTCCCCCTCCGTCCTTCTTTATGTGTAATCATCAGGGCAGACAGGAACAATAAATAGCCTTTTGTTCCATCAGGTTACTGGATTAAAAGATCCTTTTGTTTCATAAGAGTTTAATGGCCAAAGTTAGGCATATTGTCATCTCTGGTCATCTTTGTGCTACTGCCTCTCTCTTCGTCCCTGTCCACATTACTCTTCTGTGGAGATGTGGAGATGCCTCTCTCCATCTACTATAACTAGTTCAGTCAGCCTTCCTAGAGACTGTCACATGGGGTGCTTTCACATTCTTTTGCTATTCCTCCACCTCTCAGCCTCACGTGTCTTTTCTGAGCCATATCCTGTATTCACCAGTGGGCATCACCTCTAGACTACTTTCTCCCTCTTACTAGTTTCCTCGTCTATCTACTAGGTCTTCCTGCCCCTACCCAGTTCCTTCAACTCATTTCTCTTCTCTGCTCCCAAAATGCAATATGTACTTCTCCCTAATTCAAGCTCCAATACTAAAGCATAGTGGCCAAGGTTCTGAGCAGTTTTTCTTGAGTGTAAGACCAGGTGAAAGGAGGGGAGGGAGAGCAAAGGTGCAGTACTAATCTCAACAGGGAAGCCCAAGGCTGGCCTGTTTAGGAAATTGTAGACTGTGGCTCTCAGCCGTTCTTACTTTAGAGTTGGGTTTCAGGGGGAAAAAACTCATTCCCCTTGTTCCTCTTTCTTCCCCATTGGGATGTCTCATCTTCCCTTGGCTCTGACTATGCAGTTTTTACCAGGGCAAAAGGAAGCAATCCAACACCAGAGGCCTGTGGATAGATAAGTCTGCTTTAATAACCCCTCAGTATGAAGCCCTTCCAATTGTCCCAGGGCCACCTGCTGCCATCTGCCAAAGTCAAGAATGTCCTTTTCTCCATCTCTCCTGCCTCCCTCTTAAACATACATACGAAATAATTGCCAGCTTCCTTTCTTATTTTGACTTCCAAAATTGGTTGTCATGGGGGAATGAGAAAATGTTGTAAGCCACAAGATTCCCATCTCCTTAGAATGATGTACTGGAGAGCCAGTCAGGTGATGCGTTCTGCTGCATGTTTTAAATTTCCCCTCCTGCTCTTCAAGAGCTGGTGCTGAACAAGCCATACCTGGTGAAGACAAAGAACAGAAAACATGGTTTTCTTGTCCCCTACCACCAGGGACCCAACAGGAACAGCCCTGAGCTGATCTGACTAGCAAATGGCATGGCAGATGGTCAGGATGCAGTTTGCACCACCAGGGACTTCGCTTGCCTTGAAACAGTCACAGCCAGAACTTGTGCTCAAGACTTCTCCTTCAGATGGTTGCTCCCAGGGATTTTTTTTTCCTGTTTCTGAGTCTTGTTTCATTTCTTATAGTCCTGATTTCCCACTAGCAGCCTTGCCCTCCAGCATGACTAAGTTTATGGCTCCTAAGGAGCCTTCTTCATTAGACCCTTGACTATTTTTCTTCCCCCTTTAGTCAAGTGTTTTTAAAATTAATCAGTTTGTCACCACACATACCCTGCCAGTCTCTTCCTGTGTTGGACGGCTAATCTTTGTAGAGGTATTTTTTAAGTTTCTTAGCCCCCATATGTAATTCTCTTGAGTTTCTAACTGCCTTTTTATCAGAGGGAGGTTAGTATTGGATTTAAATGAGAGCCATCTAGAACCGTAACAATAAAGCAGCACTGAAATGAGGATGGTGCAAGACAACCCCAGGGGGCTCTGTAGGTGGTCTTGGGTCTCACTGAGAAGGCACCACAGTTGCTCACTCTGAAGCCTCACTTTTGATTAAGGAGAACATCACTTACTTTGTTATTGCTGCCAGCCACATGGTCACACTCCTCTGATCTTTGCCTTCCCCACTTAGCTGAACTAGAACCACATATTGTACAGGGTGTCATTTAGTCCTTCTCAAGGACTGTGGCTTTCCTAGGGTTTAAGGGAGGACCCTTTTAGAAAGGAGCTGAGTGTGGCTATCTTGGGACTCTTCCAAAGTGAACACAGGACTCAGGCCCCCACCTCACTACAGGCCAGGGAGAAAGGAGTGAGAAGCCAGGTCTTCTGGTCTGTACACCTATCGCCCCGTTCCCTTAAGAGAAAGCTTTCGTAGACTTGAAAAGGCTGAGAAAGCCTCCCATACAACTAGGGAGGACTAGAAAGACTATAGCTCCTTTACTCATTCTTTCCTGTTGAACACCCCAAATCCAGCTTCCTTCCATCTCTACTACTCTCCTTGGCCTTAAGCACTAGACCATATAGTACAGGGATTTGTTAAAAAGGAGCTGGGCAAACTCAACCTCATCTTGATGCCTGCCTTCCTTATCCCTGTTGTGTGGCTCTCAGCTTCTTTTCTTTTTTTTTCAGCTTCTTTTCTGATTGGCCTCTCTCTCCTTGAGGACCTGCCCTCCAGCGCCACCATCCTGTCCCCAGAGACGGAGTGCTTCTCTGTAGCTGGGAACCACCAGACACCAAAACATTCTTTCTCTGGTCTCTGAGGCTCCCTTGCTCCACAGAGAGGCTCCTTACAGGTGCTAGCCCATAAGATAGCTCTTCCCAGCAAAACATCCCCCTTTCATAACTCTTTCCACCCCATATCATTTCCCATTAATATTATACATTGTATACACAGGAAGTATGTTACTTTTTTTAAAATTTCATAACCAGTCTGTTTAGATTTCAGTCCTCCTACCTGTATCATATATGCCTTTTGTTGATATGTTCTTTCTGCTTTCTTTAGACTTATGTTTGACCCGGGTGGGAGGTGTGGAGGAACAGCACAGGTGAGGATCCCCACACCCCACTACAACTTAAGTCTTCACCCCTCTGTAAGCACAGAACTGAATTGTCTGTATCTGCACAGATGGCTGTGCATAGACATAAATCCCCACCCACCTGCCCACCCCAGGTGGTGACCCAGCAGGCATGAGCATAGGTGACTGCTGGCCAACATTCCCACCCTCTGTACCAGTTCAATTCTTTTTTGGGGTAAAATCCTACCTGAAGATGAGAAAAGCCTGCGGGGGGCAGGTTAAGGCAGCTTATGTCCTTTGTAGATGCAAGTATGCATTGTAACTACTAAGGCTTATTTTATTTTGTAAATGGGGGGTGGGGGCAATACCACAGAGATATCTTACCCGAGCCGCTGGTGACTGGTGTTTTAGCTGTAAGTGGCCGTGACCACTAGTGTCATTGACTTTACCTTAGGGCAGTGGTTCTCAGAAAACGGTCCAGGACCACCAGCAGAGCAGCATCACCTGGACCTTGCTAGAAATGCACATTCTCACCCCATCCCAGACCTCCTGAATCACAAATGCTGGGGGTGGGTTTTAACAAGCACTCCAAGTGCTTCTAATGCACACTAATGTTTGTGAACCACTGCCTTAGGGACAAGCTAGGATCTTACAAGGAGTTGAGGATTCTTTAAATACCATCCGCTGCCTTAGGACTAATATATTTTTCCATTTCTTCCAGTCCCTCCCTTCATATCATTAAGACAACCACCACATCACTCATCTCAGATTCTAGGTTTGTCTTCTTTCGAGTCTTATCTCTAAAACTTGTTCCTGTGTCGGTCTGGACAGTTCTCCATGTTCCCCTGCAGACTGGTCACTCATGTCTTGGTTATATTAAGGACCAGCCGGAGCTTTAGCTGCCCCATTCCACAGACAGAGACGAACACACACACACACACACACGCACACGCACACACACGCACACACACACACGCACACGCACACACACACACACCCTTACAGGCAAGGAGGAGATAAGCCTCCAGCCCATAGTGGAGGCTGCTGCATCCTCATATATTATCTGTGAAGAAAGCAGTGTGTATTTCTGATTATATTTCTGTTCATCTATATATTTTTGACATGTAGCAACACCTCTCCATCTCATCAAGGAACTCTATGTGCCCTGGGTCTCCCCAGGCTCCAGTGGTGGATCCTGACAGGTGGGAGGACACAGTGCTACAGGCTCTTTTGTTACAAGCCCAGCATCCCCCTTGCTGCCCCCCAGCCAGCATGACCCCTGTGAGCAGGCTCTCACAACCTCTCGGGCGGGCTGAGGCAGGGGCTTTCCGCTCTTCCCCCTAACGGCCTTCCTTCCTTCTTCCTTGCCACTTAGCAGTTATCCCCCAGCCATGCCTTCTCCCTCCCTCCCTTGCCAGCCCTGACATATATTGTGCCTTATTTATGCTGCAAATATAACATTAAACTATCGAGAGAACCACTGGTTTGTCTGAAGCTTCACTACGCTGACCCACAGTTCCCATGGCCACTCTTCTGGGGACTCACTGGGCTTTCACATCTGTGAGCTTCCTCACTCTCCCACTCTTAAGGCAGAGGAAACAGGGATTCTTGTCCCTGCTTTTCACAGAGGGAAGTTACAGCCTACAGAAGGTGGATGACTTACATGAATTATACAGCATTAACAGCAGGCACAGTTCCAATCTGTGAACTGCCTTGGGGACCAGCACTCCTCTTGTTGGGAACACATACTAGAGAGCGTAGTATGTGCTGGGGTGAGGGTGGGGCTGCGGGTGGCTGAAGACAAGCGCCTCTTTATCTTTCAGTGTTTTGCCCCCACACCCTCCCAACAATTGGGAAAAAAGAAAAAAACTCTGCGCTCAGGAAGTTTCCAGCACAACTAGGGAGTGCACACATAGAAAGGGAAGCTTTCTGCAGGGAGGAGGAGGTTGTTTTGGAAATGAAAGGCATTTTGTTGACATGCAGGTAAACATTCACAAGAAAACAGGTGAAGCTTAGAGACTGGAAGGATTAGGAGCGGTCTAGGGGAATCACTAACAATTCCTTCTGGCTGTCCCTTTATCAAAGGTAAGATAGGGCTGGGCTGAAGTACTTGACAAAAGAGAGAGCAGGTGCCTCTGAGGTTTCCCATAGGAGACAAATGATGTAAGAAGCTGTGGCTGGTGTTTGGTAGACAACTGTGATAAACAGCCAGAACTTCCTTTAGTTATGGGAATGGCAATGGTGGCCTTCACCGTGTTGTAGTCAGGAGCACACAGAGTCCAGGAAAGGGTGAGAAAGGGAGTTTCTGAAAGTCAAATGCCAAAGCCAAGATGGAGAGGTTTTGGGAGTGAAAGGACAACCCTGAAGGCAGAACAGGGCACTAGGTTAGGGTTAACCTATTCCGACTTCCATCCTAGAAATAAGAAGCCAGCTAGACCAGCCTCTCTCAATGCAGCTTCTGCACCAGACCCCTCGTGACCAGTACTCAGGGAAATTAGGAGGAAAGCAGCAGGGTGCTGGGTACCTGCTTTGTGGGAGATGGAATGCTGAACACTGCATTCAGTCATTTGCTGGTCACAACAGCCTCCTGAAATCAGAAGTTCCTTCATTTTATTGATGGTGAACCTGTTAGTTACATGGTAAAGTGCAAGACAAAAAAAGTTCTTATCCCTCCCAGAGCCAGTTTGAAATATCCTAGCCATCCTCACAACCTGCTTCTCTGGATCAGTGTTAGATAGAACAGACCAGGACCAAGGCATAATGCTGAACCAGCTACCCATGAACTTGATATGCCCTTTTTTTTTTTTTTTGGTACTGGGGATCAAACTCAGGTCCTTGCTCTTGTGCAGCAGGCAGCGAAACCACTGAGCTAAATCCCCAGCCCAATACGCCCTTTTAAGAAATGAACTACAGTAGCTGGGCTTGGTGGCACACACCTGTAATGCCAGCACTTAGGAGGCTGAGGCAGGAGGATCACCAAGAGTTCGAGACCAACCTGGACTGAAATGTATAATGGACATCAGGAAATGGGAAAAAAGTGCTCAAAGGGGAAAGGGAACAAGGAGGGAAGGAGAAAGGGGACAAGAAAAAAAGTGAAACTAGAAGAAAAAAATGGAAACAAAACTTTTGTACATAGGGAAGGAATGGTATAAAATTTAATTTAAAAAAAAAGACCAACCTGGACTACATAGCAAGACCCTGTCTCAAAAAAAAACACAAAAAAACAAAAAAACGCTGGGAGTGATGGCACGTGCCTGTAATCCCAGCACTTGGGAGACTGAGGTAGGAGAACCTCAAGTTTGATGCCAGCTGGGCTACCTAGTTCAAGGCCTGCCTGAACTATTATATAGCAAAACCCTGTCTCAACCCCCATCCCCCCCCCCCCAAAATGAACTACAAGCCTGACATGGTAGTGCATGCTTGTATTCCCAGATCTCTGGAAGGCTGAGACAAGAGGATTACAAATTCAGGCTCAGGCTGGGCAACTTTGTGACTTAGACCCAGTCTCAAAATAAAAAGGGCTGTACTAGGGATTTAGCTCAGTGGTGCCACTGCCTGCTTTGTAAGCACAAGGTCCTGAGTTTGATCCCTGGTACCAAAAAAATAAAATAATAAAATAAAAAGGGGCCGGGGATTTAGCTCAGTGGTTTCACCACCTGCTGCACAAGTGCAAGGACCTGAGTTCGATCCCCGGTACCAAAAATAAAATAAAATAAAAAGGGCTGGGAATGTAGCTCAGTGCAAAGTCCCTTGGTTCAACCCTCAGTACCACCCAAATAAATAAATGACTAGGATGTAGCTCAATGTTAGAGCACTTGCCTAGCATGTGTGACATCCCAGGTTCAATCCTCAGCACTGGCAAAAAATAAAAACCTACTATAATCTACAAATCCCAAGTATAAGTTAGTTCAAGATGTTTTGCTTTAAAAAAAAAGAGGGGGACACGTCCCCTCAGCTAGACTATGGAGTGGAAGAGCGACTATGAAGGGCTTTCACACAAGCTATCCTGTGAGGTCTACTGGAGAAAACTGAGGGCCCTGGCAGAAGCTAGGAAGGCCAAACCCAGCTCAGCACGAGGAGAAAATGACCCAAAGGCAGTATCGGCTGAGGGTGTTTCCCAGGGAAGAGTATAAAGGAAACCTGGTCTCTGCCAGATCCTGTGCTGAGTGGATTACTGAAGGCATGGCAGTGCCTTGATGTTCCCATGTTCTGGGTGAGGAATCAAGCTTAAGAGTAAACGGCTTGCCTGGAGGCTGAGCCAGAGCCCTTCATGGCCTGGCTCCTCCCCAGTGTAGGCTGGCATCTCACACCATGTGGATGCAGGGGAAGGGAGATGCAGGACAGCAGAAAACTGCACCAGCCGACTTGGAAGGATGCTTGCCGAGTAGTGATTCAGATTTTCCTAAGGTAGGATTCTTGTCATCTTCCCCGGTGTATCAGATCTACAGCCAGGCAGAAGATGTGCAAATAGGGAGATGGGACAAAACAACAGTGCAGCCCAAAGTTGTTCTGTTACTGCCCTTAGAGTCAGGGCCTTGGACCCCTGCCTCACCATCCTACCTTCCGTTCCTCCCTTAAAGCCCTATTCTAGAAAAAGGAAATGGTTGGACCCGGCAGTGAGCAGCAGTGGCCACCAGGTGGCAGCAGATCTTCAGCTATAAAGGCCAGCTCCCAATAAGTGTTCAGTGACCGTAGAATCTGTACACACTCTGTGTGTAGGCTCCAAAACCCTTCAGTCTCCTGTGTCTCACTATCCTATCCACAGGCAGATCTCAGAATAGTGATTCAATGTTTAACCTTCCAAGAGCCAGGTGAACAAGGATGGAACAGGCTGTGTGAGTCTCCCAACCCCAGGCAAGGGAGGGACCTAGCTGGGTCACCCTGGCCCTTCCCTCTCCTCCTTGCAATCCAGAGCCTTGCCCTAACACCTAGCCCTCCAGACAGCAGTTTCTCTATGCTTTAGTCTACAGGTTAGGAAAAAGAGGTGATCAACTGAAGCTCTCCAACCTGTTGAGGGATTGAGGTTCTTGTAAGGCCCCGCCAGGCCCTGGCTCTGACAGAGCATCTGCAATTAATGATACTTCTTGAGCTCTGGAGACAAGATTTATTTATCTAATAAAGTCTGTAACTCCAGGCTTAGGGGCTGGGGGTGGGAGGCTGAGAGCAGCAAATCCGGAGAGAGCCATGGGAGGGGGATCCCAGGCGGCTCTTAATGGAGCCATGCATTTCCACTGCCTGTCTAGATTACCCCTCAGGCTGCTGTTAGGGGTGGAGGACAAGGGGACAGCAGGTATAAGAGGCTGGTGTGCCTGTAGGAGGGAGGATGGCAGCATGGATTCCAGGTGGGCAGTGCTGCTGCTACTGTTGCTGCTGTCAATGGACTGGGGCCATGCCGAAGGACCAGGGGGCCAGCACGGAGACCAGGTCTTTGTGGTGAGCGAGCGGCTTGTCCCACATCACCATTTTCTTCTACCCCACGTGGGACTTGGGCTCTAGGTTCGGACACTCCCTGGTTGCCAAGGTCTTCATCGGGTCACATCTGAGGGAGGTGGCGCCTCAGCCTCCAAAACCTACCCTTGGAAGCCACTCCCTTCCCCATGTGACTTGGGTGTCCTGGGCATTTGCCATCTTCCCTCCCCTTCCCTGCTGCCCCTGCCATAGGAGGAAGACATCGGACCCCACCCACCACAGCATGCCCAGACCCCTGGGTACCTCCTGCACTCCCTGCTCCAGGCCATGAAGAGAAATGGCCGGAGCCCAGCCTCCCTGTTTCAGCCCCAGAGGTGAGTGAAAGGGACACACACATGGCAGGAGCTGGGAAGGGCAAGGGACAGAAGAGAAGGAAGGGGGCTTGAGAGGGGAAGACTAGAGGGAGCTGAATCAGGATAAATCTCTCCTCAGGTTTGGCAGAAATACATGGGGGTCCTCGAATAGCAAGTGGCTGAATCCCCAGGCTGGAGAGTTCTGGAGCCTGGCTGCCCCTCAACGCTTTGGAAAGAAGTAACAATGTGATCCCTTGATGTGTTTGCATCCAAGGCCCACACCCTAAAATGCCATGTAAGCCCCTTCCCGACACCCCCAATAAAGATGTCTGCTCCTGAATCCCTGTGTCTGGTTGAGACTTCAAAGGGCTGGGAAGAGAGCCCCAGGGCACAAACCATTGCCCTCTCCACCTCCGCCACACCAGACTCCAGCAATACAGTGACAGGGTTCCCCAGCCGGCTGCCTGCAGCAAAGAGAACACTCAAATCGGAGATGAGAGGGGCACCAAAGAAGATGAGAACACAGGAGTGTTGTGCTGATCTGTGCCGCCCATGCAACTCAGGGCCACACAAAGAACGGGGCTTAAGAAATCACAGAGTGCATGTTTATTCTGGACTCAGTAAGGCCCCCAATTTCCTTCCCACTCATCATCACCCACAGAATGAGGTCAGATCCTGGGCTGACTGAGGCCGTGTGGTCCCTGGCTCCTTGCCTGGTGCCCTCCTCAGCCTCAAGGCAGGTAGTCTGTGTCAGAGGTAGAGATGACACCTCCACAGGGTACCTGAGTGGGCAGATGCGTGGCCCCAGAAACAGAAAGAGCAGGGAGCAAAGGGTGCACATCTGTGAGTCCAGCTGGGGCTCTACTTGCTGCCTGCCATGATCTTGAGGTACTGCAGGGCACGGCGAGCAGCCTCCCCTCGAGCTTCCTCCCTAGTAGTTGCAGAGCCGTGACACACAGTAGCTGGCTGGGTGGAAAGTTCCACTAGGCACTGGCAGAGCCCACTCATGCTCAGCTCCTCTGGAGAGCAGAAAAGAAGAGGGAGGCATTGTTGAGTGGGGAGCCAGCACCAGGCAAGGGTGCATCCACACTGTCATCCCGTGCCGACCCCTTTATACTTGCTCTGGTCCAGCCCCACCATACCCCGGCTCCCCAACTAGCCATACCAATATCCAGGTAGCTGACATGGAAGGCCTGCTCCTCTGAGAGCTCACTGAGCATGCTGCAGCTGGTAGAGCCCAGAGCACCTAGGGAGCCTGGAGAGCAATTTCGAAGGTGCAGAATCTTCTCTCCCTCTGAATTTCGCAGAGAATCCCATGTGCAGCCTGGGCCCCGGCTCCGAAGTCCATCCAGGCGGGAGCCCACACCCTGACAAGAGAGGGAGAGTGAGAAACACACCACCAGGGACTGTGGGACCAAGGCATTTAGACACTCAATGTCCAAGGAGAGAAAAGCCCGAAGGATGCCTCCCCGAACTGGCCTTTCCCAGCCTCCATGCATACCACCCTCCAACTTCAGGGCCTGATCAGGAGGCCAGGCAGCCTCCCTTGTCCCAGTAACAAAGCCTGTGTGTGGGCTCCTGTCCTGGGGCAGCTCCCCCACACCACTCATCAGTTGGCATACAGTTGAGACTATCGAGAATCAAGGACCCATGGAGCCCTAGCTCTGGTAGGAAACAGGCTCAGGACCTAGACGGGCTCCTTCCTAAGTCACAGACCCAATCTCTAGTGCCCCGCCCATACAAGCCACTCACAATGGAGAAGTGATCATCATCAGGCTCTGCCTCATTGCCATCCCGGGCATCCAGAGGCACTGTGTGCACTCGAAGCAGCATCTTAGCTGCCGCATTACGTTTTGCCAGCTTTTTGGAAGTGCCACTACCTGCATGTGAGGAGAGGAATGCTGGATTCTGATTCCCAACAGACTAGTTCTTTCCACCCCTAAGTGATGTTAACTGGATAGGGGAACTCAAGACTTGCCTGTGCACCTGAGAACCTGGGTGGCCAGAAGAGAGGGGGAAAGACAGAGTGCTAAGAAGAAGCCAGAAGATGCTGAGTCAGGGACTACAAAGCAAGGAGAGGTACAGCGTGACAGAGCAAAGCTAAGGACCACCTTGTGCCTTGGGCTGGAGTGCTGCAGAGGAAGGAGATGCAAGAACCCCCTTCTGCCTAGTTACCAATCTCAATGAAACGCTCCACTCTGCAGGTCATGGTGAACTCTTTGCGGTGGGCTGGTCCAGACTCCTGGGTCACCGTGTATTCTGGCAACCGCCAGCCCTTCTGCACCACCAGCTCCTTGGAAAGGAGACACAGGGAAGAAAAGACTCATCATGTCCCTGCTGGCACCTACCGAGGAGGCTGTGACTCTAGATGAGAGGAAGCAGAGAGGGTATAGAAAGGGCCTCAGCACAGGGTTCTCACTCTACACACAAACACACGCTCTGGGCACTGGTCCAAGGGAAGACAAGCACACACGCGCAATGAGGGCACACACCTGCAGAGCACCAACAGGGTTACACTCAGACTGCTGAGGGGAGACAGGGGGCTGCAGCTCCATGGGGGGACACCTAAAGGAAAAAGGGCCCAAGCCAAAGCTGCGGGCAATGGTTCCTTCTGGGGCTGCCCGTGAGCCCCAGTGCTAACCACCACATACTTCCCCATCCCCTCCAATTGGCAGATAGCTGTTTGTCCAAACATCCAGCCTTGTTCCCTCCTGCTTCCTCCCTTTTCCTCTTGGGTGAGGAACTCTCTAGGTTCCAGATGTATTTCTTTTCTTTTTTTTTTTTTTTTTGGTACCAGGGATCAAACTCGGGTCTTTGCGCTTGCGCAGCAGGCAGCAAAACCACTGAGCTAAATCCCCGACCCTTTTCTTTTTTGAGAACGGGGCTCACTATTTTGCCCAGGCTGTCTTGAACTCACAATCCCCCTGCCTCAGCCTCAGTGCTGGAATTACAAGTGTGTACCACCAAGCCCAGCTCCCAGGCACATTTTGATTCTGGAATAGTTGGTGTTATTTCCCCTGGACAGTGGGAGAGGGGCTAATAGCCAGTCCCCAGAAGCATAATAGTCTCAAAAAGGACCATTATGGGGCCTGAAAGACCTTCAAATGGCTGAACATCATCTATATGGCTACTGGTGAATCACAAATTACCTCCTGCCCCAAAAGCTTACCAGCTGCTACAAATTCTTTAAGCGCTGGTCCCCACTATTCCACTCTGTTTACACTCAGGGTTCTTCATGCCTAATCAGCCTGGGTCTAAGAGATGGGGTCAGGAGCCAGAACCCCCTTCACTCTCCTCACAGAAGTCAGGGGACACAGATACCTCGTTAGGACAGCAGATGGAACAGGAGCAGCAACTGCCACAGTGGTAAAAACTGGAGCGTCCTCAAGCAGTGAAGAGTCTGGGGGAGAAAAAGAACTTCCCGAGGGGAAGGGCGCTTTGGATTCACACCCATGTGCAGGGGAAGAGAGGTTGGCGACTCATCCCTCAACTGAGCCACACTCGGGAGGCTCAACAACAGCTCTTCCTCTTAGGATCCTTTGCTACCCACTCTGGCCCAAAAAGACTGAGAAAAGGGGGTCTCAGAGGAGAGTAACCACATGAACTCAAGAAGCATGGGAACAACAAACTCCACCATGAATGTGGAAGAGGGAAAGACATCTTGCTAGAAGGAGGATGCCAGGGAACAACTCAAGTCAGCTTCAGCCTCCACTCCTCCCTCCCTAACCCGTGCCCCTAACTACACCCACAACCCCTCAAAAGGGCTGGCTATTCCCCTGAGAATTCTTCACATCAGAAGCCCTGGAAATACTCGGCTCAAATGCAGGGGAAACTCTCAGGAAGAAGCCAGGTCAGGGTAGCCAAGTGTCACTGGGGCCAGGCCTAGCGGCACAAGGAGGTGGTGCAGGGCCTGAGTTCCTGGAAGGGGTTCTAGCATGTTCCTCCCTCACCTGCTGTCCTCCAGGGCCGGCTCCAGCATGCTCCCCCCTTTGAGGTGTTTGAGGGCCACCTCAGCTGCCTTGTGCTTGGCTGCCTTCTTGCTGGGGCCCTGACCTGAGAGAGGGGTGTGGGCAATACTGGAGGTCACTAGAAGGACAGGAGAGAAACGAGCATCCCACAGCCTCTCTCCTCACAGCCAGAGGAAGTCAACCAACCTCCCTCTGACCCACCTCACCCTGCCCAAAATTACATTAGGTTCCACCCATTGCTAGAAGGAAAGTCTCTTGTCTACTAGCTCCCAGAATTAAGCCACAACAAGCAGTATTTCTAAGTTGAAAAACTTTAGGGGGAGCTTCTTTCTCTGCTTATTCAAAGTGCTCTGCTCTTTACTTTCTTTTTCCTCAATAAACAAGGAGCTGGAACAACTGAGGATAGACTCTGCAGTCAAAGACCTACTCTGCCACCTCCTAGGCACGGGACTGTGCACCAGCCCTTCCATCTCTGATACTCAGTATCCTTCTGTTCAACATGGGACACAGAGCCCAGCCGAGCAAGCACTCATTCCTCCAAGTGTCCATTGAGAATTCAATGTCTCCTTCACTTTTCCTCTGGGATAATGAGAATCTGCCAAATCCCTGTGTAGCTCACTCCTGTAACTCTCTGAAGTCCTACCCACCTCACAGCCCTGTTCTCCCAATCCAATCAGCAGCTTTTCCCCTGACATCTCTCCTTTCCTCTCTGGCCTTAGAGAATTGTGAAAAGAGAGACTCTAAGATCTACAAAGCCATGGGCCCCTGAATGCACACCCCAGACAGACTGCCCAAGCCTTCCTCACCAGTGCAGCTGGTGTCGCCAACGGTGACCCGAAAGGTGAAATTAGGTTGGTGGGCTTGGCCCTCGGCTTTGAGAAGGTCGTACACGGGCGTCTTCCCTATTCTGGTCCCATACTCCTGCAGAAGGCTGATCGGGGTCTTGCCCGGGTTGGCGGCCAGCATTTGCTCTATACTGGGGGAGGGGCACAGACCCACATCACACCTCCCCCCTCTGCACCCACCTGGCCAAGCACACCTGCCACACCAGGTCTTGGCACATTATGGGGGACATAGGGTCTAGGGGGCCTCAGGCAGTAGAGCATCCACTGGCTGGGTTCAAAGTGGGGATGCAGCTGGGAAGGCAGGGTCCTCTACCCCAAGGCAGGTGAGAAATGTTCCTGTCTCAGTTAAGGCGAAGGAATCCTGGCCCCAGTACTGCTTGGAAGGGCATACCCGCTGACACGGTGCAGGCCAGAAACCCAGTACCCACCAAATACACTGAATGTGGGGGCATAAAGCCCAATGCTCCAGTGCAGTCTGGGAACCCGGCCAACCCCAAACTACTTAGAGCTGGAGGCGGTGGCCACTACCCCAGTGCATGCCGGGAACCACTGCCCACTACCCCAGTGCTTGCCGGGAACAACCCTCAGGCCAGGTGCATGCTGGGGCCGCGCCGCTACCCCTCCGCACCGCCCTACGTTCTTCGCCCTGCAGGGATCGGGACGAAGAGCCTCACCTGGGCAGCCCGCAGCCCGTGGTAGTGCCGGAGCCCTGCTCCTCTTCACTCATTCCCTCCTCCGTCCCCGCGGGTGCCACCGTGACTACAGACTCCACGCGCCCCAATACACCGCCGAAGAGCTAGGGCCGGGGCCAAGCCCGGAGTCGCGGCCGGTAGGGCCTGCCGCGGGGCATGCTGGGATATGGAGTCCCCCGCCCACCCAGCTTCATGACTCTCCATCGGGAGGGGAGCTACCCGCCCCATAACCCTCTGCGTGGCTCTTCCTAGCTGCCCCCGCCGCCTTCTGGGAGGAGCGGACACCTCCGCAGATGCTTGCGAGCTGTGGGTGGACGGTACCGCCTCTTTTTGGGACCGTGAGGCTGTGAGCATGCGTACTGGCAGAGTGAAACCGGCTGGGGGCGGGGCGGTAAGGGCTAACAACTCGAGATGTGGCCTTTTGAACCCTAGAAAACTACAGAACCCGGCAGCTTGCGCGTCATCTTTGTCGCAGCTAGAGGAGCAGGTTCTAACAAGCAGGAGGCTTCGCAGTGTTATTGGCTATTCCGATTGCGTCTACCTCCCCTAGACGCTTTGAGATTGGTTACTTCTCCTAGAGGAGCGGGGACAAGGGAAGAGGCAGTCCCGCCCCCCTTGGCCCCCCTCCTTCCTAGGAAGGGTTCTGATTGGCCCAGGAAGCTGCGGGCGGATCCTGGCTCTTTGCGGTCAGCGAGGGTGGCTCTTACCTGGACGCGAGAGGGTGCTGTCCTCTGCCTCAGTCCCGGGAGTGCCGGAGCTGTTGTCGATCCAAGTTCGTGTCAGACAGTTCTCTCTTGACCCCTGTATAAGCCCCTGGCCTTCAGGCCTCTTTGTCCAGAACCCGTTTCCTTTTCCTAGGTTGTCCTTGACCTCCCTTTAACTCTGCAGACAGCCTGTTGGATTTGGCTTCTTTTCTAAAGCCTTTTTAGATCGGTCCTAAAATGAACCTATCTTTAACTGGCCAGGAATCTGGGGCCCAAGAAAAGGGCTGTGGGAGAACAAGATTAGGATTTAGGCACCTGGTATCATGGCTTCTGCTGTGAGTCTTGTCTCTCACCTGAAGAGCAAGAGACTGGTCCACTGGTGCAGAGCCCCATGCCCTCCCCCAAAGTCTCGCAACCATCGGGCTGAAAGATGTAAAGGAAACCTTCTGACCTTGGAGAGAGATCGCGGAAAGTGTCTGATTGCAATGAGTATTTTGAGAATGGGGCGGGGGGGGGGGATCCAGAGGAATCTTGGAATAATAATGAGGGGTCATCCAGGAACCCGGGAGGGGGAGGGGGAGGGGGCCTACAGCTAAGTGGATTCCAGTTGGGTAAAATTGGAGTGGTGATAACCAAGGGAAGCAGAGCTGGCAAGATCGGTATGACGGGGAGCAATGCCAGGGCACTGGGGATCCCACCCGAGGGGCTGCTCTCTCTGGGTATAGAAAGAGACTATAAAACGGGTCATAGGCGGCTCCTGTGGAATCAGCATAGGGCTCGAGGTGGAAGCGCCCGTGGGAGACCGTCAGCAAGAAGGCGCGGGGCTGGAGCGGACCAGGGACCAGCCTGGAACGCCGCGGATGGCAGCAGCGGGCTCCTTTAAGAGGCCGGCGGCTCCAGCGCAGCATCCCCCGCTCAGGGCGTGTCCGTCCCGGGAGGCCAGGGGCGGGGGCCTGGGAAGGAGCGGGAGTTCAAGCTGCGCGAGGACTCGGCTAGGGGCCGGGGGTAGGGGCAGAAAGCTGGGGCTGACACCCTTGCGCCTGGACCCCGCGCAAGCATCGCCTGTGACTGCGCCCCTAGTCCGGTCGAGGGCAGCAGGGGGAGGAGGGAAGGAGGAGGAAAAGGAGGAGGAGGAGGCGGGAGCAGCATCCGGAGCGGAGCTGCAGCAGCGCCGCCTTTTGTGCTGCGGCCGCGGAGCCCCTGAGGTGAGAGCCTGGCCGAGTTGTGGGGGTTGGGGGGCAGGGATGGGTCCGGGTCCTGGGGTCTGGGCGTGGAGAGAGGGTGGCGATGCAGATGTGGCGCAGTGGGGGAAGAGGTGGCGCGCGGATGCTGAGGCTGTGGGGATGGAGGAGCTGGGGACCTGGACCCGACGCCTGTGGGGATGGGAAGGAGGGCAACGGAGCCGAGGGCTGCCGCGGCCCAGCACAGAGACGTAGGGCCACCAGAGCTGGGAAGGATGTACAAGGGTGGGGTGACTGGGGGGCCGACTTAAAAGGTTTGCGGGCTAGAGAACACCGTCTTCTCCTCTCACTCATCCTCGAGAGGCAGACAGAAGGGGAGGGAGTTTTGGCTCCCTGAAGGGAAGGGAAGGAAGGGCAAGGTCTGGTGTCACACGTCTCTCCCCTCCCCCACATAACAGAGTAGGCTCCACCTAAAGAGCACAGGCAGCACCTGTTCCTGGGTGCCCTGACGGTGGTCCTCCTCCCCTCCCATCTGTGATGCTCCTAATCCCTCCAGCTGTGGCATTCCACTCCATCCAGCTGTTGCATCCTCCCCTCCCCCATTCGTGTGTGGCTTTCTCCATCCTCTCTCTCCCCTACTCCTCTGGGTCCCTGAACCCATTTCCCCAGGTCAGGCCCTGCACCAACCTCCTCTCTTCCCCCTCACTCCTCAGATTCAGCTTAAAAACGAGCAAAAATCTTTTCTACAGAGTTGAGACTTACTGACAGTCATGACCTCCCCTGGGGTGGGGGGAGAGAAAGGGTCAAGGCTCCTTAGGCAGTGGGACAGAATAGATGCCCTTTGGGAGTAAGGGAGGAATCCCCCCCTCCCCTTAGCTCACAAATCTGCTACCTCTTTGACCCTCAGCCTGGATGGAGTGCCCCTGAAACCTTCACCCCACCCAGAGTCCCTGAAAGCCAGTCAACATCTCCCTGCCTCCCTTTAAACACCCTTTCCCTTCCAACTCGCAGGCCCATCTTTTTGGGAGCTCTGATTTCCAGTCATACCAAGCCAAGGCTAGCAGAAGGGACTCGAGAAGGAAAGGGCCCATTGCCTCTGAGCCTTCCTGTCCAGGTTGCTGAAGGGCCTGCTCCCTCCTGTCTCCCAGGGGAGGGTGAGAAGCCTACCACGAATCTAGGCATTCACACTGTTGCCTGAGGTAGTGCTGGGAAGATCCTCGCTCCAAACACACATGAAAACATGCAAATAAGTGGCCATCCCTTCATTAGACCCAGTTATGGGTGGTGGAGACAAGAAAGTTTAAGGAATTGTTTCAGAATTTCCTAGGTGTCCTTACAACTGAGGATGGCAGAACCCTTCCAAAAACCAATTGCTGGCTGGATGTGGTGGTACATGCCTGTACTCCCAGCTACTTAGGGGGCTTAGGCTGAGGATTGAAAGTTTGAGGCCAGCCTGGGCAACTTCCCAAGACCCTGCCTCGAAAATATAGGTCGGTGGGCCAGGTGTGGTGGCAAATGTCTATAATCCTGGCACTCAGGAAGCTGAGGCAGGAGGATCACCAAGAGTTCAAGGCCAGCCTGGACTACATAGTGAGTTCAAGGCCAGGTTGAACTACATAATGAGAAGCCCTATCTCAAAAAAGGAATTATATATATATGTTAGTGGTAGAGCACTTGTCTAGCATACCCAAGGCCCTAGGTTTTGTTTCGGTTTGGTTTGATTTTTTTTGGTACCAGAGAACAAATTCAGGACCTCACACTTGCCAGGCAGTTGCTGTGCCACTGAGCTAAATCCTTGGCCCTCCAAGGCCCCAGGTTTGATCCCCAGTACTCCAAAGCAAATCAGTTGGAAGGGCCAGGGATTTAGCTCAGTGGTTTCACCGCCTGCTGCGAAAGCGCAAGGACCCGAGTTCGATCCCCGGTACTAAAAAAAAAAAATTAGTTGGTGTTCCCCATCTTTCCCCTGCTGGTGGGACAGTGCTAGAGCCTGGAGTTGCCTAAGTCCTAGTACCATAGCTCTTCTTTGTTTTGTTTTGGTTTTGGTACCGGAGATCGAACTCAGGACCCTGCACTTTCGAGGCAGGCAGTGGAACCACTGAGCCAAATCCCCAGCCCACCATAGCCCTTCTTCTCCCCTGCGTTGAATCTAGGAAGGAAGGTGGACACCAGCTTCTTTGGGAGTCTGTGCTGGGAAAGAAGAGGACCCTGGGGCTTCAGGAGTGGTGGCCTGAAGATGATCTGTCTGATTCTTATGCTCCCAGAAGGCTGGGGATGTGGCTGCATTGGAGAGGCAGCAAGCCTGTTCCAAGGCAGAGAGGGCCTCTCAGTAGACAGCCTTTGGCCTTTTGGCTTCTTTCTCTGCTCCCCTCCTTTCCTTCATTTCCCCATCACCCTTTCCACCCATACCTTCTCTACTGTTGCTTATTTTGAGAAAGAAAGGGGAAAGGGAAGGAAATCACTTTTTTTTTTTAAGTCTGTTACTTCGCGTTAGACATTGTCCATGTGGCTGCTGTTTACAGAGACCTTCCTGTGTGCCAGGTGCTGGGCCAGGAACTTTATTTTGATTACCTCAGTAATGCTCATAACAAGACTAAGTTAGCATTGTCATTCTCTCTACTCTAGGATGTGGAAACTGAAATTTGTTATTTATTCAAAATCAAAGCCTTAGTATGTAGCAAGAGTGAGGATTTGAACTCAGGTTGTGTGACACAGAGCTGTGTTCTTACCCACATTATATCCTGCATACCACTGTGTGATAACCACTGTCCCCATTTGGAGATAAAGAAGCAGGCTTGGTAAGGGGTCTCATATAGGCCCTGTGTAGGGGCTCACACCTGTGATTTCAGCACTCTGGGAGGCCAAAGCACAAGGATTGAAAGTTTGAGCCCAGTATGGGCAACTTAGCAACTTACAAGACCCTGTCTCAAAAAATAAAAATAAAAATGGGCTAGAGATATGGCTCAATGTGAAGGCACTGGGTTCAATACCCAGCACTTAAAAAGAAAGTAAAAATTAAAAGAAGTCTTACAATCCCACCACTTTGAGAGCCTTAGCAGGAGAATCACAATTTTGAGCCCAGCCTGGGCAATTTAACTATTTACGAGAACTTGTCTCCAAAAAAGAAAAGGAAAAAAAAAAAGAAAGAAAGGTCTGAAGATATGAGGATATAGTGCAGGCTGTGGCCCTGGGTTTAATCACTAGTACTGCAAAAAAAAAGAGAGACAGGGAGAAGTCTCATATAGCCAGGCACTGTAGCATATGCCTGTAATCCCACCACTAGAGAGGCTGAAGTAGGAGGATTGCAGGTTCAAACTCTCCAACATTTAGAGTTGAAGGCCAGTCTGGACTACACAGTGAGATCCTGTGCCCCCCAAAAGTGGGGCGTGATGGCACATGCCTGTACTCCTAACACTTGAGAAGCTGAAGCAGGAGGATCTCTGTGTGTTCAAGACCAGCCTATACTACATAGATCAAAGCCAGCCTGAACTACGTAATGAGACACTGTCTCAGAAAAACAAGTCTCAGGGCAGGGGATTTAGCTCAATGCAGCCACACCTGCCTCGAAAGTGCAAGATCCTGAGTTCAATCCCCAGTACCGGAAAAAATAAATAATTTTTGGGGGGGCTACCAGGGATCAAACTCAGGACCTTGCGATTTCGAGGCAGGCAGCAGCACTACTGATCTAAATCCCCAGCCGAAATAATTTTTTTTAAAGTCTCATAGTACTGGTCAGGAGCAGAGGTAAGACCTGCTTCTCTCTGATTCTGACAGCTATGTCCCTCCACCCTCCCTCCATAGCACGGCTGTCCTTACTAAGCAAGAGGACAGGAGTGGACACTATAAATGTTACTTTCTCTTCTTCAATGTAAAATATATTTATATCCTAGCATTGGAGAGGCTGAGGCAGGAGGATTGCTGCAAGTTTGAGGCTACCCTGGGCTACGTAGTGAGTTCAAGGCCAGCCTGGAATAGCAAGACCCTGTCTCAAAAAAAAAAAAAAAAATGGGGGGGGGGGACCCTGGCACAGTGCCATCCATATCCTGTAATCTCAGCTGAAGGACAAGGATCACAAGTGCAGTCCTGCCTGGGCAATTTATCGAGACCTTATCTCAAATTTTAAAAATAAATAAATAGGGTGGGGGATTTAGCTCAGTGGTTCTGCCACCTGCCTCAAAAGCACAAGGTCCTAAATTCAATCCCCAGTACCAAAAAAGAAGCAAAAATTAAAATAAATAAGTAAAGGGCCAGGGATATATCTCAATGTAAAGCACTCTTGGGTTCAATCCTCCAGTACCACCAATTAATTTTATGTCTTATTTTAAAAGCAATTCAAGGGCTGGGGATGTAGCTCAGTGGCTTAGCGCCTGTCTGGCAAGCACAAGGTCTTGAGTTTGATTCCCGGTACCAAAAAATAAACAGAAGCAATTCAAAGCTGGGCTTGGTGACACGTGTCTGTAATCCCAGCACTCTGGGAGGCTGAGACAGGAGGATCACAAGTTAAGAGTTGAGCCTAGGCAACTTTGAGTTAGACCCTGTCTCGAAAGAAAGGGGGGCAGTGCTGAAGATGTAGTCAGGAGGAAGGTCCTGGGTTCAAACCTCAGTACCACAAAGTAAATTATGTAAAAGCAATTCAAAATTATTACTGAAATACTAGAAAATAAGTAAGCCAAAAGAAGAAAATTAAAACATCCATAATTCCACCTATGTAGCAATTCTTACACTTCAGTATCCTTTCAGGATTTTGGTGGGTTTGTTTTTGTTTTTGTGTTGTTGGGTCTTGCAAGATACTAGGCAAATGCTCTGGCTCTGAGCTACATCCCAGCCCAATTTTTTAATTTATTTATTTTATTTATTTTTTTTTTTGGTACCAGGAATCAAACTCTGGCCCTGCACTTTTGAGGCAGGCAGTGGAACCATGGAGCTAAATCCCTGGCCCATCCCAGCCCACTTTTTAAAATGCATATCCATTTCCATTAAAATATACATAGCTTCAAGCCTGGGCGTGGTGAGGCACACCTATAAATTCTCTCTCTCTCTCTCTCTCTCTCTCTCTCTCTCTCTCTCTCTCTCTCTCTCTCTCTCTCTGGAGGCTGAGGCAAGAGGATGGCCAGGAGTTCCAGGCCCACTTGGGCTACATAGTCAGTTCAAGATCAGCATGAACTCTAGGACCCGAGTTCGATCTCTGGTACCAAAACAAAACAAAAAACATCACCATGAACTACATAGCAAGACCCTGTCTGAAAAAAGAGAACCCTTTGCCTCACAGCCCACAGGAGCCAGAATGGCAGGGTTTGCAGAGCATGGACCGATGATTTAATAGAGAGGGACTGGAGGCTCTAGCACAACCATGACACCATGACCTGGTTCCTGGGAAACAGAAACTTGGAAACCAAGTCTCTCTTTTTCTGGTCACACAGAAGAGATGGCCTCTCCAGGTCCACAAAGACAGGCCCAGTGTTCAGCCACCCAGGGAGACAAAGCCAAGAGGCTGGCTCCAGTCATTTCAGACCCTCCTCACCCCTGGGGTGGTGTTGGGAGTCTGAGAGAGATGACACTACTTACTCTAATTGGTGGCTGCAAAACTGGAGTGCTGGGGGCCTGGGATTTAGCTCAGTGGTTCCACTGCCTGCCTCACAAGCCCAAGGACCTGAGTTCAATCCTCCATACCAAAAAAACCCCCAAAAAACCAAAAACTGGAGTGCTAGCTCTGCTCTCCAAATCCAGGGCTGCTCTGAATTTCTAAACAGAACTGCCCTCCCTCAGCCCCTGACTTCCCACTTTACTGGAAAGAAGTATGGTACCAGAGGTCTCAGGGCCTGAGCTGTAGGAGGCAGAGGACTTGGATTTAGGGGTGAGCTCCACATTACGAGGCTGTCAGGAGAAGGCAGGGCCTGCAGAGCTTTGCTTCTTCCCATCCTCCGTGAGCTCTAGGGCCAGGCCCATGGATCCTGTAAAAGAAAAATGAAAAGCTGCAGCCAGGTGGACAGGAGGCATGGCTGCCACCCCTCAGACCTTAACACTCTCAGGATTCCCAAAGCCTCTGCCCCTCAAGAGAGAAGAGGAGGGGAATTTTCCTCCTTTTTATTTTTTAATTTATTTTTTGTGGTACTGGGGATTGAACCCAGGGCCTTTGCATTGAGCATCTGCAGCTCTTGTTATTTTGAGACAAAGTCTTGCGAAATTGCCCGGGCTGTGCTCAAACTTGTGATCCTCCTGCCTCAGCCTCCTAGACAGCTGGGATTACAAACATGCATAACCATGCCCGGCTATCTTCCTCCTTTTCCTGAAGGCTGAGATAGTGGAGAGCATTCAGTGTGTCAACCCAAGACTTAAGACAAATGGCTGAGCCTCTGAACTGAGTCCCCCAAGACGGCCAGACAAACAGCCTGGCCCTGAGATTTTGCTGTTAGAACAGGAAGCAGCCAGAGGGAATTCAGAAGGTTCAGCTGCCACAGCCCTCCTTGTCTCAGGGAACCTAGAGCAGGAACAGGTGGAGATGACTTCCTGTTCCCATTCTACACTATCACTTCCTGAGGGGGTACTGTGGGGACCACTTGCAAGGCCCAGGATCTCCCAGCTGAAACTGTATTAAGGCCTCCTGGAGTATCCACAGACCCTCCTCCCCCAGCAGATGTGTAGCTCAAAGACCACTCAGTCCCTCTCCCAGTATGAAGCAGATGCAGTCAACATTTCCTAAATATGGTGGACTGAATAACAGGAGATACCACCCCTGATGGAGCACATCCCTACCCTGTCCCCCATGCTCTGCATAATTGATGGCCAGTGAGACAGCTCCCCTCCCCCTGGGTGACAGAATGTCTGGGCCAGGGTCTCCTATCCCTGCTATCCCCCAAAGCCCTGGCGCCAAGGCCCAGCTGGAGGGCAGTGGGACCCAGCTGGCAGGTCTGGAAAAAAGGAAACAGGATGGGGGTGGGAGTGTTTACTGAGAGAGAGGAATCTCCAGTTCACTGTGACTCCCTGGGGAGCCAGCTTTCCCCCTACTTCTTAAGGTCAGTCTGGAAGAGCTGTCATTAGCCTGAAATGGAGTGATGGACAGGGCCTGGCTAGGTTCGCTACCTTTCCTTTGGTCCCAGCTTGCTTCCTCAGCTACTCCCACTGCCTAAAAGCCAAACAGGTGAAATGGCTTCTCTCCCTAGCTGCTGGTCTTGGATACCAGAGAGGCCTCTGGGGAAGCCAGTGAACTGAAAGAAGGCTTGCTGCAAATGTCCCTGAGCTTGTCACCTTCTCTGTGCCTAAACCCAGTTGCTAATCAGCCAGATGACAGCTGAAAAACCCCTTTAGCCAGATGTTGTGCTCCTCGAAACTCAGCTTCTAGACAGAAAACAAATTGAAAAGGGGACAGGTGATCCTGTGTTTTTCGTTACCCTTTCATCTCCATTTTCTAAGGGTCCCCTGCTTTAAGAAAAAAAAAAAAAAAAGCTTTTCAGCCCATCCTTCCAGTTTGACCCTCTGGCGCCTCAGGCTTTGGCCTCTGTGTCTTCTGCTAGTTCTCCTCTGGCTGTGCCCTTCGCCCTTTCTGCGTCCTGTCTTCCCATCTCTTCATCTCCGCCTGTGGCACTGCACCCAGACGGGGACCCCAAGTCCCGTCTCCAGCCCCAGTGCTTTCCTTTCACCGCATGGCCCAGCCGAAGATCTCTGCAAGCAGGGTAGGAGAAAGGTATGGGAAGGAGGGCAACACCAACGCGCAGGCCCCCCAGGACCGCTCGGCACCTGCGGTGCCCGCAGCCATCCGGCAGCCAGCCGAGCGCGCTGTCCGGGTCAGGGGCGGGCTCAGGAGCGGGCCCGCCCACAGGCTCGCTCACGTGACCCCAGGCTAATCTTGTCCTGGTGACTTCACGCGCCGCCACGAGCACAGTCGTCATGGTTACGCCGCAGCGCCCAGCGCTACCCCCAGCCCGCTTTGCCCCTCCCTACCCAGACCCCCTCCTTCCGCGGCCGGGCCGCCGCCCCCAGCCCGCACCGTGTGACTGCCGGGAAGGGGGGCGGGGGCGCTGTCGGCGTAACTTGTTTCTCGCCGTTTCCAAAAGCTCTGACTTATGCTTCGGGGATCCATTACCGATGTCCTAGCGGTCCCGCGGCGGGCGCTGTCCCTCTCTAAGTGCCCAGGTCCCGCCCGCAGCCCTACTCCCAGGCCTGGCACCTGAAAGCCCGGGCCTTAGCTCTAGCTCTGAGGGTTCCCAAGGGAAGCCCAGGCTCTGGGCCGAAACACGAGATGCCGAAGCCTTCGGGTCCTCCCTCCAGAGAAAATTTTTCTGCGTGTGTTCGCGCGAAGCTTGGCCTGTGTTTTGACTGTAATTTGCACTACAGTCGACACCTTTGTTCTCTAGCTGCAAATACCAAATTTCAGAGGATGTGTTGGGCTGAACTTGGTGATTTCCACCTTCTGAGCCTCAGTCTCTCAAGAATTTAAGGGGACCAATAAGGTTACCTCTTTGGCTGCGCTGTTCCGAGGATTAAAGGAGTTGTGTGTACAGTGCTCTCGTTGATCCTAAAGCAGCCCTGGGGCAGGCAAGCAGTAGGTCCACTTTATCCAGTGCCTCCCTTTGCTGGAAGCTGTTGGCAGCCCTGGGTACCTACCGTGCGAAATCGCTCTTAAGCATTGCAGGCTTGACCACACTCGGCCTCCACACAGAAGCCGTGATGGAGGAAGCACACGGGGCTGTGACAGCTTTGAGGGTCTGGACAGGACAGAAGACTTCCAGGATGAAGTGAGACTTGCAAGAGGGGAGGAGAAGCCCTTCTATATGAATAGCCAGAGGGTGAAGCTTGAGCTGCTTGCTGCCTTTGGCACCAGGAGCAGGTTACTTAATACCTCCGTGTCTTAGTCTGTGAAATGAGGCTGATAAACCCCACCTAACAGTGTTGAGAATTCGGTGAGCTAATACACTTATACCAGAGGCTAACATATAAACCTTTCATAAAAGCTAGCTGGTGACAGCCACACAGGCATGGTGGCACATACCTGCAATCCCAGCTACTTGAGAGGCTACAAGTAGAATCACAGGTTCAAAGCCAGCCTGGGCAAGACTCTGTCTGAAAGCTTAAAATTTTTGGCCAGGGATTTAGCTCAGTGGTTCTGCCACCTGTCTCACATCCAAAAGGTACAAAAATAAAAGCTTAAAATTTTTTTTACAAGAAATTTAGCGGCTGAGGATGTAGCTCGGTGGTAGTGTGTCCCTGGTTTCTCCAGTAGTGCCAAAAAAGAAAAAAGGAAAGGCTGTGGTCACTGGGTGCCTTGGCTCAGGAGCCTGCTATAGCTTGGTATCAGGCTGTTTATGTATGGCCTGGGTACCAGCAGCAGTGAGGGTGAGGCTGAGTGATGAGGGAGGACCAGAGCAGGGAACTGAGGCTTACATGAGCTTTTTTGTATGTAATTCCAACCCTCTCCTCCACGGGAATGTATGGTGATCATTCTACTGTACCTCAGGGTTTCGTGAAAGGATCTACTTGAGGAACAATTTGGGGTATTCTTGTCCTCAGCAATGCCAGGATGTGCTAACCAACTAGATGTGGAGATAGGAGACTAAGATGATGCTTGGTGTCAAGTTCTGGACAAGTCTGGTGCACCACCATGCCCAGTGATTTATTTTCACTTTTTGAGATGCTGGGGATTGAACCCAGGGCCTCCTGCATGGTACGGACTCCACTTTACCACTGAGCTATATACCTGTCACTACTTGAGTTTGAGACATATCCTTGCATCTACCCGGGAGTATGCCAGTATGTTACCTGTATACAGAATACTGTTACTAGCAGATGTCTGAGAGGAAGTACAGGTGACAGGATGGTACCTGAGGGCAAAGCTCAAGTGCTGCCTCCTCCATTAGAGCTATTGTGAGTGAGCCCAGCATCCAAGCCTGAGTCTTCAGCAGGGCACCTGTGCTCAGCACCTGCTGCTGACAGCCCCTCCCTGTTTCACTCCCACAGGGCCTGCTGCCCAGCACCACACCAAGGCCCAGAGGCCATGGCCTGCCTCCACGAGACCCGAACACCCTCCCCTTCCTTTGGGGGTTTTATGTCTACCCTAAGTGAGGCATCTATGCGCAAACTGGACCCAGACACTTCGGACTGCACTCCTGAGAAGGACCTGACACCCACCCAGTGTGTACTTCGAGATGTAGTTCCTCTTGGTGGGCAGGGCGCGGGCGGGCCCAGCCCTTCCCCAGGCGGAGAGCCACCCCCTGAGCCTTTTGCCAACAGTGTTCTACAGCTACATGAGCAGGATGCAGGGGGCCCAGGGGGAGCTACTGGGTCACCTGAGAGTCGGGCATCTAGAGTTCGAGCTGATGAGGTACGGTTGCAGTGCCAGAGTGGCAGTGGCTTCCTTGAAGGACTCTTTGGCTGCCTGCGCCCAGTATGGACTATGATTGGCAAAGCCTACTCCACGGAACACAAGCAGCAGCAGGAAGGTAGGGCAAATCCCCGTGGGCACCCTCTTCTAGGCTCCCTGGGTCCAAGATCTGTTGAACAGCCCCACCTAAGTCACTCAGTGACCCTTTCCCTCCCCGTGGCCCAGCTCTAGTCCCCTCCCATCAGCCTAGCTTCCCAGCCTTTCCCCTTCCCATGGGGGCGGGGGGCTCTCACACATGATGGGCAAGTGCGTGGCCACTGAGCTACTACATCCCTAGCTGCTTTTACAGCCACCCAGGTACTTCCTGCTCTGTCCCCTAAACCTAGAATCTTTTCAGCCTAATTTGGCTACCTTTCTTCCCTACTCTTGAGTCATTTCAGCCAACCCCATGCTGTCCTGACCCTGGCCTTGAGTGTGTCACAAGAGCTTGAGTGAAGCTCTAAGCCTTGTGGCACTATGCCTCCTGCCTACAGACCTTTGGGAGGTTCCCTTTGAGGAAATCTTGGACCTGCAGTGGGTAGGCTCAGGGGCCCAGGGTGCTGTCTTCCTGGGGCGCTTCCACGGGGAGGAAGTGGCTGTGAAGAAGGTGCGAGACCTCAAGGAGACTGACATCAAGCACCTGCGAAAGCTGAAGCACCCCAACATCATCACATTCAAGTGAGGTCCATGGCAGGGGCTGGGGATTTTAGAGGCCTGGGACCCTCCTGGGCAGTGGGACCTATGCTATCTTCCCCAGAAGGGACCTCCTAGACTGCATGGATGGGAACTAGGGCTCCAGGTACAAATCAGTTCAATATTGAGCTGAGGATTTCACACTGTTTGCCCCAGGGGCGTGTGTACCCAGGCACCCTGCTACTGCATCCTCATGGAGTTCTGCGCACAGGGCCAGCTCTATGAAGTGCTGCGGGCTGGCCGCCCTGTCACCCCTTCCTTGCTGGTTGACTGGTCCATGGGCATTGCCGGAGGCATGAACTACCTGCACCTGCACAAGATTATCCACAGAGACCTCAAGTCTCCTAAGTGAGTAAGCAAGCAACCAGGGGAAAACTAATGTGCACGCACATGACCTGCCCAGGGCAGTCTGTACCTCCAGACCTGTCCCGAGTCCATGTGCCCATCTCAAAAACTAAGCAACAGTCCTACCTTGGGGAGGGCAGAATTACAAGATGAGAGGGGTGTGTGGAGGCGTGTGGACCCCAGCTCACTACACTCTCTACCAGCATGCTAATCACATATGACGACGTGGTGAAGATCTCAGATTTTGGCACTTCCAAGGAGCTGAGTGACAAGAGCACCAAGATGTCCTTTGCAGGGACAGTAGCCTGGATGGCCCCTGAGGTGATCCGCAATGAGCCTGTGTCTGAGAAGGTCGACATCTGGTGAGGGCCAGACTGACTGAAAAGTGGGTGGCCGGCAGAGGGAGAGGGGGTACTTCTTAAATGAGAGGGGTCGATAGCAGCCAGGGCTTCTGGAGGGAGTCCCTCTCAAGTGTGTCCCCTTTTATCTGCAGGTCTTTTGGTGTGGTGCTATGGGAACTACTGACTGGTGAGATCCCATACAAAGACGTAGATTCTTCAGCCATCATCTGGGGTGTAGGAAGCAACAGTCTCCATCTACCTGTGCCCTCCAGCTGCCCAGATGGCTTCAAAATCCTGCTTCGCCAGTGCTGGTAAGGATAGCCTGGGAGACCACCCCTGGCAAAGTTTGAAGCAATGAGTTTTGCTGGGGGATAGCCAGACCTGAGAACTGAGGCACGCAGGCCCAGAATCCTTAATGAGGAAAAGGGGTCAAAGCTCCCCATTTTGTCTCTTAACCCAGGATGGCCAGGCATGGTAGCATATGCCTGTAAAACCCAGCACTGGGGAGGCTGAGGTGGGAGGATCACTGTGAGTTCAAGGCCAGCCTAAACTACACAGTGAGACCCTGTTTCAAAAAAAAGGAAAGTGCTGGGCCGGGGATTTAGCTCAGTGGTTCCGCTGCCTGCCTCGAAAGCAGAAGGACCCGAGTTCGATCCCTGGTACCAAAAAAAAAAAAGAAAGTGTGGTTTAAAAAAGTAGTAATTAGGGGCTGGGGATTTAGCTCAGTGGATCCGCCACCTGGCTCGCAAGTGCAAGGTCCTGAGTTCAATTCCCCAGTACCAAAAAAAATAATAAAAATGAAAAAAAACAAAAAACACTTCTGCCGCCTGCCTCTTAAGGTACAGTTCGATCCCCGGTACCAAAAATAAATAAAAACAAAACAAACCATGATGTAAAATGCAGATTAAGAGAACTGCAATGTTCTGGCGCCTGCCTCGCAAGCGCAAGGTCCCAAGTTCGATCTCCAGTACCAAAAAAAAAAAAAAAAGGGAACTACAATGTAGAAGTGAGTGAGGTTGGACTGACCATTGATCGGCAGGAGTCATGTTAAGGCTGACTTGTATCTGAATTGGGAGTATGCTACCTTCTGAACTGAGGGACCCTGGGCACGTGTTATCACCTCTAAACCTGTTTCTTCACTTATAAAATATGGGTGGAAACATCTGCTACCCAGAGTTGCTATAAAGCAACATTAATACACGAAACTACCAAGAAAGTGGCATCACCATTGAGTACAGTGGCTCAGTCTCAAGACAACTTTGGAAAGCAGGAAAGACTTAATCTTTTCCCAAAGTTTTTCTTTTCATAGAGTAACTCAGGTTTTATTTTGGCAGAGAAGTTGGAAAATAGGAGTTAAATCTGCTTACTACAGGATGCTGATGTGTTAACAGATTATGTGTGACATTACCTAGAGTAGAGCATGGCATTCTTTTGTCACAGAATTCACTCTAGGCTGGGCATAGTGGTGCATGGCCATAATTCCAGGACTTGGGAGGCTGAGGCAGGAGGATCACCTCGAGTTCAAGGCCAGTCTGAACTAGACTGTCCCCCCCCCCCAAATAAATTTCACTCTAGGACTAGATTCTCCAGGACACTTTGTGAAAGGATGATCCAATTCCTATTTAATCTTCCCTGAAATTCCTTTCTCCCTCAACTCCATTCCCTTCAGGAACAGCAAGCCACGAAACCGGCCATCATTCCGACAAATCCTGCTACATCTGGACATCGCCTCAGCTGATGTACTCTCCACACCCCAGGAGACTTACTTTAAGTCCCAGGTGTGCTGTGGGTAGGACAATGAATACCTGACTCTCTCTGTAGAGATAATGATGCACTTTAAGAAGGGAACTGGGAAAAGGGTTGATTAGACAGGATAATCCTCTTGAGAGAACTAGAACACCATTTCAGTACCCACTCCTTCCTGTTCCAATACAAAATCTGCAGTGGGGAGACCACAGAGATAATCTCCAAACCTTCTGCATTGTCTCTCCACTCCCAGGCAGAATGGCGGGAAGAGGTAAAGCTGCACTTTGAAAAGATTAAGTCAGAAGGAACCTGTCTACACCGTCTTGAAGAGGAGCTGGTGATGCGGAGGAGGGAGGAGCTCAGGTGTGTACCTGCTTGGGAAGGTGATTTTACCACATGCTCGGACTGGACATCACCAGGTCCCACAGAGTTGGGACTATCATGCCACCAAGTGTAGTTAGTTCACCTTGGGGTACCCATCTGCCCATTTCAGACATGCCTTGGACATCAGGGAACACTATGAACGAAAGCTGGAGAGAGCCAACAACCTGTATATGGAACTGAATGCCCTCATGTTGCAGCTAGAACTCAAAGAGCGGGAGCTACTCAGGTAACTACCTACCTTATGCACTGACCCTACCACCACGGAGTCTCAGTGGAGCTGGCCAACCTAAGATACCCTGTGGATCCCTTCCTGGACACATCCCCCACTGAAAAAGTGCCTGTATCTAGGCGGGAACAAGCTTTAGAGCGGAGGTGTCCAGGCCTGCTGAAGTCACACCCTTCCCGGGGCCTCCTGCATGGGAACACCATGGAAAAGCTCATCAAGAAGAGAAATGTGCCACAGAAGCTATCACCCCATAGCAAAAGGTAGGACTCAAGTTCAGACACAGGTTTGAGTATGGCAGGAGGGATGCTGCAGCCTGCAGATACTGAGGGGAGACTTGCACTGTCCAGTCCAAGTTTAGGGAGTGCTGTGGGTATATAAATTCGTTAATCTCAACCTTGTACTTTCCCTCCCCTACCAGGCCAGATATCCTCAAGACAGAGTCTTTGCTACCTAAACTAGATGCAGCCCTAAGTGGGGTGGGGCTTCCTGGGTGTCCTAAGGGCCCCCCCTCACCAGGAAGGAGTCGCCGTGGCAAGACCCGTCATCGAAAGGCCAGCGCCAAGGGTAGCTGTGGGGACCTGCCTGGGCTTCGTGCAGCTGTGCAACCCCACGAACCTGGAGGACCAGGAAGCCCAGGGGGCCTAGGAATGGGACCCTCAGCTTGGGAGGCCTGCCCTGCAGCCCTCCGTGGGCTTCATCATGACCTTCTGCTCCGCAAGATGTCTTCTTCATCCCCAGATCTGCTGTCGGCAGCACTGGGAACCAGGGGCCGTGGGGCCACAGGAGCTGGGGATCCTGGCTCACCACCTCCAGCCCGGGGTGACACTCCCCCAAGTGAGGGCTCAGCTCCTGGCTCCACAAGCCCAGATTCACCTGGGGGAGCCAAAGGGGAACCACCTCCACCAGTAGGGCCTGGTGAAGGTACAGGGCTGCCCGGAACTGGAAGGGAAGGGACAGCGGGCCGGGGAGGAAGCCGGGCTGGGTCCCAGCACTTGACCCCAGCTGCGCTGCTGTACAGGGCTGCTGTCACTCGAAGTCAGGTAAAGTATGGAGAGCTTCCCATAGTCTTCCCCTTTTTCCCTTATTCCCAGGATGCAAGTCTCATCCTCCATACTATACTCTCAATCTTAAACCATGCCCTCTCACCCTCTGAACCTATATTCCCTTCTGCATTCTTAGTGACCTCTTCCCACTGGTGACTACAGCCTTCTGTCTCCTGCAGAAACGTGGCATTTCCTCAGAAGAGGAAGAAGGAGAGGTGGACAGTGAAGTGGAGCTGACATCAAGCCAGCGGTAAGTGGTCCAGTACAGGTGGTTATGGCACCCTTTTGCCTCCTGGGCTGCAAAGGGCACAACAAGCCGTGAATGTCCCCCTTCTCAAACACTTAGGTGGCCCCAGGGCCTGAACATGCGCCAATCACTATCTACCTTCAGCTCAGAGAATCCATCAGATGGGGAAGAAGGTACAGCTAGTGAGCCTTCCCCCAGTGGCACACCTGAAGTAGGCAGTACCAACACTGACGATCGGCCAGACGAACGGTCTGATGACATGTGCTCCCAGGGCTCAGAAATCCCACTGGACCCACCTGCTTCAGAGGTGGTCCCTGAACCTGAACCCAGCTCCCTGGCCATCTCACAGCAGGACCTAATCAGAGGTGAGCAGGTAAGTCACAAGAACTGAGAATAGGTATTAGGAAGAACCAGAAGCAGATGCTGGGCCAGTTGACAGCTTTTGGGGAAACAGATACACAAGCCAGGAAGATCAGATTTGACCTAAGTCACTCAGTTTTCTCCCATTCCAAAGAGACCAAATATCCACGTGGTAGAATGTGAGGACCACAGTACAGATCATTTGATAAGGTGCCAACTTGCATAGCAACTTTAAAGTACTGCTGCAGAAGGACAGAAAATAGTCTGGCGCCTTAACAGCCCGAGCAGTTAAAATCTAGAAACAAGAAAATCTGTAAGCCAGTGGCTATTAAAGAGATGGCAGTGAGAAGCTCTAAAGGAAATCTTTGTAACACCAAGAGCTGCTGAGCCCCACCTCACTGCCTGTCTACTCTTCCTCACAGGGCCCTCTCAATTCTGAGGACTCAGACTGTGACAGCACTGAACTGGACAACTCCAACAGCGTTGATGCCTTGCGGCCCCCAGCCTCTCCCCCTCCATGAAAGCCACTCTTACTCTCCCTGTACATAGAGAAATATTTATATAAATAATATATATGCGCCACATAATCAACAGAGAAAGATGGGGCTGTCCCAGTTTTAAGTCAGACTTGAGGGAGACTGACCACCTGACCAATTCACCTGATAAAACTCTAGGGACACTGGCAGCTGGAGATTACTGCCCTAGAGGTGTGTTTAAGGGGAAACTGATCCCCTCTTCTTGCTTCACCCCATTCCTTATGTTCAGCAACCAACTAGGCAGTAGAAAAGCCAGACTTGTCTTGGCTCTTTAACCCCAAACAGTTGGACAGAGGGGGACAGGAGAGGGAACCACTGAAGACTGCACTTTTGTTTTCCGTTTACTCTGTTTACACAATTTTGCACTTGGGAGGAGGGAGTCTAAGGCTGGGTCCTCCCCCCTGAGGTTTCTCAGGTGGCAATGTATCTCATTTCTTTGTTCCTCCATCTCTCTGCCCCAGCCCTGACTTAGGGTCCAGGGAGAGGTTAGGAGACTGATAGCATGTGATGGCTCAGGCTGAATTACTGGGGTGCTGTTTAAGTCCCTGCTTTTATCCTGGTGCCAGATTGGGGTGGGGACTCTCATATTGTAACCCCTGTGAAAAAACCTTCAAATATAACCACTCCATGCAGGCCCAGCTGTTGAGGGTTTTCTTGGTGAATAAATGGGGTATCACACATAGTTAATTTAAGAAGGAGCCTTGGATTCAAGACTTTATCTGAGGACTTAGGACAAATTACTTTCTGCCTTTTGTCACATAAATTTTATCAAACTACAACTTTCTAAAAATGTAAGCATGAATGGAACCAGCTAATTTTCTAAATGATAAAGATGGAAGTAGATCTGAAATATTCTTTTAGAGACCACACTTGGGCCGTTACTAACACCAAGAAACTAAAGGTTTTAGTTTAAAATACACAAGCTTGAACAAGGGGACAGACTACTTCCATATGTATCCAATGAGCACCCCGTCCCAAAGTGCTTGCCTATTCTACAGAGCAGTCCTAGGAAAGTCTAATGCTGTTTTTGGGCATAAACTTTACAAGGGCCAACCAGTACTAGATTATAGGAAAGATTAAGGGTGAATAAAAAACATGGAGTGCTAAAACAAGAAAATCATTATTGGAATAAAAGCTTCTATTCAAAACCCAAAGAGGCTCCTGAGGGATAAAAGGTACAAATAGCAAGACAACAGGAATAAAACCCACATGGATCACTGTGGCATCCAGTTTCTATTCACAAAGAAAAAGCTCCAGTCCATCTTTTAATTTTTTTGAAAAATTCCTGACATTACAGAACTAAACTGAAATGTATTAATATTCCACTCTTACATTTTCATGACAAACAAAAATTCATGAGCCAAAAAAAAAAACCAAAACCAAAAAAAAAAACAGGGAGAAGCTTATAAAACTAAATATGGATCTCAGCATTAACAGCTGAACAGAGAAAGGAATTAAAACGCTTTAATTAAAAAATCACGAGTGGATAATAAAGTGTGTAGAAACTGAAAATTTACAAACTATTTAAAACCTGGAATCGCTGACTGTTCAGTAACTACACAGATGGATCATGGGTGGTGGTGAACAGCAGAAAGGGTTATGGATGAATCTGCATTGTTCTAGCTGCTCCCCATGCCACCCGTCTCGGAGGAAAGCCTGTAACACAAACAAACAAGAACTCAAAGTTAGTATTCCCAGTGCCCAGCTAACCCTCACCTCTAACTTTCAGCCTGACTGGTAAAATGAAAAGGAGCACATATCAGCACTTCAGTATCAAGTGAGACATTTAAACGTTTCTTAGACTAATTTGGACCATGATCCTTTTTTAAACTTCTACAATCTAAGGTTCCTGAGGCAAATTATCTCATAATAGAGGGAAAAAGAGAACCATGGAGAAGTCCTTCAATCTATGTTCTCTGAAACGTTAATGGCTTTCTGGAGATATGCCACTATTATTAACAAAGACCCTTCTTGGGGAGTATGGATATACAAATGTGATGCTTACCTATTTATCTACTTAACCTCCCACGTGCTAACACACTAACAGAACAGCCATTCAGAAAAAACAGAGCTGAAAGTAGCCTTGTGAGAGTAATGTTTAAGACACTACAAGAAGCCTTTAGTATAGCCTCCTGTACCTCTATGTGACAGATATTCCTATGAAGTAACAGAATTTTGAATGCTAACGGATGTTAAACAGGGAACACCAAGCAGAGTAACAACAGCCCAATACAGGGCCAGGGATTTAGCTTAGTGGTTTTGCTGCCTGCTGTGCAAGTGCAAGGACCCGAGTTCGATCCCCAGTACCAAAAAAAAAAAAAAAAAAAAACCCAATAGGCCAATACTTTATTGTTCTCATACTTAAGAGTAAGAGAAAAAAAATTTTGTTTCCATACCCTAGGTCACTTTTAGTAACTCCCTAATTCCTATGGTCTTCTCACTGAGCCAAATTCTCCATTTAAACATATCTGGCCTTCCTTTCTATATCAAACAGATCATGAAATTCAGTTTAGGGATTTAAGGGAAAGGTATTTATGCACTGTATGATTCATTGATATTAGGGACCTGGAAAGACTTGGCTTAGATTTTCACTAGACCAATGTGTATAAGAGGAGGTTTCAGTTCATAAAGTTACTTCATGAAAGATCTAAAATCGATTAGTCCTGTGTGTGGTGGCGCACGCCAGTAATGCCAGCACTTGGGAGCTAGAGGCAGGAGGATCATGGCAAGCTCAAGGCCAGCCTGGACTACAAAGTGAGTTCAAGGCCAGCCTGAACTACATAGTGAGACCCTATCTCAAAAAAAAAAAAAAATCCTATATACAGTGTTTGGTTAAGAGAGTATGACTGAACACACTATCTGCATTCCTTCCACAACAATTAAAAGTCAAAAGCTGGCAAGAAGGGAAGGAAACCAAGGATCAGGAAATTGAGCCTATTAATTAGGAGTCCTTCAATCATGGACTGTATTTAGCCAGGCATGGTGGCGCATGCCTGTAATCCCAGCATTTGGGAGGCAGAGGCAGGAGGATCACCTCAAGTTTGAGACTAGCCTGGGCCACATAGTGTTCAAGGACAGCCTGAACTACAGAGTGAAGTCCTGTCTCAAAAAAAAAAAATCATGGGCTGTAAAGTAAAAAATTATTTCTTCTCCTCAGCATAAAGAGTATTTAGTTCTTAAAAAGGGGAAGATTCTTGGCCAAGTGTGGTGGTATGAACTCATGTAATCCCAGCACCCAGGTAAGCTACAGCAGGAGGATAAGGGAGTTCAAAACAAGCCTAGGGGGCCGGATATTTAGCTCAGTGGTTTCGGCGCCTCTCTTGCAAGCGCAAGGTCCCAAGTTTGATCCCCAGTACCAAAAAAAAACACACAAAAAAAACACAGCCTAAAACACATCAAGACCCTTTCTCAAAAAAAACAAAACCACACCCAATTCCATCCCCAAAACAAAAGGGGGGAAGTCAAAACCGGATGATCTAAAGCAAAGTAAACATTAAGCCCTGAATTAAAGGTTTCAGTGAGAACTGAAGGTCCAAGAAAGAACCTTCTGTCTATAGTTTACAATCTATCCAAGAAGGTGGTAGCACTCTAGCCCCATGTAGAGTTAAAAAAAAAAAAAAACCTGTTCAGAACTTACATCAATCCTGGACAGGGTTTTGCAGCGGTAGGGTATTGGGTGAGGAGGCAGAGAGAAAGAAAAACCCAATCAGAAACATAAAGGCCTGAGACTGTGGCTCAGTGGTATAGCACTTCCCTTGCAGGTATGAGACCCAGGTGGGCTCCCTAGCACCAAAAACTGCCTCGAAAGCTCAAGGTTCAGAGTTCAATCCCCGGTACAAAAAAAAAAAGCAAGCATAGGGATGCTAGAATTGGAGGACCACATGAGGGAGCTCTAACCTTTTAAAAAATTAACACCAAAGGGCTAGGAATTTAGCTCAGCAGCATGGAGTCTGCCTCACAAGGACCTAAGGTCCTGAGTTCGACCCCCAGTACCATCAAAAAAAAAAAAAATTGATACCAAAGTGGTCATGGTAGTCAGTTCCTTAAATATCTGGATTCCTTCCCAACAACCCTTCCTTAGGGGTTACTTATTAGGTTAAAAGGCCTTCTAATCAGAACTAGAAAAAATTTAAAGGGCCAGGGATTTAGCTCAGTGGTTATGCTGACTGTCTTGCAAGCTCAAGGACCCAAGTTTGATCCCCAGTACCAAAAAGAAAAAATTTAAAGACCAAGCCCTGGAGGGGAGGGAGGTAGTATCAATATAACAAATCCTAACTACAGCAAGAATTCCTGAGAGCTGGACCACATATGCTATAGAACAAGTGCAGCAAAAACTTCTAGCTGGACAATAGTTTGCCCCTCCAATTCTTCATGTAGACTTACAGCATATAATACTACCAATAGGCTCAATCTGTGAGGGAAGAGCCATAATACCAGAGAATGATAATATATTGGACTATTAGCTAGTTTTTGTTTAACAATCAAAGGTAATGTGGAAACAGGTCATCAGAGGGAAAATTCTGCACACCAAGTTCTTTCCTCTGATGGCTTGAGAAGAACATACTTTCAAGGACCTGGCCAATACATACTTTGGTTGACTGAAGAAAAAAAATCAGAGGTATTCTGCTGTGTGTATGTGTGTTTGGCAGTGCTGAAGATTAAAGCCAGGTACTCTGGGGCCAGAGATTTAGCTCAGTGGTGCCGCACCCGCACAAGGTCCTGAGTTCAATCCCTGGTACAAAAAAAAAAACAAAACCCAGTACTCATACTTGCTAGGCAAATGATCTACCACTAAGCTATACCTCCATGGAGACCTGTGCCGGTCTTGGAATAAGAAAATAAGCAGCTGGGTGTGCAGCTCAGTGGTAGAGCACACTGCAACAAGCTGATTCAAAGCTTAGCAGCAAAAAGAAAACAACAAACTTCAAGGAAGTAAACACACTGAGTAAAAGCAAAGCACAAATTGAAAGCACAAACTGTTAGCTCCTTCTGGCTAATCATATGATCTACAAGTTTAAATTCCCTCAGGACCTTTTTTTGGTTACATGAGGGAATTGATGAATTCCAGACTGGTTGTTCCCTAAGATTCTCTCAAATCTAAACATAATTTCCTACTCATCATAGTGTTCATAGGAGAGTGAAGGGTAGGCAGGGAATAAAAGCGTACAGGAACTTGGCTGACCACTCAGAGGTGTTTTAGAATGACTAGTCAGCATCTTAGTAGTTCTGGGCAATGTCACCAGTTGGATTGTTCAAGATCTTCCTAGTGTCACATGAAGAGGAACAATGCTCATTCACAGTGATGTAGACTGAGCTACTTAACTGACTTATCCAACCCTGCCTTAGCATTCTGGGTAGAGAAATGTGCTCTTTGTATGTATGCCTTGGAAGAGATCCTAACAATAACCACTCCCCAGAGGAAACAGCCTGAGATGGACACCCTTGTTCCCTGCTGCTGTTGGTAAGGAACTGGAGAAATTGTTGTTCACTAAAGTGGCTAATTGCTCAGTGGTTAAAGGACCCTCAACATCTATCTAAACACAGGCACTTCTTTGTGAGAATATTGACAAAGGATTGTAAAAGTAACCTGGGAAACAAAAATGCCCAAGTCAGTTGTGTAGATTTCCTGGTTGAATAGCCACAGGTCATAAGTTCCCGCCCCTTTACCCGGCACAGCACACGGTAAACTAGGGTTCTTACTCTGTCAACTTTATTACAGCTAGAAACACAAATCTGGCCAGGAAGGCCTGCCGATAGCTTAACCATTAAATAATTTTTAAAAAAAGGTCATTGGAGAAGCTTTTATTCATTAACACAGAGCCTAACACATTGTTATATTGCAAGGCAGAATAAAGCTACAAAAAAAAAGATAACAATGAGAAAGAAGATCAAGAACTGTGGCTCTAGATAAAGAATTCAACAAGTGAGACTGAAACAGGCACTCAGCTGAAATGGCCTAAACCTAAACAAAGGTTTACCATTGCCCCCCACCCCCACCCAGTTTTATCCCAAGTAGTAAAAAGAAACCAGTCACAAGCACACAATAGTTTGGCTCTCACCAGTATTAACAAAGGAAAACAAAATGAACCAACAACACTTGAGGACGTGCCTCAAGATATGCACTCAGTAGGGGGAGAATCTCTGTTTCTCGCTTTTCAGTTTGTTAGTTACACATGGCACTGCAGAAGTGGTGGTGGTGGTAGCTGAAGCCCCGGTACCCTTAGCAGCAGACACAACATTTAGAGCCAGGAGAGGGATGGGTTTCATGCCAAGCAGACTGGAGACACAAGGGGCGGTCGGAAGAGGGTTGGGGAGGCTGGAGGGTGCGTCGGAGGTCCCCGCTGTGGCGAGCGAGGGGGTGGTGGTGGAGGAGGAAGAAGAAGAAGAAGGGGTGGAGGGTTGAGAGAGGTTGATGCTGAGGTGATCAGGGATCGTGACGGAGGCTGCCTGGGAGGAGGGTTTAGCGTTTTCTAAACTGTAACAGAGGAAAAAAGGAACAAAAAAAAGGGTGGGTGGAAGGGAAGACCACAAAAGGGAAAAAGTACAGGACAAAACCTCTTCAGTTCTATCAGTAAGTACCTTTGATTGCCAATTAGGATGACTTACTATCAACTGGTAACAAGCTCTCTCTAGCCTCTGTCCCACCCTCTAAATATGCATACTTTGCCACCTTCCATTGCACACTATTTAAAACTGCTTTGGTGAAGAAAAAGCTGACAGACTGAGAAAATCATACATGACATACTTTCTAGTTCTGAGACACTGACCCAACCCAGAAATCAGGAATGATTTTATGCAGAGAATTTGAGGTAGAAAATAAAGTATTCAATCTACAAACAAGGAAGAAATGCTTCACCCACCAATCAGATGTCAATCACCCATTTCAATGGAAAAATCAATTATCCAATAATTACTTCCAAAGCTCTGAATGTTAGACGGAATTTTAAAAATTGTTTTATTTAATATCTCCTTATATATCCACAGTAAATGAACCAATGTATAAGGATGGGAATGGGCAAGAGATTCCAAGGTAGGTCACTAATTTCAAGCTTCAAAGAATGTAGCATTTTCAAAGAAAATTACTGAGAACACAAGTGTAATAAGAAATGGAGCTTTCCTAGTGGGAGGAGGTGGCAGAGTATAAAACTCTATTTTTACTGAACATACTTCTAACGTCTAATGTCGGCTTTAGAGGAACTGCAAGAAACTCAAGCACTACCAAAACACTTATGTTTTAAAAAAGCAAAAATAATGCTGCTTCTACTCTTAAAATAACACTCCAAACAACAGTAACTCTTCCAGAGCAGGGAGACTCCTCAAAACTCCATTCTGTTTATCTTTCTTCAGAATTCGTTGCAATCCATAAAGGTGGCACAGAATTAACTACAGAAAAGGCCCCAGACTGCCACCTTGAAAACTAGAGGCACAGCAGAAATGCTCAGAATCCGTTAATGAAAAATAAATCCTTCTTGTCTAGTAATAAAACCAGTCCAGTTTTTGCATCCAATTTGGGCCCAGATCAGAAGATGAAGACCAAGCTTTGTACATACATAGTCCTTGTTTTCATGTTAAATGAAGCTTTAAAAGTTCTGACAGAAAGCCAGAGCTTGGATTATATCATTAGGATGATCTTGAATAGCCAGACATTAAATAAGAATTAATCCTAAAGGTGGCGCTAAGCAAACTTTTTCTGCTTCTCTACAATATGGCCATTGACTTACAACAGTAGCCAGGAAAGCAAGTCAGATTTAAGCATTTACAATTCAAACTTATCTGGTAACACACTAAAGGGAAACGAGTCTTCCTAAAGCAGAAGAAAACAATTCCCAGATTCTAAGAATGTAATTTCTGCCACTAAAACTCCTCTCCAACACCCTAATTAGAAACAAGAAGATAATTCTTCACCAACAGCCTCTGTGGAAAAACTTACTATTATTTTACTCTGAATACTAAGGACTGGGTGTGCTTGGCTGGTAAGCAAAACAGATCTAGACATATGAAAGTTTTCTACATAAAGACTAGCAGTAGTACCTCAAGAAACAAAAACACTTAAGGAAACTCAGGACTTCACTAGTAGTGAAACAACAGTTCACTACTGGGAAGTGATGGCATTTTTAGCTAGAAAAAACACATGGCAGTCAGTATAAGCACAAAAAGAATGAAGACTATACTTAGGAATTCCTTCCCTTGTACTCAATTCAGGAACTTACATAAAACTTTCATGAAGAGGAAACTAAATACTTATGAGAAAGGTTGATGACAAGATAATACTCCCTAAAAAAAAAAAGACAGCTAAGCATCTGGGGAAATCGGCTGCTAACATTGGCTTAAAATATTAGTAAAGAATTAAGAATGTGACTAAGGCACATAAGCTGAAAGAACAAGAAAACTAAAAGATCTTGAAAGATGCTCTTCTGACAATTGTCCTATATAACCTGAGTATAAACATTTCCTATGGGATAAGGGAAATAAAACCTCAGGAAGTGATAGAGATGAGACTAGAGGAATAAGAAGAACATATACCTAGTTTTTCTGAAACACTCTCACCCCTGTGCCTCCCCTTTCCCACAAGTTCTGAATAACAGAACATACGGCAATTTGAGAAAAATGGATGTTTTCAGAATAAATGGTGTGGCTGTCTCCACAACAACTGCTCTGTTGTCTCTTTACTCCATTATTCTTAATTAAAAGTACTCTGGACCCCAAGTCAAATCAATGAAAAGATATATTGTTCTATACATACGTGACAAGAGAAATGCATATTTGGGTTGTCAGTATTGCTGCTCTAGCCAGAACACTATCCTAATTAGTGAAGACATATGTCATTCTTTCCACTCCCCAAATCCCCAAACCAAAAATCAAATACAAGCAATCTATGTCACCCCATGCAAACTGACTGCAACCCTTTTTTCTGCTACACTATGACAGAAGGAAGCAGGAATAAACTACCCACCCCCAAAATAATTCCATATATGACAATCTACTACAATGCTCCAACACGTATTACTGTGTTGGCATTAATAAGGTAAAAGGTAGGGTACCCTTACCTGACATTGATTAGATATTGAGCCAGGCTAATGCTGGCAGCAGATCCAGTGATGGTAACCTGCCTATCAGTAGATCCTTCCACTGGGTTCGCAATTTTGATCTGCGCCCCAGACATCTGACGGATCTCATTGATTTTGGCGCCTTGACGGCCAATTATGCAGCCAATCAACTTGAGGGAGAAAAAAAGGCATACCAAATTAAGATTCGCAATGATACATCCAAGAATTACATCCCTTCTAGCTCCTAGAACCTGGTCTAACAATATGGGAACAGAAACTACTACTACCTACATCCTACATTCTGTAACCATAAATTCCTGATCCAAAAATTAGATTCCCATTTTAACTTCTGACCCACCCTTCTGATAACTTCAGATCACAGCCAACTTTGAACTAACTCCTGGCAAGCATTTGCTCTTCAAAAAGCTCGGAATAAAAAAAGGAATCTTCGGTTTTGGCCATTAATGAAGCTTAAATTCATCCACCATTGTTAGCATCTCACTATATTTAGTGCCAAGAATTCTAAATAATTTCAAAAGCTTTTGTCCTAAGAGGAAATTACTTTAAATTTCCACTGTCCAATACTATAAACAGTAATATGTAGTTACTGAACACATGAAGTGTGATTAGTGAGACTGTATATTTTCAAATAATCACGTGGTCAATAACTATCATGTTCAACAGCACAAATTAGCGTTCAAGGGCCACTGTACCCAATACTTTAAAGATAAAGCCTTATATTTGATACAAAAACACCTCATGCTAACCTCCACATAATAGTTTTGTCAATTTCCTCTATCAAGTTTGTGCTCAGAATTCTGCAGACTCTTGTTTTTTGAGACCAGGTCTTGCTATGTATTTTCAGGCTGGCCTCAAACTCATGGTGATCCTCCTGCCTCAGCCTCAGTGCTGGGATAATGGGTGTGTGCCACCACATCAGGCAGAATTCATACTTTTTCTTCGAAGCTGGATCTTGCTAAGCAGTCCAGACTGGCCTTGAACTCACTCACTATGGAGCCCAAGCTGGCCTCGAACTCATGGCAATCCTGCCTCATCCTCCTGAGTCCTGGGATTATAGGTGTGCACACCCAGCCTCTACAGACTCTTAAATTCTTAATGTGGTGTCTAAAAATTCTCATTTTGTTTTCTTAGGGCTTAATAGGACATTTCTATTCCTTAAAACCAATTCTCTTATTTTCATCCCACACAATCCCACTATACCTACATCATTTGGAATGGTGAGTTCATGAGAAGTAGTCTGAGCAGATGCATCCAAACCTGCTAAAAGACAGAAGAGAGCAAAAAAGTTCAATGCACAGCATTCAAAACCACATTGATTTGCACATTAAACTAACAGAAAGAAATTAAAACTGGAAATCCAGCATTGGCTGTTGGGATTCATCACTAACTTGGAAGCCTCCAAGGAGGAAAAGATGGGGGAGAGGGGTGTAGAAATAATGCTGGAATGGTTCTTCTGTACACTTAGAAGAGCTGATTTCATGCCATTTCCTGCAAAGCCCAGTCTATTAGGGATAGGGGGATGGAAGCAAGGGGTCAGGGGATGTGGTATCCTCAGACAGGACCAAAATCTACACATCAAGTCCCTCTGTACTTCCACCCCGTGTCTGTTGTGTTCCAATTTTATCTTTCCCAATGCTCACTAGCACCAATGCCAGTATCATGCCTGTAATTGGGTACCATGGACTTTTGGCACACACACGGAGTTGCTTTAAATATACCTGTATCAGATTAACATCCTCCACCCTCTACCCTCCCAACCTAGACTTAAAGGTCAGATAAAATGAAAGGGCTGGTCAGGTGAGGGGAAACTCATTTCTCCAGATTCATTCCATCTTTTGCTCAATTTGTTCTGGCTTTTGTTTAGTTTTGCAATGAAAAAAGAAAAATCCCATCAGGAATACCCATATCCATCTATGATGACACCTGGACTGGACCAGGCCAGCTGGCTAACCCTTACAAACCCAGTCCTGCTCTCAACTACATTTTTTAGAAGGGGGTTGGCCAGATCCATCAAGGGACCCTCAGGGGTATCAGGCCCAGCCCTTTGCTCTCTCAGCTCCTCTCTGCCATGTGCACGTTGCTGGTATGGTTCATGGGCAGTGAAACAAGACTCCCACCAGTTTATTAATATAACAGTAGAATACTACAGATTTTTTTTTTTAATCATTACCCCAATAGCCTTTCACCTCTGGAGAGCTGGATTCAATGCCTGTTAAGATACAAGTGAAAATGAGTTTGGTGGTCTCATCCTAACCCTATCGGACAAGTTATTCCTTACACAGAAAAAAAAAGCCCAAAAAAAAAAACAAAACAAAAACAAAACAAAAAACACTACACAATTTGGCACAATGGATTGTATCTACCCAAGTCTGTGAATAGCTGGTGGAGAGAAAGGGGGTGCTGATCAGATCAAGGGGGCAAGAGTTAGGATGGATTACAAGAAATATCAGCCTACCCTTTGCCTGACAAGCATCCCCACACCTCACCCCCAAACCTTCCAGGGCCTTTTTTTTCTTTAGAATAACTCAACCCAAATGAAAACCACGTTAACAAACACATTACCTCCTTGGGTTTAGCCATGGACAGGCTAAGTTTAAACCAGCAGGATGCTGGGTAATGAAGTTTTAAACAGATGTCAGGCTGAGACCTTGGGACTGGCCTCTTGTCTTGAACTCTACCTTACAAAAATAAACACTGAGGTATCCATACCACTGAATCCGGTGTTGCCATGCGTCATGGGAAAATGAGACTGTTGCATTGCCAACTGGTGCAGCTTGGTCAACTGCAGGAAGGAATGGGAGAGGTTGGCATTAGAAGAGTAATAAAGCCAGGGCTCAAGTATGTTCAGTGTGAAAATGCAGAACTCCTGATCCAAAGTACTACAACTACAATGGAGGGCAAGTACTGGCCTTAGAACATAATCCTAGGGATGGGCAGAATATGAAGGGTAAGGGTTAAAACAGAAAAAAGTGTTAAGTTTAAGAGAATGAATGTATCTTGGGTATGTGAAAGAAAAGCAACAGTTCCCGCCCAACAACCATCCCCTTGTGTGCTACTTAATCAGTGTTTGCAGCCATTGCAACAGTTGCCCCAGGGACAAGCATAGACAGGCTAGGTAAACAAACTGTGCAGTGGTGCTAGGGAAAACACACCATGCAGGGTTCTGCCAGTGTTAGGGATAGGGAAGGAAATGAGGAGGGCAGGGAGACTGCAAGAAGAGAGATTAGAAAGAAAGCAAACTGGGTTTAGTACACACCACTGATGTCTACAGCTGTTTTTATTCACCTATATAAACTAACCTGGCTATTGTAAAACAATCCCTCCTCAGATCTACTTCCCTCTCCTGGGGCCTACACTAACCAAGAGCCAGTCTCAACTTTCCAAGTCTAATGTGCTCAGCACCTAAAAAGGTTAGTAAGAATAAAGGAAGAATACAGAAAGAAATGCCCTTAAACAAGGTCTAAATACCAGCACTTTTAAATAAGTTTTTAGTGTTAAAGTTTTACTGAGTTGAATTCCCAAATGTTCAACTTCCTTTTTCTTTCCCTGATCAGTAAAGCCCTCCAAACCCACTCCAAATATTGTTACCTCATATTGAGGAGTACCCAAGGGCACATCCAGTATTTCACTACCCCTCCCCATGAAAAGGAAGACTCTACACAAGGAAGCACAGTTCACTGTTAATTTAAACCGTGCCCTGAGATGACAAATGACAGTAAACCATGGAACACCTCTTTTAGATAAAGTAATCTGAAACATGGAAAAAAGTAGAAGGCAATAATTTCCAGAGGTTAAATGTCAAAAAGCATACAAAATTCTACTAAGCACTGGTTAAAGATTATTTAAGGGCCAAAATAGGTAGTTCACCTTCAGAAGATAACAATACTGCCAATGTTTAAGACCCAACTCATTTCGGGCTACTTGGGAGAAAGGAGTCAAGACAATTTTGGATGGGAGAGGGACATTTCAAAACAAGAAGTAAAAACCAAACTTACATCTGGCTGTGGAATGGCATACTGTCCTTGAATGGTATAGGCCTACAAAAGGAGGAAAACAATTCCTATTAAAAACCAATCATGGACAGCCACCCAGTGGGAGGGGGAGGAGGGAAACAAGATTTCAACTAGCCATGAAGCCAGAGGTGAATTAGAGAATGGGGCGGCCAGGGATTGAGGCAGTAGATGGACTCTCACATATACAGTCAGACCCAAACTGGCCTTCTTTGAAAGTGACTTTATTCCAGGGATCCTATAAAGGTAGCCAAGTTCCCGGCAATGAAGGCAAAATACACTTATCTGGTTCTTAATGAAAATGTGGGAAATGAGATTAAGCAATGCCTCCACTGACCAAGGCCCCTTCTTTCTCCCTGCATAAAAGACAGCCTAGGAGGGAAAATGGTTTCTTCCCTCCCCACCCCAACCCTTCTACCAACTGTGGTACTGTGAATGATTGGTATCTGCCACAATCTTACAAGATGTGTTTTGAAGCACTTCCCTTTCCCGTATTTTTCTCTAACATCTGCCTAAAGACCTTTAGTACACTACAAGCTAGCTGGATCCCTAACACTAGGGAGCTGACCACGGAACACAAAAATCACTATGCCCTAAATCCTGTCTTTTCCCACCTCCCCTCCATAAAAGGCACTTGCAGCTCCCACTACGCCCTCCTCCCACCACACCATGACCTCCCAAAAAGGGAGCTGGGTCTTCAGGGCAATGGGGTGTGGGACAAAGAGGAAAAGGGAAAAGGGAAGGGAAGGAAGGATTGGCTGGTTAACAGGATGTGAAGTTTCTCACATCACTGTGGCCAGTACCCCCAAAAGTACACCCAGGTAGGGGTGGGAGAAAGGTGAAAATGGGGTGGGAGGAATGGGACGGGGGAGGAGGGGTTGAACCAAAAATAAAAAAAAATAAAAAATTTTTTAAAAAAGAGTTGGTGTTACCATCTGGTGGGCTACGCGGCCTGTGTGAAATGAGGTGGGGGGGGTCAGTCCAGGTCCCCGTGGACAGGTGGTGTCCACAGCATAAAAATCACCAGCGCCACTGGCCCCCCGCGTGTTGGCAGTCTCGGCTGAGGCGGAAGGATTGAGTGAGCCTTGGAGACTGAACATCCCCTCTCACCTCTAGAGGTGGTCCCTCCAGGTCAGGGTTGAGGCACATGGACGGGGTGGTGTGGGGAAAGCTCGCACTGTCGCTGCCTGTGCTGTACCTGTCCTGTGGATAAATAGAGGATTTCAGTCTCCAGGGCTGTCAATCCGGCACCTTGTCACCAGCATGAAATTCACACAAAAAAAGTTGTTTATTTTTTCCTTTTTCCTTTAAAAAGGAGCTCACGACACAAATTTGAAACGAGCTGTAATCAGTAAATTAAAAAAAAAAAAAAGTTACCTAGTGGCAGATTTCACACTGCACAATTGGGTTATTTTCATTAGGAATGAAGGGGTGGGACAACAGCCGATGCCAGCTCCTGGTCAGTGTGGGACTAAGCTGAACCCCTACAGAGCTCACTTTCCCACAAAGGAACAAAAGACACAGGTCCATCTGTGAACACTGTATGAACTGGTCCATACAAAAAAGGCCATGGGAATGATCCATGACAGGGCAACTCATGGAAGAAGCTGCAAGCTTTATTAGAGGGTGGTCAACTGAATAAAAGGAAGGGAGGGCAGGGAAGCAAAGAGGTACAGAGGGGGAGGAAGAGAAGGGAAAAAGGGAAGAACTTAAGTAGACAAGACTGCTGCCACACAGCATGGGACTTCTTTGAATTCCAAATGGAGGAGAATCCAGAAGAGCAGGAACCTGGAGTTCCAGGTAAGAAGGGAAAATTCCTAAAGCTAACCCTCCTCACTACACTGTCTCTAAGCCTTTGCTTATCCTACCCAATATACAGACTGACAGCCCTTTCACCAAACCAATTTATAAAAGATTACTGCTAATGAAAGGTACTAACCTGCCCCAATAACACTGTGACATGGTTAACTTCTTGTGAAGCTCCAAGAACTATATAATGAACTTCAGTTCCCCAACAGTTTTATGCCAATTCAGTTAAACGTGAGTGAGATAGACTTCAAGACTATGCTTCCCTTCTAAATGGCTTCCGGGTCAAATACAAATAATAGATTAAAGACTCTTATTCTCATTTAACAAGCTAGATCCAAGTGGGAAAAGACCCTTTGAGCAATGCATTTGCTCATGTGGCTACCAAAACAAAGGTTGCTGTTTCAACCTGAATCTCAGTATTTTAAAAACTGACCTACCTATTCCTCAAATACTAACCAAAGCATAAAATGACTATGGTGCTTGAGAACAAACCATGTGTCAAAGATGAAGAGTTTAGGTTGGTGAAGAAGGAGCAGGTCAAGGGAGTGCTTTGGTGTTCTTGCTCTAACACCAAAGGTCACAGCACCACAGCCCAACATGCTCTCCCCCCTATTCTGGCACGCTGAACTTTTATCCCAGCTGATGTGTTATGCCAAATGGGTTCAAACCAGTGTTTACAAGGAAGAGCCTGAGGGACAACACACTGGAGTTTGGGAATGAAGGGGTAGGAATAGGGGAGGTGAGGTGGAGGGAAGGGGAAGTTTGTAGGGCACTCAAGTTCAGGAGTCCTCAATTTGAGACCAGCATCCAGATCTCCTTCAGAGGTCCAATTCTACTACCTTTACTCAGGCCTCTAAAGATTACCCCATACATACAAAAGCATGGATGGAGTGGGAACAGGGACAGAAGTAGTGACACCAAGGCAATTTAACTTTGTTCTAAACCACAACCCACCTTAAATTACCAAATAAGTTACCTCTTCCAAGTGCCTACAAAACTTCCATTGCCTGCTAAAAATTAAATAAGGGCTTGGCATTCAAGGCTTTCTCCAGTACAAAAAATCAAACTAGAAGCAAGTCATATTATGCCAGGATATAGGTCTCAGCAAGCATGCAGAGTGGGTCTGGTGTACTGCTGGCAAAGCTGACATTTGAAATATAATCTCTGTTCACTGTAGCCCACCAATAAGAATTTTCTTACCTGACCACCTGCAAAGATGACTGGAGAACTTGATGGCTTGGGCCGGTACGGGATGGTCACGCCCTTCGGGGGGGACTGGGAGAGAGTCAGAGGGGAAAAAAACAAAAAGAGATAAGGTTTCAAAGCTGCTTCAGCTGTGTGGCTTTAGCACACACAGGTCAGTTAAATTAAAATCTTTTATTTTCATCCCTTTGCCCAGCAAGTTGTCTGTGGCTAAATCTAATCTCAAATTACCCACAGTATCCCCCACCCTCATTTTTTGGTTTTTTGAGACAGGGTCTCATTTTTTTAGTTCAGGCTGGCCTTGAGCTCACCATATAGCCCAGGTTGGCCTTGAACTCAGAGCGATCCTCCTGTCTCAGCCTCCCAAGCACTGGAATTACAGGTATGCACCACCATACCCGGCCTAGTACTTTTAAGCCTTAAAATAGTCCATGGACTACAAAGCTTATATTATTCTCAAGGCAGATACCCCTTAAATAATTCTAGGCACTAGTCCACATTATAAAATAAATTTTATAAGCAGGAAATACTTCCACATGTACTTTTTTTTTTTTTGGGTACTGGGGATCGAACTCAGGACCTTGCGCTTGCAAGGCAGGCACCAGAACTACTGAGCTAAATCCCCAAGCCCCACATGTATATTTTAGTTGGCAATTTTTAGGACTTACATTTTGGTCTGAACAGGAAATAAAGAACCCAAGTATTATGGCTTGGTTAATACACATACCATCTGTAAATAGTTCAAAGTTTTCAATGAAGATTTTTCTATACTCTACTTGGAAATTAAACTTTCTTTTTTGAAAGGACCAACCCCATGGAACTCTAAAAACAGTTTAACTACCCTTAATTTTGCTATCCTTTTAATAGACTAACAGTATTAAACAGGAACTCATAAGGCATTCAGAAACACAGTGGCACATGCCTGTAATCCCATCATTCTTGAAGGCTGAGGCAGAAGGAACACAAGTTCAAACCCAGCCTGGGCTACATTACACAGTAACTTAGCAACACTCTGCCTCAATATAAAATAAGAGGGACAGGAAGTGCTGTAGCTCAATGTGAAGCCCGTGGGTTCAATTTGTGGTGGTAGTGGTGGTGGTGGGTGTGTGACAACACAACACTATAGATACATTTCTTTTTTTTTTTGGTACCAGGGATCGAACTTGGGTCCTTGCACTTGCGCAGCAGGCGGCAAAACCACTGAGCTAAATGCCCGGCTATTTTTTAATTCTAATATAACTGCCATTCTATGTCCTTTTTTAATTAAGAAATTAAAGAATGTGGGCTGGGGACTTAGCTCAGTGGTTCTGGCGCCTGCCTCTTGAGCGCAGGGGTCCCAAGTTCAATCTCCAGTACCAAAAAAAAAAAAAAAGAAAGAAAAGAAATTAAAGAATGTGTGAAAGTTCCTTGTAACCAAATGCAGCATTGCAAAAGCAACTTAGCATTTCAGGAACCTAAATGCAGCTTTTCTCCACTAGGTCCAAGTAGTCAATCTTCCCATCTTCCCCTACCAATTCTGCTAGAATTGCTATGAACCAAAAGTTCATTGCTGCTTAGCCATTTCTATTTTTGCACAGACCATAATTAAAAACCAAAGATGGGGGAAGGAAAATATGAACGCAGGGAACATCTTTCCCCATCCCCCATTGGAGGTTTCCAAGAGCTTCACCTAATTCTAGTCTTACTAAATATAGATCAGTTCTTCTGTCCTCAGAATCACCCTCCCCCCACTCCCAGCATGAGCCTGAGGGCTTACCTCCAACATGACCACGCAGATCTGTTTGACACACTCAATGATGGACTGCGGGATGCCAGCAATGGTGATAGCCCGCTCAGTTGAGTTGGGGAGCATATCCCCTGCCACCTGAACCTGAGCCCCTGTACTCTTTGGGTAAGAAGAAATTGAAAATCAGAAACAACTCATGTTCTTCCAATTCCTGCCAGCCACAAATTTATCCCATCTCCTCCTTCCTACTATTCCCTTATTCCAGATAGTAGTTTAATGAAGTTAAAAATAAATTTGCCTCTGAAAGACAAGAGTAACCCTGAATAACAGCCTAAATTTAACCTACTCTCAAGAAAAAGGTCCTACACAGTATCCTCTCAGCAAGTGTTAGTTCCATGGGCCAAACCAGGCATGATGGTACATGCCTGTGATACCGCCACTTGAGGCAGGATCACCACAAATTTGAGGCCAGCCTGCACTACACAGCAATACACTAACTCAAAAAAAAAAAAAAAAAAAAAAAAAACCTTTTAAAAAAGATAGGAAAACAACAATCTCCACAAATATTATTCACCTCTCATTTGTTTATCCAACAAATATTAATGTCAAGCCCATTCTACGTGCCAGGCACCATTTCAAATACTTTCTGATATATTAACAAAACCAACACCTGTTCTCACAGCATTTACAAGGTTCCCAAGACACCAACAAAATTTCTTTAGAAATTATTCAGGCTTCATCCCAACACCAACTCTGGTAATAACCAGATACAATTAAAAACTTCCATAATTCAACCCAACTGCCATTATTAAAAAGGGAATAAATGGGCCAGGGATTTAGCTCAGTGGTTCGTCGCCTGCCTCACGAGCGCAAAGTCCCAAGTTTGATACCTGGTACCAAAAAAAAAAAAGGAGTAAGAAGCAGGAAGTGGTGTCGCATGCCTGTAATCCCATCACTTGGGAAGCTGAAGCAGGAGGATCACCGTGAGTTCAAGGCCTTCCTGGGCTACAACCTGAACTACGTAGCAAGACCTGGCCTCCAAAAAAAAAAAAAAACGAATAGGGTTCCAATTGTATCCTAATGTACCTCCCCCTTTTCCCCTTGGTGGTTAGTTTGGCCAAGAAAATATAATTACATATCAAACTATTGTCACTTTGATTATGAAAAATACAGCCTCATGGGAAAGTTACAAAACTATGCAAAGTTACAAAAGAAATGGAAATTATGGGCTGGGGATTTAGCTCAGTGGTTCTGGGGCCTGCCTTGAAAACACAAGGTCCCGAGTTCAATCCCCGGTACCAAAAACAAAAACAAAAAAAAGAAATGGAAATTATGTGCAAGAGTTGGAAATTTTAGTAAACTTTCGCATATTCTGGTCATTCTGTGTTTTGGCAGTAAGAAATGAACCTTCACACTCAACTACTACACCTCCAGCCCTTTTTGAGACAGGGTCTCCCTAAGTCACTAACTCCTCAACCTGGGCTGGAATTTACAGTCCTCCTGCCTGAGCCTCCCAGACTACAGGTGTGCCACAACTCCCAGCTGTGGTTGGTATTAAAATTTATGAACTGGAAAAACAAACAAAAAAACATGAATTGACCCAGGCACAGTGGTGCTCACATGTAGTCTCAGATACTCAGGAAGATGAGGCAGGATTGTTTGCGTCCAGGTGTTAAGACCCGACTGGCCAATTTTAAAAAAAGAAAGGAGGGGGCCAGGGATTTAGCTCAGTGGTTCTGCCGCCTGGCTCGAAAGTGCAAGGTCCTGAGTTTGATCCCCAGTATTAGAAAAAACAAAAAGGAAGGAGGAAAGCAAAAGGACTGGCACAAGCAGCTTAGTACAAGAGTTCTTGCCTAGCATGCTTAGGACCCTAGGTTCAATCTCCAGCATACAAATTAATTAAACAATTATCTATGAGATACGTTAAAGCAATCAATTGTATAGTAACTTTTATTACCAGTATACATTGGTCTTCCCAGATTGTTACTTTAGTTAAGTCTTCTCATCTAATGCAAGCTATAGGAAGAAATACCTCTCGTATTTCCTTGATCTTGCAACCTCCTTTTCCAATGAGAGAGCCACACTGACTAGCAGGAACCACCAGCCTCAGAGTGACTGGGGGTCTACTGGCAGCTGTGCTATTGGTCATAGAGCTGCTGATGTCCTATAAAAAAAAAAAAAATTAGGATACCAGACAGACAAGCTTAAACAGATCCCTGAGAACCCATAACTTCCATAAATAAACCACTTACAAGAATCTTGATTTTGTACAAGACAAGTCATGTCATTAACTAAACTGACAAGCTTCAAATACCAAATCCCCAACAAACTAAAGTGAAGAAAACTTTTTTACAAACTCCCTCAGAAAGGCTGGGGATTTAGCTCAGTGGTTTCGCCACATGCCTCGCAAGCGCAAGGTCCTGAGTTCAATCACTGGTACCAAAAAATAAAAAAAACCAAAACAAACTCCCTCAGAAATAGCGCAAATTTGGGCCCACGATTTAGCTCAGTGGTACCATGCCCGCCTCATTAGCTCAAGGTCCTCAGTTCGATCCCCAGTACAAAAAAAAAAAGAAAACAATACAGCATTAAATTTATTTTCCTTCATCCTGGGAAAGTGCACTTGATAAGAGAAAAGCAATTATTTTACAAATTAAGAGTTGAATAAGCAATAGGAAAAACATTTATGTTAACATTAAATCAATCAGTGAAAAAGATAAGCTGAGTCATGTGGTAGTGTAGCTATGTGATCTAAGGCGCTAGACAAGCTGAGCATGGTGATATGCCTGTAATCCAAGAATTCTAGAAGGCTGAGGCAGGAGGATGCAAATTACCCATATGGGTAATTTAACAAGACCCTGTCTCAAAATTTTAAAAAGAGCTGAGGATGTAGTTTAGTGTGAGGGTCTAGGTTCAACATGCACAATATCACTCACACAAAAGATGAACTATTGTAACCCAATTCAAATCAAGTCTGTGGTCTTACAGAAACTAAAGATTACAAAGTTTAAAAAAGCCAGGCCTCGGCCAGGGATTTAGCTTAGTGGTTCCACCGCCTGCCTCGAAAGCACAAGGTCCCGAGTTCGATTCCCCGGTACAAAAAAAAAATTTGAAAAGACAAGTCACAGGCTTGTTAAATAATTTAAAAAGCCAAGCTTAGTTCGGTACACTGGTGATCCCAGCATTACGGGACGCTGAGGCAGGAGGATCACAGTTCTACCTAGCCTGCGTAACACAGCAACTTAGAAACCTTGTTAAAAGAAAAAAGTCTATAGGATATGACAGTACATGCCTATAATCCCAGCACTAGGCCAGCCTGGGGTAGTGAATTCAAGGCCAGCCTGAACTATGTAGTAAGATGCAGTCTCAAAAACAAAAGTTTAACCTTCTATAGATTATGTGGGGCCAGGCATGGGGCCATGTGCCTGTAATCCCAGCACTCTGGAAGGATGAGGCAGCAGGATCCTCAAGTTTGGGACCAACCTAGATAGCTTAGTGACACTCTGAGTCAAAGTAACAAAAAAGGGCTGGGGAAGTAGCTTAGTGCAGAGGACCTGGGTTCATTCCTCAGTACCAGGCCAAAAAAAAAATTAAAAAACAAATTAAGTGGTTTGAATATCACTTCTCAGCCTAATCTCCAGGTCATAGTGAAGACTGAGAAGCTACTTAAGACCCTTAAGTCAAGCATGTTTCTTCCTTCAACAAACAGTATGTTTCCCATGTTATTTAAGCCACCAATTCTGGATTAACAGGGTCCTGCCCTTTCTAGGGCTAGAGTGTAGCTCAGTGATACAGCACTTGCCAGCATGCACAAAGCTGTTTAAACCTAAGGAAAATTAAAATTGTGCTCTAGATAAGATTTCAGGCACCATTAACCAACCACTAACCAAGCAATACTCTTCAACTAGATGCATTAAGGGAGAAACGGAGAGAAGCTGAGCACGTGACCTATGACAATGGATGTTCAGACTCTGAAGCTTTGATGGGGGGGAGAGGTCTAATAAAACCCCTGGCATGGTTATTTTGCCTCTGATAACCTACTGCTCTCCTTCCAAGTATAATCTCAACACATTACTAGTGTCTGTGTGTGTGTACTTTTTTAAAGATACACACACATTTACTATAACAGAACCCAAAGTTGGAACTGTATAGTGTCTGGCAGGACTCCTAACAAAAGCACATTAATTTAGTTCACTTGGGCCAGGGATTTAGCTCAGTGGTTTCGCTGCCTGTTGTGCAAGCACAAGGACCGGAGTTCAATCCCCAGTACCAAAAAAAAAAAAATTAAAAAAAAAAAAATTTAGTTCACTCAACTTTTAAATTAGAGTATAAAGTTCACTGAAGCAGCAATGGTATAACTTCAAAACCATTGGCCAAGAAATTTAAAAGAAAGAAAAGGAAAATTTTAAAGGGGCTGGAGCATTCTCTGAGGGGGAGTATTTGCCTAACATGGTGGATGCCCAGCACAGCTAAATAAATAAAAACTAAAACCAAAACAAAACAAAAAAGAGTGTCTTTTCTGCTGGGTATAGGGCTTCATTTTTTTTTTTGGTTTTTTGAGACAAGGTCTCTCTTTGTAGTTCAGGCTGGCCCTGAACTATGTAGCCCAGGCTAGCCTTGAACCAAAGGCAACCTCTGGCTCCCGAGTGCTGGGATTGCAGGCATGCACCGCCACAAGTGCTACATTCTTATAGTCCCAGCTATAAGGGACTAAGTTAAGAGGAATTTTTTTGGGGTACCAGGGATCGAACTTGGGACCCTGCGCTTGAGGCAGGGGGTGGAACCACTGAGCTAAATCCCCAGGCCCCAAGAGGATTTCTTGAGCCCAGGAGTTTTGAAATCAGTTTAGGCAACACAGTATCACCCCTACTGGAAGAAAATAATAAAAAATAAAAACAGAGAAGGAAGAACTAACCTCTTCCAGTTTGTCAATGATCATAGCAAAGGCTTTGAAGATGGCATTAGTGGGTCCAGCCAAAGTGATAATTCGCTCAGGACAATTCCCTTCTGAGATGTTGATACGTGCACCACTCTGCATAAGGAAAAGAAACAAAAGTACTTTAACTACTGAAAAATATCTGACAATGTACAGGATACATACAGGGACAAGAAACTGCCTACATATAAAAAAGTCAGCATCATTTCTAAGCCTGTCCATGTTTGTCCTTGAATACAGTCTAGACTAGCTGCCTCAAGTTTTGAATTACTTCTGAGATCTGTCAGAAAATTATTTCCCAGCACAGTGTCATTACAGAAATCTTGAGCCACAGCTGGGCATGATGGCGAATGCCTGTATTCCCAGCACTGGGGAGGCTGAGGCAGGAGGATCACGAGTTTGAGACCAGCCTGAGCTGCATAGAAACACCCTGTCTCAAAAGAAAAAAAAAAAGAAAAAAAAATCTGAGCCAGGGCTGGGAATATAGCTTAGTGGTGGAGCACTTGCCTAACATGTTCAAGGCCCCAGGTTTGATCCCCAGCACAGTAAAAACAAAAAACAAACAGAATCAGAAAAAGACAGGCTTTCCCTATTGAGATCGTCCCATGAAATCATCACTTGTTTTTCACGTTTTTCACTTGTCAAGGTTAACAACCCCAAAGTCCCACATAACTTACCTCCTCGCGCATCTTCTTAACTGACTCTCCTTTCTGTAAAAGTAAAAGTCAAGCATGAGCTCAAATTGCTATTTCAACCCCGGGTGACTAAATAGTTATTTCAGTTGAAGAAAAATGTTCTCACCTTTCCGATGATACTGCCAACTTCCTGCAATGGACAAAACTAGTATCAATAAGAGGAAACTCAAAAACATTCATTATCATGAAAAGTAATTTCAGCCAGGTGTGGTGGCACACACCTGTAACCCTAGAACTTTGGAGGCTGAGACAGGAGGATCATTGACATTTCGAGGCCAGCCTGGGCACATAGTGAGTTCAAGGCCAGCCTGAACTACACAGTGAGACCCTGTCTCAAAACAAAAAGTAATTTCTAGCTGGGCATAGTGGGGCACGCCTGTAATCCTAGCACTCAAGAGGCTAAGGCAGGAGGATTGCTTTGAGTTCAAGACCAACCTGGACTACATAGCAAGACTCTGTCCACCCCACCCCACCCCAAAAAAACCACAAACCCAGACAAACAAAAAAAGCAATTTCTTTTTCTTTTTCTTTTTTTTGGTACCAGGGATCAAACTCCGGTCCTTGCGCTTGCACAGCAGGCAACGAAACCACTGAGCTAAATCCCCAGCCCAAAAAAAGTAATTTCTAACTGTTCAGCTAACCAACTGCTACCTATACTAACTAAATACTACCCTCAAAGGATGAAAAAATTTTACCATATATGGGGGGGCAGCTTGTTCTTTTCTTCACTCAAGAATTCAAGAGTGAAAAAAAAGAAGAATTCAAAAGTGAAGCTATCATTAGGAGTGAAGCTAGGCCGGGGATTTAGCTCAGTGGTTCCTCTGCCTGCCTCAAAACTGCAAGGTCCCCAGTTCAATCCCCGGTACCAAAAAAAAAAAAAGTGAAGCTGTTGAATTTTGAAGGACTAATCATACAAGAGTGATTAAATACATGCCTTTGTATTTAACATTAAGTTATTTTTTAAAATACCAACTATGCCCCCCTTAATGTTCCTTAAAATTACCTGGGAAATCTGTAAGTTATAGCAAGATCCATTAGAAAAATCTTGCCATCCAGATAAGAAGTGGTCTTTGGCTCTAACCTCTAGCTAAGCCTTTCCTGTTCAGTGGAGCTTCCTACTAGAATCTGTCCATTTCCCTACCACTTTCACATTAATTCATTAGAGAAGAGTGCTAAAGCCAGATGTCCCACAGTGCTAATCTGATGAGCTCCAAGATGCAGGTCTGCTCTTCCTGCCTCCTCCCTTAGCAGTTACTATGACCCAATTTCCCAAATTGGTGCATACCTTTCCATGCATAAGTAGCCGGATGGTGAGAGTGACATTTAATCCACCTTCAATCACACCGGTGTCCATGTTGAGTATTATGGGGAGCTGGACTTTGAGTGGTCAAGTCTTTGGTCACTGGTGGGGGTCAAAGCCAAAAACTGAAATGCAAACATGACCAAAATCAGAGAAGCAAAATGGGAATTATTTCCCAGTTATTTTCACCAGTATCAGTATTTTCTAATTATTTTCCTTAAACCTACTAGACTCACACACTCAGCACAACTACGTAACATTACAGCTCAGGTTCTGTTACAGCACACAGAAGGCGACTTTCCAGTTTGCTCACATTAATAAGAGGGTTTCTGCTGACTCTCAGGATAAAGAACATTCCCTTCACTGGCAATGGTTCTAAATGAACTGCTGAACGTGCACCCAGTTGTCCTTCAGCAGAACAGGCTTCAAAAAAGATTCAGAAATACCTGGGCAAAAAATAACCTTTTGCTTCCTATTGGGGAGCAGAACAGAAAGCCAGGGAACACATGTAAATTGTCTTACAGTAGCAGCATCAATTTCTAGATAAAGAAATTCAGATGCACCCCATATTACAAATTTCAGATACTGATGGATGACATTAAATGATTTTTTTTTTAAAGATTTAGGTCAACAACCTCTCCAAAAAAGACATTATCTGAGATATCGCCAATGTATGCCAGCATTCCATGCTGTCCTTTGGGATATGACTCTATATATTAAGTACAATTAAGTACTTTTCTCCTATTCCTTCTCCCAACCCAACTTGACCATTACACATGGGAACTCTTCCTTGCTTCTATGTATTAAGCTTCATTACTATTCATTTTTTATTCAAAGAAAACAAATTAAAATAAAACCAGTATTGCTAAATATGTATGTTGTTATTGTTTTAAACAACAGCAATGCTTTCTATCCAGGACAGTATTCCCACTCGTGCCCTGAAACAGTGTTCCAAACAGTTCTGTTCTGGAATAACCAGTAATGTATAGAAAGAACTTGGATTTGGATATATCTTTTGTCTTCAGTATATTCTTAGCACCTAATTCTGATAGCTTTTAAAAGAATCTCCCAAGTTCTGTCAAATTTCTCCAATGCCATGGGAAGTAGCCATCCCTTCAAAATTCAACATCATCGCTCTCTCTCTCCTCCTACAGCTATTTTCCACGTTCACACAACCAGACAGTTTTAATAGGGCTGTACCACAAAGCCCATACATACCCTAAAACGTTTTTAACTTAACTAGGTGCCACCTATTCTGCATATGGAAAACTGTCCCCCGGCTATTTCAGAATATAAGTGATTATATAAGTGCATCTCTAAAAAACATCATTTCCCTAGTTTTCAGAATACAGTTAATTGCTGCCAAAAACCCACAAGTTGACACTTTTCACTCATGGGAAAACAATGCTTGGCAGGAGGTGGGAGTGTTGGGTCTATCAGCATTATTTTTTTTAATAAGATACGGTAAAAATCTGGCAGTTTAAGTACTGTTCTCTTTCCGATGTAATAGGAAGCATTTATAAATGCCACAGTACTGCAAATTCGAAAGAACAAGAAAATTGAAAATTTGAAGCCGTTTCCTGAGGTAAAGCACAAAGGTGCATTTTTAACTCCAAACCATGTAATACTCCAAGAAATCCTGTCATCTTTCTCTCCTGACTAGGTCAGTATACATGTGTCCCGTCCCAGGAATCCAGCTGTTAATCCTGCAATGTATTACTCCTCTATAAATAGCTCGTTCTGGGATTTTATCGGCAGGCATTTTGTCATTTCAAAATCTGTTACCCTGAAAGAATGTTCCGAATAACTCGGTAACTTGGAGCCCCCCTCCCCTGGGTAATCCAAGCATTTTTCACTTTAAAAAAAAAAAAAGTCCCCCCTTTTTCCGACTAGAAAAGAGGGGGGAGAAATAAACGGTTCGGTCGGGGGGGGGCGCTGCGATCCAAGGGGAGGGGCCGGACGAGTAGCGCCTCCTCGTGTGGCTGCGCCAGCGCCTGACCCCCGCGGGGAGCCGCGCTCACCCGCCGGGCCAGCAAGCCGGCCATCGCCTCCCCACCCCCCTCAACCAACAAATCCACCGCCGCCCCCCCTACCGCGCGCGCGCCCTCCTTGACTCCTGCGCAGCCGCCACCGGGAAAAGGCGGGGGGGAGGGGGGAGAAACAGGCCTTGCGCGAGGCCTAGTAGGCCGCGCCGGAACCAGGGCCTCGCGTGAATGGCCAGCCAGGCAGGGTGAGGGTGCCAGGCGCAAACGCTGGACTACGAGAGGCCGGGGCTCGAGAGTAGGGCCAGAGACCGCCAAGAAACAAGGCCTGAAAGGAAATAGGGGCTATAGCCGGAGGCGGAGGAAAATTTTTAAGCTTACCTGCAGGCGCGAGGCGACTGAGGGGAAAAGGGGAGCGGGCGGGAAGGGGAAGGGCGGGAGGCCGGGGGCGGAACAATAGGGGCGGGCGGGAAGGCAAGGGGGGCCCCGCGGGCGGGCGGAGGAGGAAGGGGGGGTGGAGGAGGAGGAGGAGGAAGGGGGAAAGAGACCCCGGGGCGGGTGGAGGGCGGCGGAGGGCGGGCGGGCGGGAGAGGGCGCAGGCTGCGGCTGCTCCGGCTGCTGCCTCTGCTGGTCTGGGAGGGGGACGGGGCGGAGCGGCCCGCTTTCAACCCCGCGCACCCTTCGACCCCGGAAGCGCTAACCGCCCCGGGGGCCGTCGAGGCGACTGCGTCGTCCAAACCTTCCTCACGCGATGCGAACGGCCTCCCAAAAGCCTAGAGCGGCTCCTTGGATGCGTCGGCACCAGCGAGACCACAGGCGGTAATGAAGGATAAATTGCGAGATAGAGCAGCAGCATGGGTGCGTAAAGGAAGTTAGTGGCCCCTAGCGGCGTGCTTGGAAAGAAAGGCGTAAGTGCGCAGAGGGGTGGCAGTCGCCATGGATCAAGGAGCGGAGAAAGGAATGGGCTTGAGAAGAGAAAGGCCGAGGAAAACCCATTGAGTCTATAATAACACTCAAAAAAAGAAAGATCAAGAAAAACTAATTTGCCACATTGAATGACTATTACACCAACTCCTCACCCTGAAAATTAGTAATTAAAAGGAAAAAATTAAGCATTTATAGTTACTTTTTTTTTTTTTGGTACCGGGGATCGAACTTGGGACCTTGCGCTTGGGAGGCAGGCTCCGGAACCACTGAGCTAAATCCCCGGCCCTGTAGTTATATTTAGAAAGTACTACAGTTCAGCAATTGATAGAGGAAAGCCCATTTTATGAAGAGTCTCATCTAATAAATGTATAAGAACTGAACGAGTTAGTAGTCAACATTCTGAAACCAATAATGAAATATTAATTGATTCAGACAAGCGCCACCAACCATTAAAGTTTTTAAAGAAATATTAACGAACAGTATATTCTCATGATGCCCAATGTCACCACAAAGATTATTTGCAATTGCACCTTTAAAAAAAAGTAACTTTGGGCCGGGGATTTAGCTCAGTCGTTCCGGCGCCTGCCTTGCAAGCGCAAGGTCCCAAGTTCGATCCCCGGTACCAAAAAAAAAAAACCAAACAAACAAACAAAAAAGTAACTTTGGGCCGGGATTTAGCTCAGTGGGTCCGGCGCCTGCCTCGAAAGCGCAAGGTTCCAAGTTCGATCCCCGGTACCAAAAAAAAGAAAGTAACTTCATGGACTGAGGATTTAGCTCAGTGGTTCCAGCGCCTGCGTTGCCAACTCAAGGTCCCGAGTTCGATCCCTGGTACAAAAATAAATAAATAAATAAATAAATAAATAAATGTAACTTCAAAAGGTGAGTTCTGGCTGTCACCACCACCTTACACAAGTGACTAAATGTTGCATCACTGATAGTAGAAAAGTTTGACTTTACGTGGTTCTTGATGAGATGCAATAAGAGGTACACAGCATCAAACTTGGCATGGTCATACAAGCCTATAATCTCAGCACTCGGAAGACTCAGGCAGAAGGATCTACGCTAGTTCAAGGTCAGCTTGGGCTACTGAGACCCTCTCTCAAAAAAAAGTGCTGGAGGGCCGGGGATTTAGCTCAGTGGTTCCACTGCCTGCCGCCTGCCGCCTACCACCTGCCTCGCAGGTGGAAAGACCTGAGTTCGATCCCGGTACCAAAAAAAAAAAGAAAGAAAGAAAGAAAGCCTTTTCAAGCGCAAGGACCCGAATTTGATGCCCGGTACCAAAAAAAAAAATGTGCTGGGGGGGATAGATACACAGCATCATCTATTAAGCACACTTCCTAAGTGTTTAAAATTAAGCTATTAGATCTAATTTGCCATTTACAGAATGAAGGAACAAGTTCAACACCAACACAATATGAAGGTATAAACCTGGAATGAGGAACATGACTCAAAACAGCTAGACTAGTCACTTCACACAAGACAAGTAGCCTGGCGGGGATTAAGCTCAGTGGTGCCGCACCTGCATCGAAAGCACAGGGTTCTGAGTTGATCCCCAGTACCAAAAAAAAAAAAGACAAGTAGCCTGGCCACATCAAAAAGGCAATGAAAAGGACGGGGAATTTAGCTCAATGGTTCTGTCGCCTGCCTTGCAAGCGCAAGGTCCCGAGTTCGATCCCCAGTACCCCAAAAAAATGGGGACCAAAAAGGCAATGAAGGGCCGGGGATTTAGCTCAGTAGTTTCGCCGCCTGCTGCGCAAGCACAAGGACCTGAGTTCAATCCCTGCTACCAAAACATAAAAATAAAAATAAATAAATAAGTAAATGGGCCGGGGATTTAGCTCAGTGGTTTCCCCCCCTGCTTCTCAAGCGCAAGGACCCGAGTTCAATCCCCGGTACAAAAAAAAAAAAAAGACAATGAAGTATTATAAAATAAATAAATACATAAGAGGAAGCCAGGAATAGTGGTGCACACCTATAATCCTTCCACCTTGGGAGACTGAGGCAGGCGGATCCCAAGTTCCAGCTGAGCCCAGGCAACTTAGTGACTTAGTGAGACCCTAAGGCAGTTGTGGTGAACCTATGGCATCCATTTTGCAGTGGGCACGCAGAGCCCTCACTGCTGGCACACAAGCTAAATCACCCTAGACTTTGAAAGTAGGCAGTTGAAATATTTTCCAAATCTAAAAATCCATTTAGAAAATTCTACATTTGCAGACAATCCTACAAGCCATCAGGAAAGGAATTTTCTAGCATTGTAGCAGCTGCAAAGGAGAATTTTAGTAACGGATTTTTATAGTTCCGTAAGATGGAGACAACCTTGTGTTTTCTTACTTCTCCAGATAAAGCCAGATTTGAAGAACTTGATCTTTCCTGCTTATACAGGTTAGATTCTGGAAATCTAGAAATGGAGCTATTGGAATTTCAAGAGAGCTCTATCTGGAAAAATAAATTCTATGACCTGCATGCAACATGGGAAGATAGCAGGTGATGGAATGACAAAGGACACTATAGTTGGTAGTTCTGAAAATGAAATCCTTAAAGTGTAGAATTCTCTGCCAAATAATATTTTTTCCAATACTGGGGATTGAATTAAGGACTTTGCACTTATGAGCCAGGTGAAGCACCACTGAGCTAAATCCCCGGCCCACTACCAAATACTTTTAAGTCAATGAAAGCACTTGGGATTGCTTTTCTTACTTTGTTTGGATCATCTTATGCTTGTGAACAGCTGTTTTCAGCTTTGAATTATATCAAATCTGATATAAGAAACAGACTAACAGATGACCTTAGTGCTATATATGCTGCTCTCAAACTAATGAAATGTGAGCCAAGGTTTGGCAAATTATCAGCATGCATAAAACAGCAAGGATCACATTGTGTAAAAGCACACCAAATGCAAACTTTTACCTTTCAATAAAATGCTGTTTGTATCATTGAAGGCTCTGTTATTGTGTTTTTCTTCTGAAACAAAAGATGCTAACCTATGAGTTGTTTTTTCTAAACTCAGTATTCAGATTTAATTGTAGTGTTGGCACTTTGTGATAAATAAGTGGGTTGCACTTGGTCTGTAAAAGGTTCCCTAACACTGCCCTAGGGCAACTTAGCAATTTAGAAAGAACCTATGTCACAAATCATTAAAGGGCTGGGAATTTAGCTCAGTGGTTCTGCTGCCTGTCTTGCAAGCCCAAGGTCCCCAGTTGGATCCCCATACCAAAAAAAAAAGAAAAAAAATCATTTTTCAACCTCTGTTCCCTAAAGAGGCTAAGTGTTTATTAAGCCTGTAAATCCCAGCACTCTGGGAGGCTGAGGCAGGAGGATTACAATTTTGAGCCCAATCTGGAAAACTTAGCAATTTAGCAAGGCCCTAACTCAGAATTTTAAAAAAGGAAACCAGGCATGCTGGTGCATAGCTGTAATCCTAGCATTCAGAAGTTGAAGTAGTAGGATTGTCGTGAGTTTGAGGCCACCCTGGACTATGTAGTGAGTTCAAGGTCAGTCTGACCTACACAGAAAGACCCTGTCTCAAAAAAAAAAACTTTAAAAAAGGCTGAGAATATTTAAAAAATGATTGAATACTATTTTGAGTACTATTAAAATATGTACATAGGGCCAGGAATGTAGCTCAGTGGCGTTGCACCTGCCTGGGAAGCACAAGGTCCTAAATTGATTCTTAGTACCAAAAAAAGGTAAAATATACATATAAATATATATACACATACTATATATGTGTGTGCATATAGTTCTATATATCTACACACATTTATAGTATATACATGCAGTCATAGATTGCTTAACAACAGGGAAGTAGTCTGAAAAAAGTGTCACTAGGTGATTTCAACCTTGTGGAAACAGTATAGAGTCCATTTACACAAAGACAACTACCATGTCACTAGGTGAGATAATCTGTGCGTGTGTGTGTGTGTGTGTGTGTGTGTGTGTGTGTGTGTGTGGTGCTGGGATTGAACCCAGAGCTGTCTTATGTATGCCAGACAATTTAGGGCAATATAATCTTTTTTTTTTTTCAGCACAAGGGATTGAGCTAAGCTATAATGCAGGCTATTTTTTATTTTGAGATAGCATCTTCCATTGTTGACTTTTTTTTTTTTGGTACTGGGGATTGAACTTGGGTCCTTGCGCTTGCCCAACAGGCGGTGAAACCACTGAGCTAAATCCCCATTGAGATAGGGTCTTGCTAAGTTGCCCAGGCTGGACATGCACTCCTCCATGCCTGGCTGAGGCAATATGTTTTGGAATCACCAAAGTATATGTGGTCTATCCTTACTAAAATATCATTATGTGTCACATGACCCTTCCACTCCTATCTCTCTCTATATACATAATGTATATATGTATGCACACAGAACCAATTCTAAGTAAATGAGAAAATGATAAATCCAAAACAGAGCTGGGCTGGGGATTTAGCTCAGTGGTTCTGGCGCCTGCCTCGAAAGCACAAGGACCCGAGTTCGATCCCCAGTACCAAAAAAAACAAAAACAAAACAGAGCCAATAGTAGCTACCATTTGCTATAAAGTAGAGAGAGAGGGGCAATAGGAACAATGTAAGGTGGAATTAAAGAGGGACTTCACTATCCACAGTATAGCTCTGGAGGTTTACAAAACAATCTGGTAGTCATGGTTGCCATGGGGAGATCTAGGGTAAAAAGAGAACCTTATTTTTTATTGAACACACTATTTAAAATGTTGCAGGGCTAGTAGTGTAGCTCAACTGTGGAACATTTGCCTAGATTGCACAAGGGCCTGGGTTTGTCCCCCAGCACCACCCAAAAAGAAAGAAAGAAAATTTAAAAGTTGCAATTTTTTCCCAAGTGAATGTACAATATTACTTTTCACTTTTTTTGAGACAGGGTCTCACTATGTAGCCCAGGCTAGCCTTGAACTCACAGTGATCCTCCTGCCTCAGCCTCCTTAGTGCTGAGATTACAGGTGTGCACCACCAAACCCAGCTTACTTTTCACTTTTAAAAAATTCAGAGCCACCTGTAATCCCAACAGTATTCTGGAGGCTGAGGCAGGAGGATCTCTGAGAGTTCAAGGCCAGCCTGGACTACATAGTTAGATCCAGTTTCAAGCAAACAAGAACAAAAACAAAAAATTGAGAAATGACAACAAAGCAACAAAAACCAGGAAGGTGCTCTGCATATGGTTCAGAAATCCCAGTCAGGGGAAATGTAAGGGAAGATGTGCTCTCCCATTAGGAGTAGGTAGAAGGGGATCAGTGAATTTTCTTCCTAATTTCTCTTTTTTTTGTTTATTTATCAGTGCTGGAGAGTTGAGCCCAGGGCCTGACTCATACTAGACAAGTGCTCTACTACTGAGCTACACCACAGCCCTTTTCTGTTCCTCTTTGGGACTTCTCCTTCTACCTCCCTCTCATTGCCCGTTTCTGGCTTATTTATCAACATCTATTTCTCTTTACCTCATATCCTCCTAAGCCCATATCTCTGTTCTTAAAAAGGAAAAGCTGACAGTTCAATCCCCAGTACAAAAAAAAAAAAAAAAAGGAAAAGCTGATAAATGAAAACACATTGACTAAGGGAGAAAAAAATTAGAATTGCCACCAAAATTCAGGACACTAGGAAAGTGGGCCTTGGCATTGGATGTTCTGATATAATTAGAAGGCAGCTGAGCTGGCATAGTAGCTCATACCTGTAATCCGAGCACTCAGGAGGCTGAGGCAGGAGGATCATCTCAAGTTTGAGGTCAGCCTGGGCTACATAATGAATTTGAGACTAGCCTGGACTATATGGTGAGACCCTGCCTCAAAAAACCAATAAATAGGTTGGGGGATTTAGCTCAGTGGTGCCGCCACCTGCCTCACAAGTGCAAGGTCCCGAGTTCGATCCCTGATACCAAAAAAAAAAAAGATATCATTTAAAAAAACCAATAAATAAATAAATAAATAAATAAAAATAATTAGTTGAGGGGGAATGGGATAAAATAAAATAAAATGTATTTGAAAAATAATAATTAGAAGGCAGCTCTAAAATAAAGCAAGACCTCTACCACTGGGCCTGGTAGTGTGCACTTGTTGTCCCAGTTACCTGGGAGGTCCAGGCAAGGGAGTACTTGAGGCCAGGAGTTCAAGACCAGCCTGAACAACACCAAGATCCTGTCTCAGGAAAAAATAAATAAATATATTTATACTCTCTATATTTATATATAAATGTGAATATATACAGGGGCAGCTCAAGTATCTTTCATATAATTCTGCAGGGACAGGTCATGGATATAGGATGCACTCAGTGCCAAGCCTGAGGCACTGAAACTTCTCTCAAATCTACTCATTGGGGCCCATGTCCTCAGCTACAGCCCCATTTTCTGCTTTCAGCTGTTTACATAGTTTACAGGTTCAGGTGCTCTTGAACTTCATCCTACTCCTTCTTATAGCTCTGAGTCTACCTAGGCTGCTGCTTTTGCATGGAAACCATTGGGATAAGAGCAGTTAAGAGCCACACCGCCTGAGCCCTAACCTGGCCTGAACCATCACTACCATGGGCCATGTGACCTTGAACTTTATTTTTCACTCGGAATGGAACCTAGGTCCTCACACTCAACTGTATCTCCAGCCTTTTTTTTAATTTCAGTAAGTTTCCCAGGCTGGGGTTGAATTTTCTATCTTCCTGCCTCAGCCTTCCAGAGAGCTGGGATTATAGGCATGCACCATTATACCTGGTTTATAATTTCATAATACCTCAATTTACCTCAAGTACAAAATGGGAATAGTACTGTCTGCCTCACAGAGTTGCTATGAAGATTATACAAGTTATAAAGCACTCAGTGCCTGGCACATTATAAATAGTTGATATTTACCAAGCAGGAAACTCCTACTCAGCAGAGCTCCAGCTTAGCCGTAGCTCATTTTCTTTTTGGTTTTTTTTTTTTTTTTTTGGTGCCTGGGATCGAACTCGGGTCCTTGCGCTTGCGCAGCAGGTGACGAAACCACTGAGCTAAATCCCTGGCCCTGTAGCTCATTTTCTCAGTCAGACTATCACTCCTCCCTTTGTTTCTCTCTGATTGATCTCTATGTCTATTACAGTCCTTCTCCTGTATTTTCTTCCTATTTGCATGCTTGTCTGCTCCATTAAGTCTTGCAGATCACAAAGGGTAGGGACTATTTCATCCATCTTTGCAGCATCAGCACCGGAACACAGTATTTTCCTCAGGAGACAATTTTTCAGGAACTCAGTTTAGCCCCTCTAAAACTTCTGAAACTTGGGCTACCTGTGCTTTCCACACATGCTTTCCTGCATGACTCTGGACCTAACCAAAGACTTCTCCAATCTCTTCTCTGCCATCCACTTGATAAGTCTATTTTTTCTTTTCTACCCATACTTTTTACTCAACATCCAAAAGGTAGAAGCAGGGAATGGTGGTGCAAGCCTGTAATCCCAGCTACTTGGAAGGCTGAGGATTGCCAATTCAAAGACATGCAGGGGAATTTAAACAGACTTTCTCAACCTAAAAAAAAAGCCAGCCATGGTGTCACAAGCCTGTAATCCCAGTGTCCAGGAGGCTGAAGCAGGAGGATCAACGTAAATTCAAGGCCAACCTGGACTACATAGTGAGACCTTGTCTCAAAAAAAAAAAAAAAAAGACCAAGAGATATTCAAATGACTCTTTTTCGGTGAAGTTGTTTTGTCTTTGCTTCCTCCATCCCTTCCTAGTGAGAATTATTTGTTACATCTTTCTGATAATTCTTTTTTTCTCCTGTAATATTGAGGAGCAACCTAGAGGATATACAAGCATTCTACTGCTGAGCTACATCCCCAGCCCTTCTTTTCATTGTAAGAGTCTCATGAAGTTGCTCATGCTGGCCTGGAACTTGTGATCTCTATGCTTCAGCCTCTCAAATAGCTGGGATTATAGGCATGCAGCACCTCTCCTGTCCCTCTGGTACTTCAAAGAATCTATTTTTATTAATTATTTCTCATAAATGTTTTTTCCCTTCATCCAACACATCTTTAAGAACCAAATGAGGGCTGGGGATTTAGCTCAGTGGTTCCAGCACCTGCCTCACAAGCGCAAGGTCCCGAGTTCGATCCCCAGTACCAAAAAACAAAAAAAAAAAGAACCAAATGAGAGGGCCAGGGATTTAGCTCAGTGGTTCTGGCACCTGCTGCACAAGTGCGAGGTCCCTAGTTTGATCCCTGGTACCAAAAAAAAAAACCAAATGAGTTGCCAGGCATGGTGGCACATGCCTGTATTCTAATACTTGGGAGGCTGAGGCAGGACGATTGCTGTTTGAGGCCCACCTGATCTACACAGTGTGCTGAAGGCCAGCCTGGAATACGTAACATGCACCGCCCCCCCCAAAAAAAGAAATGTGTGGAGGTCAGCCTAGACTACATAGCAAAAACTAAGCCTCAGTGGGTAGAACTGTGCATGGCATATAATCAACCAGTGTCCTCTTAGGTTTGTTTTGTTTTTTTTTGTGACAGGGTCTCACTACATAGTTCAGACTGGCCTTGAACTATGTAGCACAGGCTGGCCTCCAGCTTGTGAGGGTGATCTTCCTGCCTCAGCCTCCTAAGTGCCAATATTTTAGGCCTGTGCCACCATACCTGCCTTGACTTATCACCCAGTTTCATAAAATTACTGATTTGTGGCCTGGGGATTTAGCTCAGTGGTTCGGCCACCTGCCTCAAAGGTGCAAGGACTGGAGTTTAATCCCCAGTACCAAAAAAAAAAAATACTGATTTGTAAAGCCATATCCATAAAGAATCTTATTCAGTAAATTTAGGCCTTACTCTTCACAGTTGGTGGGCAGCCAGCAGTGAAAATCTATATATCAGATTTTAAAAACATGTTATATCCATTCCCAGCTACTTAGGAGGCTAACGCAGAAGGACTGCAAGTTTGAGGCCAGCCTGGGGAACTTAGTGAGTCTCTGTCTCAAAAGGACTGAGGACATAGCTCAGCGGTAGAGTACTGCTGGGTTTGATCCCCAGTATCAGGAAGAAAAAAATTAAAAAAGGAAAGAAAGAAAGAAAGATAGGAATCATATGGTGTCTTCCTTACTGATATTCTCGTTCCTTATGGTGAAACTCATTTTTATTTATTTATTTTTTTTGAAACTCATATTCTTTAAAGCATCCTCAGGACAGCCAAAGTAGACCAATGTGCTGAGCCCAGCCAAGGTAATGGTTAACAGAGATCAGGAGAAATAGTTTTATTTGCACTGAAAGCTGGAGCATGAGTAGGACCTGAAATAGTCTGAGGTAACGATAGAGATAAGCTTCTAAAAGGGCAGTTAGGTTCGTCAACCAAACAGACTACTGTATTTCCAAGCAGCCTTAGTTATACAATCAATAAAAGACCTGCTGGAAGCTGGGTGTGGTGATGCACACCTGTGATCCCAGCATTCAGGAGGCTGGCAAATATATTTGTCACTAAGTCACCCCAATGTGCCATCATTACAAAAGAAGTACAGGTTTTCCATCGTCATGAAATTTCCCCCAAACCCCCCAACTGTAAGTACTACAAAAGAAAGTGCAAAAAAGATCACATTTTACAGATTGTAAGCTTATTTTCAGCATTTAGCTCAGCTATAGATCTATCAAGCAGTGAGAGGATGGTCTTTGCTATCCCAGGGCAGTCCTCTTCCCATGTTCCTAGGGGGCAGGGCTGAAGAGCAGGAGAAGGGTGGGGCAGGGCAAGGTGGGGGCACAAGGGCTAATCTCCCCCAGCTCTACGCGCAGCAGCTGAAGCTTGATGGGAGAGCAGGACTGGTGACACTCCAGGGGAGGGTCCAGGCCCTGTGTTCAGTCAGAGTCACTGCTGGAAGAGGAGGAAGAGGAGGAATGCTGCAAAGGGGAAAGGGGAAAGGACATAGTATCAGATCCAAATGACCTTCGATCACTCTGTGGGCCATTCTTTGGTACCTCAGCCCTCCACCCAAGTATCCAAAGAGTGGGAATCTTGACCAGACTGTCCCTTAAACCACAAAAGCCAGGGTTCCATCAGCAGTGAGCAATACAGGATTGGATTAAATCATCCTACAACCACTGCACAGAATTTAACATAGTATCTTTGAATCAGGTTTCCACATTTTCATACCTGAGCCAAGATGAAGGCAAGGAATACATTATAGGCACAAGCACAGTACAGTGTTAGAAAACAGCTGTTACTGTATAAATGTCTATAGATTAGTTGCATGCCAAGTCCCTTTGAATCTAACAAATTAGATTATATGAATCTAAGAAGAGTACAAACGTCAGCTGCATGTGTCAATCTCTATTTTTACCCTAAGCCCCAACAAAAAGAAAGTGGGAAAAGTGGGAGAGAAGGCTGGGCACTCCTATGAAGATTCCATACAGACATACTCCCATCAATGCTAGCATTAAAAACATTTTTTAGCTGGGCAAGGTGCCACATGCCTGTAATCACAGCACTTAGAAGGCTGAGGCAGGGCCGGGGACTTAGCTCAGTGGTTCCAATGCCTGCTGCGCAAGCGCAAGGACCTGAGTTCAATCCCCAGTACCAAAAAAAAAAAAAAAAAAGAAGAAGAAGGCTGAGGCAGGAGGATCTCTGAGAGTTTGAAGTCAGCTTAGATTAAGGGCAAGGACCCAAGTTCGATCCCCAGTACCAAAAAAAAAAATACCAGATGAAATCAGCTTAGACTACATAGTGAGTTCAAGACCAGTAGGGTCGGGGATTTAGCTCAGTGGTTTCACCGCCTGCTGTGCAAGCGCAAGAACCCAAATTCAATCCCCGGTACCAAAAAAAAAAAAAGAGAAAGACCAGCCTGAACTACATGGTGAGACTCTGTCTCAAAAAACAAACAAATTTTTATTTTTAGTCTCTGCAGGGTAATTTCTCCCTCATTCAATCTCACCTTTCCTTCTCAAGACCCAGAGTCAGAATCAGGAGCTAGAGCCTAAACTGTGCATGGTGGCAACAAGCCTGTAATCTCAGCACTGGGGAGGCTGAGGCAGGAGCATCACCATGAGTTCAAGCCAGCCTGAGATACACAGTGAACTTAAGGCCATCCTGAACTACATAGAGAGACTCTTTCTCAAAAACCAAAAGGACTTTTTTTAAGGGCCAGGGATTTAGCTCAGTGGCACCTCGCCTGCCTTGTAAGTACAGGGTCCTGAGTTCAAACCCCTGTACCAAAATTTAAAAAAAAAAAGAAAGAAAAAAAAAAGGAATGAGAGGCCAAATCTACAAAGCAAATACTGAGCAGTGCAATGTAATGTAAGGCCTCTCCAAGATTCAGGTTGGTTTCTTCCTTCTCTAATTCCTCAGAGCTGCTCCTATTCTTGCCAATTAACACTCCTGCAGAAGGAAGATACTTCTCTTTGGGGCTGAGTATGAACTCCTTAAGCCTAGGCTTTGTTTGAGGCTGAGTCATGAGTAGAAACTGCCTATGTAATTAACACAACACCCAGGGAACTTTGACACAGAGAAAGGAACCTGGGCCAGATTATTATTGTTAATTATTATATAAGACTTTGTCAAAAGACTGACTCAATTAGTTGACATTTGGACAATTTCGGTGGGTGCGCCCAACTTGCCAAAGCCTGAACCTGAGGGGGAGGGGCCAAGGTTCTGAGTCAGTAAGGCAGCCAAGATGGGCTTTTGACTCTGCTGCCTATTCTGGGCTTCCTTCGTAAAACCCCTTCTCCTATAGCCACAGACCGACTCCCTCTGACTCAACCCCTGCCTGCCTATCCCTCTAAGGGGCAGCACCCCTTCCCTAGCCCAGCTCCTAAGGGCACTGACCTTGCCATGCTTGTGGTGTTTGTGTCCCTTTTTATGACCTTTCTTCATTTTCTTCCGCATCTTCTTATCCATCACCATCCCTGGGCACACCATGCCAGGGGCCAAAGGATTCACAGGAGGCATGCCAGGGCATGGAGGAGGATAGGGACCTGAGGGTTGGGGTCTTGGACACCCCGGCAGGGGCACAGGATAACCAGGCCCACATGGATTCCCCGGGGGAGCTCCTGGGGGTGGGGGGCAGGAGCCAGGAGGAAAGGCTGGATTGACAGGTGGTGCATGTGGTGGACACACAGGATAGGCACCTCCAGGGCACCCAGGGTTGGGTGGACATGGGTTTGGCCCTTGATACCCTGGTGGAAGAATCAGAGAATAAGGATTAGAATTGCTCAGAACCTCTGACAAAGAAAGAAAGGAGGGGCAGGGGGTTTAGCTCAGTGGTTCTGCTGCCTGCCTCGAAAGTGCAAGGTCCTGAGTTTGATCCCCGGTACTGAAAAAAAAAAAAAAAAAGGCCCTGGGTTTAATCCCCAGTATGGGAGGGTGGATTTTTTACTTTCTCACCCAATCATTAAAGGGAAATGGAAAGATAAGGTGGTCAGAGACAAACCTGAGTTGGGGTGAAAAAGGTAAATGTCCTTGATAGAGCCGAAGAGAGAACTGGGCTGGGCAACAAACTCTCCCCAATGAACTCTATGAAAGCAAAAAACTTGTGCTTGCTTCAGCAGCACATATACTAAAATTGGAACGATACAGAGATTAGCATGGCTCTTGCACAAGGATGACATGCAAATTCATGAAGCGTTCCATTTTTTTTAAATATCCTTTTTAGAGCATTTACCATTATAAGTAATATATAAATTTGACAATAAACTATATTGAGAAAATAAAACTTAATTGTTGAATCATAAAAAAAAAAAGAAAGTAAAAAACTTAGTAGCCGTGGTTGAAGGACTTCGCTTTTAGAGGTTTGAGAAAGGGTTGAGGGACAATACACAAACTTCCTGTTCTATAGTCTGAAGTCAGTGGGGAAAAAATGGAGCCTGGTGTGGTACAGCAGGCCTGTAATCCCAGCACCCAGCACCAAAGCTGAGCCTGGAGGATCAGTGTGAGTTCCAGGCCAGCCTGGGCTACACAGTGAGTTCAAGACCACCCTGAACTACACAGAAAGACTGTCTCAAAAAATAAAAAATTCAGTGGTTTTGCCGCCTGCTGCACAAGTGCAAGGACCCGAGTTCAATCCCCAGTACAAAAAAAAAATATATATATATATATATATACACATATATATACACACATATATATATATACACATATATATACACATATATATATATACACACACACACACATATATATATATATATATTTCCTGGCATGGTGGTGCACATCTGTAATCCCAGCACTTAGGAAGCTGAGACAGGAAAATCACAAGTTCCAGGCCAGCCTGGGCTACACAGTGAGTTCAAGGCCAGCCTGGACTATATTTTTTTTAATGGACTGGACTGGGACAAATCTCCCAAATACTTACCGGCACTGGGATTCCACATGTTCAGGTGTTTCCCCTAGCCTGAGGAGATAAAAGAGGCACAGCTCACAGATCTGGAGGTGGGAAGAAAATTTAAAGCCCGAACCCAACACCAGATTCCGCCTCACTTGGGGAACTACCACAACTTCCACCTAAGAAATACTTCCACTTTTTTCTTCTTCAATCCGTACTCCAGTCTCAGTTTCCTAACCACAGGAATCTAGTTTCCAGGACCCCTCCACCTTCTCCACCGGCCACACCCCAAGGTGTCCAACTCCTAGGAAAGGGGCAGAGTTCGAGAATCTCAAATCCCCATCTCTCTTGTCCTTGTCCATCGGCCTGAGTCCTGAGATCCTTAACCACCTACAAGGATCTCAAACAACCTTACGGCCCCCGAAGAGGAGTCCATTTCAGGCCAAGAGACCCTCCCCTGGAGGAGAAAGGAGAGGAAGGAGCCCAAGATCCTCAAAGTAAGCCGACACACTCCTGCCTCCAAAGAAAGGGCAAATAGAGATCCTAACCCCCGACTGCAAAGGACCCCTGATCCGGAAAGGAAGAAATTGTGGTATTCGGATCCCGGGTCGGGTTTCTCCTGCCGCCTAGGATTTGTCCGCCCTTCTCTCCAGTCTCGGCTCTCACTTCCTGGTCACCCGTGTCTCATACTTCTGCCCTCGCCTGTGTTACCGCCTACTTGGTCAATCGGCATGATGACTGGAGAACAGACCCGTCAATCACTCTGGTGCTACTAGACTAAGAGGAAACGGCTGCTTCAGGACCGAGTCCAGCCTTTTGGAGAGAGGTCCGTGCTGAGAAACTACCCAGCTCGCAGCTCTTGGGGGCGGGGAAAGAGGCGGGACGGACGGGGGAGGGGGGAAGGGGCGGGGCCAGGAGGGGCGAGGCCGGGCATAGTTTCGAAGTCCTTGTGACAAGGAAACTTCAGTATTGTAATACATACATTCACAGAATTCTCTAGAAAAGGAAAGGCAGCTGCTGAATGCTCAATATTGCCAGTTCCCTATTAAGTCTCATAAGAAGCAAACAAACACCCTTGGGGAAAAACCAAGAGATTTCCTAAATTCTTCCAGGTTTCTTTATCTCAGTTGCACAGCACTGCCACTGGTGAAGTTCCCTAAAGCAGAAACCAAGAGGTTCCTCTCCAATGCCTTTCCTTCACCTTTCCTTGACCCCAATGCCAGCCCCAAAGCAACCCCACGAGTTAATCTGTTTTTCTCCCAAATACATCTAGAATCCCACCTTTTGTTTGGTTTTGTGTTTTTTTTTTTTTTTGGTACCGGGGATCAAACTCGGGTCCTTGTGCTCTCACAGCAGGCGGCGAAACCACTGAGCTAAATCCCCAGCCTAATTTTTTTTTTTTTTGGTACCGGAGATTGAACTCGGGACCTTTCACTTGCGAGGCAGGTGCCAGAACCACTGAGCTAAATCCCCGGCCCCCTTTTGTTTGTTTTTGAAACAAGGTCGCACTATGTATCCCAGGCTGGCCTCCAACTCACAGTGATCCTCCTGCCTCAGCCTCCTGAGTGCTGGGATTATAAGCACATGTCACCACACTAAGAAAATACTAACCAGGCCCGAGCCTGCTTAGTTTCCAACATCAGATGAGACCAGGTCTGCTCAGGGTGGTAGGGGCCAAGATGTGGTATGGCTGTAAACTTCTTTCTTGTAAAGTTGAGTTTGAAAGAAATATTGATGTATTCAATTGGTGTTTTTTTTGTTTTTGTTTTTGTTTTTGGTACCGGGGATTGAACTTGGGTCCTTGTGCTTTCATAGCAGGGGGAGAAACCACTGAGCTAAATCCTCGGTCTGATGTATCCAATTGGGTATGGTGCCTTTTAGAAGCTAAATATTTCCAACTATTCCTTTTATCATTGTACTTTATTTATTTTTTTGCTGCTCCTATTAAACTCAAGCAATCCTCTTGCCTCAACTTTCCAGATAGCTGAGACTGAAATTACACATGGCTTGTTTTTTGTGAGGGTTTTTTTTCTTTTCTTTTCTAGTACTAGGGATTGAACCTAGGACCTATGCACTGAGCTACATCCCTACCTGTCTTAGTCACTCTCTCATTGCTAGGACATAATACCTGACACCCACAATTTAAAGATAGGTTTATTTTGGCTCCTATGTTTAATCCCTAGTTGCCTGGCTCCAAGGTATGGTGGAAGGGAGTGGTGGAAGGAAGTTGCTCACATCAAGTTGACCAGGAAGTTAGGAAAGAGGGAAGGAGCCTGAGAGGGAGATATGCACTTGCAGGTCACGCCCCCAGTGCCACATCTCTGAACAGGCCCCATCTCTTTTTGTTTGTTTGTTTGTTTTTTGGTTTTTGGGGGGTTTTTTTTGGTACCAGGGATCGAACTCGGGTCCTTGCGCTTGCGCAGCAGGTGGCGAAACCACTGAGCTAAATCCCCGGCCCAGGCCCCATCTCTTAACAGCAAGTCAGCTGTAGCTCCCTCATAATTCAGTTACCTTCCAAAGCCCCACCTATGAGTGCGTGAGGCTCTTGGGGGACATCTAGCTATAAGCCATGGTACTCTGTCCCTGACCGCAAAAGACCCATGCACATCTCTTTAAACCAAATGTATTTAGTCCATCTCTAAGAGTCACCAAAGTCTTAACAGTTTTGGCAGTGCTGAAAAGTCCAAATTCAGCTGAGCATAGTGCTGCACACCTATAATCCCAGCACTTGGGAGGCTGAGGCAGGAGGATTGCCACAAGTTCGAAGCCAGCCTGAGCTACATAGTGAGTTCAAGACCACCCTGAACTACACAGTGAGACCCTGTCTCAAAATACAAAAAAAAAAAAAATTAAGCAGACAATATACTGTGGCATACAGTAAACATTCTCATTCCAAAAGGCAGGAATAGGGAGGTATAAACCAATGGAACCAAAGCAACTCCAAAAGCAGGGCAAACATTAAATTCTGTAGATCCATGAACAGTACCTGGGGCAAAGATGTGAACTCCAAGGGCCAGGGATGTGGCTCAGTGGCACTGCACCTTCCTGCCAAGTGCAAGGTCCTGAGTTCGATTCCCAGTACCAAAGAAAAAAAAAAAGATATGAACTCTAATGAGCTTGGGTAGCCCCACCCCTATGGCATTATTGGTTGCAGCTCTCATAGCTTCTCTCTTGGACTGGCTCTGCTCATTGCCTGAAGCTTTCTTCATACATTCCACATTTCTGGCTTCTCCAACTTCCTGGGGTCTCCACTCTACTTTCAGTTTTTCTCTCAAAGCTTCACGCATCACCCTTTTGGTAGCACACTGCTGCCTGGCCTCCCAGGTCTTCTCAAATCTGGGTGGAAGCCTCCCTGACCCCACAACTCTTTTTTTTTGTACCAGGGATCGAACTCGGGACCTAGCGCTTTCAAGGCAGGCAGCAGCACCACTGAGCTAAATCTCCAGCCGACCCCACAAATCTTGCATCCTGCATGCCTAGAAAACCAGCACCACCTGGATGGTGCTAAGGTCTGCCAGAAGCTGCAGCAGGAGCTGAGCCCTTTGAATCATGGCTGTGGAGGCCTCTGAGTGCCTAGATGGCTGAACTCTGGGAAACATTTCCCTCTTTCAGCCCAAAAAAGGGCAGTGCCCTACCTATGAGCACATGAGGCTCTTAGAGGATATCTAAATATAAAACCATAACACCAGCCTTTTTAATTTTTTAAAATTTTGAGTCAACATCTCACTAACTTCCTAAATTGCTTAAGATGGGCTCAAACTTGAAATCCTCCTGCCACAGCTCCCCAGAGTGCTGGAATTATAAGCATGTGTCACCATCCCCTTCTCTCTGGGTTTGTTTTGTTATTTGCAGGACTGGGGATAGAGCTCAGGGGCACTCTACCACTGAGCTACATCCCAGCCCTTTGTATTTATTTTTTAAATCTTGAGACAAAGTCTCGGTAAATTGCCCAGTCTTGGCTGAAATTTAAGGCTTCTCTTGCCTTAGCCTGTCAAGTAGCTGGGATTACAGGAGTGCACTCTGCACTCTGCAGTGGTGTGGGTTGTTTTGTTGTTATAGTTGTTGCTGAGACAGGATCTCACTTTATAGTCCAGACTGGGTTCAAACTTGCTATGTTCCAGGCTGGCCTGGTACTCATACTCCTGCCTGAGCCTCCTGAAGGCTGGAATTACAGGAATACACCACTACTCTCAATTGGTTTTCATTTTCTTTCTCTCTCTCTCTCTTTCTTTCTTTCTTTCTTTCTTTCTTTCTTTCTTTCTTTCTTTCTTTCTTTCTTTCTTTCGTAAGGATTGAACACAGGAACTTTGTACTGAGCTGTGTCCCGAGTGCTTTTTAAAAATTTTGAGACAGGGCCATTTCGTGGACGCCGGGTTAGCAAGAGCATCTGCAGTATCTGAGTCGGAGGGGAGCCGGAGGGCCGTTGGGCTGTTTGGATTTGAGTCTCCGCACTTCTAACCCCGGACCTCTAGATGCATCTTGATTCCTGCCCATTGGACTGTAAGGTTTATGTAGGGAATCTTGGCAACAATGGCAACAAGACTGAGCTGGACCGGGCTTTCGGCTATTATGGACCACTACGAAGTGTGTGGGTTGCTAGAAACCCTCCCGGCTTTGCTTTTGTTGAATTTGAGGATCCCCGAGATGCAGCTGATGCTGTCTGAGAGCTAGATGGAAGAACATTATGCGGCTGCCGAGTCAGAGTGGAACTGTCCAATGGTGAAAAAATAAGTCGAAATCGTGGCCCTCCTCCTTCTTGGGGTTGTCGCCCTCGAGGTGATTATCGTAGGAGGAGTCCTCCCCCTCGCCGCAGATCTCCAGGAAGGAGAAGTTTTTCTCGAAGCCGGAGCAGGTCTCTTTCTAGAGATAGGAGGAGAGATCCCTATCTAGGGAGAGAAATCACAAGCTGTCCCGGTCCTTCTCTAGGTCTCGCAGCCGATCTAGGTCAAATGAAAGGAAATAGAAGATCAGTTTGCAAGAGAAGTGGTGTACAGAAATTAACTTCATTCGACGGGAGTATGTACAGAAAATTCAAGTTTTGTTTGAGACTTCATAAGCTTAGTGCATTTTTAAGATGTTTTAGCTGTTCACCTTTGTCTCTTGAAACAGTGACACGTGAGGATGTAATTCTCTATGGTTTGAGATGGATCATATGAGGCATGTAATACCAAGAATTGTTACTTTACAATGTTCCCTTAAGCAAAATTAAATTTGCTTTGAACTTTAGTTTTGCACAGACTGAAAATAAACCTCTAAATTCTACCCAGCTAAAGTGTGATGTTCTAATGTTACAGAAACAAAACTGACCAAGACTTGTTTCATAGCTGGGATAGTAGTGCGCAGCTGTAGGTAAATGCAGTCTTAAAGCAGCTGTGACCATGTTAGCGGTCCAAATAAAGGCCGGTCATGAAACTAGGTGAGAGAGTTTTTTAAAATGGAACTAGTGTTTACCCTGGGCAGAGTTTGCCTGGTGGTATAGAATCAGATAACTTTGAAGAAAGTTTACCTTTGCTTAGGTCACATGTTCCTTATGTGATGCTGTATATAAAGACATAGCTGTTTGTAACATTCTTTATTTGAAACCTGAGATTTCAAAATACCAATGTCCTGCCAGTTTAAGGGTACATTGTAGAGCTGAACTTTTGCTTCACTGTGCAAGATTTTTTTCATGCTGTCATTTGTAATATGTTTTGTGAGACTCTTTGGGATTAAAGTTTTGGTTACAAATTGTTATTTAAAAAAAAAAAAAAAATTTGAGACAGGCCAGGGATTTAGCTCAGTGGTTCCACCGCCTGCCTCCCAAGCTAAGGACCCGAGTTCAATCCCTGGTACAAAAAACAAAACAACAACAACAACAACAAAAAAACAAACTTATTGCTGGGGATTTAGCTCAGTGGTTTCGCTGCCTGCTGCGCAAGCGCAAGGACCCGAGTTCGATCTCTGGTACCAAAAAAAAAAAAAAAATTTTGAGACAGGGTTTCACTAAGTCACTAAGTTGCCCTGGTGCACTTGAACTTGTGATCCTCCTGCCTCAGCCTCCCAGAGTGCTGGGATTACAGTCATGTGCCACTGCACCTAGTTTGTTGTTGTTGTTTATTAAATAAACTTTATTTTTTAGATACTCTTTAGATTTTCAGAAAAATTACAAAGATAGTATAGTTTTCATAAGCCCCACACTCAATTTTCTTTATTAATGAACTTCTTAACAGAAGTAAGATTATATGTTAGTTACAACTAATGAACCAACTGTGTAGTGCTGGGGATTAAACCAAGGGCCTGGCATATGCTGAACATAGGCTTTAATACTAATATACACCCCCAGCTCCAATGAGCCAAAGCTGGTACATGATTATTAGTGAAACTCCAGTAAGGTGGGGCCAGGAAGATCAATTTTTTTTTCTGGTACCGGGGATTGAACTCAGAACCTTGCACTTTTGAGGTAGGTCCAGTGCCACCGAGTTAAATCCCTGGCCTGATAAAAAAAATTTTAATGAAACTCCACTCTTTATTCCAGTTTCTTTAGTTTTTGCCCCATGCCCTTGCTCCAGAACAACCAAGTCCTAGTCTATAAGACAAAAGATCTAAGACTGCACAGAGTGCAATTTATTGGGAGATTTCCTGAAGGAAGTGTGGTCCTGGGTGGCCAAAAGACCAGCTGGGTCTCCATGATTTGGATTGGAAGGAGGGGTATGTACATGGGTTTATGACAAAAGTAATTTCATACTAACTGTAATGTACCTGGCTTTTCTTTTTTGTTTCTTTTCTCAGTTAGGGTCTCTCTTTGTAGTTCAGACTGGCCTTGAACTCACTTTGTACCCCTGGTGACCTCAGCCCTGGAGTGCTGGAATTACAGGCAGGCACCACCATGTCCAGTATACCTGGTTTATTTTAAACTCATATTAAAGGGGCAGGCCCATGCCTGGTGTCAAGGTCCAGTTGTAAAACTCCATATACCACAGTATCTGTTTTGTCCATTTATAGCTTGCTGGGAAACTATGCAGGAGAAAGTAAGTATTATTCTAGAGCAATCATGGCCATATAGCTGTGGCCATGTCAAGCTGAATCTATGCAGTCCTTTCCATTACCACATTGTGCTGTCATATCTCCTTATGCTCCTCTTGGATACCTCCTATTGATAGCTTCTCAAGATTTTTTGTTTTGATGACCTTGTCAGCTTTGAACAGTTGGTCTGGCATTTTGCAAAATATTCCTGTGTTAGAATTTGTCTGTCTCTCTGTGATCATTGTTTGTTTGGTTGGTTGATCGGTTGGTTTTGGTTTTGATTTTGTTATGCTGAAGATTTGATCCCAGGGCCTCAACACATGCTAATGCTGGTATGTTTACCATTGAACTATATCCTCAGCTCTTCTTATTTTATTCTGAGTCAGAGTCTCCCTAAATTGCTCAGACTGGCTTGGAATCTGCCTCTGCCTTCCAAATTGCTGGGATTATAGGAGTGTACCACCACTCTGACTATAGCTTTATTCTTTTTTTTCCAGGGCTGGGGATCAAACCCAGGCTTTGGCCATGCTAGGCAAGTATTCTACCACTGAGCTGTATCTCCAGCCAAATAAAGTGATTTCCAGTTAAAATATAGCTTATGTTCATCACCATGTTGTACATTCTTTTTTTTTTTTCCACCGGTACCAGGGATCAAACTTAGGACCTTGCACTTGTGAGGCAGCCTCAACGCCACTGGGCTAAATCCCTGGTCCTGTACATTCTTATTTCATGACATTTTCTATTTCTCATAATTTGTCAAGTTTTTATAAACATTTTATTTATTTATTTATTTTGGTACCGGGGATCGAACTTGGGTCCTTGCGTTTTATAAACATTTAAAAAAATGTCTCACTATATTGCCCAGGCTGGCCTGAACTCAAGCAATTCTCTTGCCTCAGCCTCCCAAGTAGCTAGGATTACAGGCATGTGCCATTGCACTCAGCTCTTTATCTTTTTTTTTTCCATACTGGGGATTGAACCCAGGGCCTTTGGACTTTTCTATTTTTTATTTTGAAACAGGGCCTCACTAAGTTGTTAAACATTTTTTTTTTTTTGGTACCAGGGATCAAACTCAGGTCCTTGCGCTTGCACAGTAGGGGGCAGAACCACTGAGCTAAATCCCCAGCCTTGTTAAACATTCTTAATGGCTGACAATCTTTGCTCTGTTGTTTAGAAGCTGAAACCAGGAATATAGCTCAGTGGTGCCAAGCTTGCCTGGCAAGCAGAAGGTCCTGAGTTCGATCTTCGGGTTGGGGAAGCTAAGACCTTAGACCTTTTTTTTTTGTTTTTAGACAGGTTCTCACTGTATAGTCCAAAGTGGACTTGAAATCATTATGTAGCCCAGGGGCCATCCTCCTGCCTCAGCTTCCTGAGTACTGGGATTACAGGTGTGTGCTACCACACCCAGCTCCTTAGACATATTTCTGAACTTCTTGGTTTCCTGCTCTGAAAATGGTGCTAACAGAGGCAAGAAATCATGAAAGCTGTGTTTCAAGATTATACAGAGAATGGTGTTCATTGTATGTTGGGGAGAGTTGGGGAGTGGATACAAAAATAAATGTGAGATAAATAAATAAATAAATAAATAAATAAATAAATGGTGGGCTGGAGATGTAGCTCAGCAGCACTGCACCTGCCTGGCAAGCACAAGGTTCTGAGTTCAATCCCCAGTACCGGGGGGAAAAAACATTAAGATAAAAATAAATGGTGCTGGGGATTTACCTCAGTGGTTCTACCACCTGCCTTGCAAGCACAAGGTCCCCGAGTTCAATCCCTGGTACCAAAAAAAAAAAAAGATAAAAATAAATGGAGGAAGAACTTCCCAGCAGGGCTCACAAGGCCTTGTGTAAAGTTTCCCACATCCCCCTTCCTCTCTTCCCACCATGCACCCTGCATTTTTGCTACCCAGCTTACTCTCATCTCTTCTTGTACTGAGTACTGCCCCCACCTCTGGAGGTCAAGGACTCCTTGCTGCCCTAGGAGTTTCAGCTCAAACTTCCTGAGCTTGGATAGGCTTTTTTCTCCAGTGCCCAGCAGGAGATCCCACCTTTTAAACGCTGAGGGGGGGGGGGGGAAGAATGGGAAGGGCCCAGGGTCACAGCAAGGGGAAAAGCCAAGAACAAGAGTCAGGAAAGCTGACTTTATTCTCTTTCCTATGCATTCCAACCCCTATATATGGGTCAGAACCACTGTGGACTTGATACCACAAAAGAATCTAAGGATTTAGTAAGTGGGAAAGCCATGGTAAGGGAGTACACACAGTATATAATCACCACCTTTACGTCTGAAGGTACACAGATTCCACATAAGCTTTGAGTTTACACAAGAGAATTGGCACTGGCAGGCTGAGGATTCCTGGAGCCAGGGCCTTGATGAATGCTGGAGTGGCAGGTACTTAGCTGAGGCCTGCAGGGGAGGATGATAGGGCCCGGAGAGGGACAGTCTTCTGGGCAGAGAGAAGAGCAGACAAGCTCACAGCCCTCTGGGAAGGAGTCAGCCGGCCAAGGATGGGTCATGGTGGCCAGGCGCTGCTGCAAGCACTCAGCTGTCAGCCGGGCTTCTGGGTCTGCGTCCCAGCAGTCCTCTAGGAGTTCCCTCAGCCCACCAGGGTCCTGGGAGGAATGATGGAGAGGCAGGCTTGACCCTGGAATTTTTTTTTCAATACTGGGGGTTGAACCCAAGGTCACTCTACCACTGAGCAACTCTCCACCAACCCCTTCTAAAAAATTCTTCATTTTGGGCTGGGGATTTAGCGCAGTGGTTCTGCCACCTGCCAAGCAAGGTCCCGAGTTCGATCCCCCATACCAATAAATAAATAAATAAATAAATAAATAAATAAATAAATGAAACTCATCTTCAATGTCCACCATAGCTGCTTTTTGGTGGGATTTTTGTTTTGTTTTGTGTGGGTTTTGTTTTTCTTTTTTTTTGGTACCAGGATCAAACTCAGGACTTTGCACTTGTGACGCAGGCAGCCAAACCACTGAGCTAAATCCCCGGCCCTCTTTTTCTTCCCTATTACTGGGATTGAGCCCACAGCCTTGGACAGGCTCTATTACTGAACTACAACTCACCCCCACCACTCCTGTTTTCAGCACCCTACTTCCAATCCTTTCTGGAGCCTCCTTCCCCTCCCCCCACACTGAAATTCAGCCCTGAGGCTCATTCCCTAGGAGACAGGCTTCATGGGTACCTTGCATTGGGGTCCACCTTCTCCTCTCAGAAGCTAATTCAGGCTGACAACTTAGCATGCTACTGAAAAGTTACCCTTGTGTTTAGATGTCCCCCTAAAGCCTCATGCACTCATAGGTGGGGCTTTTTAGAGCTACCTGGATCTAGGGCATATGATACTGGGATTAAGCCCCAACCTGGGTGTGGGTGGCACTAATCAATAGGCTTGAGGCTAGAATGGACTATAAAGGGACAGAGAGAAGGCAGGCTTGCTGCTGCTTGCTGCTTCACTGTCTCCTGTCTGCTTTGCCATGCCATGGACGGTTTCTCCTCTATAATTCCCCTTTGTCACGCCACCCTGCCTTGTAGCTAACCTACTATGGACTGAAACTCACTATAAACTTTGAGCTGAAATAAATCTTTACTCCTTTAATTTTTTTGTTGTTGTTGTTTGTTTGTTTTTGGTACCAGGGATCAAACTTGGGTCCTTGCCCTTGTGAGGCAGGGGGCGGAACCACTGAGCTAAACCTCTGGCCCCCTCCTTTAATTTGTAGTGTCTAGTATTTTGTCTCAGCAATGAGCAAGGTAACTAAGACATCCTCCTTCTTCTCAAGCTACCAGGGTCTTCTGCGGACAATGTCTGGCTTCCTTAGCTAATGCAATAGACACATAGGCAGTAGATATTTTAGACTAGATAGCAGGAAAAGGGACATCTCATTAAGAAATAATGTGTTGGGGCTGGGGATTTAGCTCAGTGGTTCCGGCGCCTGCCTAGCAAGCACAAGGACCGGAGTTCGATCCCCAGTACCAAAAAAAAAAAAAAGAAAGAAAGAAAAGAAAAGAAATAATGTGTGCCCTGCAGGTGGTGGCACATGCCTGTAATCTCAGCACATGGGAGGCAGAGATAGGAGGACTGCCGAAAGTTCAAGGCCAGCCTGGACTGCATAGCAAGACCCTGTCTCAAAAAGCAAAAAAAGCCCAGGGGAAGCACACAGGTGCAGTGAATGTGTCTTGATTGTCCTCCATGTTGGCTCCTCAAGAGCTTGCCCTCTCTAATTGCCTACAAGATAACTAATCAACTTAACTATCTACAATCCCAGCACTCAGGAGGCTGAGCCACAAGGATCACAGTGAGTTGGAGGTTAGCCTGGGCTATATAGTGGGTTCAAGGCTACCCTGGATCACAGTGAGACCCTGTCTTTTTTTTTTTTTTGGTACCGGGGATTGAACTCCGGTCCTTGTGCTTTCGCAGCAGGTGTCGAAACCACTGAGCTAAATCCCCCGGCCTGGCCCGAGACCCTGCTTCTTTTACATTTTTTTTTTTCTTGGTACTGGGGATGGAACTTGGGTCCTTGCAGTTTGCAAGGCAGGCAACGGAACCACTGAGCTAAATCCCCGGCCCCTAAGACCGTGTCTCAAAAAAAAAAAAACTAAAAAATTTTAAATTAAAAAATGAAATTAAATAAATTTCAAATAAAATTTGAAAGAGAAAAAAATAAATTATTTGTTCAGAACACAACTTTGACCGTGAGGCCTCTGATCTAACCTTTCATACCTAGAACTAGTTTTTGATAGTACTTCAAATTGAACCTAGAGGCTAGAGCATGTCAGGCAAGCACTCTACTGCTGAGCTACATCCCCAACCCTTTTTAAACTTTTTAAATTAATTAATTAATTATTTATTTTTTGGGCACTAGGAACCAAACTCAGGGCCTCGCTATATATATGGGAGTGCAAGGGGCCGGGGATTTAGCTCAACAACAAAAAAAAACCTAAGTGATATATGGGAGTGCAGAGCTCTATCTCCAGTCCTTTTTTTTTGGTACCCGGGATCGAACTTGGGTCCTTGCGCTTGTGCAGCAGGCGGCAAAACCACTGAGCTAAATCCCCAGCCTTCCAGTCCTTTTTCATTTGTGTTTTTTTTGTTTGTTCTTTTGAGGCAGGGTCTCCCTTTGTAGTTCAGGCTGGCCCTGAACTCACTATGTAGCCCAGACCGACCTCAAAGTGATCCTCCTGCCTCAGCCTCTGGAGTGCTGGGATTACAGGTGTGTACCACCACACCCAGTTCTGTATTTTATTTTTTGTGCATTGGGGTTGAACCCAGGGCCTTCACACTGAGCTCCTTCTTACTTTTTCATTTTGACACAGGGGCTTGCTGAATAGCTAAATTGCTTGGGCTGGGCTCAAATTTATCCTCTGGCCTCAGCCTCTGAAGTAGTTGGAATTACAGGCATGCTGCCCTGCACCCAGCCTAGGACTGGCTTTTATTGCATCACAGCAGAAGCATAGATCTATGGCACTGAACAAGGAGTCCTAGTTGGGTTTCTGGCCTCTGCTGTATCAGGAGAGGCACCATTGAGGACAGAGCTCAGGGAAGGAGCAGTCAGGGAGGGCTTCCTGGAGGAGAGGACTGAGGAATAGGGCTGATGGTAGAGAGGAGAGTCAGGTCAAGGCTGAGCAGGAAGGTGGGTATCTCAGGTGAATAGAAAGAGCTTTGTGAGACAGGGTAGAAGAAGGTAAAAAGAAGGCCAGTGCAGTTTCCCCGGTTCCAGGAGTGGTGGGAGATGAAAGGAGGCAGGAATAGATGAACTGGCCCGGGGAGAAAAGTCCTTGAAGGCCCCACACACCCTCACTGCTCCAGGTCCCCAGCTGGCCAGTCTGAGGCCTCTTACTGTGGTAGAGCAGCTCCAGGTAGATGGGATGTAAGGGCGCCTTCTCTCATCTACTGCCAAGGCCCAGAGCTCACAGGTGGTGGGGGCGCTGCCCAGTTCTGCCTCATAGGCTAGTTGGAAGGGTGGTGGCCTGTGGTCTGCGGGAAGGGATAGGGCTATTTGTCAGCTTGCCCCAGGATGCCTCCCACATCGAGAAGCTGCCTGGAAGTAGGTCAGGCAGTGGGTGAGCCTAGAATGAGTGGACAGGGAACCAGGGGTAGAGACTTTACCAGGGCTCAAATCTAGGCACCGGCTCAGAATCTCCCACAAGAGCAGAGCCAGAGAGTAAACATCTGCTCGCCGGAGGGCTGTGCCCCAGTCCTGTAGGTCCAGAGTCTTGTCCAAGAGCTCTGGCGCCATGTACCTGTAGGTGCCAGCCTAGAGAGAAAGGTGTGGAGGGACAAGAGTCACCTCTATGGTGAACTTCACTGCAGCCTGGGTCCATGCAACACCCTCCCTACAATAAGCTCAGCATAGGGCCGGGGATTTAGCTCAGTGGGTCCGGCACCTCCCTCGAAAGCGCAAGGTTCTGAGTTCAATCCTCAGTACAAAACAAAACAAAAAAAACAAGCTCAGCATGTCCTTGCTGCCATAGGCACTGCCACACTATTGCCACACTGCCCTGGAGCTCCACTGACATCCCCGCCTCCCTTGTGTTCAGAGCACTCACCTCCATGATGGCAGCTGGGCCTGGAGGTTGAGTAGGAGCCCAGGTGGGAGGCTGGGAAAGGCCAGGGAGCACCAAGGCAAGGCCCAGGTCTCCAATGACACATGACCCGTCTTCCCGAATGAGCACATTCTGGCTGCTCAGATCACGGTGGGCAATGCCTGGTTTATATTGGCCTGTGGGGAGATCAAGGCTGAAAGCACCCGAGGATTTTCTGGCTCTCTTTTGACCTCATCCTTCCCTTCCAAGCTGAGGGAGAGTTGGACACATAGCAGTGTGGCTCCTGAACCCCTTGGCTTCCTGCACCCAGCTCACCCACCATGCTGCCAGCGCTCCTCATGCAGAAATGCCAGGCCCTTGGCCAGGGATACTGCCATCCTCAGGGAACTTTTCCAGTCACTGGTGTGCTGGGTCAAGTAGTGGCAAAGAGAGCCCTGGGGGGAAGCAGAGAGAAGAAGGACACACAAGCTAGAGGTGGCTGATTTCGAGCCCAGGGAACAGAGCTCAATTGACAGACTCTCCCCACCCCTATACCTCCCCTACAGAGAGACATTCTGATAGGTCCAAGACAAGACAACTGACAGGGGAAGAGTGAGGAGGTGCACCAGTCAGATGGGTGGGAAAATAATAATTCTATATCAATTGTACTAAGCAGAAGCTGTGACCCAAGTTCTGTGCATGTGGCTTTCTGGAATTCATTAATTCACTATGTAGTCCAGGCTGGCCTCAAATTCCCGGTGATCCTCCTGCCTCAGCCTCCTGAGTGCTGGGATTACAGGCATTCGAAACCACACACAGCTTTAACTTGATTCACTTCTGTGTCCCTTGCTAGCCTAGAAAATTTGTAAAGGCAGGGACTGTGTGTGCTTTTCTCAGCATCTAGCACAGTGCCTGCCATATAGTTTGTAAATATTTGTAAAGGGAACATATGAATGGGTTGGAGTGCTATGCCTGGAGATATAGATTTTTTTTCTTTTTTTGGCAATACTGGTGATTGAACCTAGGGCCTTCTCACTGATCTACATCCCCAGCACTTCCTAATTAATTAATTAATTAATTTTTGAGACAGGGTCTCACTATGCAGTTCAGCCTGGCCTTGAACTCACTGTGTAGCCCAGGCTGGCCTCAAACTTGCAGTGATCCTCCTACCTCAGCTATCCATGTCCTGGGATTAGAAGTATGTGCCACCATGCCCGGCAATTTTGTTTTGAGATAGGGTCTCACTAAATTACTAAACTATATAGCAGGCTGGACTCAAATTTGAGATCCCCTGCCCCAGACTCCCAAGAGTGTTGGGATTACAGCACTAATTGACCACATCCAGCCCCTGCCCTTTTTAAATAAAATTTTAAAAATTCTGAGACAGGATCTTGCTAAGACTAAGTTGCCCAGGCTGATTTTTGTTTTTTGTTTTCTTTTGCTTTTTGAGACAGGGTCATGCTATATAGTTCAGGGTGGCTTTAGGCTTACTACGTAGTCCAGGCTTGCTTTGAACTCTTGGCCATTCTGCTGTCTCAGCCTCCTGAGTGCTGGTATTACAGCATGTGCCACCATGACTGGCTTCCAGGATGGTTTTTTGTTTGTTTGTTTTTTCACTAGAGGTGTTTTGTTTGTTTGTTTTTTGGTACGGGGGATCAAACTCAGGACCTTGCACTTTCGAGTTAGATGGCAGCACCACTGAGCTAAATCCACTGCCCTGTTTGTTTTTGAGACAAGGTCTCACTATGTACAATATTTCAGGCTGGCCTTGAACTCATGATCTTTCTGCCTCAGCCTCCTGTGTGCTAGGATAACAGGCATGTACCACCACAGCTGGCTTCATGTTAATATTTTTAACCCATAAAATACAGATAAGGGAGGTAGGATGTAGTAGGATGTGTGCCTGTAACCCAGTACATGGGAGGCTGAGGCAGGAAGATTGTGAGTTTGAGGTCACCCTGGGCTTCATACTGACTCTGTCTTAAAAAACCAAAATAATGGGCCTGGGATTTAGCTCAGTGGTTCTGCTGCCTGCCTTGCAAGCAGGAAGTCCCGAGTTCGATTCCCGGTACCAAAAAAACAAAACAAAACAAAATAATAATAATGGCCAGGTGTGGTGGTGAACACCTATAATCCTAGCACTCAGGAGGCTGAGGCAGGAAGATCACCATGAGTTTGAGGCCAACCACATACTGAGACCCTGTCCTAAAAACAAACAAAGAAAAATAATGTCAATAACAATAACATGAGCTGGGTGAGTGAGCTGGGTGAGTGGTAGTGCACCTATAGTCTCAGCTACTTGGGAAGTTGAGGAAAGAGGTTCACTTGAGCCCAAGAGTTCAGGGACCAGCCTGGGCAGCACAGTGCCACCTTAACTCAAAACACAATCAAAACAACAAACACTGGGCTGGGGATTTAGCTCAGTGGTTTCGACGCCTGCTGTGCAAGCGCAAGGACCTGAGTTCAATCCCCGGTACCAAAAAACCAAAAAAAACCAAAACAAAACAACAACAAACATGTATTGCTTGTGTAATGAAAAAGAAAAAATTGGGCCAGGGATTTAGCTCAGTGGTTCCGACGCCTGCCTCCCAAGCACAAGGACCTGAGTTCGATCCCTGGTACCAAACAAAAAACAAACAAACAAAAAAACCGAAAAAGAAAAAACTGATTTAAGTGCTTAGAGAAGAGAAATTTTAAAGCAAAAAAGTAAGTGTGGAATCCCACCACTCAGGAGGCTGAGACAGGAGGATTGCCATGAGTTTGAGGCCACCCTGGGCTGGATAGTGAGTTCAAGGTCAGGCTGAACTACATAGAAATATCCTGTCTCATAAAATTTTTAAAAACCCACAAAAAAGTCCCAGCACAAGGGAGGCTGAGGCAGGATTACCTTGAGTTCAATGCCAGCCTGGGCTATATAGTGAGTTCAAGGCCAGCCCAAACTATATAGAGAGACCCTGTCACAAAACAAATAAACAAAAAGCAAAAAAGAATAACTGGGTAGGGCCCCACCTCCATTCACACACACAGGCATACACATTAAGCATACAGTCCTTACTCTTCACCTTAGGGTGTAGTTCCAGTACCAGCAAGGGCCCAGACGGTAGAGGGCCACAGCCTCCCTGGCCAGCAGTGATAAAGCAGACAATGTGGTCGTGCTGTAGGCCTAGCAGCTCGTACATCGCCCTCTCAGATCGGAATTGGGCCACAGCCCTTGGAGGGAAGGCCTTGATGGCTACCAGCTCACCTTGCAGCTGCCCGGCCCACACTACTGCGTGACGTCCTTCCTGGATTACCTGAAGGGGACACTGTGCTGGGTGCAGGCCTATGAGCTAGGCTAGGCTTCCCAGCACAAACTTCAGCAGTGCCCAAAGGGTCCTTTCCTCCCACCGTGGGGCACCTGGGAGAAACACAGCTCAGGCAGCTCCTGCAGCTCTTCACTCCAGTATCTGTCTGAGTCTGGCTCTGGCTCTGGCCCACCTCGAACTCTGTGAGTCTTTCTTTGCAGTAGGGCTGGGGCAGAGAAGGGCCTTGGGGTCAGAATGCACAGGCATATGGATGAGGAAGGGGACTTTGTGGGAAGGGGGTTTTGTGCCAGGTAATGGGAGGCAGGCTGTGGGGAGGTCCTGGAGAGGGGTCAGTGCTTTAGGGCAGGGTCTTGGTGTAACAAGAGAAAGATGGGGTAGATTAGTACCCAAGACAATACTGCCCAGCAACAGCAGGAGGAGGAACAGTCCCAGGAGCACCAGTGCCATCCAAATGGACTCACCTGGACAGCAAAGCAAGAATGTAGGTGGGTAAGTACTGCCCCAAGCAGCTCTCTCTGCCTCTCTCCACTCCTTAAAGAGCTTGCTTCACAACCACCCCCATCCTGGTCACAGTCCCCTTATCTCCCAGTCACCAGGGCAACCAACTTCCCAAGGTCAGGAGGGGGAAAGCACAGGACGGGGCCAGGGTGAGAATTGGCCTTGATTCTACCTCTCATCTTAACCTGGCCCCATCCCTGGGCTTCAGCAATCCCCCCCCCCCAGGCAGCTACCTGGGTCGGCCTGGGGGCCCTGAAAGCCAGGAGCCCCCAGGCTCCCTGGAGGTGGCAGGTGGCTATAATTGGCATTGCAGAAGTCAGTGCCACAGGAGCAGGTGAAGAGAGTGGAGCCAGGGCTGGAGTGGGCTCGTGGTCTTGGGTCACAGTGGAGGGACTCACAGCCTGGTTCATCACTGTCTCGGCATCCTGATGGGACAGGATTAGGGGAAGAGGAGAAAAAGAGGGTGAGAGCACAATGAGATCTGGGGACAGAGAGGATAAATCCTCTATTAGAAGTATCCTTTCTATCTCACATGGGCTTTCTTTTCCTCCACACATTCCACTTCTCCCCTTCCCCCTTAGCTGCCACCCACACCCCAGGACATGCCTGTCTCCCACCCTAGCTATCACTTGCCATGTACTTTGCCATTCACCTTGCATCTCCACCTGGGCCCGGCCTTGGGTCAGGTTCCAAATCCCAAAGCAGCAGCGGCTGTAGAGGCATCGGATAACCCTGGGGGACCCTTGTTCTGCATCTAGCAGCTCCCCCAGTGTCTTTGTGCTTCCCTGCACTCCAGGGGCCTCAAAGAACACACAGGTCCGCCTGTTTGTGGGTGCTGAGGCCCAAGATGAGGAAAGGGAGGATTCAAGAAGGGAATGAATGCAGGGACAAAAATAGTAGCCTAAAGGGTAGACATAACATGATATCCATATCCCAGGGTCAGTAGTAAAGCCACAGGAGGAAACCCAGCCAAGCAAAGCAACCTGACCCCCACCCCACTGAGGGCACATGGCTCTACCCTTCACCCTCATGAATTCAGTCCTCACCACTGTTCCAAAGGGGTGGCTGCTGGTTCACTGGATGGGTAGAAAGACCCTGCCTCTTCCTGTAGACACTCACCTCCAGTAACTGCAGGAAGCAATGCCCAGAGCCCCAGTGTCCCCAGCATCCTGCTGAAGGATGGCAGAAGGAGGACGGCATAAGCCAGGACAGCTGCCCTGGCCAGAGCTTTCTTCAGATGCAGGACACAGTGGGGCTTCCAAGCCCTCAGTCCCCAACTCCGCCCCCTCTGTCCTATCCCAGTCTCTGTGGGGGAGATGGCTGCTGTAGGGGAAAGGGTGGGTGTGAGGAAAACAGGGAAAGAAAGGGAGGAGCAGAAAACCAATCTCATATCCTCCTCTCTTTAGCCACCTCCTCTTTTCTGTGCAGTACAGGAGGAGGGGGCTTGCAGGCCTAGTTTAGAACCTAGTGATACCTAACTTCAAATCCCGGCTCTTTGTTGTCCTTGGAAGAAGGTGCCGGAAACCAAAGTAAAGTCAAATGGTTAGAGAGTTTCAGCTCTGCACAAAATCTTGGGGTTTTTTTGGTGGGGGGAAGTGTTGAGACAGAGTTTTGCTATGTGGCCCATACTAACCTCAAACTCATGGGAATCCTCCTGCCTCAGCCTCCAGAGTGCTGAGATTACAGGTGTACACTACCACTCTTTGCCCAAGATTCCTTCTAACCCATATTATTCAGGCCTCAGACCTGTAGCTCCCTAGGTAGGAGACTTCACAACCCATACTATAGTTGATCTCATTTTCCAAACTCAAGAATTACAAAGTATATATTAAATTTCTCAGAGTTTAAAAAATCATGTTAAAAAAAACATGTTGAAAATGGTTACAGAGTTAGGCATGGTGTCACACTCCTGTAATCCCGTCACTCTCTTGGGAGGCTGGGGCAAGAGGATCACTATGAGTTTTGAGACCTGGTCAGCCTGGGCTACATAGTGAGACCTTGTCTCAAAAAATTTTTTAAAAGGTTGTAATGGCAAATTTTGTTATGTATATTTTTCCATAATCATAATAAAAACAGCTGGGGATGAACCTCAGTGGTAGAGCACCTAGGTTCAACTCCCTGTGCCACAAAACAAAGAAAGCAACAACAACAACAAAACAAAAACTTACAAAATGAGCAAATAACCATTATTGAGATCATAACAACTTTTTATTGAGCACCTAGTGTGTGCTATGGCACAGCCATGGTTATGCATTTTACAATCATCTAATTCTACCACTGAGGCATTTATTACTATCTCTACCTTATAGATAAGAAAATTTAGTTTAGGTAAGTTGCCCAAGGTCATTCTGATAGAAAATAGCTTGAGGTGGGACTTGAACCTAGGTAAATTTGATTCCAAACCCCAGGTTCTGTTTTTTATGCTACCTGAAAACAAATACAAAATTCAGCAATGAAAAAAATAATTCCATTTAATGCAACATTTCAATATTTGAATTTGAATCTCACAGTTTTTTGTTTTGTTTTGTTTTTTGTACCAGGGATTGAACTCAGGTCCTTGCGCTTGCACAGCAGGTAGCGAAACCACTGAGCTAAATCCCTGGCCCAATATTTGAATTTGTATGGTTGACAAAATTATGGATTATCTGCCAGGAGGTCACTAACTAGAAAGGGAGCAGACAGTTCAAATTCTCACCACCAGAGGTCAGCAGATATAGGAGGAATTCTGTGGCAAAAGGGCACAAACAACGCCCCCTCTTATGACTAATACATACAGTACACCTCCTGTTAAGCATTTTTTCCCCAACTAAGTATTAAGCTGCAGGACTGTAAAATGCGTAGGGCGGGCACAGGGTGTATAAAGGGGATTGTTAGCATGCAGATGGAAGAAAGTCTGTGGCTTGTGTTGCAATAGAGACAGGAACCCAACTCCACCAGATTCTTCCCCCAAGTAAGAAACCATAGTCATTTCCACATCTGTGAGCAGCTGGCTCCCATAAGAACTAGAGTCCAAGTGGACTAGTTCTCTGTTTTCCTAGCTTTCTGTCCCCCTAGTGGCGGCCTGGAAACCCTTCTCAGAATGATCTGGTTTAGGTCAGGGATGAGAATGTGAGTACTACACTGACTCTGATGCTGGGTCTTTCTCCTGGGGAGCCTGAGTGTAAAGAGGGAGGCCTGAGAGCTCCAGCAGTTGTGAAACAGCAGCTAGAGGAATGACTAGAGCCAGAGATAGCTGCCCATCCTTCCTTGGGCCCTTCTAGGAGTCTGCAGGGCCAGGCCTGGATTGGAATGTGGTGCTTCCTTCACCCGCTCTCAGATCAGATAAATCTAGGGTGGTGGAGGTGGGGGAGTTGAAGATCAAATAGTTTTTTTGTCTGGAATGTCTCAGGAGACTATCTCCTCCAGAGTGGGAGCAGGGTAAAGATGAAACAAAAAGGCAGAGTCGCCTCAGCAAAACTTTAAATAACTACTCCTTTGGAAAACGGAAACAATCCAGCCAGGTTGACAGGAACTGCTCTGTGCAGTTAGGGTTTAGAATAGAAATGGTAGGGCTGGGGCTGTAGCCTTGAGAACCCAGTACTTACGAGGTCCTGGGTTCAATTCCGCAGCAATGTAGAGATGGTAATGACAGTTGAAGGATTAGGAAGGTCCTGAAGAAGGACCACAGCCTAGGAGGGAATAAAGATTGCCCTGGATTCTACATACATAGTGACTTTCATTAGGGCCACTAATTCAAGTCAGCAGTGACTGAATAATTTACCTTTGATCTTACTGACTACAGAGCTAAAATGAGTTGTTTATTCATTTAATTCACCAAATATCTATTAAATTCCAGTCCAGAAAAAGTATTTTCTTAGGTGCTGGGCCTTCAAAGACAGAAAGGATTCCTGTCCTCCAAAATCTTGTAGTTTAGAGGCAGCCTGGTGTGGTGACAGCACCCCTATAATCCCAGCACTTGGGAGGCTGAGGCCTGGGCTAGCTACATAGTGAGTTCAAGGACAGCCTGGACTACACAGCAAGACCTTGTCTAAAAAAAAAAAGACATATATCAACAAGCAATCAGAAAACTATGTGTCATACTAGGGAAATGAATAAGAACTATACAAGTAGAAAGATCATATAAGCTAATTATGCCTAAGACCTAGAAGATAAGGCAAGAAATTTGCCAAGAGGGCTTCAGAAAAAAAGGATATTTAAATCACCTCACAGGTAAACAATGATTTTATTTTTATTTATTTATTTTTGGTACCGGGGATCAAACTCAGGTCCTTGCACTTGTGGGGCAGGCAGTGGAACTACTGAGCTAAATCCCATGCCCTAAACAATGATTTTAAGAGGAGGGTGGTTGTTTTAAGCAAAGCAAAAGGCAAGCATGTGTGTTTGGGAAGGGCAGGGGTGAAGAGGAAATAATGTGGGATATGAGAAAGAAAATCGCCATATAGATAGACTGGGACCAGATTAGAAGGTTTTCAATTCTAAACCAAAGAGCTTAGAATTTTCCTACAAACGGATGGGGATTTAGCTCAGTGGTTCCACCACCTGCAGGCGCAAGGTCCTGAGTTCAATCCCCGGTACCAAAACAAAAAAAGCAAAGGATTTTACGCAGGGGGCTCGGGGCAATATAAAAAATGGATAGCTGGGTCTTAGGGAGATCAATTACAAGACCTGAGCAATAATCATTGTTCTGAGACAGTGGGAAAAACACAGATGAAGTGAGGCATGCTCCCAGCTACTCAGAAGGCTAAGGCAGGAAGACTGAGCCCAGGAGTTCAGACCAGCCTGGGTTTGCTCTTTTTGAGAGAGTCTCCAGCTCATAAAATAAAGACAAAAATTTTGAGATACATTTTACAGGTAGTATCAAAGGACTGGTAATCAAAATGAACGCTGATAGGTAAGATAGAACTAAAGATAATTGAGGTTTCAAGCATGAATGATCAAGGGGCAGGCAATATTATTAAAGAAGATGTGAAACACAAAGGATTATTTCCCGTCTCACATGTTGCTTCATTTTTGTATTAGGGATTGAATACAAGGCCTTCCCACTGAGCTACACCCCCATTTTAAAATTTTTGAGTTGCTAAACTGCCTAGGATGGTCTTGAACTTGTGATCCTCCTGCCTCAAGCCTCAAGGCTGGGATTACAGGCATGTGCCATCACCTTGTTTAGCTCTTTACCCTCGATTTAACTTAGTACCCATAGTAAAGGCTCAATAAATGTTATGTAAATGAATGGATGACACAACAATTATGAGTTCATTATAGGCTGCACAAAGAAAACCACAAACACACACCTCAAAACAGACAAGTAATTCTCAAATAAAATCAAATGTTAAGGGCTGGGGATTTAGTTCAGTGGTTTCACTGCCTGCTGCGCAAGCGCAAAGACCCGAGTTCGATCCCCGGTACCAAAAAAAACCCGCAAAAAATCAAATGTTAAAATGTTATATGGATGGAGTTGGGCATGGTAGTGCATGCCTGTAATCCCAGCACTTGGGAGGCTAAAGCAGGAGGATCGCCACAAGTTTGAGGCCAGCCTGAGATACATAGTGAGCTCAAGGCTACATAGTGAGCTCTGAACTACATAGTGAGACCCTGTCTCCAAAAAAAAAAAAGTTATATTCCTGATGGGTATATAAGAATATCAAAGGGCCAGGGATTTAGCTCAGTGGCACCTGCCTCGAAAGCACAAGGTCTTGAGTTTGATCCCGAGTACTGGAAGAAAAGAAAAAAAAAATCAAGCCAGGCATGGTGGCATGCACCTATAAACAACTGACCAAGATTTCTTGGTTAGAAAAAAAAGTGAAACCATAGCCGGATTAAAAATGAAGAAAGCTGTCAGTATAACTTAAACTCAGAAGGGGCTAGAATTCAGATTTAATGTTAGCTATAGGCTGGTATTAGGTATAAAATTTTAGGGCTAGATCTTGGCTTCTAAATATCATTCTCCAATAAAAGAAACTAAAGGCTTCTTAGAGAAATCATCATCCCTAGGGCTGGGTCAGGGAAAATACAAAATGAACCAGAAACATCTTGCATATCAGAAAGCAAGAAAGTCGTTGGACATGGTGGCACCTGACTGAAATCCCAGCTACTTGGAAGGCTGAGGCTAGAAGACCACAAATTCAAACCCTGCCTGGGTAATTTAGTGAGACCCTATAATTGTCCCAGAGGAGACCAGGGAAACATGACAAGTATAGGACATGCAGTGTGGTACCCTGGAAGAGAAAGAGATCTTAAATGGACATAAAGGGCTGAGGATATAGCTCAAGTAGTAGAGTGCCCTTGGGTTTGATCCCTGATACTACAAAACAATACAACAAAGTGCTCAAAAAACAAAAGGAAGAGTTGGGCATGGTGGCACACATCTGTAATCCCAGCACTCTGGAGGTTTAGGCAGGAGGATTGCCTCGAATCTGGGGCCAGCCTGGGTTACACAGTGAGTTCAAAGTCAGCCTGCACTGCATGGTGAGACCCTGTCTCAAAAAATAAAAATAGGGCCAGGGATGTAGCTCAGTAGCACTGCGCCTGCCTGGCAAGCACAAGGTCCTGAGTTTGATCCCCAGTATTAATAATAATAATAATAATAATAATAAAATAAAAACCAACCAACCAAAAGGAAGACAGGTGTGGTGGCACATGCTTGTAATTCCAGCACTCGGGAGGCTGAAGCAGGAGGTTAATTTTGAGGCTAGCCTGGATTAGTGAGACCATCTCAAAAAAAAAAAAAAGTATACATATTATAGATATCAAAGGCATAGAGGGGTCAACCTAAAAGAGCCCCAATATCCAAAACAGGTGAGCATTTGGGTGATAAAATAATGTATTATTAGATTATAACCCAAGTATAAAATAAATATCCATTAATACATACAAATATAGATGAAATAAATGGGGAGATATAAAAATTCCTTACAGAATTCCAAATAATAGATGTAGAGGATTTAGCTCAGTGGTTCCACTGCTTGCCTTGCAAGCACAAGGACCCAAGTTCGATCCCCGGTACCAAAAAAAAAAAAAAAAGTGGATGTAGATACTATTCTCTGTAGTGTGTGAAGCTTAATTCCCATCAATCCCATTGAAGTTGGGCTAGATTTACTAATTTACTTTCTTTTTTTGTACCAGGATTGAACAGCTCGGTGCTACTGAGCTAAATCCTTGGACCTAACTAATTCACTTTGTACAATTAAAAAAAAATTTTTTTTTTGGTACTGGGGATTGAACTCAGGACCTTGTGCTTGTGAGACAGGCACAGTGCCACTGAGCTAAATCCCCGGCCCTCACTTTCTAAACGTAGGGAAAGAGAAAAATAGTAACTTTCTAGTGGAGAAATCTGGCAAACACTAACATCAGTAATATCATGTGGATATTACATAGCTTCTGATAGGATGTGATGAGTATTTTATATCTGTTGTATTCTTTTAAGAAACATACAAACAAACAAACAAAAAATATACAAACAACAAAAACAGGCTAGGTGTGGTGGCACACACCTGTAATCCCAGCACTCACTTGGGAAGCTGAGGCAGGAGAATCACTGCAAGTTAAAGGCCAGCTTGGACTACATAGTGAGTTCAAAGCCAGCCTTAACTACACAGGGAGATCCTGGTCACAAAGAAACAAAAGCTAAGTCTGACATTGAGCAAAACATCAGGTAAACTCTGATCCCCCCACCACCACCACCATTTTTTGTTTTTGTTGGTACTGGGGATCGAACTCGGGCCCTTGCACAGCAGGCAGAGAAACCACTGAGCTAAATCCCTGGCCCACACACCATTTTTTGAGACAGGATCTTGTTACCTAGTCCAGGCTGGCCTCAAACTCACAGTCCTCCAGCCTCAGCCTCCCAAGTGCTGGGATTACAGGCTTTCGCCACAACCCCTAGCAAGACTGGGGGATAGTCTACAGATTATCTGGCCGATATTCCCAAAGATCTTCCAGGTCATAGAAAAACAAGGAAAACGAATTAAGACATATTATATATATGTACCAACTCCCCATGAAGAATATAATTATGTATTGCAAACATATACTAATAAAAATAATTTTAGAAAAAGGACTAATTGTTCCAGAGGAGTTGGGGAAACATGACAAGTACATGCAATGTGGCACTCTGGAATGTATCCTAGAAGAGAAAGAGAACATAAATGGAAAAATTTGAGAAACCCGTAAGTCTGGAGTTTAGCTAATGTACCAATGTCAGCTTCTTTGACAGTGTATTGTGGTAATATATGAAGGGGGAAAACCAGATAAGGGTTATATGGAAACTCTCAATATTACTTTTGCAACTTTTCTGTAAACCTAAAATTATCCTTTCCCCTAAAAGAAAAAAGAAAAAAAATCTAAAATAAAGAGTATTTTAGGGCCGGGGGTTTGGCTCAGTGCTTCCGCCGCCTGCCTTGCAAGCACAGGGTCCTGAGCTCCATCCTCCCCAACCCCGTACCAAGAAAAAAAAAAGTTGTTTTTTTTTTTTGGTACTCAAGATCGAACTCGGGACCTTGTACTTTCGAGACAGGTGGCGGCACCACTGCCCTACATCCCCAGGCCCTAAAAAGTGTATTTTAAAAAATGTTCAGGAAGGGTTGGAGATTTAGCTCAGTGGTTCTGCCGCCTGCCTTGCAACTGCAAGGACCCGAGTTCGATAACTGGTACCCCCTCCCAAAAAAATGTTCAGGTTGTGCCTGATTCTCTTGGACCTCCATGTTTTTTCCTGGGTGTGTGTTGGAGCTGGGGATCAAACCCAGAGCCTGAGCTGGGCATGGCAGCATATGCCTGTAACCCCAGCAATTGGGAGGCTAAGGCAGGAGGATTGGCTTGAGTTTGAAGCCAGCCTGGGCTGCATAGTGAGTTCAAGGCCAGCCTGAACTACATAGGAAACCCTGTCTCAAAACAAATGAACAAACAAAACAAACAAATCCTGAGCCTGCCAAAGACTAGGCAAACACTACCACTAAACTATACTCCTATCCCTTGGTCTTTTTCTTCCCCCTCTCCCTTTTGCAGTACTGGAAATTGAACTCCAGGCCTTCACACTGAGCTACATCTCCACCCCACTCTTCTTGACACAGGGCCTTGCTATGTCTCTAAATTGCCCAGGCTGGGCTGGAGCTTCTGATCTTTCTGCTCAGTCTCCCAGTGCTCGGATTATAGGTGTACTTCACCATGGCCAGCTGGTCTTCCACATTCCTATGTACTCGTGACATACTGACCTAGGATTAAAGTGTAGGTTAACTGCACTGATTAACATGTATAGGAGCACGATGTAGTGTACAGATGTTGGGTTCAGAATATGAGGTTATAACCATATATTCCCCATTCCCAACCCTCTCAATACACCAGAGACATGGCTTTTTATTAAAAAAAAACTTTTTTTAATTGGTTTACAAAGGAGCTATAGACTACATTGAAACTAATCTTTGTACAAAAGGCCCCCCCTCAAAAGAGCCCCCAAACACCCAGAAACAAAAGAAAGTGGGAGAAACAAGAAAGGAAGATACAAAAGGAGCAGGAAGAAACTTAAAGACAAGAGATTAGCATCATACATACACAAGACTGAGGGGGAAAAGAGCAAGATGAGAGAGCATTTATTTACTCACACAGCCCTGGTGATAACTAGAGTGGAACCAACAAACACAGCATGAGATTATTAAGAGGCTTAAAGGCAACAGTGGTATGGAGACTGTTATTGCCAGTGTTAAAGGAACTTTTTTAGGCACCAGAAATTGGAGCACCACCCCTCACCCCAGTAGGATGACAGACTTGGGAAGAGAAAGCAGGCCCTGGGGCAGCTGCCATTAGAATGGGTCTCTCCTCAAATCAATCTCAACGTATTCTCCCCAGTCTTTGTACCCTAGACTCTTTAAGTGAGGGTCACGGGATGTCACTGGGAGAAAGGGATGATCAGAAATATGAAAAGCTACCCTTGTCCACACCGTCAAGAGCAGTTATTTACTAGGAAAGCTGGGTTAACAAAGCCCAAAGCCCATTTCCCTATGGAGAAGGCACGGTGTGATTCCCAAAGGCAAGAAATAGGAAAACACACTCCAGGATATCAACTAGTTCCTCACTTCCTGCAGCCCCAGCTGAACGCTATTTGTCTCACTTTTTTTCTGACACTGAGCTGGGGCTTAGAAGAGTTGGGGGACAGATCATGGCACCTCTGCTCCCTTAGCCAAGAAAAGGAAGGCAGGGCTATTTGGTAACAAGGTAGGAGCAAATGGGAAAAAAAAATAAACCTTTTTCTTGAATGTTGCAGAAGAAATCTTTTTGGGTTTGGAAAAGTCAGAGAGGAGAAAGCCTAAGAGTGCAATGAAGCCAGGGACTTCCATTTTCTTTTCCCAGTCTTCACTCTAAGGCAAGCGAGTCAAGTCTGAAAGAGGGAGTGAGAATTTAAGTTTAAGGCTGCTTAATGTCTTCCTGGGGGCTGGTGTTTAGAGAAGGCAGACAAAAGAAATAAGGTCAACCTCAAAGCTGGTCTGCTTATCCTCCTAGAAGAAGTCTGTACCTCCAGAGTAGAGCCAAGATAGGCACCAGAGAGAACAGTCTCCTAACTAAAGTAATAACCTCCCCATAGTTTATCAGCACTTTTCAAAAGCTAAGTTTTCCAGGGTTGGAGAAGTGCCATATCCTCTCCTCCCTTTCCCCAAAGCTACTGCTGCCACCTTTCATCCTTGTACATAAGTTACTGGCTGTCTTCTAAAGAAGATGAAACTCTGAGATTTCACGTTTCTCCTCCTAACCCCAAGAGGCTACCCAGCTTTGGCTACGGGGAAAGACAGTTAAGCAAAGAGCCCCTCACTAGAGGTAGCCAGACTGTTTTCATTTCCTTGGTACCCGATCTCTAAACTCTTTTGATCTGATCCCAAGGTCCAAAAGGCATTAAGGTACTTACAACTGAATGAAAATAGCATACAGCACCAGGGCTCCTCTAAAGCTAACAGAGGCTTGATTAGCACTCCCAGAAGAACCCCTTAAAAAGTATATAAATGTATTGCGTCCTAGCAAAGATCTGCAGCTTCCAGTATTCACAATGTGAAAATATTAACAATACAAAATATATTCTGAAAGTCAAAACACCTGCAGTTCATAGTGCTTTCTCAGATTTGTTAAAAAAATATGCTTAGTTTCCTATATAGGATATACAAAAGCAAAAAAAAAATATATGTATATAGTAGAAATAAATCAGCCATATTAATTTACAGCTTTTGTCTCCAACCCTCCCCCAATCATAATCTTTATCCCATACTTTAGTCTTTACTTTTCTGGGATCAAAGGTTCTATTTATTCTGAAACCAGGCTGAGCAATATTCATTAAATTGCATTCTATGCAGCACCCACAGAGTGCCAGCTGGGAGGTCCCTGAAGGGAAATGGTGTAGGTTGTATTCTGTGTAAAAAGTTAGAGGGTCAAATGATAAGCAGATGAATGTGAATAGGCAACCTGAAAGGACAAGGAAATGAGAGTTGTAATATTACCACTCCTGGTCATCACCCACCTTGCAAGCTTTGGTCATTAAACAAAACAAAACTCATGAAAAAATTTCAGAATCAGTATGTGTTTCAGCTGTATCAATTTCTGCTGGCCAAAGAGGTTCAGGGAAAGGAGATTTTCAGTAATGGGCTCCTGACTTAAGGGATGTAGCTTTCTAACTTCCCCTGGGAAAGACTGACTGACTCACTCCTGCGGAAATGGAAACAGAAGCAGCTTCCATTTGGGGGCTAAAGAAGATACTGAATCTGTAGCTTCCTTGATTAGAAGGAAAAAGGAAAGAACTGTACATACAGTAAATTCACTTATGGTCAGGCTAATGAAGGGAGTGTGGAGGATAAACCAGCACCTTTTCACTGAAGAGAAAAACACCATCAAATAAGCTTATTTAAAAGCTTATGGTTCTCAGCATCATTAAGCTAGTTTCTATCTAATAATTCCATACTGGAGAAAATTTAATTCCTTGAAATACTCTAGCAAAATACTGCCCTGTCCCTCCAAAAGATGTCAAAATACATGATTACAGACATAAAATAACAATCTTTGAGTTCTCTTTTCAGTGGGAGTAAGGGTGGGATGGTGGCTGGGCACAGGTGATTTTTATTTCATCATTAATAGAAACTCATCTGCGGAAAGATTCCTTGCAATAGTTCCTGAGTGTTGAAAACAGTATTACGTCTGCAGATAAAGGACCAAGTGGAGTGGCTATTGTTAACAGCTATGTATTATATTTCAGGTTGACATCTATACAAACTTATCCAAAACTTAATTTGGATAGATTTTATACAAAATGTATAGTAGAACCACAGCATCATCTATTTGTACCCAAGATAAAAAGCCTTTAGAACAAGGACTCTGCTATAGATCTGGATGTTCATTTTACTTTCAAACACAAAAATAGTTTTTTCTTTAGAAAGTGCAATAGAATATCCCCCATTCATAACTGCAACTGTTTTACCATAAGCAGAGAAATGACCTCAGGAACATACCTAGGTTTTAAAACAGACTTCTAGGTAATAACCTAAAGGCATTTTGATCTCAAATTATTTTCTAACAATTTCAAATATAATTTCTCATCTGTATGTAGATATATACAGGCACAAACATACATTCACACACAGTCATGCACAAACACTTCACTTTCTGTCAGATTAGGGTAATTTTTTATTGCAGGTTTTTTAATATCAGCTAACAGAAAACCTATCCCCAACCTAACAGATTACACACATACACACAGCCATTTCCACACTTCCTCACAGTGAAAAGCTCTCTAACAAGATACCAGAAAGTCAAGAGAGACAATGCTTTTAATGGCTGGGCCTTGAGGACAATTCTGGTTGCATTTAAATCTCAGTGTGAAATACACTGAGAGTTCCCTGCCGCTACAATTTTTGGATCAGTCTCTTCTGGAATCAGAACATGGAGAAAGCAGGATGATTTCTCCCAATCTCTCCTATAAACCACAGTGGTAAGACAAGATTTCTTTTTGTTCTGGGCTATCATTCCCATGATCATGTGCTTCCTTTTCCCTTAGGAAACACCCAAGTACATACTAGCAAGAGTTATGGGGGGAAAAAATCATTAAGAACCGCTGTCTTGCCACTAGCACATGCTCTGGAGTTCTGCAGAATGGAAACCATTCATTGGCTGATGCTCTTTAACAATGGGAAAGAAACTGCTGGGGATGTTCAAAAGAAGAAGTGTACTTCCCTTCAGAGTATGAACTCAGAAGCCCATTTGTCAAGGCTCAGGGCTACCTTGGAAGACTACATTAACAAAGTCCAAATACTCCACTAACTCCTGAACCCAACTTCTATGAGTCACTTTCTCTTCTGAGCACATCTTTTTCCTACTTTAGACCCTTACCTATTTGACCATTTTTGATAGTTTATACAGATCCCAGATTATTTCCTTCAAAGGGTTTCATACAATTCTACAGAAAGACTTCTAGCTCTTGATGCTTATAGCAGCTGATGAAGGGAGATGTCTTTGACTCTCCAGCACCAAGGTGCCTGCGTCACTAGTATTTTGAACATTCCCTCCACAGCTATCTCAAGCCCCAGACTGGGCTTCAAAGTTTTCTCATTCTGCTGCTGAGACTAAGGTCTTGCAAAGACTGACAGAAGTGCCTCATCCAGGGATCACTGCCAAAAACAAAACATGAAGTGATTAGGTGAGAGAAGGGAAGACAGAAAGGGTTGAGCCAGGAAAGGAGTGCAAGAAGCTGATCCCAAATAAAAAGACAAAATTAAAAAAGGAAAACATTATGTACGTACTGTATATATAAACTAAAAACAGAGCATATGAATGCTTACTCTGGTGGAAAGCCAAGACAACATCTGGAGAAAAGCTTGACGTGTCACAACAAGGCTCAGCCATAGGGAAATAAGGCAATATGTATATATATTAAAAAAAAAATGACCAAAGTATTTTGGTCACAGAATGGTCTCCTTCCTCCTCCCAGCCAACCCCTGTGAATGCATCTCTATATATCTTTATTTATATATATATATATAATATAGAATCTGTTTTTTGTTAAAAAGTATTTCAATGATCATATATATTTATCAAGGCATGATGGCTTTAGGAAAGGGGGGATCCACCATGGGAGAGTTGAAAAGGGGAAATGTACGAAGGGGAGGCTAGGGTAAGAAGTATAAGAAACTGGGATCAAACAAATGCTCATCAAAGGATGGCACCAACAGAATTTTCACTAACGTTTCCCACCTTCAAGGAGGCACTGATGATCTAGATGGGTTCCAGGACCCAATCTCTTCTCTTGTATCTCTCCCCCAATTCCCACCACCATGTATTTTAATGCCTCATGGCTCTTTCCCACGTCTCTTGGACCCATGCTAACTTGCATCCCAGTGTTGATGGGTATTAGCCCATATGTCTCTTGCCCTGGTGCCTGATCTCAGAAGCCATTGCCACTGATATTAATGGACTGCAGATCTGCCACCTGCATGACGTTGATGCCACTGTTAGCAAGACGAGCGATACCCTCTGGACAGATGGCCTCCATAGCTACCATATTGGTGGTAATAAGAGCTGAAGGGGTAGCAGTGGCACTGCCTTCTGAACCTGCCCCACTGTCCAGGGGCAAAGTGCCCACACTCAGGGCCACACCTGGGCCTCCCTTCTTATTCTGGTGGGTCTTGATATGTTTTGACAGGTGATCACTCCTCATGAAGCGCTTAGGACACTCAGGACAGGCAAACTTCTTCTCACCTAGAAAAGAAAGAAGGTAAGAAGCTGACATGTCAGGAAGTGGGATACCCTGCCCAATTTACCACCTTCCTACTACGTTATCAGAAGGTGATAAGAAACAAAAGCAATCTGGCTACTGCTTTTTTTCATTTTAGGGGAAAACAACTCAGATAAAGGTTGGGGAATATACTGTAAGGTCAGCAGAACTTTGCAGAAAAATAGGCAGGACAGAGACTAAGGAGAGGAATGAGGTTAACAGTCCTCCTTTAAAAATCCTGCTTGAAACCTGGCTCCTTCCTTATTTCTCTCTTCCCTAGTCTCTTGCTCACCTGTGTGTGTGCGCTTGTGTCTCTGTAGCTCATCCGAACGTGTGAAGCGTTTCCCACAGTATGACCAGGTACACATGAATGGCCTCTCGCCTGTATGCCAACGCAAATGTGCCCGTAGATGTGAGGTCTTGCCATACACTTTGCCACAGCCTTGGATGTGGCAAATATGCTGCTTCTTTTTGCCAGGATCCCCAGAGCCCCTAAAAGTTACAACACACTATTACTTATGCTGAAGAAAGAAATTAAAGAACCGCAAAGTGTCAGCAGTAATTACCAAACCCCCTCAAAACTAACTCAAACTTGTATTTCTGTAGTGCTGGGGAGGGAGTCTAGGAATTCATGCACACAAGTGCTCTACCACTGAGTTATGGCCACAATCTCAGACTCTAACCTCGCTCACTCTTTCCTTCCTTTCTCCTCTTTTTTTGAGACAGTCACACTCTGTAGTCTATTCTTGCCTTGAACTATGTAGCTCAGGCTGAGACTGAACTCTTTTTTGTTTGTTTGTTGTTTGAGACAGGGTCTCGTTATATAGTTCAGGCTGACCCTCAGCTCACTATGTAGCCCAGGCTGGCCTGGAACTTGTGGCAATCCTCCTGCCTTAGCTTCCCCAGTACTGGATTTATAGGCATGTACTACCATGCTTGGCTAGGGTTTGGTCCCTCCTGCCTCAGCCTCCTGTATGCTGGGGGTATAGGTCTGCACTGCCATGCTCAGGTCCCAAATTTATTTATTTAATTTATTTATTTACTTATTGATTGATTGGGTTTTTTTGAGACAAAGTCTCACTTTGTAGTACAGGCTGGCCTTGAACTCGTGGTGATCCTCCTGCCTCAGCCTCCTGAGTGCTAGGATTGCAGGTGTATGCCATCATACCTGACAAAGAAATCTTTTTAAAAATAAGTTTGTGGGAGCTGGGGATTTAGTTCAGTGGTGCCACTGCCTGCCTCACAAGCACCGGGTCCCAAGTTTGATCCCCCCTCACACCAAAAAAAAAAAAGTTTGTGGGCTGGGGATGTAGCTCAGTGGCACCGCACCTGCCTCACAAGTACAAGGTCCTGAGTTCAATCCCTGGTACCAAAAAAACCCAAAAAAACCAAAAAAAACCCAGTTTGTGCCAGGTATAGTGGCGCATGCCTGTAATCCCAGTACTCACGAGGCTGAGGCAGAAGGATCCCCTGAGTTCAAGGCTAGCCTGAACTAGATGGCGAGAAAAAAAGATAATTTTAGCTGATTCTAGCTCTGATTTTTTTTTTGGCCATGCTGGAGATCAAATCCAGGCCTACATTCCCATCCTTTGATTTTGGTTCTTAATTCCCCAAACTCAAACTTTAGGTTTCCTCTCTTCTTTCCTTTTTTTTTTTTGGTACTGGGATTGAACTCAGGACCTTGCACTTTCAAGGCAGGCTCTTCTTCACTCTTGTCCTTAATTAACATTGTTGTATGTTTAAAGAGATGATAATCACACTTATGGTGATCTGAAATTTGGAAGGATTTTTTTTTTGTATTTTTCTCAGATGTTTCAGCCTCAATCCATGTTTTTCCCAAAGGAAACAATGACATAGTGATACTTTCTTCTTTCCAAGTCCCCTCTTTCTTCTTTTTTTTTGGTACCAGGGACTGAACTCGGGTCTTCAGCCTTCGAGACAGGCGGCAGAACCACTGAGCTAAATCCCCGGCCCTTACCCTCTTTCTTTCTCTCTTTCTTTTTGCAGTAATGGGAATTGAGCCCAGGGACTTCCCAATAAGATACATCCCCAGTGTTTTTGTTTTTGTTTTTTTTCTTGAGATAGGTCTCACTAAATTGCTGTATCTGAGCTGGAACTTGTGATCCTTCTGCCTCAGCTTCCCAAAGTGCTACGATTACAGGTGTGCAGCACTTCACAGGATGACATGGTGAAATTTTTGGCTGGAGAATTGCTCAATAAACAAAGGACCTATCCATTTAAGCAGTTGGCAGAGAATTTTAAAGAGAATATAGTACAGGTATTTTACAATTATAAAACTTTTCTATTCTATCAAGAGTTATACATTACAGGGCCAGGGATTTAGCTCAGTGGTTCCAGCGCCTGCCTCACAAGTGGAAGGTCCTGAGTTTGATCCCCGGTTCCAAAAAAAAAGAGTTATACATTACAGATTAAAAGCTAAACAGCTACAGCAGTATCAGGGATGTCTGAGGAAAACAATGAGCTGGAGTTTGGTGGCATGTGTCTGTAGTCCTCGCTACCTGGGAAGGTGAGGCAGGAGGATCTATTAAGCCCAGGAGTTTTAGGCCAGCCTGGGTAACATAGTTAGATCCCACCTCAAAAAAAGGGCTAGGGCAGAGGGACATGGATCTCTTTCAAGGTACACTAAAAAGAAAAAAAAATTTTTTTTCCTATACAGAGCAGATCCCAAGCTCCTCTCAGGAATCAGTTCTCAAAGTTTACTTGACAAACCAATTTGTTCCATGTGTCATCCCCAGTGGGCACTGGGGAAACTTCCTAGAAGGCATTTTCTTGGGTTTTAACAGCACATATATGAGCAGAGGGAAATATATAACAGAAGTGAAATCATACTTAGGTAGAATTGAGAAATTCCTTCAAAAACATAAGCCACTGCCACTTTAAAGTTTGTTAAAACTACGTGTACCATATTGAGTGCTTCAGACCTAGCACCTCTGCTCTTCCTCTAACACAGAATAAACTATAAGTTATTAAACTCAAATTATTTTCTTTTTGGTACTTTTCTTATTTTTGTACTTACTTTATTGGGACAACACTTAAGATTTTTTCAAAGGCACTTAAAAGACTAAGTAACTTTTTTCTATTCTTTTTCAAAAGCAGTGACTTCAAGGAAAATATAACTCTCAGAGATAAATAACAGATGGCACTAATGAAAAATATGTCAGAACTCTGCTCTGCAGGACATTTTAGATTCCTCCATGGAAGAATTTTCTATCTAGAATAAGCATTATTATTATTTGTGTGTATGTGAGATATTGAAGGTTGAACTCAGACGTACTCTACCACTAAGCCACATCCCCAGCCAACCCTCACTTCCTCCATTTATTCATTTTGTGGTGCGGGGGAACAACCAGGAGGGCTCTACCACTGAGCTACATCCCCAGGCCCCTTTTGCTTGCTTGCTTGCTTCTTTTTTTTCCTTCCTTCCTTTCTTTCTTTTTTGGTTTTTTGAGACAGGGTCTCATTATGTAATTCAAACTATCCTTGAACTATGCTGGCCTCAAACTCACAGGAATCCTTCTGCCTCAGCCTCCCAAGTGCTGGGATTATAGGCATGTGCCATCATACCCGGCTCATTTTTTTTTGTTTTTAATTTTTTATAGTAGTGGGGATCGAACTCAGGACCTTGCACTTTCGAGGCAGGTGCAGTGTCACTGAGCTAAATCCCTGGCCCTCAGCTTATTTATTTTTTGAGACAGGACCTCATTATGTAGTCAGAGCTGGCCTTAAATTCCCAATCCTCCTCCTTCAGCCCTCTGAATCCTTAGCCCATTTTTTTTTTTTGGTACTGGGTTTCAAATTCGGGACCTTGGGCTTGCCAGGCAGGCGCCAGAACCACTGACCTAAATCCCTGGCCTCTCAGTGCATTTTTAAAAAATTTACTTTGAGCAAAAACTTTCATGAAATTATTGCTCAGCTGGTCCCAAACTTGTGATTGATCCTGCCTCAGCCTCCTGAGTTGCTCAGATTATAGGTATGTCTCTAAGCCTGGTGGTGAGTTTAAGTATTCAAAAATTACCCGCTTCTTCTTACCTCTAAGTCCATTAGTTTTCTTTATACTAAATAGTCTACTGGGTCAACTCACCTTCCTTCACTGTCTTTACAGTAGGGACAGGTGCATGCTTCCCGCCGGGTCCTCCGACCAGCCTGGGGTTGTGGATCTGGGCTGTTCTCTCCTTCTTCTCCACCTGCTGTATCATCATGCATCCCATCACCACCTGCCCCATGGAGGCCAAGCTGAGCTCCATGATCACCTAAAATTAAGAGAAAAGTGGTCAAAGTGGGAAGTGGTTATGTCCTGACAGCCACAGGTATCTCAGTGACACCTCACATTCATAATACCATTGCTTTTATTTGGACATGGGGTTTCGCCACATAGACCAGGTTGGCCTCAAACTCCAGGGTCAAGTAACCCCCTCCTACCACAACCTCACAAGTAGCTGAGACTAAAGGTGCTCACTGCTGTGCCTGGTTCTCTTCAAGGTTCTGAAGCTATATTCAAATAATAATACTCATACCTGAAATCTTGCACTGAAAATCTAAAGAGCCAGGATGCACCTTGAGACCATACCCTTAAGTGAAATAAATTGGACACACATGTTTAAAACACTGCATTGTTTCTCTGGTGTGAGAGACTGAAAGTGGAAATAAGGACTAAAATGTATAATAGATATTGGGAAATGGGAAGAAAATGTTTAAATAGGAAGGGGAACAAAGGAGGAGGGAGGGAGAAAGGAAGGAAGGGACAAGAAAAAAAAGTGAAAATAGAAGGAGAAAATGAAAACAAAGCTTTTGTACATGGGGGGGTGGACTTGAGGGGAGGGAGAAATGGGAAAAAGAGGCAGGTTGTATAATGTACAGGTACAAATTCCCCATGATGAGAGTTAATATTATGTATGCCTAGAAAGTACCAATAAATATTTTGCTGTTAAAAAAATGAAAAGAGGGCTGGAGATTTAGCTCAGTGGTTTCACTGCCTGCTGTGCAAGCGCAAGGACCCGAGTTCAATCCCCGGTACCAAAAAAAAAAAAAGAAAAGAAAAGAAAATCTAAAGTGCCAGCAAGCATATGAAGATCTGATCAAGCTCATTCAATATTTACTGGCAGTGCTAAGGATCAAACCTAGGACCTCACACATGCTAGGCAAGTAATTACCCCTGAGATACAACCAAAGCCACTCTCGTAATTTTAAAAACACTACTCTATAATGAATTTCTAACTTTTCACTTATCAGATTAACCACAAGTTAAAAGCTCTGGTAATATGTGGCACGGGCAAGGATATAGGAAAATAGACATTTTCAAATACAGATGGTGATAAATTAGTACAACCTGTGTCTATGTGTGCAGTACTGGGGGTGGAACCCAGGGCCTTGGATATGCTAGGCAAGCACTCTCCCACTAAGCTACACACCAATGAATATAACTTTTAGAGGCTAAGTAGGCAATATTATTAAAATTGTAGGGCCAGGGATTTAGCTCAGTGGTTTCGCTGCCTGTGGCACAAGCACAAAGACCTGAGTTCGATCCCCGATACCAAAAAAAAAAAAAAAAAATTGTACATGCACATGTACTTTCAATAAGCACCATCCTATGGATATACAACTATACAAGGATTGTAAGACAATTATACTTTCTGTAGTTTCATAATAAGAAAAAACTGGAAACAATCGAATCGTACACCTTAAAGAAAATATGTAAGTAAATTATGACAAATTTTTCCAATGGACTACTGTCCAGCAATTTAAAAAAATGAGATAGCAGGCTGGGGTGGATAGAGCTATATGCTATTACAGAAGCATGTTCAAAGACCCTTATTCATTCTCAACTATCTCCAGAGTTAAAATATTATGGAAATATCTACAAATAAGGTTTTAAAGCTAAGGGCCAGGGACTTAGCTCAGAGGTTCAGGCACCTGCCTTGAAAGCGCAAGGTCCCAAATTCGATCCCTGGTATCAAAAAAATAAAATAAAAGGACTTTAAAGCCGGGCACAGTGGCACACGCCTGTAATTCCAGCAGCACTTGGGAGGCTGAGGAAGGAGGATTGCCATCGAGTTCCAGGCCAGCCTGAACTACATAGTGAGAGACCCTATCTCAAAAAAAAAAAAAAAAAAAAAAAAAAGAAAGACTTTACAGAATTTTTTTTTTTTTTGCTGTCCTGGGAACTGAACCCAGGGCTTTCATACTGAACTACATCACCAGACTTTTTAAATTTTGAGACAGGGTCTTACCAAGTTGCTAAGTTGTGGGCCGGGGGGATTTAGCTCAGTGGTTCTGCCACCTGCCTCACAAGCAGAAGGACCCGAGTTCAATCCCTGGTACCAAAAAAAAAAAAAAAAAAAAAATTTCATGCATGGGCCGGGGATTTAGTTTAGTGGTTCTGCCACCTGGCTTGCAAGTGCAAGGATCTGAGTTCGATCCCTGGTACCAAAAAAAAAAAAAAAAAAAAAAAAGAATAAATGCTTGATTCTAATTATCAGTTTAAAAAAACCAATCTTATAGGGCGGGGGATTTAGCTCAGTGGTTCCACCGCCTGCCTCTCAGGCGCTAGGTCCTGAGTTTGATCCCTGGTACCAAAAAATATATATAAATAAATAACCACTGATAATTTTTTTTTAAAAAAAAGAATAAAGTTACACGAGGTTTGGTTTTCTACTGTAAGCTGATACATCAACCTGGAACTATTGACTTCATGTTATATAAAAATAATAAACTTTTGGCCACTATAATAGGTTTTCTGATACATACAGCTAAATAGATTCCCTAGCTATGCAGAAAAGAAAAAAATGTGTTTTCTCCCTTACACTGAGGATTGAACCACTCATGACCTGAGGTATATTATGCAAGTACTCCTGCCACTGAGCTACATCTTCAGCCCTTCTTAAAACTGTTTTTATTGGGCCAGGCATGGTGGCCCATGCACTCCAGAGGCTGAGGCAGGCCAGCCTGGCCTACACAGTGAGTTCAAGATTAGCCTGAGAGACCTTGTCTCAACAACAAAAAGTTTTTGTTTTGAACCTGGGCATGGTAGCACATGCCCCGTAGGCCTGTAATCCCAACACTTGGGAGGCTGAGGCAGAAGAATCACCAGTTCAAGGCCTGCCTGAGCTATGTAGTAAGTTCAAAGCCAGCCTAAACTACATAGTAAGACCTTATCTTGAAAAAATTGTTTTTATTTTGAGACAGATTCTCATTGAGTTGCCCAGGCTGGCCTCAAATTTGTGATCCTTCTGCTTCAGCCTCCCAAGTAATTGCAGTTACAGTTTTACACCACTAAGCCCAGCTAGATTGTTTTCTTGAAGCAAGTGATTACTATACTGGGCCTATCAAATATTCTTAACTGAGCACTCTACCTCCCAGTACATTCTACTAGTATTTGTCTATATGTCAAACAGATAAGAAACTTTCATTTTCTTTGTCCAACTGCCAAAACTATGCTATAAATAGGTAAGCATTTGAAAAAAATTTTGATAATTTTTAAAATAGATCACACAGGAACAGAGAATGGACACCAAAGACTTCCTTCTATTCTACAATTCAAGTCCTTGTTCATTCATTAGTAACTTGTGCTACATAAAAATCAAAATAAACTGGGCACAGTAGCACATGTCTGTAATCTCATCACTCAAGAGGCTGAGGCAGGAGTATTGCTGCAAGTTTGAGGCCAGAATGGGCTATACAGTGAGACTCTGTCTCAAAAAACAAAACAACAACAACAAATTATTTTAAAAAAGGGCTGAGGATGTACCTCAGTGTCAGCATATTTTTCTAGCAGGCATGAGAACCTGGGTTCAATGTCCACTAATGCATTAAAAAGAAAAGAAAAGATTAAAAAGACTTGGGCTGGGAATTTAGCTTAGTGGTTTCGCCGGCTGCTGCGTAAGCGCAAGGACCCAAGAGTTCAATCCCTGGTACAAAAATAAAAAAAGAAAAAACTAGTTTCTCTAAATGATAAAGTTGTCAAAATGTACCAATAAAATTAATTTTTTAAAAAATTTATGCCTGGCTTCTCACTCCAGAACAGCTCAGTGAGAATTTAAGAGTTGGGGCTTATACATGAGTATTACTTAAAAAGTTCTTAAAAAAAAGATTGTCATCCAGAGCTGGGGATGTAGCTTAGTGGTAGAGCACTTGCCTAGTATGTGCAAGGCCCTAGGTTCAATCCCCAGCACCACACACACACACACACACAAAGATTGTCATTTATATATTCTTTTATATTAATATCAAAAAATAAATGGAAAGGGAGTTACATAGACACAGATAAATAAGAAAATAGTTGGCCTGGGGATTTAGCTCAGTGGTTCTGCCGCCTGCCTTGCAAGTGCAAGGACCCGAGTTTGATCCCTGGTACCAAAAAAAAAAAGTTATCAATTTTTTTTGGTACCGGGGATAGAACTCGGGTCCTTGCGCTTGCGCAGCAGATGGCGAAACCGCTGAGCTAAATCCCTGGCCCCAAGTTATCAAATTTTTACAAAGCATTCCTATGTTATATGACTCTAGGGGGAGGGTAAGTGGGGATCGAACCCAGTTTTTTTTTTTTTGGTACCGGTGATTGAACTCAGGACCTTCCACTTGCAAAGCAGGTGTGGTGCCACTGAGCTAAATCCCCAGCCCCCTAGTCTTTTGTTTTTCTTTTTTGAGACAGAGTCTTGTTTTGTAGTTCACTTTGGCCTTGACGTCATTATGTACTGTGTAGCCCAGGCTGGCCTCAAACTCACAGTGATCCTCCTGCCTCAGCCTCCCGAGTGCTGGGATTACAGGTATGCACCACCATGACTGGATGTGAACTCAGTTCTTCACAGTGAATTATATCCCCAAATCTTTTTATTTTGAGATAGCTTCGTGGTTGCCTAGGCTGGGCTTGAACTTGTAATCTTCCTATCTCAGCCTCTCAAAGGGCTATAATTACAGATTTGTGCCACCATGCCTGGCTAAACCTTTAAAATTCACTAAGAAAAAAAAAAAAAAGGGAAAGGAATATAGCTCAATAATAAAGTATGTGCTTACTATGTCTGAGGGCTTGGGATCAACCCTTAGCACACCACTATCCCCCAAAATAATTGAGAAATCACAAAACATCAATTCATTTCACATATAAAAATGAAAGGCTTGGGGGCCGGGAATTTAGCTCAGTGGTCTGCCGCCTGCCTCGCAAGTGCAAGGACCTGAGTTCCATCCCCGGTTCCACAAAAAAAAAAAAAAAAAAAAAAAAAGAAAGGGTTCTGTATTTAAAAAACCAAGGGTAGGGCCAGGCATTTAGCTCAGTGGTTCCACCACCTGCCTCGCAAGCGCAAGGTCCTAAGTTTGATCCCTGGTACCAAAAATAAAAATAAAAAATAAAAAAGCAAGGGCTGAAGGTATAGTTCAGTGGTAGAACACTTGCCTCACCTGTGCAAGGCCCTGGGTTCAATCTCCTGTACCACAAAATAAAACAGGGGATTGGAAGTATGAAAAAAACAAACAAGTAACTGTTCACCTTGAACGCACTACATATCCCAGGCTGGCTTCAAAGTGGACATAGTGTCACACATGCCAGGATTACAGGTATGTACCACCACACCAACCTAATTTGGTTTTTTTGTTGTAATTTTTAAAAATGCCAAAAAATATGAACAGGCAAGTTTCTAGTATTAATAATTCCATGCCAGGAAATAAATCAGTGGATACAATTTATAAACCAGCAGAACAAAAACATTCCAACTCCACTAGCAAGCAAAAACATAAAAACCTTTGAGAAAAGGTCAGAATCCATAAAAATGTTCATAATAAAAAAAGTTCAATAATAATAGTAATAATGTACAATAAAATATAAACAATAAAGCTGGGTATGGTGGCACATGCCTGTAATCCTAGCACTCAGGAGGCTGAAGCAGGAGGATCAGCACAAGTTTGAGGCCACCCTGGGCTACAGTGAGTTCAAAGTCAGCCTGAACTACATAAGACCCTGTCTCAAAAAAAAAAAAAAAATTAAATTAAAAAAATAAAAATAAACAATAAGGAAACTGCTAAGTAACTTGATGGAATATTAGTAAATGAAATACATGGGTAAATAAAGTATAACAACTTTGAAAAAAATACTTGTGCTAAAAACAAATTAAAGCAACAAATTACATGTACACCAAGAATAAAGTTATGATTGTTTTGGGCTGGGGATTTAGCTCAGTGGTTTCACCACCTGCCCCGCAAGCACAAGGACTCGTGTTTGATCCCTGGTACCAAAAGAAAAAAAAATAAATAAAGTTATGATTAAAAAAAAAAATGTTTAAAGCTATGCTTTAGAATAACACCACACACATTAAAATTTTAAAAAGCAGGGCTGGGAATGTAGCTCAGCCATACAGCATCTGCCTGGCAAGCATGAGTTCCTAAGTTCAATTTCCAGTACCAAAAAAAACAAAACAGAAAAACACTAAACTGGTGACTACGATAATGAGTATAATTAAGTTTTCCTCACTCCCTTTTGTATATCCCATATTTTCTATGATGTAGCTACGTAAATTTTCTCATTAAAAACAACCTCATAGACCAGCTTGGTGGTTCAGGCTTGTAATTGCAGCACTAGGGAAACTGAGGCAGGAGGCCCACTATGAGTTCAAGGCCAGCTTGGATTACATAGTGAGTTTGAGGCCAGCCTGAACTACAAAACAAGACTCTGTCTCAAAAACAAAAACAAAACAAAACAAAAATCCTCATAACAACAAAAAATATAATTTGTACACCTATCTTCTCTTGGATTATTAACAGTATATATATTTTAAAAACAGTCCAGAAAATGAAGAGTGGCAAAGGTTCACACCACTAGGTGTCACTGTAAGGAAGTGACGAGTTAAAATGTCACCATCCCAGGCAAGAGTTTTTAAAAAGGAAAAAGGGGAGAATAAACAAACTTTAAACAAAACTATTAGAGGTGTCTTTCTATCAAAATTAGATTTTTTAGGGCCAGGGATTTAGCTCAGTGGCACTGCAGCTGCGTTGCAAGCACAAAAAAGGTCCTGAGTTTGATTCCCAGTACCAAAAAAATTGTTTTAATCAGCTTTGGTAACTTTTCCTTATTAAACACTCTAGTTTCGTTATTGACCATGAATCTAAAGGTACATATTGGTGTGAAAAAATTCATTTAACTATATCATACATGGGAGAGGAATGTATGTGGGGGAGGAGCATAAAAGTTAGAGAATATGGCTACTTTGGTTTAGTAAGAGTGGTAAAATAATATAAATGGAAAAGTAAACTAACTGTGAAGCCAAAAGTTATGAGATTAGATGGGTAATCCCAGTACTCTGAGATGCTGAAGCAGGAGAACCACAAATTCCACTCTACTCTGGGTAATTTAGTGATTTAGCAAGATCTAGTCTCAAAATATAGAATAAAAAATGGCCAGGAATGTAGCTCAGTGTGAAGAAGGCTCTGGGTCCAGTCCTTAGTACCCCCCCTACACACACACACACACACACACACAAAGCCGGGCATGATGGCACACGCCTGCAATCCCAGAACTTGGGAGGCTGAGACAAGAGGATCTCTGCAAGTTCAAGGCCAGCCTAGGGTACATAGTGAGTTAAAGAACAGCCTGAATTATAAAAGTGAGACCTGTCTCAAAGGAGGAAAAAAAAAAAGAGGTACAAAGAGTAGGTACAAATGTCTTAGAGATATGTACAAGTAGTAATCAAGAAAATGGCGAATGTTTAAAAATAGTACATTAAGGGCCAGGGATTTAGCTCAGTGGTTCCACTACCTGCCTTGCAAGCCCAAGGTCCCGAGTTCAATCCTGGTACCAAAAAAAAGACACACTGTGGGCCAGGGATGTAGCTCAGCAGCATAGTGCCTGCGTGGCAAGAGCGAGGTCCTAAGTTGGACCCCAAGTACCAAAAAAACAAAACAAAAACACACATTGCTATTAATCCCTCTCAAAGTACTACCCCCCTTCACTCTGAACATAGTATTCTCTAATTTGTGCCAGTTTCTGAAGCAGTTTTAGAAGTCCTCTTTTCTGAGACTTTCACGAGGTATGATTTTTTTTTTTGGTACCAGAGATCGAACTCAGGTCCTTGCACTTGCAGGGCAGATGGCAGCACCATTGAGCTAAAGCCCAGGCCCCAGGAGGTATGATTTAAAAAAAAATGGGGGCCAGGGTTTTAGCTCAGTGGTTTTGCCACCTGCTGCTCAAGCACAAGGACCCGAGTTTGATCCCTAGTACAAAAAAAAGAAAGGTGAATGGTGCTGCCAAGTGATGGCCAACAGAAAGGGGGACTTGTAAAAATACTACAGTGTGTCCTCATCAACCTTATTCACTGGGTCTGGCACCATGTGACTTTTGGCTCTTCTCCCAAGTTAAAATGACCATGAAAGATAAGTTTTGAATTGACTGAAGACATAAAGGGTCCCATGAGAGCACAATTAAACATACTTGCCAAAAAAAGGACTTCAAGAACTGCTTCAGAAAGTGGCAAGAGCACACCCGTTATCTAAGCACTCTAGAGGCTGAGGCAGGAGGATTGCTGTTCCAGGCCAACCTGAGCTATGTAGCGAGACCCAGTCTTCAAAAGTGGCAAGAGGGGGCTGGGGATTTAGCTCAGTGGTTTTACTGCCTGCTGCGCAAGCGCAAGGATCGGAGTTCAATCCCCGGTACCAAAAAAAAAAATGTGGCAAGAGGGATGGGGATGATTTAGCTCAGCGGTTCCGGCACCTGCCTCACAAGTACAAGGTCCCAAGTTCGTTACCCGGTACCAAAACAAAAAAAACAAACAAAAACAAATGAACAAACAAAAGTGGCAAGAATGATGGGATAATTGTGTTCAAAGTTATGGACAGAATTTTGAGGGGGATTAATTGCACTATATCTTTTACTATAATACTTTTTTTTAAACACATTTTTCAATCACACCTCATATTTGTACATCTATAATCTAATCATCTTGATTCTATGAGTAAACAGACGTAAAGGAATTTCGCAGGGCATGGTGATACACACTTATAATCCCAGCACTGGGGAGGCTGAGGCAGGAGGATCGCTGAGAGTTCGAGGCCAGTCTGAACTACACAGTGAGATCTTGTCTCAAAAAAAAAAAAAAAATGTCTATTGTTCTAGGCACAGTGGTTCACTCCTGTAATCCCACCACTCAGAAAGTTGAGGCAGAATGATCAGGGAGAGTTCAAAACCAGCAATAATAATAATAACAACAAAATAATAATAATATCTATTGTATTATCCTTGATAACTTTTAATCTTTTTGTAAGGTACTGGGGATTGAACACAGGTCTTTGCACTAAAACTATTTTAATATATGTGCTGCCGAAGTGAGCACTGCACTAAGCTATATTCCAGCTCTTTTTACATTTTGAGACAAGAATTTTGCTAAATTGATAAGCTACCAAGGATGGGCTCAAACTTGAAACACTCTTGCTTCAGACTTCCACAAGGCTCAGAGTATAGGTGTGGACCACCATAGCCAGCTTAATGTCCCTTATAAATGTCTTAAATTATCTCCTAATCATCTTTGAAGTATTGGGGTACTTGAGGGGAAGGGATGAGATAGGTGATACAATTAGCTGAGAGTAGAAAAGGAAATAAACATCGATTTAATAAAACCAAGGCCTAGAATGGTAAATGGAAAAGGAAATATAAATTTTTTTTTTTGTACCGGGGATCGAACTGTGGTCCTTCCGCTTGCGAGGCAGGCAGCGGAACCACTGAGCTAAATCCCCGGGCCTATAAATTTTTTTTAAATTACCAAAATACTGTAAACTCTCAAGAAAGTAGGAGAGAAAAATAATTCATTAAAATAAGAAACTGGAGGGCTGGGGATCTACCTCAGTGGTGCCGCTGCCTGCCTCACAAGCACAAGGTCCTGAGTTTGATCCCCTGTACCAAAAAAAAAAAAAAACCTGGGAAATTAGATTACAGGTGATACGGTGTCAATAAAATATTCAATTAAAAAAATTATTAGTGGGCCGGGGATTTAGCTCAGTGGTTTCACCGCCTGCTGCGCAAGCGCAAGGACCTGAGTTTGATTCCCGGTACCAAAAAAAAAAAAAAAAATTATTAGCGAGGAGATTATACAGAAAATGGCATGCACAGTACTATGCTAAAAATAACATTTCAGTCAACAAGCGAATATATATTCAATGTTACGTATCAAGTAGCCTCTAAGTGATGCAAGGCTATATACACATACCATCTAGGTTTAAGTACACTATGATGAAATTCTCTCATGACACATTTCTCAGAACCTACTTTATCACTAAGTGACATATAACTTACTCTGCATCTAGTTCAAAACCAGGCCACAGAAAAAAAGAAACAGAAGGGGCTGGGGATGTAGCTCAGTGGCACAGACCCTGCCTGGCAAGCACAAGGATTCCGAGTGCCAAAAAAAAAGAAAAAAGAAACAGAAAACTCACAGCTAATCTTAAAATCCTCTGTCAATAGCCATTCTTACAATAAAAAGAGTTCTAAGTATAGAAATTTGAAGTTTACCTCCCACCATAATGGTGGTGGCTTAATGACAATACTAAAGAACAACGAATGTAAAGAGCAGAAAAGAATATAAAGGTCCTTTCTATAACTTGGAAAGGCAACTCTGAAGTAAAAGTGTTCAATATCCTTTTATGGGAGAGAGAACTTAAAGGAATAGAACTTTCACTGATGAATGGGTATCAGTATGTGCTGCACACTTACTATACGCCCTTATATGTTACCTAGCTCAACCCTAATAATCCCATGAAGGTAAATACTAATATTAGCCCTCTTTTACAGACTAAGAAAAACAAAAACACTTTAGTTTACATAGGATGTGACAAACTTCTCCTAAGTCACACAGGTAGGAAAAAGCAAAGTTATGATTTGGGCCCTAGTATATCTGCTACAAATTCCATGCTCTCACTCCCCTATCCACACACTAAACACCCGTTCAGGACAAGCTTTTTCTTTCACAAAGAATTTCCAATAAATTACTACCAGGTTCAGAGCTGGATTTATTTCACTTTTTAGTTCCATCATATTAAGGACTATATTTTACTGAGCTAAACCAATCAACCATGTTATTCAGAAGCTAAGACATTCATTCAAGAGCACATTGTATAAAGAAAGAAAAACAGTATTTTGGGTTTAAGATCACACTTACATTCATCTGCAACTTTCCATTTAAGAGCATACTAAGCAAGCAGGAAAACTCATTCCTAACAATTTCCCATCAGTTTTGTAGAATGAATTTTATATTGTACTTTCAAAGAACCACTTGATTTTTCCTCACAAAAAGTGTGGGTGTGGTGGTGGTAGTGCTCTTTAACAAGCTCCTAAATTTGTTCATAATATCAATATCACATGCTAGCAAGGAACAGAAATGGAGGGAGAGTGAAGGGGAAGGGGTATAGGAAAACAGGAGACAGGACACAATATGATTCACTTATAAATAGAACCATTCATGTGTAGTACTGTAAATTTCATTATCAGCCATAGAATTTTAGAAAGCAGCTGCAGGAGCCTTATTAGGGCTTTTGAACAACCAGAACTGGAAAAGTTTCTAAACTTCACTTCCAAACCAAAAAGAAAACTGTTTTACACACACACCCTTTAAACTTTTATTAAAATAAAATAGAAGGCTGGGATGTAGCTCAGTGTGAAGGTCCTGGGTTCGATTCCCAGTACCACCAAAATAAACAAACAAAAGAAAAAACCACTACAGCACCACAGGAGCTTCTTGATGACTTGGGAAATTTCCAAAGTTAGGAGATTTTATCTTTTTTTTTGAGGCAGGTCCCCGCTATGCAGTGCCAGGTGGCCTTGAACTCACAGCAATCTTCCTACCTCAGCCTCCTGAGTGGTGGGATTACAAGCATGCACCACCATCCTTGCCGGAAGCTTTTATCTTCTTTAGGACAAACTATGGGGCTGGAGATAGCTCAGTGGCAGAGCAGCTACCTAGCACAGGAAAGGCCCTGGGTCCAAACCCCAGCACTACAAAACATGCTACATATAAAATTAAAACATTTTCCCCCAGCACCTCAAATGCATGAGTGCAAGAAACTGCCAATAGCTGGGCATGGTGGTGGCACATGCCTGTAATGCCAGAACTCAGGAGGCTGAGGCAGGAGGATTACTACGGATTACTGTGAGTTCAGGGTCAGCCCGGACTACATAGTGAGTTTGAGGCCAGTCTCAACTATACTGCAAGACCCTGTTTCAAAAAACCAAACAACAAAAACAATCATAAGAATTATTATGCACTGTCAATATAGGGCTGTACAAAATCAGGCTCTATATAATTTCTCAAAAGGTTGTTAAACCACATTCCCAACAAGTATATTGGGATAATTTAAGGGATGGTGGGGAGGCCTCCCGTATGTTAGCTAGGCAAGCACTTTAATATTAACTTCATCCCAACTCTAGGATAAATTTTTCAAAAATTAGAAATGTGGGGATACAATGAAGGAAGGCACTGAAGGAAATTTCCCAAAACACATGGAAAACAGATGGGGAAGAAAAAAGAAGTTAAATTTGGTATTACAACGCCCCAGCTTATGGGGGCGGGGGGAGAGAACAGTCAGGAAAACATCACATCTTCCTGAATGCAAAAAATATGGTAAGGACAAACCTATACACGCTAGATGAGGGTGATTTTACGCAATCTTTTATTTCTCTTTTGCCATCTTGCTCACTGATATACTTCATCTGATTATAGATTAAATACATTCTAGTTAACCATCAGGTTACAACAACTTCTGATTCATGAGGAAGTTTACAAAGAAGTTGTTAGCCTGGAATGGTGATGTATGCCTATAATATCAGGTACTAGAAAGGATGGTGCAGGAGGATCAATTTTCAAGGCAGGGCCGGGGATTTAGCTCAGTGGTTCCACCGCCTGCCTCGAAAGCTCAAGGTCCCAAGTTCAATCCCCAGTACCCCCCAAAAAAGCTGGAGGCAGCCAGGTGTGGTGGTTCACATCTATAATTTCAGCACTAGGGAAGCTGAGCCAGGAGGATCACCATGAATTTGAGGCCAGCCTGGGCTACACAGTGAGTTCAGGACCAGCCTGAACTATATAGTGATACCCTCTCTTAAAAAAACAAACAAACAAAAAAAGCTCTGGGCCACTCACCCAGACCTTGTCTCAAAATAAAAAACGTTGCTGGGGCTGGGCCACACACCTATAGTACCATCACTCAGATCCCAAGTGTGAGGCCAGACTGAGCTACCCAGGGTAATCCTATCTCAAAAACCAAGAGAGAAGGGCTGGGGATGTTGCTCAGTGGCACAGCACTTGCCTGCCAAGTACAAGGCTCTGAGTTTAATTCTCAGAACAAAAAAGGTGGTGGTGGGGGTGCGGATCAGGGATTTAGCTCAGTGGTACCGCACCTGCCTCATAAGTACAAGGTCCTGAGTTCGATCTCTAGCACAAAAAAAAAAAAGAGAGAAAAAGTTTAGAAAGGGCTGGGGATGTAGCTCAATGGTAGAAAACTTCCAGGTTCAGTCTCCAATAATAACAACACACATACACAAAAAGTTGTTAAGACTTGTTTTGGCTTATTATCTATTTTAGGCTACAAAGTTAATAATATTTCAAAATAACTGAACTGTGAAGTAGACAAAATTCACATGAACACCTAAAAAAAGTTCTGGTAATATAAGGCAATGTAGTAAATGTAGTGTAAAGGATACTGATATCCAAGTCAAAAGAGTTTGGTCAATCTTAAAGTGTTTTTTGGGTTTTTTTGGTACTGGGGATCTAACTCAGGTCCTTGCGCTTGTGCAGCAGGCGGCAAAACCACTGAGCTAAATCCCCAGCCCAATCTTAAAGTGTTAATGACCTTTAGCAAGTCACTGAATCTGTCTACATCTTAGGTTTTGTCAAAATGAAAATTACTAGAAGCTGGGCGTGGTGGCACACACCTGTAATCCCAGCACTTGGGAGGCTGAGGCAGGAGAATCATCAGCCTGGGCTACATAGTGAGTTCAGGGCTAGCCTGAACTGCAAAGCAAGACCAAGTAAGACTGTGTCTCAAAAAACAAAACAAGGGCCGGGAATTTAGCTCTGTGGTTCTGGCGCCTACTTTGCAGGCGCAAGGTCCCAACTTTGATCCTGGGACAAAAAAAAAAGAAAAAGACCAGTCTAAACTACAAGAGACCCTGTTGTCTCAATAACAAATAAATAAACAAACAAACATTAAAGGGGGTGCGGTGAGCCAAGGATATAGCTCAATGCAAAGGCTTTAGATTCAATTCCCAGTACCAAAAAGAGAAAAAAACCCCAATGTTTTGTGTTTCTTAAATTTTTAGTTATCGTCTTTTTTTTTTTGTACTGGGGATCAAACTTGGGTCCTTGCACTTGTGCAGCAGGCGGCGAAACCACTGAGCTAAATCCCCGGCCCTTGTTTTTTTAATTTTTAAGATTTACAGATTTGTAACTCAGTTCTCTTGTCTCTTAAGGGGTAAATCTTTTTTTTTTTTTTTTTTTTTTTTTTGGTACCGGGGATCAAACTCGGGTCCTTGGGCTTGTAAAGCAGGCAGCAGAACCACTGAGCTAAATCCCCAGCCCTCTTAAAAGGTAAATCTTTGTCTTGACCTATTTATTTTATATTTGAACTCCTTCAAAGCAGTTAAATAAATTTAATTTATTCCAGGATTCTGGAAAAAGTGGCCATGGTCTTGTTTGTGTGGGAAAATGGCCACGGTTGTGTTAGTCACCCAATGCAGTTTGCAAACAAAACCAAAATTCTGCCAAACACTTCTGTGTGCAAACCACATTGTTCACGAACATAAGCATTTGTGAACCGAGATACCACTGTATTATTTATTCTGTACATAGGCAAAAAGGCAGATTCACATACAGAGTAGCAGATACGCAGATTAAACCTGTTAAACAAGTAGTACTGGGGCAGGGATTTAGCTCAGTGACCCCAAGCCTGCCTTGAGCTTGCCTCAAAAGGGAAAGCGCAAGGTCTTGAGTTTGATCCCCAGTACCGAAGGAAAAAAGCAAAGAAAAAACAAGCAGTACTACCCTGTTTCTACAAGCCATTCAGAATCTGAAAAGCACTGAAGCAAAAGTACAAATTCAATCAGCGGCACCGCGCCTGCCTCACAAGCGCAAGGTCCTGAGTTCAATCCCCGGTACCAAAAAAAAGAGAAAAAAGTACAAATTCAAATTACAACACAGACTTTTAATCAATTCTGAAACATTCACTTAAAAACTTTCCTACAGAGCTAGATGTGATGGCTCAGGCCTATAATCCCAACACTGTGAGAGGCTGAGGCAGGAGGATCACAAGTTTGAACCCATCTTGGGCAATTTACCAATTTAGCAAGATCTGGTCTCAAAAAATAAAGGGCTGGAGATGTGGCTCAGTGTGAAGGCCCTATGTTCATTCCCCAGTACCATCACTAAAAAAACCACCCTAGTATAATACTAACAATATAATCATAGTGTTAGAGGCCGGCTGTGGTAGTGCAGGCCTACAATCCCAGCACTTGGGGAGTCTGAGGCAGGAGGATCACTGTGAGTTCCTGGCCAGCCTGGGGTACATAGTGAGTTCAAGGCCAGCCTGAACTACATAGTGAGACCCTGTCTAAAACAAACAAACAAACAAAAATATAGTGAGTAAATGAGTACACATACACATTTTCAAATAATCCTTCAACACATCAGACCCTGCTATATACTTAGTACTCAATGTAAATGAATAGCAATGCTTATTTTTCAATTAAATATCAAAATGAAGAAATTCAACTATTATCTATTAATGCTGACAGATACACAATATATAACTTACAAAGCATTATGTGATAATGCTTTTCTGCAGTTATGCAATTTACACTTCAAAAATCTTTCAAGGGGGAAAAACAGAACAATTAGAAGAAAGTAAGCCTGGAGTGGTGGCTCACACCTGTAATCTCAGCACTCTTCAGGCTAAAACTGGAGGACCTCTTCAAGTCAGAGGCCAGCCTACACTACATAATGAGTTCAAGGCCAGCCTGAATTACATAACCAGATCCTGACTAAAAAAAAAAAAGAGAGAGAGAGAGAGAGAGAGAGAGAAGAAAGGAACAAGAAGAACTGAATTATTAGTGGCACATTCATTTACAAGCAACTTTACTAAATAGAAAAATTTAATCCAAAGGCGAGCTGGGAAGTGGCAAAGAAAGCTGAGACAGGTCAATCAACTGAACCCAGAATAAGCCTGGATAACACAATGAGATGTGGCCGGGGATTTAGCTCAGTGGTTTCACCGCCTGCTGCGCAAGCGCAAGGACCTGAGTTTGATCCCCGATACCAAAAAAAAAAAAGCAGGGAAGAACAGAAGATATTAAGCTTTTCTGAAACACTAGGCGCCCTTCTGTTATTTAATTAAGAATTAAAATGTTCACATTGCACAGGGATACATGATTTAAAAATTAAGTTGTTTAGAGAAAACCATTGGAATTAATAAATAGGAGCAATTAAAAATGTCTAAAATCTGCCTTTTTTTTTTTGGTACAGGGGATCAAACTCGGGACCTTGCACTTGCGAGGCAAGCGGCGGAACCACTGAGCTAAATCCTCAGCCCTTAAATCTGCCTTCTTATTTTCCACAGATTTTAAAATCAATCCAAGTACCAAGTTTTATTGCATTTTCTTTGTTTTTATGTTTGTTTGTTTGTTTGTTTTGGTACCAGGATCAAACTCAAGATCTTGTCTTTGCAGGAGATTTTCTTTGTTTTGAGACAAGGTCTCAGTATGTAGTTCAGGCTGGCCTTGAGCTCACTTTGTACCCCACGCTGGTCTGGAACTCCCAGCAATCGTTTGGCCCCAGCCTCCCGACTGACAGGATTACAGGTGTGCACCACCATGCCTGGCCAGGCACCAAGATTTTAAAGGAGACTTTTTTCTTTTCAAATTTAAGTCTTCATTAAAAAAGTACTATGAGGGCCGGGGATTTAGCTCAGTGATTTCGCCGACTGCTGTGCAAGCGCAAGGACCTGAGTTCAATGCCCAGTACCAAAAAAAAAAAAAAAAAGTACTATGATCACCCTAAGAAACAAGTATATTAGAGAAGAAAAGATGCAGAAACATTTGATGTTATATTTGATAAAATATATTGCTTTAAAATAGAAAAATGTCCCTATGACCTTTTACACTAAAATCATAATTTTGAAGATATTTTAATCATCTAAACCTACTTGCTACTAATGTTTATGTGACCTAGCTAAAACACAATTTTTTAACAATTTAGGTCTCAGCAATCTGACCCTAAGTTTAGTGACACTACTGGAAAACCAATCCTGGTATCACATTCAACTTAACTTCTAAGAGACGGCATTTTCCTGACCCCAATAAAACCTAGCAGGTGTGAATTTTTTATTTTTAGTGCCCGAAATTTGTATCTTGAGTGAATCATAGCCATGAAGGAAATGTTTTATTCTCCTGCCAAAGCCCAGCCCTGCATTCTTTGTTAGGCAAAACTCCCAAGAAGTCATCCAAATTTAGTCTTTCAAAGCACCCCCACCTAAAACCCGGGGCAAGAGTTTTACATTCTAGCCAGGCATGGTGACCCTTGCCTGTAATCCCAGTGTTAGGGAACTTGAGGCTGAAGGATCACGGGTTCAAGACCAGGCCCAGCTACATAATGAGTTCAATGCCAGCCTGGCCTACAAAGTGAGACCCTATCTCAAAAAAAGCAAATAAGGGCCGGGGATTTAGCTCAGTGGTTCTGCCGCTTGCCTTGCAAGCACAAGGTCCTGAGTTCGATCCCTAGTACCAAAAAAAAAGCAAATAATAGTTTTCATTGCTGGGCATGTCTGTAATCCCTGAACTCTGAAGGCTGAGGCAGGAGGATTGAAGCCAAGTTTGAGACCAACCTGGACAACATAGTGAGTTCAAGCCAGCCTAAGTGATATAGGGAGACCCTATTTCTTTCCCCAAAAAAGGTTTTCAGTACTTAGCAGTGGCTGCAAAAAAATGTGAAGCTTTAAATTGGTATGGATGTATGAGAGTGAGACTACAAAATGAGAGGAGAGAGTGCTGATAAAAAGGAAAAGAGTTGGGGCCAGGGATTTAGCTCAGTGGTGCCTAGCCTGCCTTGCAAGTGCAAGGTCCTAAGTTCCATCCCCGGTACTGTAACAAAAAAAAAAAAAAAAAAAAAAAAAAGGAAAAGCTTTGATACAAAGAAAAAATGAGTTTGAGGCCAGTCTGGACTACATGGCAAGTTCAGGGTCAGGCTGAGACATCAAGTCAAAAAGCAAAACAACTTCAGAAAAATAAAAATTACTGACATAAAAATTTTTTTAAAATACAATGAAGAATACACAGATCAGGGGCCAGGGGATGTAGTTCAATGGCACCACGCCTGTCTGGCAAGCACAAGGTCCTAAATTCGATCCACGATACCAGAAAAAAAAAAATACACACATCATTTCAGTCTTGAAACTAAGCTCAGTTAACCAGGTGGTCTGTCTTTCTTATTATCATCTACAGGGAGGGCGCAGCCATCAAAAACACAAGAACACAAAGGGAGATGGTTTATTTTGGTTCTAAACATATGCCTTTGCCTGTGTATTCAGCAAGCAAAAATAAACAGTAAAAGTGAACAGGAGAACGAAAAACTAGAGTCATTTATAGCTAAATGGATGCATAGGATGCATATCGAGGCCATACTTTTTTTTTTTTTCTCAAATTAGCCCATGTAACTTTATTTGTATTTCTCTCTGATGTTTTTAGTTAATGGGTCAAATTATTAGCCAATGTAGGTCCCCAACTGAGAAGCTAGGAACTGAGAATCTAATATGTTCAAAATTATGCTCCATATAGTTTAAACTGTTTTCTAAGGTAGTAACCAACTTAGAAAACTCCAACCACACAAGAGAATTGGCGATTAATTCACAGTGGCTGTTCGTCCCCGATTTACTAACTGGACGGAGGCTTTGGGCTGGGGACAGTCTAGCTGTACTGAACCCATTTCCCCTACTCACTAAGGGCGAAGGTGAAGAGGAGCGGCCCAAGGTCGGGTTACCTGATCTAAAGCAGATCAGGATGCAAACAGCGAAAACCTTGGCCCCCCGAGGGGTCCAGGGGGAGGTACCAGTCCCAATCTTCGCTCCCCCATGCTCTTAAGTGAAATAAATAGGACACACATTTGCAAATACCAAATAGTGTGAGAAACTGATAGTGTAAACAAGGGTTAAAATGATTAAAATTAATAATTGATAATTTGAAATAGGAAAAAAGGTCCAAAGATGAAGGGGTGAAGGGAGGGAAAAGGGAAAGGAAAAGAGGGAAAGGAAAAACTATGAGAAAAGAAAAATTAAAATGGAAATGATGTCTATGTAAATAGGGAAGGGTGGAGGGGGTGAAGGGCGCACAGGTAATGGGGAAAAAAATAAGAACCAAGATACATCATGTACAGGTACAAACACCCAATGATAAATGTAAGTGAATTGTATACCTAAAATGTACCAATAAAAGAACTAAAACAAAAAAAAAAGTGAACAGGAGAACTTCAGGATTTTTTAAAAAGATGATTTCAAGCTGTCCCAAAACTACATAATAGTTCATTTTGTAGAGTAAAACAGTGAGGGTGGTATACCTATATATCTATATCTATATCTATCTATCTATCTACCTATCTATATATATGCAGTTTACAACATGATTTCACATTCAGTATAATTTCTACTACATTATACTGCCAAGAGGTTGAACATATTTCCAAGGAGTTTAATTCTTCCAGTAAAATAATATGTCAGAAAAGGAGGTAAAATGAGATCCTCTAAAGCAGGCAAGCTTTAGAAGCTGCAAAGTCTAAGCTTCAGGAAATGATTTTATTATCTTTCATTACGAATAAAGTATGATCAATTCATGGGGAAAAAAAGATTAACAATTATAACTAACCAGAAAAAAAGTACTGAGGAAGCTGAGGCAGGAGGATTGCAGTGAGTTCAAGGCCAGCCTGAACTACAAAGGGAAACCCTGCCTCAAAAAGCCCCCAATAAATAAATAAATAAATAAGGAAACTTGTATCTTCAAAAGACACTGTTAATAAAGTAAATACTCTTAACTCTTATAAAATGTCTTTTTAGTGTCTCATTCTGGATCCTTTGCCAGTGTGGAATTGTTGATACCCTACAGAAATGCATGCATTTTCTTTTTTGGGGGGAGTACCAGGGATCAAACTCAGGACCTTGCACTTTTGAGGCAGGTGCGGTGCCACTGAGCTAAATCCCCGGCCCATAGATGTATGTATTTTTTTAGTTCAGAGACCATTAATACAATCAGGTTAAAAAAAAAAAAAGGAAAAGAAAAAGGGCCGGGGATTTAGCTCAGTGGTGCCGCTGCCGCCTGCCTCCCAGATGCAAGGTCCCAAGTTCAATCCCTGTACCAACCAAAAAAACCCAAAAAAACAAAAAAACAGATAGCACTAGCATGCAACACCTTAAATGGCAGACTTCCCTAGAGCACAATTTAGCAATGACAATGCCTCGAGTTAAGTGTTCTCTAGCACCTAAGTTATAAAGCTTTTAGAAATTGCAAGAATCCAAATTAGCATAAACAGTTCCTCAGTCTTGCTTTCCTTTAAAGAGCCAAATTGCTAAATAAAACAACTTAGAGCAATAAGAAAACAAACATCCTGGTGTAGATTACCCAGAAAGTGCCTTAATTTTCCAGGTTGTTAAATACTTTTCCCATTTTTATTTCCATAAATTTGTAGCCTATAAAACACCTGTCATCTCTATAGAGCATTAAATCTTAATTTTCTACAATATTTTTAATAATTCTAGCCAGGTATAGTAGTGTTAGCCTAATAATCCAAGCACTCAGGAAGCTGAGGCAGGGAGATCACAGTGAGTCTGAGGACCATGTGGGCTATACTGTGTAGGTACAATAGTCCACAGCCAGTCTGAACTACACAGTGAGACTCTATATTTTATTTTTGGTACCGGGGATTGAACTCGGGACCTTGCACTTTCGAGGCAGGCACCAGAACCACTGAGCTAAATCCCCAGCCCAAGACTCTATTTAAAAAAAAAAAAAAATTCTAACGGATTTCTCAAGTCTGGAGTTAAAACAGGAATGTCCTAGACAAGGAGAGCTAACCACAAAGTCCTGTCTCTAAATGTCCCATCACTAAAGTATCTCTCTACCTCAATTTCCTCATACAGATAATAAGGCAGTTGTACCAAAGGACTAGTTAGGTCCCTTCTACCTCTAACTTTCTACTCCAAGGTCTCCAATACACTATAAAAATTACTGGATTAAACAAGACAGGGTGGTGCACACCTACAATTCCAATTATTCCAGGAGGCTGAGGCAGGAGTATCCCAAATCTCATCACACTCTGGGCAATCTAGGAAAACTTTGTCTCAAAATTTTAAAATAAATATATAGGGCCAAGGATTTAGCTCAGTGGTGCCATGCCTGCCTCACAGTTACAAGGTCCTAAGTTCGATCCTTGGTACCAAAAAAATTTTTAATTAAAAAAATAAAAATAGGGCGGCGGGCGGGGGGGGCGGGGGCGTGGGGATTTAGCTCAGTGATTTCGCTGCCTGCTGTGCAAGCACAAGGACCCAAGTTCGATCCCGGGTACCAAAAATAAAAAAATTCTTTGGGCTGGGGATTTAGCTCAGTGGTTCCAGAGCACCTGCCTCGCAAGTGCAAGGTTCTGAGTTAGATCCCTAGCACTCCCCCAGATAGATAGATAGATAGATAGATAGATAGATAGATAGATAGATAGATAAATAAATAAATAAATAAATAAAAATATTTAAATAGTAAAAGGGCTGGGAATGCAGCTCAGTGGTAAAGTGCTTGCCTTGCATGAGGATCTGGGTCTTATTGAAGCCAGGGTATAAAGAAATTAGGCAGATAGAGCACAGGTCCTGAATAGTTAAAGTAAACTAAAAGTGGGGGCCAGGGATTTAGCTCAGTGGTTCTGCCACGGGCTTCGAAAGTGCAAGGTCCTGAGTTCCATCCCTGGTATCCAAAAAATAAAAAAATAAAAATAATAAAAATGCAAGAGACAAAGAATAGGTCTTTAAACAAAGAAAAGACAGAGCTAGGAGGAGGAAATGAAATACAAATAAAGCAGCTTGCCTTCCAGACATCAAAAGCCTACCTGCAACCAGGAGCATAAAAACTGTATAAAAAGCCAAGAGACATAAAGATCTACAGTGTCTGCCTTCCAGATCACCCCTCTCCAACCAGCAGAGGTTCCCTTTCATTCTTTTTTTTTCCTCTTTCATTCTTTCTAATAAACACACATTTAGCCATTCCCCACCACTTGCTGTTTGCTGTTTTGTCCCCTCCGATCTTTGGTGCCCCAAAATAAGAACCTGAGACTGGGGATTTAGTTCAGTGATTCCGCCACCTACCTTGCAAGTGCAAGGACCTGAGTTCAATCCCCAGCACCAAAAAAAAAGGGGGGGGGGGGCGCCTGTGGATGTAGCTCAGTGTTAGAGAGCACTTACCTAGCATCCACAAGCTCATCCAATCCCCTTCCCCCAAAAAAGATCACCCAGAGAATCTGACTTCTATTAAAATTTCTGGAATTCATTAGATTGCTTATCCCTCAATTATAAGTTACACCTCACGGGATATATACGATGATTTAATAACTACTAACAAATACATCAAATTCATAATAAACTATTTTTCAATACTGAGGGTTGAACCCAGGGCCTTCCACTGAGCTACATCTCCAGCCTGTTGCTTTTTTATTCTGAGACAGGGTCTTGCTAAATTGCCCAAATTAGGCTGAACATTTGATCCTCCTGCCTCAGTCTCCAAGGCTGGGATTACAGGTGTGCACCACTGCACCCAACTCATAATCAATTTTTATTCTATGCAGGAGTTGGCCTAAAAAAATCCTAAACCTAAGAAAGGCTTTAAACTATTTATTTACGTACTTTTGTGGTGCTGGGGATCAAATCTAGGACCTCACAAATGCTAGACAAGTGCTATACCACCAAATTACAACTGTAGGCCTAATTTTACATTTTTAAAGGGGTGTAAAAAAAAAAGAAAATAGAGGCCCAGCACAGAGGCGGAGCAAGCCTGTAATCATACCACTATGGCAGGCTCAGGCAGGAAGATCACAAGTTTTAGCCCATCCTGGGCAAGTTAGTGACTTTTTAAGAACCTGTCTTACTAATTAGGTTTTAAAAAGACTGGGAATGTAGTTCATTGTGAAGTCCCTGAGTTCAATCCCCAGTACAGCAAAAAAACAAAAAACAAAAAAAAAACCATGCACACAAAAGAACAGAATATGACTGGGGCCACATATAGCCCACAAGGCCTGAATTTATTACCTAACTTTACAGAAAAAATCTGCCAGTTTTGCTGTGGAGTACCAGAGAAACTGGGAAGTACAGAGATCCCAAGACACTGACCACAAGTGCACATTCCGTATCAAATGAACTGAAAAGTTTCTATTTATTCAGTTCCAAATGATTAATTTTTTTTTTGGTACCAGGGATCGAACTCAGGACCTTGCACTTTTGAGGCAGGCAGTGGAACCACTGAGCTAAATCCCCGGCCCTTCCAAATGATTTAAATAAAATTATAGGTTTGTTTTTTTTTAATTATAGTTATTTTTCCTGGTTGCCTAAATGATTAGCCCTTAAGAAAGTGTCACCCCCAATATGTACTTATATTCCCCTCCCTAGACTTAATAGTTTCAGCTAAGTGCTAAAGTTCATAATAAAACCAAAAGACTAGAAGTCTAGCCCCGATGTGGTGACCCGAGCACTAAGCAGGCTGAGACAGGAGAACTGCCATGAGTTCAAAGCCAGCCTGGGCTACACAGTGAGGCTGGGATGAATTACAAAGTGATACTTTGACCCCCCCCCCAAAAAAAAAAAGAAAGGAAGAAAAGAAGCAGCAGCAGCCTTACCTGGGGTATTTGCGATAGCCGCCAATGGCAGGCCTGGAAGCTGGTGCACCTGGATTCCTGGAGTACCCAATGCACTGAGGTTAATGGTCTGAAGGCCTGGCATGGAGGAGAGTTGAGCAGCATTCACAGTGACTGTGCCAGCAGGGATGGAGGCAGCTGAGGCAATAGGTGTAAGGGTGGTGTTGCTACTGCTGGTCTGACCCAAGGAAACACCCTGCATTGGTGCCAAGGTGATTGTCTGGGCTTGAGGGTTCTGAACTTGGAGGTTTTGCAGCTGTAGAGTCTGCCAACTGACCTGTCCATTAGGCCCTACTGTTGGCGTCCGGATGATGATGGGGCCAGAGTTTGGAACAGCCTGAAGCTGGAGGTTCTGGAGGGTTTCCTGGGAGATAGCTTGAGTTGTAAAGCTCTGCCCTGGCAATGGTGCTGTTTGCAGGGCCTGAAGAGCCTGTCCCCCTTGAACTAGCTGAGGCTGAATAAGAATTTGTTGTTGTGTCTGCTGGTTTTGCTCTCCCTCTTTTTGCTGACTTGCTTGCAGTGAGCCTCCGGATGTCTGGTTCTGCTGGATGTTCAGAGCATCAGACCCCTGCAGCCCACTCACTCTCTGGGGTGTCTGGCCTTGGGAGTTGGTCCCTGATGATCCGCTGGTGGTAAAGTTCATAATTCCCATGTTGCTGGTAGTAGTAGTTGTTGAGTAGCTATTGGCATTGGTGAAAAAGGAGCTGGAACTGGGTTGCGATGATACCAAGCTGGCAGAACTGGCCGTTCCTGAAGTGACAGGCTGTGAGCCACTCTCTTGGGACCCAGAGCTGCTAATCGTGACTGCCTGAGAGCTGGGAGTCAAGGTAGCTGCAGAAACGCTGTTGACAGGTAGCAAGGTGATGTTCCCATTCAGGGCCACTGGTACATTGGTCACGTACTGAGTCTGTCCTGAGAGCACATTATTAGCCAGGCCTTGGAGGGGGACAGCCTGCTGAAGTAGGTTTGGCATAGCAGCAATGATGTTGCCGCCACTTCCTCGATTTGTAATGATCTGTTGGTTTGCACCTGGTATGATCTGTATTTGACCAGAACTATCCTGCTGCACTTGAGCCCCAGTGGCGGCAAATTGCAGCTGCTGCCCATCAACGGTCTGGAACTGTGGGATTACTTGATACTGAATGTTAGGCATCACTCCAGATAGTCCTGTCAGAACTTGTTGGTTCTGTAAGTTGGGGGTGGCAGCTACAACATACTGCCCACCAGAGACTGTGCGATTCTTGGAAGACTCACTGCCGTTACTGCCATTTGTACTGCTGCCACTCTGTTCCTTTGAGGTAGGGGTAGCCCCAGAGGAGGAAGAGATGATTTGCCAGCCATTGGCACCCTGTGAAAGTTGTGTAGCTGTGAGGTCAAGCTCACCTGTGCCCCCTGACTGGCTTGGGCCCTGGGAGTTGTTGCTGTTCTCATTGGGTGACTCAATTCTGCTGCAGGTTGCTGCCAGCAGAGCCAAAGGGGATGGCTGGGATTCCTGGCCAGGAAATAGAGGAGAGGAAAGGAGTTAGTGACACCCATCTGCCAGCCTAGGGGGCAGTGTAAAACAAATAAACAGCAACACAGTGCAAAAAAAAGAAAACCAGAAACAAAAACCTGGCCTATCTAGGGCTGGGAGTATAGCTCAAGGGTAAAGCACTTGCCCACAGGCAGGAGGCTCTGGGTTTCATACAGCACCAAAAAGCCCTGACCTGTGTGTGTTGCTGAAACTCATTCTTGGGGAATTTCCAATTCACTTGTCTCTGTGCTTACCTCCCTATCTATTACAGGTTATTTCCATCTTTTCCTAAAAAGTTTTCTATGAAGATTAAGGCAATTTCTAAGAACATTTATATCCTCTCAACACCTTCCCCACTCTATAATGATCACTCACCTGCCCTCCTCCTCCTCCACCGCTACTGGTACTGCCTGTGCTGCTGCTTCGAGTCTGAGAAAAGGCACCACCACCATTACCACTGCTTCCATTATTGCCACCAACTCCTTTTTCAATCTTCACTACTGCTGTCATTTCATCCATGGAGTGATCCTGATCTAAAAAGAATGAAAAGAAAACTTAAAGTGGGGAAAAGAAAAAGGATTAAGTGAGGAAAGGGTAAAAAAAAGGCTACGACATATCAGTAATGACTAGCAGGAAGGAGAAAGGTGCAACTATAAAGAAAATGAATTGGGGCAGGGGAAATCCTAGGGATACAAGACATAAACAGGTTCAATGGTGGCAAAACTGGGACTTAATTTTCCCACAAACAAAATAAGCCTCAAAAGACACAAAAAATCCTTTAGGGATAGGAAATGTGACAGGTGATGGGCAATGCTGAGTTTCAAAATAAGAAAACGTATCCTTGGGAAAAGGATACACAAAGCAAAAATAAACACGTGAGTGGATAGAAAAATTGCTAAAATGAGGGTTAAAGAAAGAGCGAAAAATACAAGAGTAAAAAGTAACAAGAGGAGAGAAAGGGAATGGGGGAAGGAAAAAGGAAAAAGTGCGTGTGTGGAAACATTTGTGAATACTGATGAGGGGCTAAAGTGGTCTAGAGGTTGGCAATCAGGTTTCGGGGCCGAGACAGGGCGGGGCCCTAGCAGAAAAGGGCGGTTTCGGGGTGAGGGGCGTGGAAAGGGCGGGGCGGGGGGGGAGGGGGAATGCATGAGGTGGGGGGGAGGACCTTGGGGCAGGCAGCGACCAGAGGGCGGACCAGCGAGGCGGTTGGCCCGGGCGGGGCCTACACTGCTCGGGCCGCCCCCGCGGCGCCAGCCCCCGTCGGGAGGAGCCTCAGGCGGGCGACCGGGTACTGGGGGGTAAGGGCCGTCCCCCGTGGCCGGGGCGGGCAGGGGGCGGGCGAGGCCACTCTGCCCCCTCCCCCGGGGCGGGCGGCCCATCCCCCTCCTCCTCGGAGGCCCCGCCACTGCCCCTTCTCCCTCCCTTCCCTCCGCCCCGGGCGGGACCAAGGCCGCCGCCGCCGCCTCCCGCCCGCCCCCCCTCACGGCGGGGACCGCCCGGTCGGCCCTCGCGCGCGCCCCCTCACTCCCCTTCCACCCCCTAAGCTTCAAGTGGACTCATCCTTACCGCTCATGGTGGCAGCTGAGGGACGAACTCAAGGGGGTCCTGTCCGGGGGGGTGGGGGGGGCCAGGAAAAACGCGGACGCTGACGAGGCAAGCTAACCCGGACCGGACAGGGAGGGGGGGGTAAGGAGGAGGGAGCAGCGCGCCACAAGCCCGGCCTAGGCTCCACCCCTTCACTGCTGCCCCGCCCAATGAGGGAGGGAGAAAGGAGGGACTTGAAGAAGAAAGGCGGGCAGATTACCCAATGGTAAAACTAGTTCCTTCTCTAAGGCGTGTAAAACAAAGTTGCGTGCCTAGTATACGCCCCAAAAGACCGCCCTCTCAGTTTTAAAAACCAATGAACTATGCAAGAAGTAAAGATGGGCGGGAACTAGGAATGATAGGCTTGGCAAGAAACCAGTTAACCGCCAGGCGGGCTCACTCAGAGACAGGGATAGGGAGAACTTTGATAGGAATGACAGAGTAACGACCAACCAGAATCTTGGACATGCCTGGGCAAAGTCCTGGTTGGGAGGCGAGTGCAAGGTGAGCAGGAATGGCACGCGATCAGACTAATCTAAACCAATCCGAAATCAGGCGGGCAGCCAAGAAAGTTATGATTGGATTAACACTGAAAAGAGGCTGAACAGGACTCATATTGACGTGATTAAAAACCAATAAAACGCCGAATGAACTCTGAGGGCGGGAACTTGGAACGGTTATAGAAGAAATGGCTTCTTCCTCAGTTACACAGTCCAATAGGAGAGCGAAGTAAGCCTGGCTCCGCCTCCAAATTAGCCAATGGGCGGTATTGGGGCCGCCCACCATGAGGGAGGGAACAGGGCTGTGCCAAGAAGAGTCCGCCGCCATGTTGGCCCTCCTCGGGGGACGTCTTAACAGTCTTTAGGTGGTGTACTTCCGCAGAACCCTGCAGTTCAACAAGTGTCAGAGCCCAGGCACTTGGCACGTAGTTCTGCCTCACCACCGGGGCTGTTTTCATCTTCGCGTAATGGCTCTCACAGAGTACTTTTCGAGTCTCATTTCCTGCCCTGGTGGGCGGACAGGCAGGTGGATGCCTCTCAGTGTGGGTGTAAGCTCTGCGAGTACGGATGGGACGAGATCTGGTGACAGCGCTCGCAAACTCAGTTCTGAGCCGGCCCCTTCGCAAGGTTTTTGTAAGACTCCAGCAAACGCCATTTTATTAAGCTCTCCCAGACAAAGGCGCTAACCATTAAACTTAGGCCACTTTAACTTTTCAGGATCTCGTTGGAGAACCTCCTGGAGTGGAGCTGTAGGCCATGTCCCCCCCTCCCCCCTTAATTGTAAATAACGCCTAAGCATAAAACAAAATAGCTGAATTCTTTTTGCAATCACGAAGACGGCCTCCATCTTGCCTCTATCCTTAACCTTAATGCAAGTGGTATTGGTAGCTTGTCGATGGTATGTCATTCCCCTTTGCATCACAATTGTACTTTATATGCTCTCATTTCGTTACCTACAGTTCTCCTCATTATATATTACGTGTTTTAAAATCTGGATTCTCTATTAAAGGATTCTAGGCCCTTAAATTAGGAACTGAGGCCTGTGCTGCTTCGGGCAGGGCCCGGGAATGATGAAATGATTGTCTCCTGTGCTAGGTGTCTAAACTAGGCATTTGGCATTCCTTATGTCATCCTAACAAGGAAAATATTCGGTATTGGAGATATTATGTATTTTATTACAGTTGAAGAAATTTAGGCTGGAAAGTTAAGTGACTTGACCAAGATCATAAAGCTAATGAGTTGGATCCCGCAAAGTCTATGAAACCTTTTTTTTTTTTTCTCGATAGTTCATGGAACTCAGGACCTCGCACTTGGCAGGTAGGCGCCGGAACCACAGCTAAATCCCCGGCCCCAAGTCTATGAAATCTTAAGTGACTAAAATAATACCTTGTGTAACCATTTATTTAAATAGGCTTAATAAAATATTTATTAAAAATTTGTTTTTCTTGCAGTGTTGGAAATAGAACCCATAGCCTTATGTTTGCTAAGCATATCCCACTAAACTCTATCCCCAATCCAAAACCAAAAAAAGTTCTTTTCAATTACTACCTTCTAGCTCCTGAAAAAAATCCTGCCCCGACTCAGAGCTCAAGTTCTGTCATCAAAAAAGTCCATCATCATATTTTTCTTTAAACTTTTATCCGTTTGTATTAAAATTAATTGCATCAAGATTTTTCACAATAGTCTAAAAATTTTTTTAAAACAAAATGTCCAGGGCCAGGGATTTTGCTCAGTAGTTCTGCCTTCTGCCTCGAAAGTGCAAGGTCCCGAGTTTGATCCTCGGTACCAAAAAAAAAGTCATTCCCCACCACAACAAAAACAAAAAAGTAAAAAAAAAAAAAAAGAATCAGCAAACAAAAAAAAAATAATGTGAGAGCATTTCCATTCAAATTCTCTAGGTTTTGGGGGCTTTTTTTATTCTCTTATTGGGATGCTTTTTTTTTTTTTTCTTTTGTTACCGGGGCTTGAACTCAGGACCTTGCATTTGCGAGGTAGGCAGCTGCACCACTGAGCTAAATCCCTGGCCCGGGATGCTTTTTTTTTTTTTTTTTTTAAGTCAAGTTGCAAGAATCCCACCCCAGACATAATAAACCAGAATCTCTGGAGTGGGGCTTGAGAACATAAAATTGGGGGAGTAGGGAATTATTGGGATGAACCCATGGCTTTCACACTAGTAAGATACAACCCTAGCCCCTGTTGTTTTATTTATTCACTTATTTAGGGGCATGAGCTCCCTAAATCCCTAAATTGCCCTTGCTGGGCTCAAATTTGTGTTCTTCCTGCCTCCCTTCCCAGAGTACAATACTGGGATTACAGGCATGTACCACCACACCCAGCTGGAACATGCATTTTTAAGTGTGATTAGTCCTTAAATGAGTTTAAGAAGCAATAAAGGAGGCAGATATGATGGTGAGCTCCTTTAACCTCAGCATCTGGGAGGCTGAGACAGGATTGCAAATTCAAAGCCATTAAGATTTAGTGAGCCCACTGCAAAAGAAACCACTAACAGAGCTAACAGACAACCTACAATATGGGAAAAAAATTTTAGCAGCTGTACCTCAGACAAAGGACTACTATCTAGAACATATAAAGAATTGAAAAAAATCAGACCCCCCAAATTCAAAGACCCAATTCAAAAATGGGCATCTGAAATGAACAGACATTTCTCAAAGAAGTAAAAGCAGCAAACAAATATGTGAAAAAGTGTTCAACATCACTTGTCATTTGAGAGATGCAGATGAAAACAACACTTGAGATTCCACCTCACCCCAGAAAGAATGGCTGCTATCAAGAAATCAAAAAATAACAAATGCTGGCGGGCTTGTGGGGAGAAAGGAACCCTTCTCCATTATTCGTGGGAGTGCAGACTGGTGCAACCACTGTGGAAGTCAGTATGGAGATACCTCAAAGAAGTAGGACTAGAGGTCCCATTTGACCCAGCTATTCCCCTGCTGGGTATCTTCCCAAAAGAATTAAAAGAATCATACCACAGTGATATATGTGCACCCATGTTCATAGCGGCACAGTTTGTAATAACTAAAGCTTGGAAGAAGCCCAAGTGCCCATCAACTGGAAACTGGATAAAGAAAATGTGGGTTTTTTATAAAATGGAGTACTACTCAGCCATAAAGAATGAAAAACTAGAGTCATTTATAGCTAAATGGATGCATATCAAGGCCATACTCTTAAGTGAAATAAATAGGACACACGTGTAAATACCAAATAGTTTCTCTAGTGTGAGAAACTGATAGTGTAAACAAGGGTTAAAATGATTAAAATGAATAATTGATAATTTGAAATAGGAAGAAAGGTACAAAGACGAAGGGGTGAAGGGAGGGGAAGGGGAAAGGAAAAGAGGGAAAGGAAAAACTATGAGAAAAGAAAAAAAAAATGGAAATGAAATCTATGTAAATAGGGAAGGGCAGAGGGGGTGAAGGGTGCACAGTTAATGGGGAAAAAAATAAGAACCAAGATATATCATGTACAGGTACAAACACCCAGTGATAAATGTAAATGTATTGTATACCTAAAATGTACCAATAAAAGAACTAAAAAAAAAAGATGTAGTGAGCCCTTACCTCAAAATTAAAAAAGAAGTTGGAGGACCAGGGATTTAGCTCAGTGGTTCTGCCGCCTGCCTCACAAGCCCAAGGTCCTGAGTTCGATCCTCCTACCAAAATAAATAAATAAAAATAAATAAAAAAGACGTTGGGTGTGGTGGCCCATGCCTGTGATCCCGGCACTCAGGAGGCTGAGGCTGAAGTATCTCTGTGAGTTCAAGGCCAACCTGGAATACATAGGGAGAAGGTATCTCAAAAAAACAAAAAAAGAAAACAGATGGGGATATAACTAAGGCCCTGGATTCAAGCCCTAGTACCAAAGGAGAAAGAAAAGGAAACACTGGGCCCGGGATTTGGCTCAGTGGTTCTGCTGCCTGCCTTACAAGCGCAAGGTCCCAAGTTCCATCCATGGTACCAAAAAAAAAAAAAAGGGAAACACCGATGAAGAAACTGGCAAAAAGAAGCCTCCAGATGGGAAGAAACTTCCTATAAGAAAGACACTACATTACTCATCCTTGTAAACCAAGCTCTGAAGATTCTAACAGCTGTGTAGTGTATTCAGCAATAGGCCACACCTAATTTGCTGGGGGTGAGGGGAAGGGGAAATAACTGGAGCTGTACTCAAAACACTTCACTTTGGTTGAGTAACTTTATTCTTTGGGGAGATTTAAGAGACTGAGCTGGGAGGTGTAGCTTAGTGGGAAAGCAGATCCCTAGCTTATGGAAGGTGTTTTTTTTTTTTTTTTTTGGTACCGGGGATCAAACTCAGGTCCTTGCTCTTGCACAGCAGGTGGGGAAACCACTGAGCTAAATCCCCGGCCCAAGGCCCTATTTTTTGTTTTTTGGATTTTTAGCACGTTTGCAGTACATAATATTATATTCATCGTGGTTAGTTGGTACATGTACATACACGTCTTAATTTTTACATCCCCTTCCTTTTTCCCTCCCCTCCCCATGGCCCTAGTATTAATCCCCAGCACCACCAAAAGAAAATCGAACTGTCATTCTCAGAGGAGAAAAGGGTAAGGTCAGATACTTCAGTTATTATGACTATTCTGTATTTATTCTCAAAGCCTGTGTTTGTCCATTTTTCCAGGCTAGTCTATGCCCCAAACTGGAACTAGAGTTTGATTTTATCCCAGGTACTGAGAAAAATGCCTAGATTTAAAGCAAAATGTGCTGGGCATGGTGGCCTATGCCTGTGATCCCAGCACTCAGGAGGCTGAGGCAGGAGGATCACCACCAGTTTGAGGCCAGCCTGGGCTACATGGCAAGACCTTGTCTCAAAAAAAGCAAAACAGGGCCAGAGAGGTAGCTCAGCCATGCAGCTCATGCCTGGGAAGCATGAGGCCCTAAATTTGATTCCTGATTCCAAAAAAGAAAAATGGGAAAAAAGACCAAAAAAACCCCAAGCCAGTCATGGTGGCACATGCCTATAATCCCAGCACTCGGGAGGCCCAGGCAGGAGGATTGTTGTGAGTTTGAGACCAGCCTGGGCTACATAGTGAGTTTAAGGCCAGCCTGAACTACATAGCAAGACCCTGCCTAAAAAAATAAATAAGCAAAACAAAAAAACAAACAAGCTAAATTCAATAGCCATCCTTTTCATAGTCCTTTCCCTTTACTACTCCAGAAGAAGACCTGGCCACTAAGTAAGGAATGTCCTAGATGTGTGCAGCTTACTATACTACCTTACTGATAGTCCCTGAGAGCAAGTGAAGAGGCCTGTCCATGTTCATCCAATTCCTCTGAAAACCTGAACAAATTTTCTTTAAACCAAAATAAAAAGAATAGGGGATCAGAGTATAACTCAGCAGCAGACCAGCTTCCTAGCAAACACAAGGCCCTGAGTTTGATCTGTAAGGAAAAAACAAACTTTTAAAATAAGTAATTGAGCTGGTCATGGTGGTACACTCCTGTAATCCCAGCACTTAGGAAACTGAGGCAAGTGGATTGCCAAGAGTTCAAGGGCAGCCTAGACTACACAGTAAGACCCTTTCTCAAAAAAAGAAAAAAGAAAAAAGGGTAGAAGGGAAAAAATAAAGATGAATAAAAAGGCACAAATTTGTTTAAAAAAAAAAACCCAACAAAAACTAAGCCAGTTATGGTGGTGCACCCCTATAATCCCAGCACCTGGGAGCCTGAAGCAGGAGGATCACCAAGAGTTCAAGGACCACCTGAGATATACAATGAGTTCAAGGCCACCCTGAACTATATATATAGCAAGGTCCTTTCTCAACAACCAAAAATAATAAAATAAAAAGTGACTATTTGACTTTCCTTATGATAGCTCACCCTGTGTCCTCTAGGGTGTACTTTTCTCTTGCTTTTTCCTCTTTTACTCGGCCCAAGCTAGCTCTACAGAGTGTTTCTCCCTCATGCTTCATTTTTACTTTTTCAAATACTTTGTCACCATTAAATAAATAAATAGTAAATTAAAAGGATATAAAATAGAGCTGAGATGTAGCCCAATGCTCCCTAGGTTCAATCCCCAGTTCTACAAACAAAAACAAACAAAATAAAAAACCTAGTGGCATGAAATGTGGCTGTCAGTGACATGGTGCATCTCTCTTATGCTAAGTGGTACCCGTCTAGCAAGGCAGTCAAAGGTTTTAGTGATTTGCCCTGCACTTATTCAGGCTAATCTGCCATTACTGTCCACTGTGCTTTGCTCTGTGTTGGAAGCCATGTTTTCTTGGGGCTCCAAAATTTAAAACTTTATAACCCACTTCACTCAGCCTGTTTCCCTCCTGGACAGCCCAATCTTATTATTATGGTAATTTTTTCCCTTTGTGTACTAGAGATTAAAACCAGGGCCTTGCTCATCCTAGGCAAGTGCTCTACAACTGAGCTACATCCTCAGGCTTTTCATTTTTTATTTTGAAAAAAGGTCTTGCTAAATTGCCCAAACTGACCTTGAACTTGATCCTTCTGTCTCAGCCTCCCCAAGAGCTGGGATTACAGGCATGGGCCATCCTGCCTTACTAACTGCACATTTTCTCTTATCTTCAGTAAGAATGAAGTCTTTCCAGCCCAGTGAGGTGGCCCATACCTATAACCCAGCACTCTGGGAGGCTGAGGCACGAAGATTGCAATTTTCAGCCCAACCTGGGCAATTTATTGAGAACTTGTCTCGAAAAATTAAAATAGGAAAAAAAGGGCCAGGGATTTAGCTCAGTGGTTCTGCACCTGCCTCACAAATGAAGGGTCCCGAGTTCAATCCCTGGTACCAAAAAAAAAAAAAAGAAAAGAAAAGAAAAGAAAAGAAAAAAATTGTAAAAGGGCTCAGAATAGAGCTTAGTGTAAAGGGCCTGGGTTCAATCCCCAGTACTGAAAAAGGAAGAGGAGAGAAAGTCTTTCCAGCTTCTCCCAAGGTATGGAATATTCTGAGCACTGTGTTCCTGTCACATACTGGTACTTGTATCAGAGGTATCTAAGTATCCAGTGTCCAGTCCAATGCCTTAGCTACACTAAATTTTGAGAGTGGGGATGATGTCTTTTCACTTTGTATTCTCAAAGCTGGACATATATTTGACAACCAGTAAACACTTGTTAAATGGAAGGGGAATCCTAGTCTTGACCGTCCTAAATACGTCTTTAGGTCCTATAATGATTGCTTTCCAGCCTTCATTTGGTTGCCTTTTACAAATTAATCTTTCCTCCTAATTTTGAAACTTCTCGTCAGCTTTCATTACTTTCTTAGTTAACAATCTGATAACTAGGAACATTTTACAAATTAAATAAACCAGCTACTCAGATGGCTAAGACAGCAAGATCATTTGATCCAGGTGTTCAAGGCCAGCTTGGGTAATATAGCAAGACCCTCTCTCAAAAACAAAACAAAACAAAACAAAACAAAAACAGAGGGGCATGGTGGGAGGCTGAGGCAGGATGATCACCTTGAGTTTGAGGCCAGCCTGGGCTACATAGTGAGTTCAAGGCCAACCTGGACTACATAGCAAGACCTTGTTTTAAATAGCCAAAAATAATAATAACAACAATAATAATAATTGCCTTCTCTCTTTTTTTTTTTTGGTACCAGGGATTGAACTCGGGTCCTTGCGCTTGCACAGCAGGCGGTGAAACCACTGAGCTAAATCCCTGGCCCAACAATAATAATAATTGGGCAGGGACTCCCATGGCATGCATGTAATCCCAGCCTTCCGGGAGGCTGAGGTAGGAGGGTCACAAGTTAGAGCCCAGCCAGGACAATTTAGGGACTTAGCAAGAACCTGTCTCAAAATAAACAATGAAAGAGCTGGGAATGTATCTCAGTGCAAAAGCCCAGGGTTCAATCCCCAGTATCAAGGGAAAGAAAGAAAGAATAAAATACACAGATGATTCCCAAATCTATTTTTACACCATCGTTATGACCTTCCTTCTCAGGAAACTGTGAACTACAACTGTTAAGCAAAAAACAGACTAGCTGAAATTTCTTTTACCTGCCCTACCTTTTACCTATAGGATAAAGGTTAGCTAAGAAAAAGTAAACAAGCCAGGCCCACACTTGCAATCCTAGTGCTGGGATTTCAGGCATGTGCCACCACACCCAGTTTACACACGTGTAATCCCAGCAGTCTGGAAGCTGAGGCAAGAGTTCAAGGCTAGCCTGGGCTACACAGTGAGACCCTGTCTCCAAAAAACAAAACAAAACAAATAATAATCCAAGAGTGAAACAGCTGGACTTTTTTTTTTTTATTTATAAAACCAGGAACTTCTGAGAAACCTCAGACTGGCTATGGACAATCTTTGTAATTATTATCATGGCCCATTCTGTAGCCTGGCTTTGTCTTTGTTTCCTTATCTGAGAAGTATTGTGATTCATGCCAGCTCATACTGTAACTGGTACTAAAAAGGGATTCGATCTTGTAGACAGCCCTGGTGGTCTTCTAGACCCTGGAGGATAAAGGCTGGGGTAGGGGGATGTTGTGTGAGGGGTGGACTTGGGAGGACCATCAAAAACACAATTTAGTTATTGCTAGAGCTGAACTGACTCAAACTTCTTAAAAATTTTCTTTTCTGAAGAAAGCTGCAAAAAGACAGCCCTGACAGCCAGCCAATGGTCTCTGAAGTTTGAAGACCCTTTGCCAAATAAAAGCAAGGGTGCAGCACCCAGGAGGCTGAGGCAGGAAGACAGCTGCACATGAGTGTAGGTCAGCGTGGTTACTTAGGGAGATCCTGTCTCAAAAAAAAAAAAAAAAAAGAGGGCTGGGGATTTACCTCAGTGGTTCAGCCGCCTGCCTCGCATGCTCAAGGACCCAAGTTCGATCCCCAGTACCAAAAAAAAGGAAGCAAAGAGGAAGAGAAACGGCCGACTGTCAAGTTCCACGGTCCGTGTGTATTCATGAGAACTAAAGGCAAAGTCCTGGAACTAGGAGAGACAGAAACTGACTGGCCTAGAACCCAAACAGCAAACTGAGTGCCTTTCTGAACATTTAACTCTGACCCCTTGAGATTCCAGTTGGGAACAAACACAATCCAAACATTTCCCTTTCTCCAAAAGCCCCAAACCCCTCAGGCTCCTCACCAGCGACAGCTGGGTCGCTTCAAGTCACCTTACCCTCCCCAGTGACGCACCCACGCGCTCAGGCCCCAAGGGTGACCGGAGCCTTTTTTTTTTTTTTTTTTAAGTTCTTCTTTTAACCAAAATTGAAGCAGTTTCCTTCTCTCCTTCCTCTCCGTTAAGTAGCCCTGAGTCCTCCCCAGAGCCCAGGGTCGAGCGGACACCACCCTCAGTTTCCCATTCCCGGGCGCAGGAGGGTCCCGAAGGTCCGGACACCCCGGGCCCGGCCGCAGGACAGCAGGGGGCGCAGCGGAGGGCTAGGCCGCAGCTTCGTAAACAAACCCGCCAGCCGCGGAGCCCCGGGCAGCGGGGCGGGTCGGCAGCTCTCGGCCTCTCCACCCCCAGCTTCCGGCCAGCGGGCCATGATTCCCCCATAGCGAGCGCTTTCTCCCGAAGCCCCCATGCCGCTGACGCCCGCTGACGCCCGCGCTCGAGGTCCCCGTGGAGAAGAGCCCCGGACACCGCACGACCTCGGGCGGTGGCGGAGCAGAAAGGTGGGAGAAGCCGGAGCTCGGGAGGCAACCCGCGGCCCCCTGGCCATTAGCAGGGCAGGACGAAGATCCCCGAGCATTCTCCAAGAACAATGGCTTCTCCGTCCCTCACAAGACCTTATAATATAATAAGGGTCTATCAACCCCTTCTTTCTTTTATTTTTAATTTTGGTTTATTGAGACAGGATCTCGCTATGTAATTCAGGCTGGCCTTGAATTCACTATGCAGTCCAGGCTGGCCTTGAACTTGTGGCAATCCTCCTGCCTCAGCCTCCAGGGTGCTGGGATTACAGGGGTATGCCACCATGCCAGGCTTCCTTTTAAATTAGAAAATAATAAATAAATAAATAAATAAATAAATAAAAAAGAAAGAAAGAAAATAAATCCGGACCTTGAAGATGTGCCCAATCAAGGTCTCAAGACTCTCTGACTTCATTTTCACTTTTATAGCATTCCCCAAACTATGAGGCACTTCCCACTGGTGGAATTGAAATATTTCTGTATTGCTGTTCTGTATTTTTGGTTGATGTTTTTTGTTTATGGTTTTTGTTTCAAGATAGGGTCTTGCTTTGTAGTTCAAGCTAGCCCTGAACTCAATATGTAGCTCAGGCTGGCCTTGAACGCATGGCAATCCTGCCTCAGCCTCCCAAGTGCTAGAATTACAGGCATGGAGCCCGGGAATTTAGCTCAGTGGGTCTGCCACCTGCCTTGAAAGTGCAAGGTCCCGAGTTCGATTCCTAGTACTGAAAAAGAAAAAGAATTACAGCCCTAACCTACAGTTCTGTATTTCAGGATTTTTTGTTTGTTTCTTTTTGTGTTTTGTTTTGTTTTTTGGTATGGGGACCGAACTCAGGACCTTGCACTTGCGAGGCAGGAGCCAGAACCACTGAGCTGAATCCCTGGCCCATTTTCTGTTGTTTTTTGAAAAGAGTCTTGCTGTGTAGTTCAAGCTGACCTTCAACTCCTGGGAATCCTCCTGCCTCAGATTCCCAAGTGTTGCAATTACAGGCATGCACCACCATGCCGGGGACAGTTTTTTTTTTTGGTTTCGGGGATCAAACTCAGGTCCTTGCGCTTGCACAGCAGGCAGCAAAACCACTGAGCAAAATCCCTGGCCTTCACAGTTATTTTTTAATGTGTATATTTTACCCCTGTGCTGAGATAGAACCTACAGCCTCCAATGTGGTATATAAGAAGTCTGCCAGTGGGGGCTGCCATCTCCAGCCCTGGTTGGTTGTTTTTGTGGGTTTGCCCCCCAACAACTGGGATCTCACTATTTTACTGATTGACCTCAAACTTGTGGGCTCAAGAAATAGTCCTGCCTCAGCCTCGCAAGTAGCTGGGATTCCAGGAGTGTGTGTCATTGTGCCTGGCTTGTCATGTGTTCAGTACCTTTAGAAAGAAATTGAACTACATACCAGACTACCATTTCACAGGGCTTCTAGTTAGGATACAGAAAAATAATGGTACCATGAACTATTGGAGGGTGATCAATCTTCCAACTGCCTAGAAAGGGGGAGGGTGAGAGCTAAAGAAAAAAGGACAGTGGGGCCAGGGATTTAGCTCAGTGGTTTCGTCGCCTGCTGTGCAAGCACAAGGACCTGAGTTCAATCCCTGGTACCAAAAAAAAAAAAAAAGAAAAGAAAAAAGGACAATAGACTTGCATAATTTCAAAGTATATGGGGGGCCAGGAAGTCAGTGCCTCAGAGTGGGCAAAGACAAAGACACTCCCAGCTTGCCAATATTCATTGGGTTCATAGGAAGTATCAGGCGACCCAGAGGGCAGTGATAATCCTAAATTCTCAAGGCTCTTATAATCGGAGGGAGTACCAGATGTCTGAAGGGTGGTGGTAATCCCATGACAATGAGGATCCTAGGTCAGTGAGAAGCTTAAATTGATTAGGACCATGAGTTGAGCAAAACATTCTTACAACAGCTGGTGGGGGCCGGGGATGTAGCTCAGCAGCACAGTACCTGCCTGGCAAGTGCACACATTCCTGAGTTTGATCCCTGGTACCAAAAAACAAAAAATAGGTGGGATGAGTTAAGCTGATAAGGAATTTGTCCTTCCGCAGGTGAAATATTTTTCCCCCAAAATAGGTAGAATATGACTCCCAATAGTGGACCACGCTGGACCAGGTTATGGTAGTTATAAAGGTGGAATGTACAGATTGAAGTCTGGGGAAGGCGTTTCTCGGTGAGGGACTAATTTAATGATCCTCAAATTTCCTTCTAGCACTTTGTGTTTCTGTGCACTAGTATTGAACACAGGTCTTTTACACTGACCTACTCTCCTAGCCCTTTTGTAAATTTTTTTTTTTGTATCAGGGATCGAACTTGGGTCCTTGCACTTGTGAGGCAGGCGCTGGAACCACTGAGCTTAAATCCCTGGCCCCCTTTTGTAATTTTTTTCATGTTGAAACAAGGTTTCTATAAGTCACTAAATTGCCCAGCCTCAGGGCAAATTTGCCATCCTGCCTCATCCTCTCAGTGTTGGAATGACAGGCCTTTGCCACCATGAACTGTTCAACACTGACAGTCAAGTTTAAGAGTAATCAAAAGTGGGCCAGGGATTTAGCTCAGTGGTGCTGCATGCACCTTGCAAGCGCAAGTTCCTGAGTTCAATCCCTGGTACCAGAAAAAGAAAAATTACTTCACGAGAGTAATCAAAAAGTATTTTAAGGCAGGCTTCATGGTTTGTGCCCATAATCTCAGCTACTTGAGAGGCTGAGGCAGAAGGATCACAATTTTGAGGTCAATCTGGACAATTTAGTGAAAGCCTGTCTCAAAAATTTTTTAAAAGGGCCAAGAGCTGGACATGGTGGTGTACTCCTATAATCCCAGCTTTCCCGGAGGCTGTGGCAGGAGGTTCTTGAGTTTGAGCCCAGCCTGGGCAATTGAGCAATTTATCCAGAGCCCAGTAAAAAAAAAAAATAAGGAAAGGGCTACGGATGTAGCTCAGAAACAGAGCACTTGCCTAAATGTGAGAGCTACTGCTTTTAGTCCCCAGCAGCACCAAAAAAAAGTACCAGGGATGGAACTCAGGACCTTGCACTTGCGAGGCAGGTGTGGTGCCACTGAACTAAATGCCCAGCGCCCCCCAAAAAGGTATTTTAAGGCAGTAACTAGATGCCAGAGAACAAGAAAATAGCAAGTAGAGCAAGGAATTCACTGAGCCATACCAGGCCCAGCCCAACCCCGAGAGGGTCCAGAGCTGTAAAGGAGGCACAGCTTGCTCTCCTCAGCAGACTGCAGGAGGGGTGAACAGGTCTCCAAATGCCTCCACCCTGAGTCCTGGGAAATAGAGCCTGGTTAGTCGCCTCATTCCTGCAAGATACTCAGGTGAAGGGAGGCTGGCCCCTCACCATCCTGTCCCATGCCTAGCCAGCACCTCTGTCCCCAGGACTCTGCTCAGTCCTGCCCAAGGACAGGGCTGTCCACGCCATGCACATCCTGCCTGAGAGCTGTGTTTTCCTGCACACTGACCTCAAACCTGATCTCAACCCACTCCACACCACACAGGCAAGCAGCATTAGAAGCTGCTGCCCACTCAGTGCTGGCTTCTAGACTCGAAGGCGGTTGTCCAGACCCCTCAGGCTTAGCTTCCGAGACTGAATCAGACAACCACACATTATGCATGTTACGTGGCCCCAGTGCAGTGTGACAGGAAGAACCCTGCCTTACCTGATGAACATTCTTTCTAGAGATACTAAGCCTGATCCTAGGCAAGTCTTTTGATCTAATATCCAGTCTTCAGAAAACAGGAGGGACAAAGTAAGTGAAAACATAGAGAAACAGTAAAAAATCGAGATAGTCTTCAGAGCTTGTTTTTTCAATAAGTTAATGGCACAGAAAAAGGACTGTCTTTACTTCCTTTTTGGGAGCAGATGGTTTCACTGTGTAGTTCAGGCTGACTTTGAACTCACAGCAATCATTCTGCTCCAGCCTCCTGCTGCTGAGATCATAGGCATGTGCCACCACTCAGCTGAAATTACTATTACGTTACAAATTTAAGTCAGTTATTAAAAATATTTTACCCCTGTAATCCCAGCACTCAGGAGGCTGAGCCAGGAGGATTTCCATGAGTTCAAACTACATAGTGACATCATGGCCAACCTGGATTAAATAGCAAGACCCTGTCTCAAAAAATCTCAATAATTAAATAGTAATTAAAATGCCCACTGACCCTTTTCTCATCCCCAATCTGAGGCTTTCCTTTCTGCAGCTCCTTCTCAGCTGCCTTCTCTTTTGCCCTTTGCCCCGTCAGCCTGGGGCATGGTGCCAAAGCCATGCCCCTCCTTCCCACACATATCTCAGGGTCTTAAGACTTGGAAGGAGGGAGGAGCAGTCGGAGGCCTCTCCCAGGTGGGTGCCTTTTGAGACTTTCTGTGTGGAAATAGTCAATCTGGGGTGAGACCCTTTCCCATGTTCCAGGCCACCAGCCTCTCTCATACTGTGCCCAACCCAGAGAATGAAAGGAATCAAGGGAAAATGAGTAGTTTCCCCAGGGCAGCTTCTGACTATAGGGTAGGCTGGAGAACTTGTGTCTTCCAATCTATGTGATTATTTCCCCTCACAGCTCTCCCCAAAGCAGACCTTCACCCCAGGTGCTCTTACCCTCCTTACCCTTGGGCCTACCTCACTCTCCAGAGGAGAGGGCTCTGAGCCCTGGGAGTGCAGATGAGGAGAGGTTGGTGGAGCTGCAGGAAAGGGGGTACATACATAAGTAAACCCTTCTTTAGGGAGTTTTCCCTAGTATTCTTCCCAACAACCCTCTCTCTCCTACCTTCCACCATCCCTAGTCACAGCATATGTAGTCAGGTCCCACCAATCTTATTCCACAAGCGTCTCTCAAATCCATCCCTTCTGCTCTTGCCATATCTCTAGTCACTGCCTTAGCACCACCTCCAATGTACCTTCCTACTTGCATTGCTACTTTAGTTACTTAAATTTTGCAATATGAAGAATTGAACCTAGGCCCTTAGCACTAAACTACACCCTCAGGCCTTTTTAAAATTTTGGTTTCAGTATTTTTCCTTTGTTTGTTTTGGATTTTTTTGGCACCAGGGATCGAACTCTGGACCTTGTTCTTGCAAAGCAGGCGGCAGAACCACTGAGGTAAATCCCTGTCCCTAAGTACTTTTTTTTGACAGAGTCTCGCTATGTAGTTCAGGCTGGCCTTGAACTTGCAGGGATCCTCCTGCTTCTGCCTCCTGAATGATGGGATTACAGGTGGGCACAACCATGCCCAGCATTTATTTTTTTAAATTTTGGGACAAGGTCTTGCTAAATGGTTAAATTGCCCAGGCTGAGCTCCAAATCATTGTCCTCCTCCTTCTTCCAGAGCCAGAGTCTTCCAGAGTGCTAGGATTATAGGCATCCACTATCACATCCAGTTTGTGTTATTACTTTAGATTTTGTTTTTGGTACTGGGGATTGAACTCAGGACCTTGCACTTTTGAGGCAGGCATGATGCCACTGAGCTAAATCCTTGGCCCTATCACTTTAGATTCTTTTTTTAAAAAATATTTTTATTTCTGAGAAATATATTTAAAAAAATTTTTTGGGGGGGTACCAGGGATCAAACTTGGGACTGTGTGCTTTCAAGGCAGGCGGGAGAACCACTGAGCTAAATCCCTGGCCCATTTGTTTGTTTTTTGAGACAGGATTTCTCTATGTAGTTCAGGCTGCTCTTGAACCCATTTAGTAGCTCATGCTGGCCTGGATCTCACCATGATCCTCCTGCCTCAGCCTCCCAAGCACTGGGATTACAGGTGTGCTCCATCACAGTGGGGTTTACAATTTATTTTTTTATAGATAAAGTCCATTCGTCTTTTCTCCTGTTGTACCTTGCGCTGTGTCTTTTTGTTTGTTTGGTTGTTGTTGTTGTTGAGTTGGGCTTTATCATTGTATCCCCACATGTGGACCTGTGATAGGCACAAAACAGCACCCCAGGGCATACGTCATAGCCCCACAAAGGTGGGAGCTCCATTGCCGCCCTGATTACCAGCACCCTTCAAAGAAAGTCCCCCTACCAAACTTAGTCATCCAGTCTTCAAGTATAACCCCTGTCTCCTTCTTACTCTCCTCCATACATGTTTTTAGTTCTTCTAGATGTGCTGTTTCTGGTTTTGTTTTGTTTTGATTCATTCATGACTGGGAATTGAACTTATCACATCACTAGCCTGAAACTTGCAGTGATCCTCCTGCTTCAGCCCACCCAAGGGGTAGGATTACAGGCGTACACTCCGAAATCTTAATTATGTCTTTAAAAAAATTTATTAGTACATGTTCATAGTACATAATGATTACATTTACATAATGATTTACATTTATCATGGGGAGTTGATACATGTACACAATTTTTTAATCCCCTACCCATCTCCTCCCTCCTCCCTCCATCTCTTGTCTTGGTCCCCTTCCCATTTGCAAAAACTATTTTCATCATCGTTTTTTTTTTTGAAACGGACTCACTATGTAGTCCAGGCTGGCCTTGAACTAACTATGTAGCCCAGGTTGGCCTGGAACTCTCGGTGATCCTCCTGCCTCAGCCTCCTGGAGTACTTGGATTACAGGCATGTGCCACCCGCCCGGCTTGAACTACATTCTACTTGTGAGCTGGTGTATTGTATACTTCTAGCACAACCACGGCACACAATAGATGCACAAGGAATGTCTTCAAAAGGCAGGCAGGTAGACAAGCATGTTGGACAGGAATAGATGGGCACTGCTGAATTCTGGCATAGGAGGCAGTGCATCTTTGGACCTTTGACAAATGCCTCGCCTTCTCTGAGCCAAGTCTGTGGGGAGGGTTAGAGCCAGTAACATAACCCCGAGTCTTTTTTCCCATTTCAGCCGTTGCCTTAACGCCAACAGCTCTGCCACTGCTCCCTGCAGAAAGGTGCCAACACTGCGGGCTGGACAAGTCGGGAGAGTCCAAGAGGACATAGGTGGAGTCGCCGAGCGGCTCACTGCTGCCACCTGCTGCTACTGAGTAGCATCGGTCATTCTTCCTTCATAGGAGAGGCTGGAGGGAAGGAAGGTGTGTTCTGGGAAAAGGTGGGAGCGCTTTTGCATGCCGCGTTTCCCCGGAGGGTCCCCTCCCCTCCTTCTCATTCTTAGTTTACCTTGACGTTTCTGCTATTCCAGCACCCTGAGCAGAGACACACGGAGTTAAGACCCTTAAAAGATCGGATCTGTGGAAAGATTGTGGTGCACCCCTCTACTGTGAGGCTTCAAAACGGAAAGAAAATTAAAAGTAATAAAAGTCTAAGTAAGGATGTATCACAAAAATCTGGTTTTTCTCTTCATGACTATTTTAATGCTTTTATTTTGAAAAATACGATATCTGAAATGATTTGTTTAATATTTTCTGTTGGGTTTAGCGGCCCTTCCTTCGTGCCCTCTGTGCTGAGTTCCTGCGCTGGGTACCACTGGGTAGCACAATAGGACCCCCGCTCTGGAAAGTCTTCCTGATCTAAACCTGCACTTTGCTGTTTAACCACTGGGCCGTCGTGTTTTATAACTCTGTCCTGCTTGGGATCCCACACTACCTGGAAAATAATAGGAGATAATACTCAATTTGTTTGTTTATTTTGTTTTCTACCTGAAATGAAGGGCTGGCTGGCTTGTTGGGTGAGAAGCCCATTTCTACCTTGCCACAGCCTTGCCAAGAGCCTAACACCTATCTGCCTACCTCTCCGTACCTTTAGGTTTTTTCCTTTGCAAATCAAAACACTCCCCCCTCCCCCACTTATTTCACCTCCAAGGAAGAGTCCCAACATGATTCTCCCCACCATTTGTTGAATATTGTTTTTTCAACTGAGTTTACTAAGCATAGACATCATTCTGTAGTGACACACACCTACGATCCCAGCACCGTGGGAGGCTGAGATAGGAAGATTGATGTTTGAGCTCAACCCTGGACAATTTAGTGACTTAACAAGAATTTGTCTCAAAAGCCCAGGCTTGGTGGCACACACCTATAATCCCAGCACTCGGGAGGCTGAAGCAGAAGGATCACTGTGAATTTGAGGCCAGCCTGGGCTACATAGTTAGTTCAAGGCCAGCCTGAACTACACAGAGAGAGACCCTCTCTCAAAACACCAAACAAACAAAGAACAAAACAAAACAAAAGAACTTATTTCAAAATTTAAAAAATTTTAAAAGGCTGAGAATATAGCTCAGTGCGAAGACCCTGGGTTTAATCCCCAGTACCAATAAAGACATAAATATCTGTTTTAGCATTCTTGAGGTAAATCAGAAAAAGTATCTTAGAGATCACAGAGGGCAGCAGTTCTCAAGTATCACCAAATTCTTTCATTTTCAGATAAAGAAGTGGAGGCATGGAGGCTGGGCATGGTGGCACATACCGGTAATCCCAGTATTGGGGAGGCTGAGGCAAGAGGATTGCCACAAGTTTGAGGCCAGCCTGGGCTATACAGTAAGTTCAAGGCAAGCATGAACTACATAAGGAGACCCTGTCTCACAAAGAACAAAAACAAAACAAAACCAAAAGAAATGGGATAAAAATGGAGGCATAGAGAAATGAAGGGTCACCAATGCTTTTAGATATGGTCTGTGGTGGGCTTGGGATGTAGCTCAGTGGCACTGCTGCAGCTGCCTGGCAAGCAAAATGTCATGAGTTTGATTCCCTGGTACTGGGGGAAAAAAAATATGGTCTCTGGTATTTTCATGTGTCTCTCTTCCCAATCCAGACTAAAGAGCAAGGACTGGAGTTTGCATGTGTCATTTGCTCTGTAGGATTTCACCCATGGAGCTACTCAATAAATCCTATCAACTACATAATTGAGTAATAAGCTTTTCTACTGGAGCTAAAGCAAGTTACTGGCTAAAAGGAAGATTGACTTTTTTTTTCAAGAGGAAAAAAATAGTGTTTTATTAACTACCACACAATGTCATAATACACTTTAAACATACAATAAGGTAGCCTTTATTCTTTTTTTCTTTTTGGTACCAGGGATCAAGGGACCTTGCACTTGGGAGGCAGGTGGTGGAACCACTGAGCTAAATCCCCAACCTGAAAATTGTTAAACTTAGGACAAGGTCTCCCTATGCAGTTCAGGATAGTTGGGAACTCAAGGCGATCCTCCTGCCTCAGCCTCCCAAATGCTGGGACTAAAGGTGTGCCCCACCACACCTGGCCTATAGGGAAGATGGAAGAAGAGAGTTATACCAGCCAAAGAACTTCTGGATAGTTGAAGAGGTCAACCATTAAACAAGTGAGTAGGGACATCATCAGGTATCACCTCAGGTGAGCTTGAGAAGAGCCACAAGACTGAGGAGAGAATACAGTGACTTTAAGCAGATTGATAAGTTTTGATTCTTATGATTATGTATTTCCCCATCTCTCTTAGTGACCTTGTAGCCCAGAGTTTTGGAACTTTGGAACTGTCCAAATTCAAATGTTTCCTTTAAACCAGTGAGATGTTCCAGAAAAGAGAAGTCTGTGTTCCTCCATCCTTGGCTTTACCATAGTTCTGTCCCATGCCATACCCAGGCACAAATCCTCCCAGGAAAGATAAACATGTGAGATGCAAAAATGAGTCACCTTTCCTGGAAAGGTGGTGAGCAGAAGAGGATGGAGTGAAAAATGGGCTGAACTGGGGACACCACCCTCAGCCTCTTATCCATCACCAGGGCTTCCACAGAAGAGGTGAGGGGAAGCAGCAGGGAGGAGTGGACTATCAGTTGTGCCAGTAAGTCCACAAGTCCCTAGGTCTCTGGCTCCCTGCCTATCCCCAGCAGTTAGCCTCATGTTCATCTGCATCTTCCAGACTCCCAGAATTCCCTGTAGCTGCACATTCTTATCCTCTATGTCCCTTGGCTGTCATGAGGGAACCTAGTGAATACCATACACTTTTCCAAGAATCTGGAAGCAACCAGAAAGTGCTCTGAGATTAGCACCCAGGACAAATAGCCTAGACTTTCTTACCCTGCTTCCCAGATCTTGAAGAGAGGAGTCAGGCCTGATCCAGAAGAAGAAGGGTGTGGTAGGGCACATTAGATGTCCCAGACCTGTTAACTAAGGAAGGCCTCTTTGCTGTTCTACTGTAGTACAGGGATTCTTAGATTCCTAAGGTCTCCTTATTTGGCAATGAAGCCCCAGGGCCTGGGGAGACTTTAGAGGGGTGAGAGATTGAGTGGAGAGAGTATGATCATATCTATGGCCTCAGTGACTTTGTACATCTCTAGGATCTGGCCCCCGTGTCGCCAGGAAGGCCCATGGGTCTGTGTGATGGTGGCATGTGGGGTGTGCTTGTGTCAGCCTGGTGTGCACATGTATTGGGAGGGGGTGATGGTGAAAGTCTGGCTCCTTCTCTTCCTCCCCATCCCTGCTCCCATCTGGCCTTGATCAGCCGGTCCCTAGGGAGGGAGTCGCGGTTTCGGATACAGGAAAATGTTCCAGGAAGCGGCCACTGTGCTGAGCCCTGCTCAGGCTCCCCCAGCGGAAATTGTTCCAGGAGGGAGGGGGAAAGGGAGTGTTGAGATAGGATTAAGGGAGGAGGAAGGGTGGTTCTTGGCTACCCTTTCCATGGGATAAAGCTGGATAAATTAATGGGAAGCCCAGGTCAGCCAGGAACCTGGATGCTGCTACCTAAATTCAATGTGGGAGAACTAAGAGCCAGAGAAAGAGGGTCCCCTTCCTTATCTGGCTCTCTTGTTATTGAAGTTTAATTATCAGGATGTGGGTGGCCCTTGAGGATCCCTTTTCTGGACTTACTATCTTGTACATCCGCTAGGGACCAGGACACCTGGGCCTTGTCTGAAAGTGGTATGTTCTGGGGGGGCATAGGAGTCAGCCCCCTCTTCTCCCCACTGAGGAAGCTTTGAAGCTTGGATCCAGGACCGGGAGGGCTGCCTAATTGGTATAATGGAGGTTAATGGGGCGCCTGGAGGGGGTGGCCACGTTCCTAGATCAAAGCGCCAGCTCTACCCAACCGCCACAGCTGGAGGTCACAGCTGGAGGGGGAGGGGCAGGGGCTCGGGGCCAGCCAGCAGGGGGTGCTCTGGGCCTGGAATGCAGGTCCTTTCGCGTCTTTGACCCCTTCTTCGTTTGGAGCTGCTTTTGCCCTAGAGAGCGATCCTGAAAGACGTGGGCATAGGAGATGGGGAGCCTGAGATCCAGACTCCTCTTTGTGTGAGGTGCTGAGGAAGAGACTGAGGAGGAGCGGCTGGCAGCCCGGGGTCAACAGGATGTCAGCACCCTCGGGACCTCGGGCTCTGCAAGGTCCAAAGGCGAAAGCCTGAGCAGAACAGACACCGGCAACCCGGGGCTGGGGAATCAGGACTCGGTCAGGCTTAGGCCGCTGGGGACTCCCAGGCTGGGCAGCTGGGGGCACTGGCCCGGGCGAAGGGAAAGGGGCACAGAGCTCCCCCGCTGCCGCCCCCACCCCCACCCAGCCTGGCGCTCCCTCTTGGGCTCTAATCGGCGCGGCGGCCGCAGCGGGCAGAGTCAGCGCCGCCAGTCTCCGGGACGCGACTCCCAGCAATTGTGGTTGGGACCGCAGAAATGCAGCTGCCTCCTGCCCAGGCGCCTGGCCCGGCCGGCCCCGCCCGCGCCCCGCCCCGGCCGGCCCGCCCGCCCCTCGGCCTTCGGGCTCCAGCACAGTGAGGCACTCGAGGAAGGTGGGGTCCCTAGTGGCCCTGAGCCCGGCTTAGGGGCCTCATGACCCACCCGTCTGAGGGCACCTATCTCCTCAGAGGCTGTCGTCGGGGTCGGGGCCGAGAGGTCCGATCTTGCCTTTGCTTTAACGGTGTGTCCCATCTCAAATCTCCAAGTCAAGAGGTGTTTGAGATCCAGAGGGGCGGTCGACCTGGGGGAGGCGGGCGGGTAATGGTGGTAGAGTCCCAGGGACTCTCATTAACTCAGGCAGTAGAAAAAGGAAGGGTAGGGAAGGGGAACCAGGCAGGCTCCAAATATAACTTTCTTTGGGGGAGTTCCTTCTAGGGGAGAAGAGGAGGGAGTGGAAGAGACAGGAATGGGTGACAAAAGGGAAGATAAATGGTTCTGAGGGGTTAGGACAGAGTGCAGGGGTCCTCTTGGGAGGCTGGGGGCCAAGTCCTCAGATCCCGCACTGTCTTTCACCGTGTCCAGACCCAGGGGCTGTCCCGGGCCAGTCCCGGAGCTGAATAGGGAACCTGAAAATGCCTGCGGGCCTGCTTACCCTTCACATCCAATCAGGTGCCGGTCTGGTCCTGTCTATTCCACCTCCTAAACATCACCCTCCAGTTCTCAGCTTCTCTGCCTGCGGGGCGCATCTCACCTCTTGCCTGGACTGCTGCAACAGATTAGTTTCCCTGCCAGTGATTTTGTCCTCCACACTATGACAACACCAACAGGCACCATTTATGGAGCACCTACTACCTGGCAGTCATTTTGTTAAAAGTACTTGTAAAGAGTTGGAATGTAGGCCTGGGATTTAGCTCAGTGGTTTCGCCCCCTCGCCCCCTGCTGCACAAGCACGGGACCGAGTTCCATCCCCGGTACAAAACAAACAAACAAACAAACAAACAAACAAATAAATAAATAGAGTTGGGATGTACCTCAGTGGTACAAGACTGTCCTAGTACACAGGAAGGCCTAGGTTCAATCCCCAGCACTGGAAAAAAAAAAAAAAAAAAAGTCTAAGACCAGGTGTAGTGATGCAAGCCAGTAATACCAGCATTAGGGAAGACTGAGGCAGGAGGATGCCAAGTTCAAGCCCAACCAGGGCAACTTAATGAGATTCTGACTCACAATAAAGAAGAAGAATAAAAAGAGCTGGAATGTAGTTCAGTGCAAAAGCCCTGGGTTCAGTTCCCAGTACCAGAAAAAGAAATTTCCACTTTTTTCCTATTGGAGATTGAACCCAGAGCTTGGCTTTATAATAACCCTAGGAGGTTGCTGTGTTGTTTCCCTTTTCCACAGAAGAGGAATCTTAGGCATCAAAGGTAAAATAACCTGCCCAAGCTTGCACCATAGTAAATGGCTGATTTACCCAGAACTGCCTGGCTCTAAGCCCTTACAGTATGTCATTCTCATCTCTGCAGCCACAGTCATCTTTCCAATATACAAATGTTCCCTTATTTTCCTCTTGAGATCAAGTTCAGGCCCTCAGCATAGCTAATGAGATCTCCATAGCCTCCACTGTTGATGGTCCAGTCAGTCTCACTATTAGTGCCTCAAAAGTGTTGTCAATCCTTCATGCTCTGTAACATTACATATACTCTTCCTTTATGGGTTATCACTCATTTTGTTTTGTGTTTTTGAGATGGTCTCTTTATGTAGTTCAAGCTGGGTTTGAACTCACTATGTAGCCCAAATTGGCCTTGAACTCAAGGCAATCCTCCTGCCTCAACCTCCTGAGTGCTAGGATTACAGGTGTGTACCACCACACCCACCTAGGACCTAATCTTTCAACTTCTTTATGTAGTCATTCTTTCTTCCAGGAGGCCTTTCTTGATTCCCTCAACACTGGTTTAGATTCACTGTGTCTCTCTTAAAATCCTGTATTTACTTGATCAGGCCATAAGAGGCAGCAGGATCACAAGTTTGAGTCCCACCTGGGTAACTTGCAAAACCCTGTCTCAAAATAAGAAAAATAAAATAAAGAAGGACTAGAGATATAATTCAGTCCTGTGAAGGGCCTGGGTTCAGTCCCCAGTGTGTGTGTGGACTCCGTGTCTCTCTCTCTCTCTCTCTCTCTCTCTCTCTCTCTCTCTCCTCTCTCTCTCTCTCACACACACACACACCACCTTCCCCTTTAGCTGTCTCAGAAAAAAAGGGGGGTGGGGGTGGAGATTTAGCTCAGTGTGAATCCTTAGTACTGAAGAAAAAAACTAATTTCCCCCTCTTTTCTAATTGTTGTCAGTTAGTAGGTTAGTTAGCAACATGGAGGGCTGGATCTGTTTTGTTCACAGATGCATGGTCAAATCTAGCCCTATGTGTCTGGCACCAAGTAAGCATTCCCTGAGCATTCCACAAATATTGTAGTGGTCCATTCCACATCTCAAAATTCTGTGTTCTCAGGATGGGGGATTTAGCTCAGTGGTTGGATGCAAGGTTCTGAGTTCGATCCCTGGAACAAAAAAAAAATATTCTGTGCTCTCAAGAACAATTCAAGCTGGGTGTGGTAGTAAATGCTTGTAATCCCAGCCCTCAGGAGGCTGAGGCAGGAGGATTGCCTTGAGTTTGAGTCTAGCCTCAGCTACTTAACAAAAACAATCAAGCCTGTCAGAGAGAGCAAGAAAAGGTGTTTATTTAAGATTGCAAAGGACTATTCCCTTGGGTTGTTCAGTCCCATCCCTATAGATCAGGACTCCATCACCCTAAATTGTGTTTGTTTAAAGACACTATTTCATATATCAGATTCCAGGGTTAATTTCTTTCATGTATGTATGTATATATGCATGTGCTACTGGGGATTGAATCCAAGGACTTCACACTGAACTATACCCCTATCCCCTTTTAAAATTTTATTACATACTACTACTACTATTATTATTATTATGGTATTTTTGAAACAAGGTCTTGCTATGTATTCCATTATTCCAGACTGGCTTTGAACTCACTCTTTATCCCAGGCTGGCCTGGAACTTGCTGCAATCTTCCTGCCTCAGCCTCCTAAAATGCTAAGATTACAGGTGTGCAATACCACACCCTGCCCAGGATATTTCTTTTTAACACAGGACATTTCCTAGAAATGACTAGGGTCTTGGTTCAATGCTTAGTTCAATGCTAACCCATGTGAGACAGCCAGCCAGAGCAGGTTCTCTTGTCCTAGGATTAGTACCTCAATCTTTGGCTTTCCTGCATCATCCCCTCTGTCCCTGCCATCCTTGCTCCCTCCTCCTTCTCTGTACAGTAGGTTGGGTTTTTTTTGAGACAGGGTCTTGCTGTGTAGTTCAGGCTGGACTTGAACTTACTATGTAACCCAGGCTGGCCTCGAACTTGCTGTGATCCTCCTGCTTCAGTCTCTTGAGTCCTGGGATTACAGGCATGTGCCACCATGCCTGGCCATAGCACTTCTCTTTGATTCTAATCTGAATTAGATTGTGTGGGAGCCAGGGCTAGTACCAGGTGTCCTGCCTAGCAGCCCTAGTTGGGAAAGAAGGGATGGGAAGACCTAAAGAAAGGCTCATGGTTGAAGTATATCTGCACATGTAAACATGTATGCATATTTGTTGGTGGCGGGGAACTCCTTTTCTGAGATGTCCTATTCAGAGGTTACCAGATTCTTAAACACTGCTCTCCTTCCCTGTGTCACCAGCTTGCTTCCTAGAGCTAGAACTCACTGCTGAGCCTAGTTTATGAATTCTGGGTCAGGGCACCAACAGTTTCTGAATCCTAAGGCCATGTGTGTGGATCTTCCCCAGACCCACAAATCTCCCTGGTCACCAGCCCCTTGCTCTTGGAGGACCCTACCAGGTTATGAGCTGTCCCTCAGGTCCCCTGTTTATATCCCACCACCCCTGCTTTCCCTTATCTTTCTGAGTGCCTTCTTATTTTCCATCCCTTCTGTGTTCTCTGTCACTGGAGTCACCACAGGAGACAAGAGGGCTGGGCTTGGGTGCATAGGGGGAGTGTGGTGGCCAGACTAGGGGCCCGGGACATGAGTGCAACTTTCCAAGCTTCCCTTCCAGGCCCCTGTGGTTGGGGAGCTCCACAGAGGGAGAGATGAGTCAGCAGGGCCTAGGGGAGGGCATAGGGGGGTGGGGACACTGCCGGGGTTCCCCAGGCTGAGGAGCTTGCTGGGCCCATCAGGGTCTCTGAACTCTGGTGGGTGTGGGGAGTAAAGGAGCAAAGGTACCCAAAGGTACACTAAAGGTTCCTAAATCTTTAGTGCAGGTGTAAGTTTTGCATGCATCAATTTTTTTTTTTTTTTGGTAGCGGGGATTGAACTTGGGTCGTTGTGCTTGTGCAGCAGGCGGAGAAACCACTGAGCTAAATCCCCAGCCCTCTGGCTTCAGGTTTTAGGACTGGAAGAACCCCCCACATCACCTTCATCTCCAGATTCTTGTAGGAGAGGGGTTCCCAAATGCCCTCCAGATGTTTGGAGCTATAAAGTTGTGATGCCAGGCCTGTGTGTATATATGTGACATTTGCCATGTGTGGAGACCTGTATTGATGAGTTCCTGAGGGGAACTAGGAGACTGTGAGTCTGCATCATATGTGACTACTGGTGTGTGCTTTTTTTGCTGGGGGGGTTTACTGGAAATTGAACCCAGGTCCTTCACACTGAGATACATCTGCAGCCCTTTTATTTTTATTTTTTTATTTATATATTAATTGGTACATTTTAGGTATAAAATACATTTACATTTATCATTGGGTGTTTGTACCTAAACATGATTTATCTTAGTTCTTATTTTTCCCCATTACCTATGCGCCCTTCACCCCCACCACCCTTCCCTATTTACATAGACTTTGTTTCCATTTTTTTTTCTTTCTCATAATTTTTCCTTTCCCTTCTTCCCTTTCCCCTCAGCCCTTTTATTTTAAGATAGGGTTTTACTAAGTTGATAAATTTCCCAGGCTGGGCTTAAACTTCTGATCCTCCTGCTTCAGCCTCCCAGAGTGCATTTGTGGGCACCACCATACCTGATGATGCATGCATTTTTATAATTGGGGATCAGGAGGTTCTGAGGTAAGATTTACGTGTACAGCATATGTACATGGCAGCAGGTGTCTGCACAGGACATAGAAGTGAATGAGTTATGTGCTACATGTGTGCAAGTGTGTGTATCTGGATATGTGTCACTCCTCAGGAATGTATTAGAGTTTGTGTGCATCTCTATTTCAGGGGTTCTGTTTGCACTGGTGATTGCCCCTGGTGTAGCCAAACCTTCTGTAACAGCATCCAGGGAAAGCCTCACAGTCCCTGGGATTAGGGGTCTCAGCTCAGAGACAGCCCAGCCTAGCAGAGTGGGCAGAGGGCAGTGGACATGGAGGAAGGTGGCTTCTGAAGGAACAAGGATAGAGGTCTCCCACTCGGCCCAGGTTTTGTTCTCTCTCCTCCCCCACTCTCCTTTTCAAAAAGATCCAAAACCCTTGGAGAGAACTGAGGTAGGTTCCAGATTCAGCCCCTCTAGTCTAGGAAGCCCACCCGGATTGTCCCAGGGGAGGGAGGGAAGGGAGTGGTCCCTGCGGTTCAGCCCAGTCCTGGCATTGGGAGATCAGAAAGACAGCATCCCACCCCTTCCTTCGGGGGCATCCATCTTGGAGTAGCGTCTGGGTGGCCATGGGCGGAGGCTGAGGGGCCCCCAGGGTGGTGGGGGGGGGTGGATAGAAACCAGATGCCTAGGGGGTTTATACTGGAAGGACCAGAGCCGCAGCCTCTACCCGCCCCTGCCACATGGCGCCTCTGCCGGGGGCTGCCCCACCCCCTGGGAGGCAGGGCCGAGAGAGGCCTGAGAGGGTGGAGGTGGGTCCTTGGTAGGGATCCAGTTGCTGTCCCCAGGTCCTGAGGGCACTGGGAAGGCGGAGGGGAGCAGGACCGGGGAATACTAGGACTCAGCTGGGTTGCAGAGCTGTCTTTAAAAAAGGAGTGGAAGTCAGAATCTAGGACCCTCGTGCAGCAGGGCTGAGGGCTGCAGCTGGGGGCTTCATTGCCTCTTGGGCGCAGATCCTTGATGAAAGTGTGGAGTTGACAGAGCAGGACTCACTTCCACTCACATCAGGGCTCTTCCTCTTCCTGGGACCCCCCCCCCCTCCTTTTTTTCCTTCCCTAACACTGTTTGGATTTGAATACTCCTGCTACCTCCCAGGTAGGATTAGGGATTAAAGTCTACAAAGCCTCTAGCCCAGTCCCTCCTTTCATCTTTCATCCTCTCTTTTTCCCCTTAAGTCTTTTTCTTCCCCAGTCTGGTTTGAGCCCCAATTCCCTCTTCTTTTCTTTTATCTGACAGTCACCTGCTGTCTTTCAGAGCCTAGACTTTTCTCTCCTGCCTCAGTTGCCTGCCTAATCTGACTGTTCTCACTCTTCTGTTGTCAATATAGTAGATAATTTCTCTAAAACCCATCTTTTCTTTCTCTTTCTTTCTTTTAAGATGGGTGTTGTGTGTCCCTCACTACGTAGTCTAGGCTGGCCTTGTATTTGTAATCCTTCTGTCTCAGCCTCCCAAGTACTGGGATTACAAGTATGTGACACCCTTTCCAGCTTCTAAAGTCTGCCTTTCTTCCCAACTTCTGAGTTAGGGTCCCTAGAAATCCAAGTGGCATCTCAGGCTTAGGCTGCCCCCCCACTACCGGGAGACCACGAGGTCATGGGGACACCCCACCACGGGCACTTCCTCTTGGGCAGACGGGCGGGGTGGCCCTTGTAATTATGGGCTATTTATACTCCATCCCTGCCCCCCACCTGCTGGTTGCTTAACCCTCCACCTCCTCACGGACCTGGCAATGCCTCTGGCTATTTTCTCTGTCCTTCTGAAGCTATTGTCCCTGTTCCAGTGGACCTGTTTCTTCTCTTTCTTTTACTTTTTTCCTGCTCTCTCTGGTTCTTTCCAAGCCACATATCTAGTCTTTTGTTTTCCTCTTCCCTCTCTTTTTCTTATACCTTCAAATGTCTCTCTGATTCCCTTGGACTATTCTATTTGGTCTGTGTCTTCTGGTCCTTATGTGTTTTTCTTTTCCTTTGACAGCCACCTGATCCCTAACCCTTTCTCCTTTTTTTTTTTTTTTTTTTTTTTTTTTGGTTCCAGGGATTGAATTCAGGACTTTGTGCTTGTGAGGCAGGTGCTGGAACCATTGAGCTAAATCCCCGGCCCCCTAACCCTTTCTCAAAAACTTAGGTTCACAGGTTCCTGGGAAAAATCAAATCCTAGAACTGGAACCTAGAATTCCTGAGTCCTACCCTGAACTTTGTTCCTGCCTGCTGTTTAAATTGCTGTGTGACCCACCTAGATCTCTATCCTCCCTGCTTCTTCCAACTCCCAGCTTTTTCTTTTTCTTTTTTTGACACAGGGTCTCTCACTATGTAGTTCAGGATGCCCTTGAACTCACTATGCAGCCCAGGCTGGCATGAAACTTGTGTTGACCTTCCTGCCTCATCCTCCTTGAGCACTGGGATTACAGCCATGCGCCACCACACCTTCCTGACTCTACCTCCCATCCTTTTCTTTGGAAAGCCAGGGAAGACAAAGGAGCAAGGACTTTGGTGTTCAGAAAGAGAAAGTAAGGGCTGTTGGGGAGTAAGGAGGGAGGGGAAGGGCAAGTAGGGCAGGAAAGAGACAGAGAAGTGTTTGGGGAAATAACTTGGAAAACAACCTGGTGACTGAGGGACAGATGATGCTACCACTTGGCTGCCCAGTCCTCTCTCTCCCAGGTAATTGCTAATAGATTTTTGGGGACTTCCTCTCCCAACATGATTGATCTTTCTTCTCCTCTTTTCCATTTTGATGGAAAGTCAAAGTTGGGAAGTCCTGATTAAGTTCTAACTTCAGTTCTTTCTCCTGCGGAGGGAATTGGCACATGGTAATAAGCAAGGAAACTAGGAGGCCTCCCCTCAAGGGAAGTATGGTCACTCATGGAAAGAACCAACTTTTTTTTTTTTGTACCAGGGATCAAACTAAGGACCTTGTGCTTTCAAGGCAGGCAGCAGCACCACTGAGCTAAATCCCTGGCCCTAGATCCAATTATTAATTAAACCCTCCATCCAAGGAGGGCTTGGGGATGTACCTGGGTAACTCATAAGGAACGATGAAGGTCAGGGCAGTTCTTTTTTGAGGGATTAATACAAAGGGGCTAAGTGTTGGCAAGAGTGAGTTGACCTAATGACCACCTGCCCTGGCCCTCACTCCTACTTGCCTCAATTCTCAGCCAGGGATATGGCTCAGTGGGAGAGCCCTTGCCTAGGATTTGAAAAGCCCTGGGTTTGATCTCCAGTACTGCGAGAGAAAAAATCGTTTTCTCAAATTTTCTTTTCTTGGCTTATATTTTTTCAGAGTCTGATTCCAGGTTCAACCATACAAAGTGAATGAGCCTAAATATTGCTTCCTAGCAGTGAAACTGAGGCACAGGGAGGAAAACTAAAGAACCTACATCTGTGCCAAGCCCTGCCCCATTCTCCCTCTTTCCTCCAGGTGTGGCTCTGCAACCTGCCTCAGTGACCCTAAAAGTTTGGGAGCAGATGCCTCCACTACTGGGCACATTCTCCCTCTCCCTCCTCCCTGCCTTGGATGGTGGCATGGTATCACACACACACACACACACACACACACACACACACACACACGCAGCTCTCCTTGTCATGGGTGAATGGGGGACAGGCAAGCCTCTCCCTGTGGCCAGCCTGGGTATGCATGTGGTATGCCCCCAGCATGTCACTGTGTTCCTCTGTGTGTGCATTTGTGTTCATGACAGTGGCTGTACTCCTGAGCAGGACTGTATATGTGTACGTGTGCCTGCATCGTCCCCATGTCTGTCCATGAGTGTGTATGTCAGTGTGTTCTAGGCTGTCTGTGTGAGTGTCGTCCCTGATCCCCCATCCCCCCCCCATCTCTAATTAGTGGTTTGGGGTTTGTTCCTTTTCCCTCCTGTTCCTTCCCTCAGCAGCGGCGGGCGGGCGGCAGCAGCCTCGGCAGCAGCAGTAGCAACAGCGGCAGAAGCAACCTCCGCCAGCAGCGCAACAGCAAGGACTCTGGAGTCAGAGTAGGATTGTAGGATCAGGATCGGAGCCTGTGTAGGAACCAGAGTGGAGCTGGCCTGGGAGAGGAGTGGATCCTTCCCAGCACCCTCAAGCCACCCGTTGACTGCACTCTCCCTGCCAGACCTGCAGAGAGGAGTAACTGGGACAGCCAGCCTCAGGTTCCCCAGGTACAGGATGCTGAGGAGCTTGGGAGGGCAGCCTACAGATGCCTATGGGATTGCTAGGCGTATGGACACCTGGGCCCACCATCCCTTTAACCTTTTGCCAGACCCCCTTCCTAGCCCTGAAAACTTGCCCATGCTCTTATGCCCCCTTCCTGCTTCCTGTCCCTTCCCTGGGTGCCCCCTTTTCCCTCCTCCCTGCCAGATCCCTTCTTTGGGGAGCTTAGCAAATGGAGCAGGAAATTTGGACCCTCTGCCTCCCTCTCTCGCCCTCCTCATTGGATCTGAAGGCTTCTCCACTGGGAAAGCTGTAATTAGAGGGTGGATCCCTACAGACAGAGAGCAGCCCCCCCCACCCCCACCCCCCAGTCCCTTCTAACTTTAGATCTCTTCTCTCCCATTCTCCCATTCTCCCTCCCTCTCCCCTCTCCCTCTCTCTCCGGCTCGGCTCTCTCCATCTGCCTGGCTCCTTGGGACCCAGTCCCCAGCCTCAGGATGGCGTCCTCCCTGCTTGAGGTAACTGCCCTCTCCTCCCCCTAGAAACCAGCCACAGTTTTAAGGTCCTAATCCCTGCCCTTCCCACTCAGATAGACAGTAGCCATGGTGCCTGTCACTTCCAGGGTCCTTCTGGTGAGGAGAGAGGGGTGGGGTCAGAAGAGGGGTGAACAGAGGGCAGGAAGACAGGGAAGGAGAACAGGGCCAGCAGGGAGGGCCTTCAAAGGATTAGGTCAAAAGAAGGCATGGACCCCTAAGGTCAGCTAAGCCACTAACTGTGAGGAGTAGAGAAGCAGTGGAGAAAGGAAGGAGAAGACAGGAACAGCAGGGAGAGGGAGATGCAAACAGATACAGGTAGGACAGTAGCAGAAGAGCAGAAGAGAATGCAGAGAGGACTGGTTGAGTGGGCTCTGTGGGGGTCCTGTGCCCTGGGACTCCTATCCTAAGCAGGGTCGCCTCTGCCTGTGTGGGGGAGGGGCTGGCCGGAGAGTGGGTCTTTTCAGGAAAGGAGGTAGCTGGGAGAGAGAGGAGGAGGGCAGCCCTGTGCATGGTGGGGCTGACCAGAGGAACTGAGCCCAGGCCTGAGAGGGAACCAAGGAGGAGGGACAGGGTCTGAGGCCGCCTGCCCGGCTCACAAATATTTAGCTTTCAGCCAAAGACAAACTCAGCTCTATTTTGGGAGTGGGAGGCTCCAGGGCGGACTGAGCCACTTCCCTTCCAGGCTGGGACCCTAGCATCCCTTGCCTCTGGAGCAGGAGATGAAGGGTACCATGGGGGTTTGGGGTTTTGAGAAATCAATGATTCAACCAGGGCATCTAGGGGCACAAAATTGGAAAGTGAGTACTCACAGCCACTCAGCGCCCAGAGTTCTCTGTGCTGCGTTTCTGATGCTGTTTCTGTTACCATCTGTGTCTTGCTTTCTGGGTCTCTGCAGGAATTGGGGTTAGAGAGCCCTCCCTTGAAAGTGGCTTTGAATCTTCCTTAATTCTGTTTCTAGTGCCCTAATTCAGGTCTCAGGTTTTGGGCCAAACAAGAAGTCAACTTACTCAACCCGTAGGAGAGGTGTGTGTGAGATGGAGCAGGAGCCTCTTGACACCTGTGTCCTTTGGCCTGCAATGTGTCAGGCAATGGAGGATGCCTGCATGCACCTGGCTGGTGTGAGTACAGGAGTGTGTGTTTGGGAGGTGGACCATCTCACTGCTCTTAGTTCAAGTGAGGAATGACATCTGTGTGAGGCTGTGAGGTAGTGAATTTATGGCTGAGTTTGAGAGAACAGCATGCAAACCAAGGGGTAGACATCATGCTTCTTGTCACATTCTGCATCCAGCCAGGCACTGAACTCAACCCTCAGCTTCAATGGGGGCACCCTGTCATCTGCCTCTTCCCCCATTAGACTCTCTACTGAGCCATCACTCTAACCCTGGTCTTGAGGAAGCTGAAAGAATAAGATGTGTGGAAATCCCAGGTCCACCCAGGGCAGGGACAGTTTCAGTGGGTGTAGGCAGTATGCCAGTATTGCCAGCGTGGCACTGGTGCTTGGGGGAGGGCTGGCCCAGGGGCCTGGTGAAGGACATGAGATTGGGGGAGCACTTGGGAAGAGGAATGTGTTGTGGAAGCTAGTCTTGGAAGTCCCCTCACTCTCTGAGCTGGAGATGCTCTCAATACAAAGGTGCTGTAGTCCCTCCATCTCTTTCATCTACCTTTTGGGTACCTAGGCCCTCTTTCCATCTTCCCAGGAATCCCTCTGCCAGGTATGTGTGGGCTCTCTGGCAGTGGGAAGAACTTGGGAATCAGAGAGGAATATTTAATATGAGGCTCACCTGAATTGAGCAGGACAAGGGAACAGGGTAGGGGGAAAAATGGAGCAGGGGCTAGATGGGAATGGAGAAATGGGAAACTTGGCTGGGGATGTAGCTTTCTGATAGAGCACTAGCCTAGCATGTGTGAGGCCTGGGTTCTATATCTATACCCAGTACCAAAAAGCAAATAAACAAAAGGGAAGCCAGGAGAACTAAGAAAGTTGGGGAGAAGGCTGAACTAGGAACCTTGGCACTCAGAACCCAGCCAACTGTCAGATGTATAGTAGGGAGGTGTGGGTGTGGGAGAGCACTGCACTGTGAATTCCCTGGAGAGAGGGGGTCCCCAGCTCTCTCCACAGAGCTGAGACAGCTCCTGTCTTGTTTTCTCCAAAGACTCCCCCTAAACACAATACTTTATGCCTGCGTTTCTGGATGGTTGTTGCTTTTCTTTCTTTTTTTTTTGGTACCAGGGATTGAACTTGGGACCTTGTGGTTGTGAGGCAGGCGGTGGAACCACTGAGCTAAATCCCTGGCCTTGTTGCTTTTCTTTGGTGGGGTGGAGGTGGAGGGTGGGAGACAACTGGAAGGTGGGAGTACTGGGTCCTGGCAGGTAACGCATTGGGTCAGGTATAGGGGCACATACTTAGACCCCCCTTTTTTTTGGTACCAGGGATCGAACTCAGGACCTTGCGCTTTTGAGGCAGGCAGCGAAACCACTGAGCTAAATCCCTGGCCCAACTTAGACCCCTTTTAGCAGGACCCTCTCCCCTGGTTCTCAGAAAAGAGCAATCAGCCAGAGAAGGAAACTGAGGCTGTTGTGAAACTTAGCCACGTGCACAGCTCTTGCCACCACCTCAATAGTCTGAGTGGGCCTGGTCCCTGGCTTCCCCTTCCCTGCCCCTAGCTGCCCTATGGGCCTCTCTGCTCCCCAGGCTGGGGTCTCCTGTTGGCCTGAGACTGGCTGCCTTCTTTCACCCCAACCTCCCTCCCCACAGCTGGGTGGGGTCCCTGGGCTTGGCTGAGGCCCCTGTGGCCACAGTGTGAGGGCTGGGCGGGGGGACGGAGTCGGCGTTTTTAAAAATAAACCAACCGCAGGGAAACCATCAGAGCCGAAGCTGGGCCAGGCTGGGCAGAGGGGGAGGGGGTGGTCAGGGGGAAGGAGGGAGGGGCGGCCTGGTCTGGGGGTTTTCTGGGGCCCAGAACCATGGTGGCTTTTCTCTTAGGTAGAAAGCCTGCCTTCTTCCTCCTCCTCTGCCTTTCTTCCCCTCCTGTCTTTTCTCTGCTTTCCTAGCCCAGCTCTTTCCACCACTCTCCTTTATTTTGTTTGCCTCTCTCTCTCCCTTTTGTCTTTTTAACTTTCTGCTTTTTTGGGTCCTTGCCCATTTTTGCCTTTTAATGCAGATTTCCCCTTCCCTAGTCTCCCTTTCCCTGTCCCCATAGGACTTTTATGGCAGTTCCTCACCTAGCACAGGGTTCTTTCCATCCCATGTGTCTGGGTCTCTTCCTGTCTCATTTGAACTCCATGTTCCTAACCCTCCTTCTGCTATGATTTGACTCCTGCCCACCAACTATCCTGCCTTGGTTCACCTTCTGCTCGGAGGATCAGAGGAAACCCTGACTGGGAAACCCTGACTGGGAAACCCTGAGAAGAAAGCTTTTGGTGGCTCAAATTTAGGTCAACAGAACCTCAGAAAGGGAGCTAAGTGGGCAGAGGAGCAGCAGTCCTGATTGCATGTACCCTTCTCTGCAACCTTGACACCCTACACTCACTTCTAGGATTGGCATCACATACATACCACATGCTAGGAGCTGCTGGGTGGTTCTGAGAACCCTGAATTCTTGGGTTCTCTTCTTAGCTTTACTAGGAAGACATCAGCCACTTGACTTTTGAGGCCCCCAATCAGGGAACTACATTAGAGACAGCTCCACAAGGTATCCATTTCATTATTCTCAGTAACAAATGCTGGAGGGCATCTCCTGGGAGGTCCTAGGCCTGCCTGAGGGAAGGGTGTCTTGAGCTTCTGAGGGGTGGTGGTCTTGAGGGTAGTTCTGCCTGGCAGCAGCAGCATGGTGGGCATTAAGGAGATACCTCTGCACTTCTGAAGTCTCCCCTGCCTCACATACATGTCTTCCTTCACTCATTGCCCTTGAAGTGTGAAGAGAGACCAGTTACATGGCTATATGTTTGGGGCCACTGAGCCATGGAGAGGTGTGGCTGTGAGTGGGTAGCTTAGCCACCCCAATTTCATGCCTTGGAGGGGCCTGAGGCTTGGGTTCTTCCATCTGCCCACGGGGTATCAGTTGGTACCACAGAGCAGGAGGTGCCCACTGTCCGCTTGAAAGACATTCTTGCCTCAGCCACAGTCCTGGCTTGGCGGCAGCCCTGTTCCCTCTCAATGTCCCAGTGTCTCTGCCATTGCTTCCGTTTGCTCCCCAGTCCCAGAGTCCCTGCCAAGAGATTCCTTACCAGAGACACGCAGACTGGACCTGAGGGAGACAACGCCACTGCCTTAGTCAGGAGCTGAAGCAGAGACAGGAAGTGGAATATGGGGCGTAGCCAAGAAAATCTGGAATGGGGGCAGATAAGATCCCCTAATATTTCTTGTTTTCCCCATGCTCCTTTTATCCCCTCCCCGCCCCCCAGTATTGGAGATTGAAATCAGGGCCTTTACACTGAGCCACATCCCAGTCCTTTTTTCATTTTTTATTTTGAGACAAGGTCTCAGTAAGTCACTAAGTTGCCCAGGCTGAGCTCAAACTTGCAATTCTCCTGCCTCAGCCTCCCAGAGTGCTGGAACTACAGCCATGCACCCCCACACCTGGCCCCAGGCTGCTCTCTGATCTTTGAGTTGCATTTTTCCCCTCTGAGTCCCTGACTGTAGCTTCTGTTTCCTCCAAACTCACTTCCTGGGGTCAGGACCCTAATTGTCCCCTCACTCTGGCACTGTTCTGTCCCAGCCCTTCTCATAGCCATTTAGAGTCTCCAGTCCCTAGAAGGCCTTTGCATACCCAGGAACTCCATAGTGGGCTCAGCTTCTTGGCTGCTGGGTTGGGGAATCAGACTGCAGTCTTGGGCTTCTGCTCTGTTTTCAAGATCCTGTGTTAGCTCTGCCCTGATGGCAGGCCTCACTGAAAAGGCCCTGTCCTTTTTGATTCTTCCCTGACCCCTCTGCTCTGTTCTCCATGTCTCTAGGTCTGTCCTACAGTTTTCCCTCTTCTTCCCTCCCCCTAAGCAATGCTTACTTCTTTCCACAGGAGGAAGCTCACTATGGCTCCAGTCCCTTGGCCATGCTGACAGCAGCGTGCAGCAAGTTTGGTGGTTCCAGCCCTCTGCGGGACTCAACAACGCTGGGCAAAACAGGCACAAAGAAGCCATACTCTGATCTTTCAGCTCCCAAAACCATGGGGGATGCCTACCCAGCCCCCTTTTCAAGCACCAATGGGCTCCTCTCACCTGCAGGCAGTCCTCCAGCACCCACTTCTGGCTATGCCAATGACTATCCACCCTTTTCCCACTCTTTCCCTGGGCCCACAAGCACCCAGGACCCTGGGCTACTAATGCCCAAGGGCCACAGCTCTTCTGATTGCCTGCCCAGTGTCTACACCTCTCTGGATATGGCACACCCCTACGGCTCCTGGTACAAGGCGGGCATCCATGCAGGCATCTCACCAGGCCCAGGCAACACTCCTAGTCCTTGGTGGGATATGCACCCTGGGGGCAACTGGCTAGGTGGTGGGCAGGGCCAGGGTGATGGGCTGCAAGGAACACTGCCAACAGGCCCTGCTCAGCCTCCACTGAACCCCCAGCTGCCTACCTACCCAACTGACTTTGCCTCCCTTAACCCAGCCCCCTACCCAGCGCCCCACCTCCTGCAACCAGGGCCCCAACATGTCCTGGCCCAAGATGTCTATAAGCCCAAGGCAGTTGGCAATACTGGGCAGCTGGAGGGGAGTGGTGGAGCCAAAACCCCGCGAGGTGCAGGGACAGGGGGCAGTGGTGGCTATGGGGGCAGTGGGGCAGGGCGCTCCTCCTGTGACTGCCCCAACTGCCAGGAGCTGGAGCGCTTGGGGGCAGCAGCAGCTGGGCTGCGGAAGAAGCCCATTCACAGCTGCCACATTCCTGGCTGTGGCAAGGTTTATGGCAAGGCCTCACATCTGAAAGCCCACTTGCGCTGGCACACGGGTGAAAGGCCCTTCGTCTGCAACTGGCTCTTCTGTGGAAAGAGGTTCACCCGTTCTGACGAGTTGGAACGGCATGTGCGCACTCACACCCGGGAGAAGAAGTTCACCTGCCTGCTCTGCTCCAAGCGCTTTACCAGGAGTGACCACCTGAGCAAACACCAGCGTACCCATGGAGAGCCAGGCCCAGGCCCCCCTGCCAGTGGCCCCAAGGAGCTGGGGGAGGGCCGCAGTGTGGGGGAAGAGGAGGCCAGTCAGACACCTCGACCTTCGGCTTCCCCACCCCCCCCAGAGAAAGCCCCTGGGGGTAGCCCTGAGCAGAGTAACCTCCTGGAGATCTGAGTTGGGAGCAGGGTCTCCAGCCAGGGGCCTTTTGCCAGCCTCTCTGGCTCTTTGGACCACTGCTTCCCCTCACTCCCTTTCCCATGCACGATGTCCTTTGGGGTTCTCTCTCCCTGTCTTCTAGTCATTCTGGCTTGGTGACACCTTGCATGCCTCTTCAGCTCACTTCCTCCAGGCTCTCCGGGCTTAACTCACCTCAGGCCCTCACCTTGTGACTGATTCCTGACCTCTGGCCTTCTAAGGTCTTCCCTGGCCCCGCTCATAGCTTCTGTCCCAGGTCTTGCCATACCAAATCACGTTTCTTCCATTTGGATTTCCAGCGGTGTTTCTCCCTCTCACTAACTCTTTTACATCCTTTCTGTTTTCCAAGCTTATTTAGTGCTACCCCTCAGCTTCCAGGTTCATCTTCCCAACTTCTTATTCCTCTGCTGTCCATTCTCCAGAGCTTTTTTCCCTTTTCACAAACATGGTGATGATAATGATTATTTATTGCCCCCTGGTGGCCTCTTCATTAGGGACCAGAGTTAGGGGGATTGGGGTTAGTGACCTGGCTGGGAGCAAGGTGCCAAGAGGGGGTCAGACCAGTGGGGATCTGATCCCAAAGATGGGGTGACCCCAGGGTCAGGAAGGCTGCCTCCAGGTCTGTATATTTAACCCCTATGCACCAGGAGTAATGAATAGTAATAATAATAATTCTATTTATCTAAGTTATGATGACGGGTCAGGTAGAGTGAGCCGGGGAGGGAAGGGGATCCATTTCTGCTAAAGAAATTCTAGCCAAATGCATCTCTGTGTAGACGAAGTGAGAGCAGAGATCTTCTTAACAGAATTTCTATCATCAGGGTTTCAGTTAGTGGGGTTTCTTTTTCAATGGAGTTTTTACAAATTGGGTTGGTTAGCTAGATCTCTGTAAGATAGTGGATGTGGGTATCTCTCAATGAGGAGATCCCTAATATCCCCAGCCCCAGCTAGAAGCTGTGAAACCTCAAGTCCTATGGAGGGGAGGACTGGAATGTACCCTGTCTCTTGACCCCAGAGCAGGTCCTTCCACTGCTCACCTGACATCATGACCTCATCAGGCTAATACCCTGTTGCCATGGTTATGGAGAGCTTGCAGCTGCCATCTTAAACAGGCTCTTTGGGGAAGCCCATCTAACAGGAGGACATTGGTTTGGAGGTGCCCTTCCTGAAGAATGGGTAGGGAAGACTTTCTCTGGGATCAGGTTGAAATAAATCAAGTATTTATTGAGTGCCTACTCTGTGCAAGGCACTGTATTAGGCCTGGTGCCTAGAAGCCATGAGAAAATTTACAGAACTAGGAGGACAGAGGTCCCCAAACAGATTTGGGGGTGAATCCACAGGCCCCCAACCTGGGACTTTCGACTCCACCTCCAATGACTTTTAAAGCCGCTTGGTGCCTTTGAATGCTTTTCCTGAGATTTTGGATCCTCCTTTTCTATCCTCTGCTCCCTCAGGGCCCCAAGTTAAAGGGCAAAGCCGCTGGAGCTTGGGGCGAGGGTAACATTGTGGAGGGGAAGGAATCATCCTCTTGTGGTCTTTTTTTTTTTAATTTTTAATTTAATAAAGAAAAGTTCGATTTGAAATTGTGTTCTGGTGAGAAACGGGGAAGAGGTAGGGCAGAGGGTGGGCCACAAGATTTTTCCTTAGCAAAGTGGGGCACCTTATGGGTGAAATTCTATCTTGCACGTTTGCACTTTAGGTTCACAGTAAACCTAGTTCGTTGGCCATGCTCTCCAGTGGAGATGAATTTTGAACCATCCAGTCTGGTCCCCAGAGGCGGGAAGGCAGAGTGGTTGCTCCCAGGGTCCTTTCTCAGAGTGTACCACAACCGACCTTGGCCAGCCCACGCCTGGGCACCGCAATGGCCGGGTGCGCTGGTGCACGACCCCAGCCCCGCGGAGATGCGGCTCCGGGCGGGCAGACCCCGCCCGGCACGTCACCCGCCCCCTGGCTTGAGCCTGCAATCAGTCGTGCCGGCCACCGAGTTAGCGGAGGAACAAAAGCCATTCTGTAGCGGCCATCACCAGGCCACAATAAGGCTTTGTGCGGGCCCACGCCCCCAGGGCTCTCTCGCTTGGCTGAGGGGGCTCACAGGGCGCGCGCCCCAGAGCCTGACTCCCGGTGCGGTGTGTGCTTCGAAGGTCGGTCCGCCCTGCTGGTACCGAGAGGCGCAGGAGCAGGCAGGAGGGGGTCCTGGGGCGCGCCGGCCGGTTTGAGTTTCCTGTCCCTTCCCCACCCGCCGTCCCTCCGGCCCCTGCCCAGGTGGGAATCTCCAGCCGGCTGGCGGGCCGGGCGCGCGGCTTCAAAGGCTCTTTGAAGAAATCCGAGTTCTGGCGACGTCTTTAGTAGGCCGGGGGCAGTGGCTGAAGGGAGACCCAGGAGAGAGTGCTGGGGCGCCTGGGAGTCCGTCTGAGAGCGGAGGCCGGAGCAGTCCCTCCACCCTCCCGCCGAGGCCGGCTCCCCGGGACCCCCCAGGGTCTGGCCCTCTCGCCTCCCGGTCTCCGCCTGTCCGGTGCCAGCTCCTGCCCGCCACAGCCTCGCGGTCCTCCTCTCCCCGGCCCCTCGGCTCCTTTCATCTTCCCTAGACTCCTCTTGGGGTTTTACTGGTTTCTGGGAGATAAAAACCGCCTCAAATAGCGGCGGCTCACTGCCAGGACAAACAGGGCCGGGCGGGCCATGTGCGCCTGGTTATCGGCCCCGGCCCGGGGCGCTGAGCTTCGGCGGCCGACCTCCAGGTACCCAGGCTTCGGCGATGCCTCCCAAAGTGTGTGTGTGTGTGTGTGTGTGTGTGTGTGTGTGTGTGTGTGTGTGTGTGTGTGTGTGTGTGTGTGTTGACCCCTTTTAGAAATCTCGAGCAGCTGGTTTTCCACCCAGGTCTTACAGAGGGGCTGGTGAAGACCTCCCGTTAAGCTGTCGGAGACTCTGAAGCAGCGGGTCATAGTCGCTCTGTCAATGGGGCCATCGCGCCCTCTGGTGAAGTTAGTGAGGAAAAGCGCTAGGCCCGGACCTTTAGCTTCCCCAGAACCCACAAATTGTGAAAGCCACTCAACGCCAGGTAAATAAGCAGTATGGGGGAGGGGGCATTACTTGGGCCAGGCCAGGGCAGGGTCAGGGTCCAGAATAATCCTGTTCCGTACACCCCCTGTTCGCCTTACAGGGTAAGGAGGCAGGCACTTAATGGATGATTGTAACATACTGCCTGTTGGTGAAAATCAAGGCTTTATGGAAGGGCTAGGAGTGATTTCTCAGACATGTCTGGGAACTAAAACCTCTGAGAGCTACCCCAGAATCTGGATTGTAAAAGGTCTCTAGGTGCCCAGGATGATGGTGCAGGCCTGAATTTCAAGGACTCGGAAAGCTGAGGAAGGAGAATTGCTTGAGTTCTTTTCTTTTTTCTTTTTTGAGACAGGGTCGCCATATGTAGTCTAGGCTGTCCTTGAACTCATTATGCAGCCCAGGCTGGCCTAGAACTTGCAGTGATCCTCCTGCCTCAGCCTCCCATGTGCTGGGATTACAGGCATCTACCACTCTGCCTGGCATTACTGCCTGGTTTTCAAGGTTACCCGGGGCTACACAGTGAGACCCTGTTTAAAAAAAAATCTTGACTAGGTATGATGGTGGACACCTGTAGTCCCAGCACTGGGGAGGCTGATGCAGGAGGATTGTTGAGAGTTTGAGGCCAGCCTGAACTACATACTGAGACTCTTTCTCAAACCCCCCCCCTCCAAAATCGCCAAGTGACTCCTATGTACCTTAACATTTGAGTAGTATCAGATTAGGGGCAAACCATCTGCTTTCTCTCAGGTAAAATGCATTTTCAGGAGCCTTTAGGAGACCTTTGTTTTCTAGCCTGGGAATAACTTTCTTGGGAAAGGAACTTTTGGTAGAAAGGAGGGGCAGACACAGAATTCGAGAATACAAGAACTAGAATGTCCCTTACATTTTTTTTTTTTTGGTACCGGGGATCAAACTCGGGTCCTTGTGCAGCAGGTGGAGAAACCACTGAGCTAAACGCCCGGCCCCCCTTACATTTTTTTTAATGGTAGCAAAGTTTTATTAAAGGTAGGCAAAGATAGCTGAGCGTGGTGGTGAATGCCCGTTATCCCAGCACTTGGAAGTCTGAGGCAGGAGGATCACTGCAAGTCTGAGGCCAGTTTGGGCTACATAGTGAGCTCAAGACCAGTCTGAACTACATAGTGAGACCCTGTCTGAAAAAATAAAAACAAAGCAAAACAGGGCCGGGGATTTAGCTCAGTGGTTTCGCTGCCTGCTACACAAACATAAGGACCTGAGTTCGATCCTTGGTACCAAAAACAAACAAACAAAACAAAATCCCCAAACACCCCCTCCCCTCAATAAAGATAGGAAAAGAAACAGGCTCTGCAGAGCTAGTTTGGGCCAAGTAAAAGTAGGAAAAGAAGTACACCCTATAGTATGACTATAGGAGACTACCTCGGAAGTGAGAACAGAGTTGCCTAGATTTTATTTATTTATTTATTTATTTATCTTTGAGACAGGGTCTTGCTATGTAGCCTAGGCTGGCATTGAATTCTCAATCTTACTGCCTGTGCTTCCCAACAGCTAGGGTTACAGGCATGTGCCATCATGCATGGCTTCCCCTAGATTTTTCTTTCTTTTTTTTGGTACCGGGGATTGAACTCGGGTCCCCTAGATTTTTCAATAAGCACTGGCAGCTTTTGGCATGGGTACCATGTACCTTATTATAACTTTGATTTTTTTTTTCTTTTTTGCCTCAAGGGGATTGAACTCAGAGCCTTTGCATTGAGCTATATACCTGAAGTTTTTTTCCTTAACTTTTTGAGACAGGGTCTCCTTAGGACACTAAACTGCCCAGGCTGTATGGGTTTAAACTGGAGACATTCCTGCCTCAGCTTTCCAGAGTGTTAGGATTACAGGCATCAGTCACTATGCTAAGCAACCTATGACATTTGTTTAGCACTTCACAGTTTATCAAATAGCTCCACTTCCATTATTTGTATGGAAAACAACAATGTATAACTAGGACACTGCAAATAAGGAAAATGAAATTCAAATAATTCAATGACTTTTCCAGCCACTTAGCTGTAAGATGAAGAGGCCCCATCGTGCTTTAGACTCCAGTTTTAATTCTATACTTTGGAATTAGAATAAGATGAACTTGTACTGGGGATCAAACACAGGGCCTAGGGTATGTATGCTAGGCAAGTATTCTGCCGCTGAGCTACACCTCCAGTCCCTTTATTTTTATTTATTTATTTTTTTGGTACCGGGGATCGAACTCTGGTCCTGGCGCTTGCGCAGCAGGTGGCGAAACCACTGAGCTAAATGCCCGGCCCCACTCCCCTTATTTTTGTTTTTAGGTCCCAAGGTTAATTTCCCTGGACCTCAAAGTCCTAATAGTGGTGTTACAGTGCAAGCACTTATGGTAAAGTGCCCAGAAAATGTTACTGTTTTTCAGCTGCCCCCACCTTCCCTTCTAGGACGCCCGTGGGCCCTAGGTTCCAGGCCCCCAAGGCCTTCCCCTAAAAACTATTGAGTCAGTTCTGCTTGTGGCACGGTCCGGATTTTCAGGTTCCATTAGGTGCTTCCTTGAAAGTGGCTTATTTCGGGCTTTCTCTGCTGAAAGAGTGAGTGGGAGACGGTGTTGGGGAATTCAGATTTGGAAAAAACAGGAATTTCCGCGAAAACAAACCTCTAGGCGCTTAACCAGAGGTCGGTCCTGCGGACATAAACGTGCTGCTCCCCCTCCGGCCGCCAGGAGGCGCGCGAGGGAGTTCCGGATGTCTGTCCTGGGACCGCGCGCCGCCTTCTACTTGTTATTCTCGGGTTCACGTCCGTGTGCTTCGCGTAGTCATTTGCCCTGCGCGGCTACCGTCCGCGTACGAATCTAGCCCGGGAATCAAGAGTCAGAGGCGCGCGTTCTGTACGGTCACCAACTGGGAGCTTGCCGGCTCCAGACGTCGTCGGGACTGGCAAGATGTGCACCCTAGGATTGTTCCCCCCGCCGCCGCCTAGGGGTCAAGTCACCCTATATGAGCACAATAACGAGTTGGTGACTGGCAGTAGCTATGAGAGCCCGCCTCCCGACTTCCGGGGCCAGGTGGCCAGGGCAAGGAGGGAGGGGACCTGCTAGAGCTGGGGAGGCATCAGGGAGAATTTGGGGAATGGAGGCAGCGTTGGCGGGAGTGGGGTCGCAGAGACTGGCGAAGTGGAAGCTGCTGAGTCTGGACGGGAGACTTGAAGGGTGGGAATATATTTTAGGCCTCGTATTGACCTATAAAGGATGCTGAAGTACTGTGTGGGAGTCCTAGAGGAGATAGAAAAAATCAGGGTGAATCTAGGATGTCTGAGGGTGCAGGAGAACTATTAAGAAATTGGAGAACAGAGAAGTCATAGCCTGGAACTTTTTCCGGCAAAGTTCTTGGGAAGGAAAAGTACAGGAAGCTGACATTTACTGAATCTTTGCTATGTAAAAGGGAGGCTCTGAATCAGGTGTTTTCTAAAATGACTCCTGTGAAAAATTTTTCTAGAGCTAAGATTTGTTTACTTTTCTCACAAATGTTAACTTTGTGGAAATAGAAACAGGTCTATGGACCCTCTTAGGCTTAGCCCAACCAAGGGTTTAGAGATGGCGGGGAGTTCAGGAAAGATCTGGGGAAGAGATTATTAACTCATTGTCATACTCTTCACTTCTGGACTGTAGTGGATCAATCTACCTGTCCTACACCTGGCTAAGGATCCCCTAAAGGCCCCTGGGAGGTTGGACCATGGCACAAGAACTGCCTTCATCCATCACCGGGAGCAAGTGTGGAAGAGGTGCATCAACATTTGGTGAGACGTGACAAAGGGTTTCCTGGACCATGGTGTACAGATCTGAAGAAAATGATGTTGCCACTCCCTTACCTTGGGCTACTTTTCAAAAAGCTGTTTTATCTGGGCTTTCTCTCCATGAGAATTGTGTATCACAAATCATATCAAATTTTCAGTCCATGGGCTGGGAATTTAGCTCAGTGGTTTTGCCGCCTGCTGCGCAAGTGCAAGGACCCGAGTTTGATCCCCAGTACCAAAAAAAAAAAAAGTTTTTTTTTAATCCTCATTTTGGACCTCAGGACAGATGCTGGATTTCTTTTTTTGGGTACTGGGAATCAAACTTAGGACCTTGTGCTTTCAAGGTAGGCACTGGAACCACTGAGCTAAATCCCTGGGCCCCCATTTCATTTTTATTTATTTATTTTAGGTACCAGGGATTGAACTCAGGACCTTGTGCTTGCCAGGCAGGCAGCAGAACCACTGAGCTAAATCCCCAGCCCCACTATTTCATTTTTAATGACTTGCCTTGGCTTCTGGTTTGGTTATATGAACCTGCTCCTTGTGCTACTTCATGTCATTATTACTTCTGAACTTTTATCTGAAGCTTAGCAAGATTAGGTACTGTTAAGATTGCATTGATTAATCTCATACACAGGTCATTGATTTTGCACATGTAGGATTGGAGCCACACTAGCTGGGTTCATTTTCTGGCTGTTGCCACATTTTAGCTGTGTGGCCTTGGCCAAGTTATTTAATTACTCTGTTCCCAAGTTTTCTCATTTTATAAGATTATAGTAGTGATTGGGTAAGGCCTGGTACATATCAATCTCTTCAAAAGTTAGTTGTTATGGGCCAGGAATTTAGCTTAGTGGTTCTGCTCCCTGCCTTGCAAGTGCAAGGTCCCAAGTTCCATCCCTGGTACCAAAAAAAAAAAAAAAGAGTTATCTGTTATCATCATTGTCCTTATTACCATTATCATCTGTAAGAAAAATTCCTAGATGTGTTTATTTTGTGAACAGTTGCCAAATAATCCTCCATCAAAATTGTATATATATACATATATATACACATATATATGTATATATATGGTCCCACAAGCAGTGAATGTATAAGTACCTAAGTCCCAACATAAGTATTTTATTTTTATATATATATTTAAAAATATTTTTTTCTGATACAGAGTCTTGCTATGTAGTCCAAGCTGGCCTTGAACTCCCTATGTAGCCAAGACTGGCCTTGAACTCCTAGCCTAAACCTTCCAAGTGCTGAGATTACAGGCATGTGCCACCCTGCCTAGGCCCAAAAAAGTGTTAGCGGATTTTTTTTTTTTTTTTTTTTTTTTGGTCCCAGGGGTTTAACTCGGGACCTTGCGCTTTTGAGGCAGGCAGTGGAACCACTGAGCTAAATCCCTGGCAAGTGTTATCAGATTTTGATATTTGGTATTGTAGTACAGTTTAATTTGCATGTGTCTTTGTGAGTGAAATTGAACATCAGTTTACTGCCTGAGCCATTCACTCCTGGGACCTGTTTTGCCTCCGAACACTCTGGCTGCTGCTTCTCAGCCATTTTGGTAGCTCCCTTCCTGATGTCCCTTAACTAATGGATGCTTTGTGGACTGAAACTTTCAATTGATGAGTCAGACCTGGATGTTCACTTTGGAATTTACCAAATACTCATGTTTGGCTCCTGCACAGATATTACACATTTGGCCTGTTCAAATCCAGTCTCATTTCCCTTTCCAACCTTGTTTCTTCTTGAGTGCTTATTTCAAGAATAATGGCCATATTATTCATCCAGGAGCAAATGGTTTGTATGTAGGCTCTAGGGCAGACAGTTGAATTTGCCTCTTTGTAGATTACCTTTTTCATATTAATTAGTCTCCTCACACCAGTTTTCTTGTTTAAAAATGCTGTGTTGGGCCGGGGATTTAGCTCAGTGGTTTTGTTGCCTGCCTCGCAAGCTCAAGGACCCGAGTTTGATCGCCGGTACCAAAAAAAAAAAAAAGCTGTGTTAATGATATTTTGTAGGGTTGTGATAATGGTCATATTAGATCATGTGAAACACCTACCACATTATAAACATATTAGCTGATATAATTGCTACTAGATATTACCCTTGATGTTACTCTTTCCCTTACTAATGTGTAATTATTCCTGAAATCTTGTGTATTCTACTTCCTAAATCTCTCAAATTTGTTTGCTTTTTTGTATTCTCACTGGTTCAGGACTCTTTACCTTTTTTCCTGAGAAGTCCTGAAGTAGCCTCTTACCTGATTTCTTTCTATTCTGGTTTCCTCTAATCTGCTCTTTCTGAAGTGCTATTGTGATTAGTTTATTCCTTTGCTTACAACCCTTCTATGGCTTTCTAGTCACTGTCTTAGAGCAAGTTCCAATTTCTAGACCTTCTCAGAAGGCCCCTTAAAGATTCCTGAGCTTTAGTCACCCCATCTATAAATGAGCAGAATGAATTTTGGAAGATTAATATGATAAGTAACTGTAAGAACAATATATAAAGTGCTTGGCATGTAGTTAAGACTCATTAAATGTAAGTGGCTTTGTAATTTGTGTTGAGTGAATGAATGAATGAATGAAACTTGGAGAGGGGGACTGAGAGAATCAGAATAGTATCTGACTCATCGCTTCCTCTCCTTATCAGGCGTGATATGGGCCTTTTTGGGGTGCTAAATGAAATTGCAAACTCAGAGGAAGAGGGTAAGTGTTTTTCCCTCCAGCCTGCTCTAGTTTTTTTGTTTGTTTTTGTTTTTGGTACCGGGGATCAAACTTGGGTCCTTGTGCTTTCGAGGCAGGTGGCGGAACCACTGAGCTAAATCCCTGGCCCACCCTGCTCTAGTTTTATGCTTGGTCCTTCCACTGCATATTTTCAGTGAACTCACCCCATCACCTGATAGCCCAACCTCCTACCCTTTCTAACTGTTTTTTCCTGTTGTCTTCTCTTTTACCTCCTTCACATAGCCAGAGTAGGTGTATAGTGCATTTGCTGAGCAACAGGATCTGGAGAGTGCTTGAGCTCACCTAAGAGGTACCCATGAGAAACCTGAGCATGAATTACTCAGAGCTGTTTTCTCAACCCCACAGTGTTTGAGTGGGTGAAGACAGCATCCAGCTGGGCCCTGGCACTCTGTCGATGCGCCTCCTCTCTCCATGGATCCCTCTTCCCCCACCTGTCTGTAAGTTTGGCTTCCTAGTGGCCCTCCCTGGGTGTGGCTACCCCATCCCCAAACCCTTCCTATTCTTTCTGGTCAGGTTGGCTGGGATGACAGCAGGGGCTGGAAGTGATCCAGCTCTCCTATGGGGACAGTGAAGGATGGTCTCCTCTTAACCCCATGTGCCCTCTGTTTTGTTCTTACAGCTCAGGAGTGAAGATCTGATTGCTGAATTTGCTCAAGTCACAAACTGGTGAGTTAAAAAAAAAAAAAAGAAAACAATCTGGTGAGTGCACAAACCCTGGGGCCTTGTGATAAGGAAGTGCTGAACCTTGGAACTTTTGGGAGGAGAGGAAAGTCAAGGAAGAGATTCCTTCTACGCCTTTCCTGACTGGTCATCACTTTTTCACTCCTCCTACCCTCCCACTCCTGCAAAAAAAGAAAAAGGAATGGAAGAACCAGAGCAGATCCAGGTGTGGTGGTTGTGAATGCCTATAATCTTAGCTACTCAGGAGGCTGAGGTGGGAGGATCGCAAGATCAAGACTTTCCTGGACAATTTAGTGAGACCTCATCTCTCAAAAATTAAATAAAATAAAGGACTGGGGGTGTAGCTTATAGCTACAGTGCCCCTGGATTTGATCCCTAGTACTGAAAAAACAAAACAACCCCCCCCTACCAAAACCCAACTGTGTCCTTATGTGAAAGGAAATCAGCTTCTGGGCTGGGTATGGCAGAAGAGGGTTCTAACTCTGTGCTCACTCCTGCCCCAGGTCCAGCTGCTGCTTGCGGGTCTTTGCCTGGCACCCGCACACCAACAAGTTTGCAGTGGCCCTGCTGGATGACTCCATCCGAGTGTATAATGCCAACAGGTATGTGGGTATAGGAGGCTGGCCCTGACCTATCAGGTCTCTCCTTCCTTCCCGCCTTGGTCCCAAAGGAGTCCTAAGAGCATCCTGTGGGTCCAGAGCCAGGTCTCCATAAATGGAGGTGTCTTCTTTCTAAACCTAATCTTTATCCTATGCTTCTGTCCCTTAGTACCCTTGGGATCCTTGATGGGTTGGTTTTCTTCTGTGTGTTTTTCCCCCTTAAATGTGCCCAGGTCCCCTGAGGCTTAATGTTTTGACTCAGTCCCTTGGTCCTTCACCATAGCACTATAGTCCCTTCTCTGAAGCACCGGCTACAGCGAAATGTGGCAGCGCTGGCATGGAAGCCTCTCAGTGCCTCTGTCTTGGCTGTGGCCTGCCAGAGCTGTATTCTCATCTGGACCCTGGACCCTACCTCTTTGTCTACCCGGTAAGTCCTGGAAGTCTGTCTTGATTTGGCTTGAGGCTGTGGCTATACCAGGGTGGTGGGTGGTGAGTGGAATGTTTTGGGTTTTTTTTTCCCGGTACTGGGGATTGAACTCAGGACCTTGTGCTTTTGAGGCAGGCACCACTGAGCTAAATCCCCAGCCCGAGTGGAATGTTTTTGTCCTCACAGCTCTTCTCAGGACTATGGGGAAAGCAGATGAAGGTCAGATGGGGTACTAGGATGCTCTTTTTTTTTTTTTTTTTTTTTTTTTTTTTAGGATGCTCTTAATCTAAAAGGAACAAAACTAGGGGCTTCTGGAATTGTGAGGAGTAATGGGAAGGAAAGTCTGTTTCAGAGTACTAGAGATATAGGTTTATTTCTTTGTTTTTTTGAGATAAGGCCTCCATACATAGTTCAGGCTGGCTTTGAACATAGGTTTAAAGGAAGAGGGAAGGGAATAAATACCCGTAAGAGTAGAAACCATCAAAATTGGAGCTGGGTGTGGTGGTGCACTTCTATAATCCCAGCATTCTGGGAACCTGAGAGAGGAGGATCAAATGTTCAAACCTAGCCTGGGCAATTTACTGAGACCCTGTGTCAGAAAGGTGGCAGTGGGGAGGGGTGGGTATAGCTCAGAGCAAAAGCCCTGGGTTCAATCCCTAGTACTGCAAAATAATAAAATTTTAAAGGGGAGGGAGATGTAGCTCAGCACCCTAGCTCAGCACTTTCAGAGTTCAGTCTATCTACAGTACTTTGAAAATAACTAACTAAATAAAGCTTATATCAATAAATGCTTCGGGCTGGGGATTTAGCTCAGTGGTGCCGCTGCCTGCCTCGAAAGCACAAGGTCCTGAGTTCGATCCCCGGTATCAAAAACAAATGCTCTTTTCAAAGAGTAGACATTCCAGTTGAAAACAAATAAGAATACAAAGGAGTGGGCCGGGGATTTAGCTCAGTGGTTTCGCTGCCTGCTACGCAAGTGCAAAGACCCGAGTTCAATCCCCGGTACCAAAAAAAAAAAAAATACAAAGGAGTGATCTAAACATGAGTATTTCCTCAAAATCAATAGATACCACATTACAACAGTGAACTATGAAATACTACAGGTAGTTCCAATAACATCAAAGTAAAAGAAGAGCCAAGTATGATAGCACATACCTGTAATCCCAACACTCTGAAAGGCCGAGGCAAGAAAATCATCAAGTTTGATCTCAGCTTGGGCAATTTAGTGATTTAGCAAGAACCTTTCTCATAATAAATAAGAAAGGGCTGGAGGTGTAACTCCATATGAAAGCCTGGGTTCAATTCCCAGTACCACCAAAAAAGAAAAAAGTTTGATTGGGCCGGGGATTTAGCTCAGTGGTTTCGCTGCCTGCTGCGCAAACACAAGGACCCGAGTTCAATCCCCAGTACTAAAAAAAAAGAAAAACGTTTGATTTATCCAGTACTAGCAAGACTAAGAAAACGAGTACTATTATATCAGGGGTATTGTAGGGCAGTTAGTAAAAAGGTATATTGTGCTACAACCTTTAGAAATATAATTTGTTGACCTACCAATCTATTCAACCATCCATCTATCTAATTTTTTTTTTGGTGCCGGGGATCGAACTTGGGTCCTTGTGCTTGTGCAGCAGGCAGCGAAACCACTGAGCTAAATCCCCGGCCCCCATCTATCTAATTTGTGGTATTGGGGATTGAGTTTAAGGCCTTCATACCGAGCTACATCCCTACTCCTCTTGAGACAGGGTCTCTCTAAGTTGTACAGTCTGGGCTCAAACTTTCAATCTTCCTACCTCAGCCTCTCAAAGTTCTGAAATTAAAGGCATGTGCTACCACATCTGGCTTTATTTTTATTTTTTATTTTTTTTGGTACTGGGGATCGAACTCGGGTCCTTGGGCTTGCGCAGCAGGCAGCAAAACCACTGAGCTAAATCCCTGGCCCTATGTAAACCTTTTTAAATCCCAAATTCACTTTCTTTCTCTCTTTTTTTTTTTTTTTTTGGTACCAGGGCTCGAACTTGGGACCTTGTGCTTGCGGAAGCAGGTGGCGGAACCACTGAGCTAAATCCCCAGCCCCCCAAATTCACTTTCTCTATACTACACAAATTACATGAATACAGTGGACTTGAGTTACGACTGGCCTGACATATGAACAACTTGGATTACAACCGGAATTTTAGGTTTTTTTTTCTTGGCACCAGGAATTGAACGCAGGATCTTGCACCAGTGCCACTGAGTTAAATCCCTGGCTTGGAATTTTAGTTTGTTTTTTTTTTTTTTGGTACCGGGGATTGAACTCAGGTCCTTGCACTTGCGAGGCAGGCGGTGGAACCACTGAGCTAAATCCCCGGCCCCTGGAATTTTAGTTTTAACTCACAACCAGTTTTGAGTTACAACTCGAATGTCGGGTGCTTATGGTTCCAGATGAGCACAGATACAGATTTAACCCTTAAAGAGTTATGGAAGGAACATTACAAATCTTTTCCTGTGTGGGGTTAACTGAGAAATCCTGGGCCAGTGTCTCTAAGGACACTGAGATCTCCCTGTATACAGGAGAGAGGCTTAGAAGGCTGTGTAGAGGAGCCTGGGCCTTCAGTTGACCAATGTGAGTTACAACCAGCCCTCATCAACGAATTGAGTTTATAAGTAAGTCAAGGTACAAAAGATACATAGAGCCAGGTGTGATGGTGCATGCCTGTAATCCTAGCACTCAGGACGCTGAAGCAGGGGGATTGCTGTGAGTTTGAGGCTAGCCTGGGCTACTTAGTAAGTTCAAGAACAGCCTCAAAAAAAAAAAAAAAGATACATAGAAATTATTATTATTATTTGGTACTAGGGATCAAACTCAGGTCCTTGTGCTTGTGGGGCAGGCGCCAGAACCACTGAGTTAAATCCCCGGCCCCGAAATAATTTTTTATAGCATTGTTTATAGTAACCAAAAATTATAGCTGGGGGTGGTGGCACATGCTTGTAATCTCAGCTACTTGTGAGGCTGAGCTGGGAGGAGCAAAAATTCAAGGGGTGGGGGCAGGGATTTAGCTCAGTGGCTCCTTGCCTGGCTTGTAAGCGCAAGGTCATGAGTTCGATCTCCGTACCAAACCCCACCCCCAGAATTCAAGGGGTGGAGCTGGGGGTGGAGGCTGAGGCAAGAGGATCACTGCAGAGGCTGGGGATTTAGCTCAGTGGTACTGTACCTGCATTGCAAGCGCAAGGTCGTGAGTTTGCTCCCTGGTCCAAAAAAAAAAGGATCACTGAGACCCTGTCAAAATAAAAAGGGAGGGCCCAGAGATTTAGCTCAGTGGCACCATGCCTGCCTTATAAGCGTAAGGTCCTGAGTTTGATCCCTGGTACTGAAAAAAAAAAACAAAAAGGGGATAAGGTTATAGCTTAGTGGTGGACTGAGTGCTTCTGGGTTTAATCCCCAGTATCCCCCAAATAAATAAAAGTAAAAAAAGAGTAGAGATGGAGCTTAGCACTAGTGCAGTTGTCTAGCATGCACAAGGTCCTGAGTACAACAGAAAATAAGAAAAATTTAAACATTGGGCAACCCCAGTGCCCATTTGGAGAGGAATATCTGAGTAGGGTTCATCTATCCAGTAGAGCCATTGAAAAGAATGAGATGAACTGATCTGGAAAGATAGCTGGGGTTTGTTGTGAAGTTGAAAAGTACTGTGCATCAGTGATCTGAGACCTCACTGGAACTGAAGGTGGCTGTGTTAGGTGGAGAGGGTGACAGTAACTCAGTAATCCAGGCCAAGTACATGGATCTGGAAATGAGATGAAGACATAGCAGGTGCTCTCAGGTGGTCCCTGTCTAGGGTCTGTCCCCACCCTGATCTTTGTGAAAACTAGAAAACAATGGTGAGAGGTGAGAGCTGTTGTCATAGAGCGCAGGGCATGTTCTGGGGAGGGCAGGTAACTCTGGGAAGACGTAGGAGCTTGGATCCTAGCGATGCCAGACTAGGGTGCATGGCCTGCAGGGAGAGGGCTGTGTTGTACGATGCAGCTGGTTTACCAGTCAAGTGTTGCCTCCTAGAGGCTTGGAGTACAAGCTTACTCCTTTGCACCCTGGCTTCAACACTGCACATCACCTGCTCTTCTCTGTAGCCCTCCTGGTGGCAATTTCCTTCCTTCCTCCCCTTTCCCCTTTGTCTTCCGTGATCGTTATTCATTCTCTCCTATCCTAGATTTGTGCTCAGGGGAGCCACTGGGAGTAGGTTTTAGAAGCAAGGATATGGAGTTCAGGGCTTCTTGCCATCCATTTCTTTTCCTTTTTTGAGACGGTCTCACTATGTAGCCCAGGCTGGCCTTGAACTCGTGGTGATCCTCCTGCCTCAGCCTCCCAAGTGCTGGGGTTATGGGTGTGTGCAACCACACCTGGCTCTTCTTGCCATCTTCTGACTACATCTTCTGTTACCCTTCTACAGACCCTCTTCTGGCTGTGCCCAAGTGTTGTCTCATCCTGGGCACACACCTGTCACCAGCCTGGCCTGGGCCCCCAGTGGGGGGCGATTGCTCTCAGCCTCACCTGTGGATGCTGCTATTCTGGTGAGTAGTCCCTCTCCCTGGTCATTTCAGCTACCCGTCTTAAGGCACGAGAGGTCTTCACCTGGTCTATGGGAGAAGGAGTGGGATCATTGTCCCTTCATTCTTCAGCTTACCCAGGGAAGGAGCTTCACCATCCAGACTCCTTAGATCTAACACTTCCCATCATCACTGTAAATGTAAACTCATGTTCCCATGTTTGACAGTCTCCTTCTTACTTCTGCCCTTTCTGGCTCTTTGTATGTTGAAGAGAGTAGTCCACTGTGAGCTTATAGAGTACTTGTGCTTCTCTCTCCTGCCCCCTCTGATAGGTATGGGATGTCTCAACAGAGATCTGTGTCCCCCTTCCGTGGTTTCGAGGAGGTGGGGTTACCAACCTGCTCTGGTCCCCAGATGGCAGCAAAGTCCTGGCCACCACTCCTTCAGCTGTCTTCCGGTGAGTGGGAGAAAGGTAGAGAGGGCAAGGATCTAGAGAAAGTGACTTAGCTTCTGGAACCTCACTGAGGACTGCTAGAGATGCTGGGCCAGGTTTTGGGGCTGAAGGCCCTAATTCCCATGTCGCCTCTGTCTCAGAGTCTGGGAGGCCCAAATGTGGACCTGTGAGAGATGGCCAACTCTATCAGGGCGCTGCCAGGTAAGGGGCCTTCCCAGAAGCTGGGAAGAGGTGATTCCAGTGGGCCCAATTGTCCAAACCTGGCTCCCCACCTCATCTACTTCTGTGACCTCCCTTCCCTGATCCTAGACTGGCTGTTGGAGCCCAGATGGAAACCGCTTGCTGTTCACTGTATTGGGGGAACCACTGATTTACTCCTTATCATTCCCAGAACGATGTGGTGAGTTAGAGCTGCATTTCAGAAAGCAGAATATCTGGGGCGATCAGAGGGAGGCAGAAACCTGTAGAATGCCACTCCGAGGAGTCTTCAGATGTGTTGATGCCCATGGTGAGCTGTCTGGGACTAGTGGGAGGGCTGTTTCCTGTTCCGAGAACCTTTGGCTTCACCCACAGGTGAGGAAAAGGGGCGTGTTGGAGGCGCGAAGTCAGCAACAATTGTGGCAGATCTTTCTGAGACGGTAGTACAGACACCAGATGGTGAAGAGAGGTGAGCTGAGTGTGAGAGGGATGGAATGGAGAGGGGATCATATTGAACACTCCTCTAATTTTCTGTCCTGGCTTGTAGGCTCGGGGGAGAGGCCCACTCCATGGTCTGGGACCCCAGTGGGGAGCGTCTGGCTGTGCTCATGAAAGGTAAGTGGTGAGGAGGAATGGCTTTGCTCAGGAATTACCTGTGTTCCTGCTTCAGCCCAGTTTAGCTCTGCCTCTGCCCTGTGACTGTCTCCAGATTTCCCTTTATTCATGGACCTTTCTTGTGTGTGATGCTTGGGACTGAACCTAGGACATCACACATGATAGTCAAGTCTTCTACTACTGAGCTACACTCCCAGTCCAACCAATTTCTTTTTCTTTTTTTTTTTGGTACCAGGGATCGAACTCGGGTCCTTGCACTTGCACAGCAGGCAGGGAAACCACTGAGCTAAATCCCGGCTCAACCAATTTCTTACAGGAAACCTGAAGGTCCAGGATGGGAGGCCAGTCATTCTCCTTTTTCGTACCAGAAACAGCCCTGTTTTTGAGCTACTTCCCTGGTAAGTGCTGGGTGGGCACCATGCCACCTTCCCACACCACGCACATCCCACTGACACCTCCCTTCTGCCTCATCGCCTCTCACCTGTTCTTGCACTTTCCTAGTGGTATTATCCAGGGGGAGCCAGGAGCCCAGGCCCAGCTCATCGCTTTCCATCCTTCCTTCAACAAAGGGGCCCTGCTCAGTGTGGTGAGTAGGCCAGGCTGCTGGGGTAGGTGGGGTAGAGAAATTCAGGGCCTCAGCTGCTGTAGGCCTCTGCTGTGAGGCAACTTTGGGCCCAGGCTCTGATACTTTTCTTTTCCCATTCTCTGCAGTGCTGGTCTACAGGCCGAATTGCCCACGTCCCTCTGTACTTTGTCAATGCCCAGTTTCCTCGTTTTAGCCCAGTTCTTGGCTGGGCCCAAGAGCCACCAGCTGGAGGTGTAGGCTCTATGCCTGACTTGCCACTGTTTACTCAGACAGCCTCAACCTCTGCCCCTTGGGATCCTCTCCCAGGGCTGTCGCCTGCTCAGTCCCACTCCCCTCACATCTAATAATTAAAAAAATGTTTTCCACTCAATTACGTTTTCTGGAGAGTTGCATTGGGGTATAGTTTGGGGGAGGCAAAGCGTGGGTTTTGGGATAAAATTCCACTTCTTTTTTTTTTTTGAGACAGGGTCTCACTATGCATTCAGTTCAGGCTGTCCTTGAACTCACTATGTAGCCCAGGCTGTCCTCAAACTTGCTGCAGTCCTCCTGCCTCAGCCTCCCAAGTGCTGGGATCATAAGTGTGCACCACTATACCTGGCTGTTTATTTTGTCTTGTGAATTTGGTCACTGTATGTAATCCTAGGAACTGGATGGTTTTTAAATGATTTAGGAAGGAAAACCAAGACGTTAGTGCTGAGGAAAATACCTAGCATCGATGTTTCACTTTTGCCAGTTTGAGTAAGTTCCCAGGATGGTGTAGGGCAATAATAGGTCATGGACTGGTCACCAAGAGATGGAGAAAGTTTTATTGGACTAGGGATTTGTGGGAGGGATTGAGCGCTGGGCCAAGGTAGCACGGGCCATGCTCAGTGCACCCTCTCGGGTGTGGTGCCCACCAATGAAGCCACTAGCATGGACGAAGATGCATCCAGGGATCCCACTGACCTGGTCCAGGGCCTCGTCCCGAAGGCCCCGCCATAGCTCTGGCAGAGGCAACCTACAAGTGAGCAGAAAGGGAAGTGAGGTGGCCAACGGACTTGAGAGGCTCACAGGGCAGAGGTCAAGGTTGGCAGCCTCTTCATACTGGGCTGAAGCAGGCCTGAGACTGTGCAGGGCAGTTCCCTGGCCTTACCGGCTCTGGAAGGAATGGAGCTCTTTGGGTACACACTGGACTCGCCACTGTCCAGCCTGGTCAGTGTAGATAACAAAGGCAGTGGTCTGGGGGGGCGACAGCCCAGATTCCAGGTGGTAAAGATGCTCCTTCCACGGGCACCCACCTTTTGACAGTTCCACAATCTCGCCACTTGGGTCAACCTGAAAGGGAAGTAGGGGATGGCTACGTTTAGGGGAAAAGCAGAAAGCCCTGCTGACCATCAGCCCACCAGCGATCAGGTGTACCTGGAAGCGCTGGGCTAGGGCCTCTTCCACCAAGGCCCGGGCCGGCAGCCAGCTACGCTGGTAGAAGTCTAGTCGCTGCAAAAACTCCTCTCGAACCAGATCCATTGCACGCCTGAACCCTGCCTGGGGATGGTGGGACTCAGAACCATAGTTCTGGCCCAAACTTTAAGTCTTAGGAGAAACCAGTGTTCTCATTTCCTTGGCTAGGTTCTTATGTGTCTCAGGTCTCTTTCCCGGGGTTCCTCCTTACCTCGGTGTCCTGGTTGGGCTGGTTCCAAGTGGGATTAAGTCGA